>NC_081375.1:45756007-46396234 GCF_030684315.1 Stegostoma tigrinum | reverse complement strand
TGTAGGTTAGGTTATTTTATTTTTGGATTAGGATTATTCCACGGCACAACATCGTGGGCCGAAGGGCCTGTACTGTGCTGTACTTTTCTATGTTCTATGTTCTATAAATGCCAACATTGCATTTGCTTCCTGACTCCTGACTCACCCTGCAAGTTTACCTTGCGAAAATCCTGGACTAGAACTCCCAAGATTCTTTGTGCTTCAGACTTCTGAATTTTCTCTCCATTTAGAAAATAGCCCATCCTTCTATTCCTCGTAGCAAAGTGCATGAACTGTCACTTTCCTACGTTGTATTCCATCTGCCACTTCTTTGCAAACACTGTTAACCTGTACAAATCCTTCTGAAGCCTCCCCACCTCCTCAATACTACCTGTCCCTCCACCTACCTTTGTATCATCTACAAACTTAGTCAGAATGCCCAAAGTTCCTTCATTGAGATCATTAAGTACAAAGTGAAAAGTTGTAGTCCCAGCACAAACCCTTGCAGAACACCACTTGTCACCGGCTGCCATACGGAGAAAGACCCCTTTATCCCCACTCTGCTTTCTGCAATACAGCCAACCATCTATCCATGCTAGCACCTTGCCTCTATCACCAGGGGCCCTTATCTTACTCAGTAGCCTCGAGTATGACACCTTGTCAAGGTCTTCTTGAAGTCCAGGTAGATAACATCCATTGGGTCTCCTTGGTCTACCCTGCTTGTTACTTGCTCAAAGAATTCTAGCATATTTGTCAGGTGTAACCTCCCTTTGATGAAACCATGCTGACTTTGCCCTATTTTACTATGCACTCCCAAATATTCAGAAATCTCACCCTTAACAATGGGCTCCAAAATCTTACACACGACCAAGATTAGGCTAATCGGCCTGTAATTCTCCATCTTTTGTCTTACTCCCTTTTTAAACAGGTGTCACGTTAGCAATTTTACATTCCTCCTCCTTAACTCTAGCAATTCCTGAAAGATCACTACTAATGCCTCCACTATCTCTTCAGCTATCTCCTTGAGAATGCTGGGGTGTAGTCCATTTGGTCCAGATGATTTGCCCACCTTCAGGCCATTCAGTATTTCTAGCACTTTCTCTTTGGTGATAGCCACCATACTCAGCTCTGCCCCCTGATTCTCGTGAAGTTTTGGGATATTACTCATGTCTTCCACTGTGAAGACTGATGCAAAATAATTATTCAATTCCTCAGCCATTTCCTTGCTCCCCACTAATATCTATCCACCGTCATTCTCCAGTAGTCCAATGTCCTCTTTCACTTCTCTTTTGCCCTTTATATGCCTAAAGAAACTGTTACAGTCTTCCTTTATATTACTGGCTAGCTTACCCTCATATTTAATTTTCTCCCTCCTTATTTCTTTTTTTTTGTTGCTCTCTGTTGGTCTTTGTAAGCTTCCCAGTCCTCTGGTGTCCCACTGCCCTTCACTACATTATATGCTTTCTCTTTCGCTTTTATGCTATCCCTGACTTCCTTAGTCAGCCATGATTACTTCATCCTCCCTGTACCAGGGATGAATTTTCACTGCATCTCTGAATTATTCCCAGAAACGCCTGCCATTGCTGTTCCACTGTCTTTCCTGCTAGGCTCCTCTTCCAGTCAATTCTGTCCATCTCCTCCTTCATGCCTCTGTTGCATTTATTCAGCCATAATACCATTACCTCTGATTCTATCTTCTCCCTCTTAAATTACAGAGTAAATTCAATCATATTATGATTACTGCCTTCTCAGGGCTCCTTTACCTTAAGCTCCCTTATCAAGTACGACTCATTGCACAACACTAATTTAGTATGACAATGGGACTAAACAGAATAAATGTTTCTTAGTTTGTGGATAATATAAAGATAGGTGACAATGAAGGGGATGTAAAGGGGCTACAGACTGGTATTGACCAGGATGAGTGGATAAAGACATGGCAGAAGGAATGAAATATGCAAAGTGCAGAATAATACTTTAGTAGGAAAATAAATTTATAGAATAGTTCTTAAATGCTGAATGACTGGAAAACATTCACATTCAGATGTCTTGGAAGTCCTTGTGCATGATATTAGGAAAGCAAATGGTATAAGAGTGTTTACTACAAAGGAATTCAAATCCCGGGGTTCAAATCCCACCATAGCAGAATGTGGAATTAAGAGTCTAAAGATGACCATTGTCCATTGTTGGAAAAACCCATCTGGTTCACTAATGTTCTTTAGGGAAGAAAACTGTCAACCTTGCCTAGTCTAGCCTACATGTAACAGCAATGTGGTTGACTCTGAACTGCTCTCTGGGCAATTAGGGACAGACAACAATTGCTGCCTAGCGAGCGACACCCTCATTCCATGAATTAACAAAAAAATTCAAGTATTCAAGAGGCTTTCCTGCAATTATACAGGGTATTGGTGAGGCCAAACCTAGGGTACAGCCCTAGACTGCTGTGTGCAGTTTGGTGTTCTTATATAAAGAAGGTCATACTCCAGAGACAGTGCAATGAAAATTCACCAGATTGGTACATGGAAAAGGGAGATTATTTTTCATCCTTTGATCCTTTAAAGACCAAATGAAACTTAAGTTTCATGGTCTAAGCATTTATTCATCCATACATGGTGTACCCATCAAAGATGGTACATAACTCTCTGATTTGTTACAAAACAGTAACTTTATACTATTTTTATAGATAACATTTTTCTAATAAACAGTCTTACATTTACACATTCTTAACTCTGTCCAACAGTGGTCGTTCTAACTTGCATGATTACATAAGCCGATCATATTCAAATACATTACATATGATTATATTATGTTATCAAATCCTTATAAGCTCATCTACTGACTGTTAAATATGCAATTTCTGATGATCAAAATACTATCCTTTGCCTCTTTTCACAGGCCTATAGTCCCTGGAGATAAACAGTTTGAGAGTTGGCTCAATTGTAATGATGGGCAAACCGAGAACATAGGATCATATTGTACAAATAAGTCATTTCTAATTAGGTCTGATTTGAGGAGAAATTCCTTTCCTCACTGGGCATTCTTTCAAATCGATTATCCTAGTGAGCTGCATGTGGGTTCATAGAGATGTAACAGCATGGAAACCGACCCTGCGGTCCAACTTGTCCATAGCAACCACCACTAGCCCTATTTGCCAGTATTTGGCCCATATTCCTCTAAACCTAATCATATACCCATACAAATGCATGCTTACTTGTTGTGTATATTTAAGACGGAGATAAATAGATTTTTGGAAACCAAAGGAATTATGGGATAAGTGATAGCACAGAAAGTAATTTAATTTGGAATATCTGCCCTAATTTCTGAAGAAAGGTTTAGACCCGAAACGTCAGCTTTCCTGCTCCTCTGATGCTGCTTAGCCTGCTGTGTTCATCCAGCTCTGCACCTCGTTATCTTAGAATCTCTAGCATCTGTAGTTCCTACTATCTCTGAAACAATTTTAACCCCTTTGATGTGTCTACTCTTGAGGCCTGGAAAGTCTGGTTTAATCCCAGAATGTACACCTTGTCTTTTGTCTTACTGAGGCATGTCTGCCCTACGGATCTAGTGTTGTTTGTTTGTTTGTTGGGAAGGGTTGAGTTGCCCTTTCATACTTCCTAATGTGTTTTGGTGCCTCTCTGGTTTCAATTGACTGGGCTTGGATCTTGCAAGGACTTGCCCCCAACCAAAATTGTCTCTTGTGTCTGTTCAGCTCGGGCATTCCCAGCATTCTTTGTTTTTTGGCCAAGGTTGATGCCCTGTTTATTTCAGTTGCTGTGCCTATATTTCTGACCTCTTCTCTTAATGATTTCTATTTTACTTGAGCAATCACAGGCTGCTATAACAATGACCAGATTTTAAGAAAAATGTTGATTATGGAATAAATGTGGACGCAGTGACGGAAGAAGATTTCCAATCTTACAGGACAGCAGTTGGAAGGCAGAAGATCCTCAACGAAGACGTTATTCTCTTGGAAAGCAATAGGAAGCCACCTCTTTTGCTTCAAAATATCTTGCAATACAATGAGAAAGCAGGACATGAAGTGGAGGGTGCAGGAAACGGAGTTTGTTTTGATGGGAGTAATTCCATTTTGCTGAATCTCTTAAGTTGTCTTGTGGCTTTTTTGAGGCAACACAGTGTGGAGCTGGAGGGACGCAGCAGGCAAGGCAGCATTAGAGGAGAAGGAAAGTTGACGTTTCAGGTTGGGACCCTTCTTTAGGAATGGCGAGGGGTAAGGGAGCTGATGGGGTTTTTTTTATTTTCTTCTGTGGCCATTTTGGAAATATCTTTCTATTCCAAATCTGATACATGCCAATTGAGCTCTGCACAGCCTGGTGATTGGAAGGATCTTTGTTAAAGATGCTACACAACAAACCTTATTAAATTCAATCTCCTCCTCACACCTGCAGATCAATTTGATAGTTTTGAGATTTGAATGTAAAAGATAAGGAAATATGAAACTCAGTAATAACTTACTGTGCTGATGGTATCAAGTTTCATTGTGAAATCAAACAGTGTGATTTGGAGCACTTTCTTAAAGATCGTGGTAATTATTTTCTTCAGAAATGATGTTGACCTGGCAGTTCAGAGGAAATATTTGCCAGAACAATCTGTGCACCTGGTAGTGTATTGTTAAATACACCAGATAAGTATACGTGTACAATAGCAACATTTTGTTTGAAATGGAATGTCATTAATTGTATGTATTCAAGTGATGTCCCATAAAGAACACCATACAACGATGTGGGCAACATGGTGGCTCTGTGGTTAGCACAGCTGCCTCACAGCGCCAGGAACCCAAGTTTGTTTCCAACCTCGGATAACTGTTTGTATGGAGTTTGCACATTCTTCCCGTGGATGTTCTAGTTTTCTCCCACAGTTCAAAGATGTGCAGGCTAGGTGGATTAGCCATGGGAAATGCACGGTTACAGGGATACTGTAGTGGAGTGGGCTTGGCTGGACTGCTCGTCAGAGGATCGGTGTGGACTCAATTGGCTGAAAGGCCTGCTTCCAAACTGTAAGAATGCTATGATTCTAAAACATTGCACTAAAATGGTGGTTTTGGGCTTAACGTTTGATCTACGATAGGCTAATGTACCAGACATTTTGCAAATTGCAGATAAGCCTTGTAAACTTAGGATATAGAGTCAGAGTCACAGATGTACAGCATGGAAACTATACCTTTGGACCAACTCACCCATGCTGATCAGATATACTAAATTAATCTAGTCCCATTTACTAGCATTTGTCCCATATCCGTCTAAACCCTTCCTATTCATATCCCCATCCAGATGTCTTTTAAATGTTGTAACTGTATCAGTCTCCACCACTTCCTCTAGCAGCTCATTCCATACATGCACCACCCTCTGCATGAAAAAGTTGTCCTTTAAGTCCCTATTAAATCTGCCCCTTTTCACCCTAAACCAATGCCCTCTAGTTTTGGACTCCCCCAACCCAGGGAAGAGTCCTTGACTATTCACCTAATGCATACCCGTCATGATTTTGTAAACATCTATAAGGTCACCCTTCAGCCTCTGACACTCCTGGGAAAATTGCCCCAATCTGTTCAGCCCCTCTCTATTACTCAAACCCTTCAGCCCTGGCAACACGCTCGTAAATTTTTTCTGAACCCTTTCAAGTTTCACAACATCCTTCCTCTAGCTGGGAGACCAGAATTGCCTGCAGTATTCCAAAAGTAGCCTAACTAATGTTCATGACCTCCCAACTCCTACACTCAATGCACTGACCAATAAAGGAAAGTGTACGAAATATCTTCTTCACCAACCTGTCTACCTGGGACTCCATTTTCAAGGAGCTATGAACCTGCACTTCAAGGTTTCTTTGTTCAGTGACACTCCCCAGAACCTTACCATTAAACATGAAAGTTCTGCCCTGATGCAGCACCTCACATTTATCTAAATTTAACTCTATCTGCCACTTCTTGGCACATTGGCCCATCTGATCAAGGTCCCATTGTACTCTGTACTCTGAGGTAACGTTCTTCACTGTCCATTAAAACTCCAATTTTGGCATCATTTGCAAACTTATGCTAACTCTACGTTCACATCTGAATCATTTATATAAATGGCAAAGAGCAGGAGATCCCACACCTATCCTCACTAACTATATCTCCTGTGTTCATATCCAAATCATTTAACAAAGGACAAAAAGCAGTGGACACAGCCCTGCCTAAATATCTGTTAAATTCCTTCAAATTTTTTTTCTTGTTGAGCCATTATTAACATATTTGGAAAAAGACTGAGAGATCAACATTTCCTTCTATGTTTTAAATTGCAATTGAACTCCAAATTCCTGGAATTTATTTTGTTTATTTTATTTTGTCATTGTTCTTGAGGTGAGAGTCGCTAACAAGGCACGTATTAAACTAATTGTCATCATGAAATGTGAAGGTGAGCTGTCCTTCTCTTTACCCCTGTAGTCGGTTTGATTGAGCTGAGTATTTAGCTAAACCATTTCAAGCAGCAGTTAAGAGGTAAGTGCATCGCTGTGGGTCTGGAGCCACATGTAGGCTAAACTAGTTAAGGTTGGCAGATTTACTTTCCCAAAGGACAATAGCAAACCAGATTTTTTTTAACAATAGTCTGTAGTTTGCCGATGAGTATTAATTAATATAAAATTCACCTAGCTGCCCTGGTAGGATATGAACTCACATCAACTAGGGCATTAGAGCTCCTGGGTTTCTAATCCAGGAACATTACCATTCTGAGAGAGGATCACTGGACCAGAAATGTTAACTTTGATTTTCCTTCACAGATGTGGCCAGACCTGCTGAGCTTTTCCAGCAAGTGTTGTTTTTGTTCAACGTTACAATTTTGTTGGCACCCTTGGTCTGGAGAGAGAGAGAGGGAGAGACAGAAAGACAGTTAGAGCACCAAAGTCAATTCTGAGCCAGATTGTGCTGTCTCATGTACGTAGTGACCTACCGTTGTCCAACAAAGGCAGGAACATGCAAACTCCTGCTCTCCAGAGACATCTGAATGTAACCACATCCCTCCCATATTTCAGCATTGTTTTAGGTGAGTTCCCATCAAAGTTTGAGTTGCAGTCAGTTGCTACCCAGCCATCCACTCACAAGTGCACTAGATGCACTGTGAATTTTTGACAGTACTGCGCCTTCATCCAGCTATCTCCAATAGCTTCACTAATGACGTTCACTCCATCATAAGCTCAGAAGTAGGAAGTAGGAATGTTGGCTGATGATGGCACAATGTTCAATTCCTTTCACATCTGCTCCACTGCTTAAACAGTGTGTGTCCCTTTGCAGCAAGACATGGCCAATGTTCTGGCTTGTGCTGATTAATGCCAAGTAATATTTGCACTGCATAAATGTTAGGTAATAGCCATCTCCAACAAGAGAGAGTTGAACCATTCTCCCCTTGATGCTCAATGGCATCACCATGAATTCTAAATTCTCCTCTATCAACAGGCTAAGGATCACCATTTACCATAAACCCAATTGGATCAGCTACATAAATACTGTGTCTCTAAAACCAGTTTAGAGGCTAAGTGTTTTGCAGTGTAGAGTGATTGCAGGTCCAACAATGTTCAAAAGCTTGATGCCATCTGGAACAAAGTGTTTATTTATTCCATTTATTATCGCAAACATTTATTTCCTTTACCACTGTTGTGTTTCTCATTGTGTGAGGGTCGTTCAGGCTTGTTAGTCATCACCAAACTCACGTATTTATGATCAAAGGCGTGGGTTTACCTGTATAAATCAAATGGAAGGACAATGAAAAATGCAATTAACACAGGTTTCAGAGTTTGAATATTAAGTGTGTCTTTTTAAAATGTATGGTAAACATCAATATGATATAATTGAAGCTAAATTTCATAAATGGCTATTAAGAAAGCAAGTCACTTGCTATTGGGCATCAGTGGGCTTAAACTCTCCAGGTTCCCTTTACAGTTGCTAAATTCCCAAAATGACCAAAGATTTTTTTGGGACATATGGGGTGATTCTCAACATGGCACTGGTCTGAGTATTCTGCAGGCTAGAATGAAATGTTCATTCTGTTCACATTGATTTCTGGATTGTATCTTCTCTGGTCAATGTATTCAGGTTGAACCTATTCTTTTGGGGACAAGATTTCCTTTGGCCTTGATTGTAGAGAGAGACACAGTGCTTTGATGTACTGATCTTGCCGAGTTGTGCACCTCATTGTACTTCCTTCCTTTTCCCATGTTTGACACCTTCCTTTCTGGAGTTGCCCCAGTTATGTTGTTTTCTGATTGCTCTATTCAGACAGTGAAAACAAACAAAACTTTCCTCAGTCAGTCCATAGGCAGAAAGATTTGATATGAATGCATATTGTTTATTTTCCCTATCACCTGGCTGGGAGTGGAAGACAATGGAACTCCTGATCTGTTGGCTCCTTGATTATATCAAACCATGGATGTCATTGACACCCTTGCCAAGTTGGATCTGGTATGTGAAGTGATCAATGTCTTTGTTGGGTGGGATTATTTTTATTAAACAGGGCCCCTCTTCCAAGAACTATGATCTTTACCTGAGGTAAATCTTGATGAATCTTGCAGATGGTGCCAGCTGTGTGGACTATGTATCAGTGGTGAAGGTTTATCATTTTAAACCAAAGTTAACCCAAGGTTTGACAACACCTTCCAAACCACCTCTGCCACCTTAGAGGATAAGGGCAGCTGAAGCATGGGAATGCCTTCATTTTGAAGTTCCCCTCCAAATTTTCAGTACATCACAACATATAAACAAAACAAAGAACTACAGATACTGGAGATCTGGAAAACGTAAAAACAGAAATTGCTGGAGAAACCCAGCAGGTCTGACAGCATCTATGAAGAGAAAAGAGACTTAGCATTTCAAGCCCAGTTCTGAAGAAGGATCACTAGACTCAAAATGTTAACTCAGCTTTCTTGCCACAGATGCTGCCAGACCTGTTGAGTTTTTCCATGAAAATATATCAACTTACCAACTTAATGGAATTCTTTGAGGATATGACAAAGTTGATTGAGGGTAAGACTGTAGATGTCATATATATGGACTTCAGTGAGGCGTTTGATAAGGTTTCCCATGGCAGGCTGATGGAGAAAGTGAAGTCACATGGGGTCCAGGATGTGCTAGCTAGATGGATAAAAAAACTGGCTGGGCAACAGGAGACAGAGGGTAGTAGAAGGGAGTTTCTCAAATTAGAGACCTGTAACTAGTGGTATTCCACAGGGATCTGTGCTGGGACCACTGTTGTTTGTGATATATATAAATGATCTAGAGGAAGGTGTAGGTGGTCTGATCAGCAAGTTTGCTGATGACACTAAGATTGGTGGAGTAGCTGATAGTGAAGGGGACTGTCAGAAATTATAGCAGAATATATATAGACTGGAGAGTTGGGCAGATAAATAGCAGATGGAGTTCAATCCGGGCAAATGCGAGCTGATGCATTTTGGAAGATCAAATTCAAGGGCAAACTATACAGTAAATGGAAAAGTCCTAGGGAAAATTGATGAACAGAGAGATCTGGGTGTTCAGGTCCATTGTTCCCTGAAGGTGACAACGCAGGTCAATAGGGTGGTCAAGAAGGCATATGGCATGCTTTCCTTCATTGGGTGGGGTATTGAGTACAAGAGTTGGCAGGTCATGTTGCAGTTGTATAGGACTTTGGTTTGGCCACATTTGGAGTACTGTGTACAGTTCTGGTCGCCACATTACCAAAAGGATGTGGATGCTTTGGAGAGGGTGCAGAGGAGGTTCACCAGGATGTTGCCTGGTATGGAGGGTGCTAGCTATGAAGAGAGGTTGAATAGATTAGGATTATTTTCATTAGAAAGATGGTGATTGAGGGGGGACCTGATTGAGGTCTACAAAATCATGAGGGGTTAGACAGGGTGGATAGCAAAAAGCTTTTTCCCAGAGTGGGGGACTCAATTACTAGGGGTCATGAGTTCAAAGTGAGAGGAGGAAAGTTTAAGGGCGATATGCGTGGAAAGTTCTTTACACAGAGGGTGGTGGGTGCCTGGAACGCGTTGCCAGCGGAGGTGGTAGACACAGACATGTTAGCGTCTTTTAAGATATATTTGGGCAGGTACATGGATGGGCAGGGAGCAAATGGACACAGACCGTTAGAAAATAAATGACAGATTAGACAGAGGATATTGATCGGTGCAGGCTTGGAGGGCCGAAGGGCCTATTCCTGTGCTCTAGGTTTCTTTGTTTCTTTGTATCACAACTCATTCATCATGGCAATATTAAAATAACACACTCCCCTCCAGCTCTGTGGGAGAACTTCACAACATGACAGCAGTAGATCAATACTATAGTTCACCATTCCTGATGTGCTAGCTGGGCCGTACCTACACAGTTTACCAGTGACATCAATACCATGTGGTGGAGTAAGCCAAAGTCTCCTCTTGTTATAAATGAGATCTTTAATGAGACAGCTATGTCTTAAATTGTCGCCTTCTGATATAAGGTACACCAAAACATTCTGAATGGCAGTTTTCATAATCACACTAATGCAACTTATTAACAAGCCTTTGTGAGCTATAGTTGAAACCTTTCAAAAAGCAAATGATACATTTTCATAAACTGATATAAAAGTGGGCAACTGATCTTTATTACGAAGACTCTCGGACTGAGGGACCCTGAGAGGCTGACTCAAATAGCTCAAACGACTGATGGAAAGATTGTTGAACTGTGAAGTGTCATATTGGACTCGAAACGTTGCTGTTTCTCTCTGCACAGATACTACCTGACTTGCTGAGTTTCGCCAGCATTCTCTGAATCTGTTTCATGTTTCCAGCATCTGCGATATTTTGCCTTTACTTGAATTATCCCCAGTGTCCTGGCCAACATTTACCCACAAAAACAGACCAACTGTCATTTATCTCATTGCTGCTTGTGGGAGCATGCTGTGCACAAAATGTGGCTGTTACATATCCAACAGTGTGACAGTGAATACTCTGTGAAAAAAACTTCATTAGATGCATCAGTACTTTGAATCATCTGGAGATTATAAAAAAATGTGCCAGAAATGCAAGTCTTTCTTTCTTGTCCTTGCTTTAAATACAATCCTCTGAGGAAATGAAGGCTTCATCGGAGATTCTAGATTACCTTACAGACAGCCTTAAATGTATTCCATTCATTTACTTCAAACTGGGGGAATTCTAGGATTTGGCTGACTAGATTTGGGCAAAGCCTACTTCACCCAATCCCTTCATCTGTGTCCATGTGGAGTGCTATTTCAAACTGCTGTCACCTTCAATCATTGCAACCGAAAATTAGATGATTGCTATATTTATAGCGGGTATCTGTTCAGCATGGATGAGTTGGATTGAAGGGCCTGTTTCTGTGCTCTATATATGACTGTATAACTCTAGGTACAAGATATTGGAAATTTGTGATCTGTAAGATGAGTTCAGAGCCCATGTTTATTTTTCAACATCAGCATATCTATGTGATGGATGTAGGGGACAATAATTTGTTTCAGTGACTACAATAAGCTCTCTATTTTACAACATTCATGATACAATATGGATTGCCACGGTGCTATTGCCAGTTTTCTTTTCCTTTCATACAACACTTTTTGGTAATCCTGTTGTCATTTACAGCTCATCTCGACCAATGTTTTGCTCCTTTGTTTCTCCAAAACATCCTTCCCTCTTGCCTTACCCCATCATTCCTTTTATTGTGTTTTGACCAGTGTCTAAGTGACATTCCCTGATGACTTACTAGTTCAATTGGAATGTCCCACTCTCCAGAGTAAGGGAATGGAGTGGGGGAAGGATGCTGAACTAGATCCCCTTCATTATTCACTCAACAAGGTTAGTTTAAAAAGGAAACCTTCCTTATGGATTAATTTCCACCAGACCCAATGAGCTTATGTTTTTAAAGGAGTCAATTTAACCAGGTTTTCTTAGGCGCTTCAGAAAAGCATTCATTTATTCAAAAACTGAAGGTGAGAAGAAATATTAAAATAACACACATACGCATAGAAATAAGGTAACTTGATAAATGATAGAATTTTTTCAAAATTCTATAGATTGATCTCTGAGTTTCAGGAAGAGAAGACAATAGGCTGTTACGGACCTTTGTACTGCATGATATCAGAAGCACAATTTTAAATAGGCAAACAGTTAATTTATGGAGGCTTAGCTTCAGTTCAAAGACCATTGTCATGTTTCCTTTAAAGTGTGGTTTCATTTAATTTTTGTTTTCCATCAAAGAGAAAATCTTCCTTTCTTTTTATTTACAATGTAAGGATGACTCAGGGTTTTCTCAGCTGTAACCTTCACCCACTAACACACACAGGCCAGGGTTCAAATTGGCCTTTATCCCCTGTTCATGTGCATTCTTTGAAAGAGAAAAAAATAAATATTATGTTCTCTTCTGACTCATCATTTACTATTTGAAAACTCATCAGGTTCACATTTCAGATGGCAGTGCATTTCTCCCTTTGATGGCTTTCTCTTTGAAGCTTCCTAGGCACCTGTCAGATATGACATTCCATGTTCTCACTTGATGCAAGGTATTATCTACATATGCCTTCCAGACAGTTATTGAATTATATTGCTCAGAGTTACATTATCAGTCATTTCTTGTCTGTTAAGTCCTCTTTTGAAAAAAAAACATGTTGCCATTAAAAGTACACTTTATCTGGAAGTGATCTGGGACTACGATCGCTGGTCAGGACTCCTGCCTTCTCCTTATCCAGATCTCCAAGGTGTACCATCTTGCCCTCCTCTCTTTCCTCCTCAGTGCCTGTATAAAATCCGAGCTAACTTTAACTATTATCAGTTCTGATGAAGGCCACAGACCTGCTGTTACCTTTTGTTTTTCTCTCTCTCCACAGATGCTGCCTGACCAACTGAAGTATTTCCCGCATTACCTCTTTCCAATTGTACTGCGTACGTTATCTTTTTTCCATATTCAACTATTTTTATTATTTTCGCTTGTCCACTATATTTGTTCCTTACTCCCAAGCTGGCACTATGCCAGGAAATCATGCCACCCATTCACAAACTGGTTAACTCCTTGACTGATTGGCCATGGTGAGACATGAAGTTCTCTCACTTATAGAATCATGCAAGACAGAAAGAGGCCTTTTGGCCCACCACTCCTGATGATGCCTCTGAAAAAGCTACCAAATTTGTGCCACTGTTCTTTTTCCCACAGCCCTTAATAACAGTGGAATATTATTGGATGTTGTTTATATGGACTTCCAGAAGGCGTTAATAAAGTCCTACATAAGAGATGATTGATTCATATAGAAGCCCGTGGATTTCAGGATAAATTACTGATGTTACAGGGAAGTGGTTGAGTAGCAGTCAATAGAAAGTAGGGACAATGAGTAGATACTCAAATTGGCAGGATGTGACCAATGCTGTAGCACTAGGCTCTGTGTTAGATCCTCAATTACTTACATTATTTATTAATGGCTTGGATATTGGCAGAGAAAGTCATATACAATTTTGCTGATACATAATGTTAGATGGCATTGAACACAATGAAGATGACTGCATAAAATTGCAATGGGATATTGATAGACTGATGAGTGGGCAAACTGTGGCAGTTGGTTTCAATGTAAGCATGTGTGAGGTTTTCCATTTTAGACTGAAAAAGAATAGACCAAGGTAGTTTCAAGATGGACATCCAAAGACACCTGGATGCCCAGGTACATACATCTTCAAAATGTCACAAACAGGTACAGAAAATATTCAAGAACAGTAACGAAATGCTGGCCTTTATATCAAGAGAATAGGAGGACAAGGATGCAGAAGTTATGCTGCAGCTATACAAAACCTTGCTTAGGCCTTGGAATGCTATGAGCACACCTAATGAAGGATTTGTTGGCCTTGGCAAGGAGTACAAAGTATGTTTACAAGAATGATACATGGAATTCAGGGGTTAAGTCATGAGAAGAGATTATACAAATTAGGCCTGGTTTTTCTAGCATTTAGAAGGTTTAGGGGTAATCTGATCAAGGTCTTCAGGATATTAAAAGAAAAGGACAAGGTACATAGAGATAAATTGCTTACACTGCTTGGAGATTCTAGAACTAGAGCACATACTCAGAGAATTAGAGCCAGGCCAATCAGGAGAGATGTTAGGAAGCACCTCCGCACACAAAAGTAAGCAGATGTTTGGAACTCTTTCACAAACAGCAGTGGATGCTGGATCAGTTATTTATTTAAGATCTAAGATGGTTTTTTAAGCAAAGGTATTATCAGATATGGACCAAAGGCAGATATATAGAATTAGGTCACTAATCAGCTACGATTGCATTGAATGGCAAAACAGGCTCATGGGGCTGAATGGCCTACTCCTGCTCCTATGTTCCTTGCTTTAAAGTAATGAGGGATGCACTTATGAGCATTGATTACTTTTCAATGGCAACGAAAGAAGCCATGCGGTTGTGTTTAGTTTACTCAAACAGAACTTTTTCAATATAATTCTGAACATTTAACAAATTATATTTTAAAATGCTAAAACAAAATACATTAAATACTTTGTCTTCGGTACAAACCAAAGGAGATCAACTAGATAGTGAAGTTTGCAATGGTTTCAAAATTGTGAAAGTTCTGAGAAAGTCAATAGGAAAAGATTAAACATTGATTATAAGAGGAAAAGGATGGAAATGGTTAAATAGATTTTCCTCTTGTAGATGATGATTAGAATGAGAAATACATTACTGCTGTTGAGCAAAGGGCTATGAAGTAATTTGGAAGAGAATTAGTTTAACAGCAGAAAAAGAAAAACCTATTAAATAAAAATAAGGAAAGAGCAGGGAAATTAGATTAGAATAGATACTTTCAAGTAAGTGCCAGTGATGATGCATGATGCATGATGAATTGAATGACTTACCTTACTGCTGTGATATCTAGGACTGAATCTTGTTTTATTTTTCTTAGTAAGTTACTTAACTTTCCTTCCTCTCTGTCTGCCTTAATCTGTCTTGTTCACACTTACACTTTTGGTCATGCCCCCATCATTCTTTGCTTCTTCCTGTTTATTGTTGTCTCTCAATCCTGACTGCTCGCTTGCTTCTCTTCCAGAATGTACCTCACACACTCCACAGTGATCTTCATACCCTTCGGTGTTCTTCCTGTCCAATTAGCTTCCAGAAACAGTTCTCGATCTAGCCTTCCTTTGCTGGTGGGGTTTCCTCCACTTTTTGTAACCTGCAGTCAGTCAATGCTTGATGATCCATTACAGTATTCTAAGAGTCCTCAGCAACCACCTACAGTTCTGTCTTCAGCTTCTCCTGCTGAGCGACTGCACAGTATGTGAAATATCCAATTACATTGGTCCATTTGTTTTCTTACTCTCAACCAAAGCACTTGGGAAGTGTTCTGTGCAGGCTAGAGGTTTTGCATTCCATTGATTGCTCTCTTGTTATGTCTGGAACTAAGCAATGATTACTTGCAGATGACAGGTTTAGATGACAGTTTCTTTGCTGAATTGAGAAAATTGCTGTGTTTCTATAAATTGTGGCTGGTTTACATTATAATGCGTTCTCCAAATACCAGTCATGTGTGAGGTAATAGAAGCTTTGCACTAGTTTGACCCAAGTCCTCTAGCCTCACTTCAATTCACTGCCTTGTTGTAGTTAAAATACTCATTGGGCACTATAGCTCCAGCGAAATAGATCTTGCCTTTGGTCTAACGCTTCCCGAAATACCCTTTGATTTGACTGTAGCCTCTATCTTGGATACCAGCTGCAAACATCCAAGGTATTTTCTTCCCTGAGACAGCTGCATGAGCCAACACAAGGTATGATTAAGTGTTAGACATGGCATTTTTCACTTTGATTTGTTCCAGTTGGATTAGAATTCTTCTGGTCGCTCTGTGTAACCACATATTGCAAAGGTAATTAAGTTTTGCTCTGTGCAGCATTTCTAACAAAACCGTAAACACATTCTTTTACTGCATGTTCACAATTTCAATAGAAAAGCATTGGGAGAGAAATTTTCATGAACAGCTGCCCTTAGCAACCAGAAATATTCTTGTCCCCAAAGGGTTTTCAAGTTTTCTTTTCTCATTACACGCTAGTTGGCTGGGGAGGTGCTGGGAGTGTGTCCACATGATTGTAATTCACCTTTACAGTAATGATGAACTGGCTTGACTAAATCTTATACACTGCAACATAAGTAAAGTTAGAGAATAATGTGGAAATCAATTAATCTTATATTAAAAATGTTGAGAAATAATTTCTGCCTCAGACATGATCAAATCTATCAAATCCTGCACAGAATTTAACTGTGGATGTGAGTGCAGAGGAGGCAGATGTTTTCTGAAGATGTTTTATTTTATTGTACTATTTTCATTCTCTAAAGTAGATTCTCGCCACTAACCTGTCTACTTTTTGCTTAACTGCCCCAGTGTTAACAAACATTTACTACTTGTAGGTAAAACCACTTCTGCATGTGCTAGGTCAGAACATTAGGATGAGAGTAAAGGAAGAGGAGCTTCAATAAGCCATTGCACAAACAGATAAGCTTACTTCACCAGTCCAGGAGCTTGGGCAGAAGAATGCTCTGCTAGCCCAAGAGGAAAGTGCTGTAAGTTCACCCTATGTCAAATCTGTTGCACTCGACAGGTGTGTTACAAAAAAGCAACTGAACCTTAAGTCACCGAGACCCCTTTTGGAAATTCATTCCCAAAACAAATTTCTCCACCTCTCGACTTCAGTTTCCTCCTCAAGACACTTTGTACAATCTATCTCTAACCAAGCTTTTGGCTATTCGACCTAATATGTCCTTCTGTGGTTCAGTGTCATTAATGCTTTTGTGAAGTGTCTTGGAATCTTAAATTGCATGAAAGGCACAACACAAAAATAATTTCTGATGAAGTAAAGTGATCAACGTGCATCTTAGGACAACTATTTGGATAGACATTGTGCTTACAGTACTTTGGCCCACAATGCTTTCACTGACCTATTAAGTAACTAGTTCAGTTCAGTGACTCAGTAAGCCATTGATTGATGGATAGATTTGCTGTTATCATGTGTAACAAGATACAGTAAAAAGTGTTGTTTTGTGTGCTATACAGGCAGATCATACCATACAAAGTGCATCAGGCTGGCAGAACAGAGTGCGGAATAGTGTTACAGCCACAGAGAGAAATCAAAATTAACATTTTAGAGGTCCGTTCAAAAGTCTGATAACAGCAAGGAAGAAGCTGTACTTGAATCTGTTTATATGTGTATTCCAAACTTTTATCTATTCTGCCTAACGAAAGAGGGTGGAAGAGAGTATAACCAGTGTAGAAGTCAACTTTGTTTACATTGGTTGCTTTTCCAAGGCAGCAGGAAGTATAGATGGAGTCAGTGAATGGAAGGATGGTTTGTGTGATGGACTGGGCTCTGTTCACGACTCTCTGTAGTTCCTTGCAGTCCTGGGAACAGCAGTTGCTATACCATGCTGTGATTCATCCAGGTATAATGCTTTCAACGGTGCATCTATGAAAATTAGTAAGAGTGTTTGAGAACATGCTGAACTTCCCTACCTCCTGAAGAAGTAGAAACATTGTTGTGCTTTCTTGACCATTGCATCGACATGAGTGGACCAGAACATATTGTTGGTGATCATCACTGCCAGGAAATTTGTCACTATCGATCATCTCCACTCAACACCATTGATACAGACCGGAGCGTGCCCCCGATTCCACTTTCTGAAGTCAATGACCAATTCCTCCAATTTGCTGACACTGATGGAGAGATTGTTGTCTTTACACCATATTGTTAAGCCCTCAATCTCTTTCCTGTATTCTGTCTTGTCATTGTTTGAGATCAGGAATGCAATGATGGTGTCGTTAGCAAACTTGCAAATGGAGTTAGTGCAAAATTTGGCTACACAGCCGAGAGTGGGTAAGGAATACAGTAGGGGGCTGAGAATGCAGCCTTGCGGTGTTGAGGATTATGGTGGTGGAAGTGTTGCTGCCTGTTCTTAGTGATTGCAGTCTATGGTCAGGGAGTCAGGGATCCAGTTACAGAGGGGAGAGCCGAGACCTAGGTCTTAGAGTTTAGAGATGAGCTTGTGTGGAATCATATTGTTGAAGGCAGAACTGTAGTCATTAAGTAGGAGCCTGACGTATGTATCCTTGTTATGCAGATGTTCCAGGGATGAGTGTAAGGCCAGAGAGATGGTGTCTGCTGTGGACCTGTTGTACTGATAGGTGATTTGCAAAGGATCAAGGTAATTAGGTACATGGAGTTGATGTGAACCATGATTAACCTCTTGAAGCATTTCATAATCTTGGGTGTCATAGTCACAGGCAGTAGACGTGGAGGCATGCTGCATGATTTTTCTTTGGCAACAGGATGGAAGCAGGTGGGGACTTTAGAGCATAGTGAGGAGAGGATAAAGATGTCTATGAATATTCCCGCCAGCTGATCCACACAGGATCTGAGTGTGTGGCCTGGGACTCCATCCTGGCTGGTTGCTTTCCAGAGATTCACTCTCAAGAAGGCCGATCTAACGTCTGTAGCAGTGACCATGGGTACAGCTCCATCTGAGGCTGCTGGGATAGGTGCCATCGTTTCACTGATCTCCAGCTCAAAGTGAACGTAGAGTGCATTGAGCTTGTTGGGTAGAGATGCACTGTTGGCCACAATTCTGTTTGAGTTCACTTTGTAGACTGTTAAGTCTCACAAACCTTGCCATAAGTAACAAGTGTCTGTGTGATTGCCCTGGATCTCAAACGTAGTCTGTGATGGTAGTGGCATACTCATTTAGGTTGACCTTGTTTCAAAGTGTTTGATTATAGTACCCAGAAAGGTAGGTTCAGATACAACACCTGAGCTGCATAGTCTTCCTCTCCTTTTACCCTTTCCTGTCCTGATCGGACCAGCTCAGTATTCTTTGGACACTGGCAGTTCTCTATGCCTGGCCCAATAACCTCTTGACATGTGAACCTAGAATAGGGCATGTAAGCATCCCTTCAAGACTTAAAGAATAGTTTTCCGGGTTGTCAAATGTAGGAAAATAATTAACAGAAAAAAATAACCAAAATGTTGACCATTAACGCAAGGTGTGAAATAAAAAGGGCAGGAGTTAATGCTTTAATTGCTGGGACAGGCATCGTCTGGGAAACTGTGTTCAATTTTGGATATCACTCTCGAGGAAAGATATATTCAAATTGGACAGATTACAGGGCAGATTCAGCAAAATGTTTTCTTTTCTTTAATTGTTTTCATGGGATGTGGGCATCGCTGGCAAGGCCAGCATTTGTGGGTCCATGTTTAGATCCCTCAGGGGGACCAATTCATCCGTGATGCAACAAGCTTATGCTCTAGCAGTTTACTGACTGCTCTGAGGGACCTGGTCACAAACTGTTGTTTCTTCCGTCATTGAATTGCCTCCTTCTGATTCCAGCTGCCAGTCATGCCTAACATTTTGACTTCCTTCAGTCGCAGATTCTGTTGTTGCTAAAAGGATGTTCCTGTGCCTTGTTTTCAGCATCGAGTCCAACCCTATAATGAGGCAGCAACTTCAGATTGAAGCTAAACTCAAGTGCAGCCCAAACAAGAACATCAAAAGGGGACAATGGTGCTACGCATTAATGGTGGGGAAGATTGATAAATGAGACATAGAGAAATGTTGTAGGGGTAGAGTTAATTGGGATGTAGGAAGATGAGTTTAACTTCCTGGTCCTGAAGTTTCCTGGGAGACATTGGTTTGGGGCAGTGAGAGTAGTGGTGATTGCTTTCAATCCTTCGGAAAACTGGCAGAGCAGTTTTAGTGGAAAAGCTGGCAGGACTATTTTCAAACACACAACATTCACTTATCTCATGAGCCAACAGAGTGAAGGCTGGCTGGTTTTTGGGTGAAGACTCCAACTGCTCAAGGTCAGAGCAGGAGAACAGAGGAGGGAGACGACTTAACAGAAGATGTGCAATGCGCAGAAGAAACAAGGGTGATGTCAAAAAAATTCATAGAATTCCTACAGTGTTGAAGCATGTTGTTTGGCCCATCAAGTCCACTTCAAACCTCTGAAGAGTTAGAGTGTGGTATGCACTGCCTGGAAATATGATACAGGCACACCCAAGAGGGCACTAGATCATTATCTGGGGAGAAACATTGCACAGGGTATTGGGGAAAAATAAACAGGAGATTGGCACTAGGCCATGATGCTTGTTTTAAAATCTGGTGGAGAAACAATGACCTGAAAATCCCTGTTTTGTGTTGTAACAATTCTCTAATAAACTTTGTAACATGGATAATTTGAGAGCAATCCAGCTCAGTTGGTCAGACCTGCGGAATGATGCCAGCACATCAGGTTTGATCCCTGTTCTGACTGTAATAGCTCATGGATGCCCTCAGATTGGCCCATGCTTGAATTGGCGAGGTGCCCTCAAGCCACGATTGTCTCTGCCATAGAAAATGATGCCAATGACTCTTCGCAGTCTGTGTAATTGCTTCTACTAAGATTCAAAAGCTACCCATCAAAAAGGTATTCAAAATTAACTTGCTGAATAGCTTTGATCACAAGATATGAAATGTTCCCACATACCATGACTGTGGATGTCGCCCACATCACCCACACCCTCACCTTCATCTCCTGAGGGCTTTGATGATTACCAGGATGAAAGTGGTACTTGGAAGGATGGCACCTGATTTGAAAACTGCTCACTGTGCCTTACCATACAGTGTTCACAATTCAATCTTGTGTTTTCTTAAAGGCCACAAACCCTGACATTACCATGGAGATAAATCAAGTGTGAAACATGGCAGATTATTCTTACAGCTGGTGGAAACTTTGTATTTAATGTAGAGGTTGCAAATAAATGTTTGGTGGTTTTCCACAGGGGGGTCAGTTGGGCTAGAACCCATGCACCCCCCAGATCTATAGCTGGCTCCATCCCTAGCGCTGAGGTCAGAGAGGCTCCAGTCAGTGCCAGGAACCTGGAGACCTATGGCTGGCTGCAGCGTCTGGAGGAATGTCAGAAGGGGGAGCAGTAGACCAGGCCCATGGATCCAGCTGGGACTTGGCAAATGTGGGAGTGGAACAACGATGGATGGTAGGCCCATAACTGAGACTCCAGGGTCAATAACCGAGAGCCCATTACACAAACCTTGGAACCTATTACAGAGACCCTGGGGCCTGTGACAGAGAGCCCAGCTGATGTCAAGCTGCAAACGAGGAGTAGTAGAGAGTAACAAGAAGAGGGAAAGATGAACTCTATTGCAGTAAAATCTTGCATTACATTCAATGTTTCAAGATGGGGCTGGAGCATGGCAACACTTTGCATTTTGCACATGAGAAACACCTTTTCATTGTATTTTCATATACGTGTGATGACAACTTTAAATCTAAAACTCTATGTTTGGAATTTTCGGGTGCCTCTGATTCAAGGCAGGAGGTTGATTAGCTTAGCTGTATGAAATAAATTTCGTCTTGGTAAATGTTTAGGATTTCACCATTTTACAGCCTTAGTATCTGCATGTTAGGGTGACCTCAGGTCAGCAAAGTTAGCACAAGTCATTTGCTAAAGGTTTCAGGGAAAGCTATTAAATCCTAATAATGCCTTGCCTCCTTTGTAGTTTAAAGCTCAGCTCCACAGGGGAGCAGCAATATGCTGTCAATTTTAGCAGCAAAAACTGCATGCAGACTCAAAACAATGGCAAGAGCAATGCAGAAGGTTGAAATATAATTCAGACTATTTTATGTTCATAACGAGTATTTTGGAGTAACTCATAGGGCATTGGCTGCATTTTGTTTTGCAAATGATATTTTCACATAGTTTAATTTTGTCTAAGATATTGATGCACAAAGGTCAAAGTAATAATACATGCTTTTCACAATCTCGGACCTCTGTTAAGTAGGTCCAGTCATCGAAGTTCACTGGAAGTGTATCCCCAGTTATAGTGTAGAGAAAGTTTGCAATGCAGTACTGCATCACCATAGAAATGAGGTCCCAGACATTTCATTGAAATCATTGCTGTGCTGTTTTTTTTTGTCATCCCTTTATTTGTCATTATTTTTGCTTCCCCATCCTCATTTCTGAAGTTTAATCTGCGACATTGCAGATGAGACGAGTTTGACTTGCTGTCTCCATGGCTACAATCTATACTGTCCTTGGAAGAATTAATCACTGCCAAAACGTTATCCCCAAGCTGTCCTTCCTCCCTTTCCCTCTCCCCTTTTTGGATAAGCTAACCCTTTGAAAATCCTTCCATGAAATGCAACAACATCCTGTTACAGGCATTCTGTGTAATCATGTAGATCCCGAGCTATTCTGAACACTTACAGACAACCATGTGAAGATTGTAACAGGAGAACAATGGAACCAGTATTAAATCAGCCAGATAGATTTGGTTGCCTTGGAACCACAGGATATGTGATGTATTCATTCAAAGGGTTAAGCAAGTTCTGGTTTTATTTCCAAAATTAGTATAACAGATGACTGTTTTTAATCAGTAGTTTATTATGGGGTAGAGTGTATATAGATACAAATTAGGCCACTCAAGCTTGCTCACCATTTATTAAAATTAAGTGTGACTTTCATTATTATTCAGTCATAAGTGGCGAGCATCATTAGCTAAACCAGCATTTATCGTCCATTCTTAATCACCCACCTAGAGTCAACTTGGGCGAGAGTAGGTTTCTTGCTCTAAAGGAGATTGGTTTTCCTCTTTTTGTGAAAAAGGCTGGATTTTAGTTCCAACTTGTTTTTCTCTATTCAAATTTCACCATCCTCTGCAGTGGGATCTAATCCACCACTATTGCACCTTGTGTTCCTATCTCAAACAGCCTTTGACATCCTTGTTAGTCAAGAATCTTTCTATCAATCTGAACCACTTTGTGTACAGAATCTGCACTCATCCAGGCAAGTGGAGAAGAGTTGAGAGTCAAGAATATTGCTGTGGGTCTGGAATTACATGTAGTTCAGACCAGGTAAGGATGATAGATTCCCTTCCCTGAAGACGTTAATGAGCCACATGGGCTTTTCTGACCATCAACAATGGTCATCAGTAGATTCTTTCTGATGGAATTTTTTTTTCTTGAATTCAGATACGACCATCTGCCATGTCAGGATTTGAACCCGTATCCTCTGAAGATTAGTGACTCTCTGGATTAATAGTCGAGCGATAATACCACAAGGCCATCGCTAATCTGCTTTTAATGTATTCACATCCCTACTTTGTCATGGCACTTTGTCAAATGCTTGTATATCTACCAGTTTCCCTTTTCCAAACTATCTGTCACTTCCTCAAAGAGCTCAAATAAATTAGTTAAACAAGGTTTCCCTTTCACAAACCATACTGACTACTTTAGGGTCCCCTTAACATCACTATCGCTTGTTGGGAAAGACCCATGTGGTTCACTTGTATCCTTTAGGGAAGGAAACTGCCATGCTTACCTGGTCTGGATTACATGTGATTCCAGACCCACTTTAAAGTGGTTGACTTTTAACTTCCCTCTGGGTAATTAGGGATGGGCAAAAAATGCTGGCCTGGTCATCCCATAAATGAATAAAAAGTGCTCCATTATCACCCATTTCCTAATAGATTCTAGCATTTTCCGTATGACAGGTTTTTGGCTAACTGTCTTTTTTTCATTCCCTGCATATTATGTGCATTGGGGTACTGAAGAACTATATAAATAATTTATGGACTTCTTTACAAGTTTAAACCTTTTAAAATTTTTTTCTCGTAGAGAGGTACCATTTTGAGTCTCTGCATTCAACGGGGAATTATCTTGTTACAAGCATCATCAGTCACAAGAACTATGAATAAGTAGCCTCCAGAGGGAGCACTATGGATTGAATTTTGCTCCATTCCTGGGTGCTTACTTCAGTTTTCGCAAACTTTAATGACGGCTGGTAAATGATGTCTATTCTGCTTCTGAATCCTAATTGATTGATCTTCTCGTGTCACTCAGAGTGAGTGGTCTTTTCCTTAAGGAAAGCAAACAAACCCCCAGGCATAATTTAACCCTGGGTGATAACACAAGGCTGGCATTACTGAATCCTCCACCTTTTCCTCCACTTCCTGATATTCAGTCCCATTGATCTTGATTAAATTGGCCGAGGCCAGTAGAGTTAACTTACACCATTTTTCTACTGCACAAACTGACAAGGGATTATACGGAGCATTTTACATTGTCTACTCCTCCCACAACACTGAAAGAAATTTAAGTCATTCTCACTGCATGCCTGATACACACAGAGATGGGTGCAAGACAATCAGACACTTTACTTCCTTATGATTATGTTCTTGCCAATGTTAACTGGCACATTCAGGGAAGCAAGTTGTCTGTTTCCAAAGCAAGGCATTTCCTAAAACAAATTGTCAGCTTTATCTCCAGAGGCTGGAACTTGAAATGCACCATTCCACCATGCAGCAGGGCTGACCAGATGACTCTTCCGATAGGCATGAAGAGGAAGAAGGATTTTCAGGATGACAATCATCCTGTTTGACCCTGTTATGACTGTGTATTCTTTGGCCAAAAAGTCTGGGAGTAGGACTTGAACACAGAGCGTCTGGCTCTGCACCACAAGGACTGCCAAATGGCAAGTACAAAGAGTGGATAGCGTCCCTCTCATGAACCTAGGGGGAGATTTTCCAACCAAATTGAAGCTTTTCTATCTCAGCTAATTGGATTTAAGATGCAACCGTGTTCCTTAGGCAAATAGCTTTGGAGCGTTTTACAACTGATCCCTGTGCAGCTTTTTTGATTACACCTTGCTCTCAGAGATCTTTTGGCACATCTCCTGCTAGCCACAGATTCCGTCTAGGATCACACCACTTTGAAACAGGAGAAGACCTTGCCAAAACTCAGAATCCTTCATTGTTCTCCTGTCCTTATTAACCCACCATATTCATTCAGAGTCATCAGGACCCTGGTCAAAGTTCTTCTGGCAGGAGCTTCAGATCTGCAGTCTCTCATTCCTTTTCCAGCAATGGCTCATTCCCTCTGTGGGGTTTCCATTCTACAGTTACAATGGATTGAAACTTTCTCCTGTGTAGTGAACAGGGATGTTAGTGGGAAGATGTTTTAAGTCAAGCCAATCCCATTCAGTGGAAACAGTTGGAAGATGTGATAATGAAAATCTGCCAAGGAGCACAATTGTTCTTAGCTAGCGGGTAAAGGACTTAAAAGTCTCTAGTAATCAGTGCTGCAGAATAGATTCACTTTTGCCCCAGTTTAAGAATTGTCATCAAAATTACCTTTCAGCCCGGTTGTGGCACCATTCCACTGCTCTGAAACTTAATATGTACAACTAGAAATAAAGCTGTAATTAGGGAAAATTGAGGGTGGAGCTTTTAGATTAGATTACCTACAGTGTGGAAACAGGCCCTTTGGCCCAACAAGTCCACACTGCCCTTTGGAGCATCCCACCCAGACCCATCCCTGCTATAACCCACACACCCTGAACACTACAGGCAATTTAGCATGGCCAATCCACCTACCCTGCACATCTTTGGACTGTGGGAGGAAACCGGAGCAAACCCATGCAGACACGGGGAGAACGTGCAAACTCTGCACAGGCAGTTGCCTGAGGTTGGAATCGAACCCAGGTCCCTAGCACTGTGAGGCTGCAGTGCTAACCACTGAGCTACCGTGCCAACCAATTTTGTTGAATAATCCCAATTCTACACTTCTTATGTGCCTTTTTGTGCTACATTTTCCAATCCAGTTTCTCTCTTCGACATGACTTCATGAATTCAGGAAAGACATTGTCTTTGTCTTTTTCTTTGAACTGACCAAGATTCTATTCATACAATGCTTGGGCTCACCTGTGGAAGTTGCCTTTTACAGAGTGCCTATTCGAAAGGATTAGAAAGTATTTAGAAGTACCGTGCTTTGATAGGTTTCAATGTCAAACATTTAGTCACAGGTTTTCAAACCAGCTTCAACAATGCCCAGAAACTCCAAACATCCATGGGATTTATATCTGAGATAATGGGAACAGCAGATGCTGGAGAATTCCAAGATGATAAAATGTGAGGCTGGATGAACACAGCAGGCCAAGCAGCATCTCAGGAGCACAAAAGCTGACGTTTCGGGCCTAGACCCTTCATCAGAGAGGGGGATGGGGAGAGGGAACTGGAATAAATAGGGAGAGAGAGGGAGGCGGACTGAAGATGGAGAGAAAAGAAGATAGGTGGAGAGAGTATAGGTGGGGAGGTAGGGAGGGGATAGGTCAGTCCAGGGAAGACGGACAGGTCAAGGAGATGGGATGAGGTTAGTAGGTAGATGGGGGTGCGGCTTGGGGTGGGAGGAAGGGATGGGTGAGAGGAAGAACCGGTTAGGGAGGCAGAGACAGGTTGGACTGGTTTTGGGATGCAGTGGGTGGGGGGGAAGAGCTGGGCTGGTTGTGTGGTGCAGTGGGGGGAGGGGACAAACTGGGCTGGTTTAGGGATGCTGTAGGGGAAGGGGAGATTTTGAAACTGGTGAAGTCCACATTGATACCATTAGGCTGCAGGGTTCCCAGGCGGAATATGAGTTGCTGTTCCTGCAACCTTCGGGTGGCATCATTGTGGCACTGCAGGAGGCCCATGATGGACATGTCATCTAGAGAATGGGAGGGGGAGTGGAAATGGTTTGCGACTGGGAGGTGCAGTTGTTTGTTGCAAACTGAGCGGAGGTGTTCTGCAAAGCGGTCTCCAAGCCTCCGTTATATCTGTTTGGGACTAGGCATGTTCCACAGTGAGGACCAAGCCTTCAGAGAATTCTACATATATTCTGCGTGTAACAGCATAACCACATGTTATTGGTTTTTCTGTATATTAATTTATAAACAAAATATTTCCTGTAAGAGCATAATTTCTCTTTGTTTAGCTGGCTGTCTTTCAGAAGTTTAGAAAGAAAAGCATATGTCAATATTTGTAGAAAGGTTTGAGACCCACAACCTCACGGGTATGGTTGGCTATTCAGTTTCTAATGGCCACTGTCAAAATATGGTTTGTTACCACAGGAATTCAAAAGAATCTGAGAGGGAGCCACACACAGGAATCATGTGAAAATTAGAGAGAGAGAGAGCAAGATATTTAGTGGAGGCTGGATGTAGTCTATTCCTTCTCTAAGTAGCATTCTTCATTTTTCAAGGATTGTGTTGTGATTTTGCAATGGACAAGAACAAAGAAACAGACCCCAGTCCTACTTTAGTCAGAACAGAAACTGAACACTGTTGTTAACAGCATTTTAACTCACATGCGAGCTGTCTACACAAATTAGCCTAGTCTACATAAAGAATTTGACATTGAAACATGGCCATTTGCTAAAGAATCTTTTATTTTAAAAATCACATGACTTATGAACATGTATAATTCCAATCAATTCACATCGATAGTTCACATTTTGGGGCTTACAATTGACGAGAAACTCCACTAGCCACATAAATTCTGTAGCTACAAGAGCAGGTCAGATGCAAGGAATCCTGCAGTGAGTAACTCAGCTCCTGACTCCCTAAAACCTGTGTACCACATATAAGGCACAAGTCTGGAGTGTGATGGAGTACTCCCCATTTGTCTGGGTGATTGCAGTTGCCACTCTGCTCTCGGTCTGACTCCCTGCAGGACAAAGTAGCCCATTTGATTTGCATCACAACCACAGGCATTCACTCCCTCCACCACCAACTCACAGCAGCAACAGGAGATAGCAAGAACTGCAGATGCTGGACTCAGAGTAAATACAGTGTGGAGCTGGAGGAACACAGCAAGTCAGGTAGCATCAGAGGAGCAGGAAAGTCAATGTTTTTGAGTTGGGACCCTTCATCAGTCTTGGACAGTAGTAAGACTATAAGGTATGAATATATCTGGATATTAAAAACATCACTACTCATCCAAAGTCATTTTAATCACTGAAACATTTAGATGTAATTTGCTTTTCTATTAAACACACAGCTCATGGCCATATTTTTAAAACATCTGCCTGTACATGTATTGAAACCATTTCACACTTCAATGAGTCACACACGAAAATAAGCCATAAATTTAGTCACATTTGCCCTTTATTCATAAAACCGCAACATATTCCCAACAGAAGAATCATTAGAAGAATACAGCGCCACATGATAAGAATTAAAAAAACCAAATACAAACTGAAAGAGAACACAATGCAGGGTTATGGGCAATGTGTCTAATTGGAGAGCTCAAAAAAAATCGCAGTAATGTTGGGATGGATAGCCTTGTCTGTTGTACGATTCGACAATTTTCCATTCTGTGTAGCGTTAGTAGGTCGCTTAGTACCCGAGGACGTGGCTAATTCTCAGTGGAAGGCATTGAATTGTTACTGATTCCTCAAAGTAGTAATTTCATGATGATTGGGAAGGCGTTATCACAGGGCAACTTTGTTTACCTTTTGAAGGGTCTTGTCTCACAGTGGTATTGACCTGCCTCTGTGAAGCTGTTTCCTTTCACCAAGTCCCCCTTTGTTTATAGGTGCACAGCACACTGGCTGTGACCAGCCATTTTGGGGAGTCAGTCCTCAACCAAAGAGATTCTAATCCCCTGGTTATATTTGTCAGCCAAGGCTTTCCTGATTGGCCCAGTCAAGAACCTGATAGTCAATTAAGTCAACCTGGTACAATCACTACATCCCTTCCCATCAAGTCCAGGGATGCAGGGCCAGTCTTTCAGTTATAGCTTTTCTTACGATGTTTCTGTCTCGGATCGGGTTCCTCTGACTCAGACACAGGTGGCATGTACCAGACCATGGCCGTCTCTTGTGTTAGGAATGTCTCGGGAGAATTTCCTGCTCCTTTTCTGGTGGTAATTGTATCAAAGGTGCGTCTATTTTGGACTCAACACTAGATGGGGCTGAGGTGGGAGTGTTCCAAAAGGGTTTCAATCCTGGTTGCAATGTCCTTTCTGTTTACCCCATTACCACCAGCTGTTTCAGTTTTGCTAGGACAGGATCTTTTTGCGTTCTCAGTCGGATATTGAGCCTGGTGATTGGAAGGGTGTCCAGGAAGTTTAAAACCAAAACAGACTCTCCCAGAGAGGCACCACCGATGGAATAAAAACCAAAAGAACTGCGGATGCTGTAATTCAGGAACAAAAACAAAGTTGCTGGAAAAGTTCAGCAAGTCGGGCAGCATCTGTGGAGGAGAAAATCTGCCCCAATTCATCCACCTCCACCCTAGGACATACCTGTGGGTCATTTCCAGCAGGGATGATAACCAGGTATTTGATATTATTGACCAGGTGAACTGACCGAGGACTTGGAGTACCCTGCGTATGATACTGTAGGACTGAGGGTGAATTTCCCTTGATCATTGAACCTGAGTTAGTTGGAACACAATAGGGAGCACCCTGTGCCTAGTCTGATTACAGGCAGGCATTGGGTGCACGCTACTGAACTGGTCCCAAAAACAAGACCAGACCCAATTCAACCCCATTTACGTGGTTAAAAGATGTTGCTGCCGTACATGACAGCCAATCAAATTAGTCACAAACTGAGCCAATATCTATTGATTGAACTTTCAATTTCATCTCTCATTACACTAACATTCTATTGTAAACTAATTCAAGACTATTTAGCTATGAGGGGGTGCTTTGCCCACCGTGCAATTATTAGATTCCTTGACTGGCATGCAATTATAATCAGTATCTCCCTGGAGAAGCAGGAAGCAATAAAATAAACAAGTATTTACAAGTCCAGGCTGAGGAAAGGCAGTTCTCATAAAAATCTCTGGAGCATGTATTGATCAAGACTTGGATTGAAGCCCAGAAGATTTTGCTGCAGATTGCACAATTATGAAATTTAATTTATGATATTTACAATTAAATACTTTAGGTTGGAAAAAATTCTATCAAACCCACCGATGTTCTATTTACAATGCTGAGAATTTATAGCCCTTGTGTTTTTAGTGTATGTTTATTTTACTCTGCAACCAATGTGAACACAACAGGACACTGTCACTTTTATCTACAGGGCATAATTTGTGGATGGCTTTTGATGTGGTTTGTCTGCCTATATTTTCAGTCCAGCAATTCAGCTATATGCTTGTGGTTTAAACTTTTTTAATTCTGAATTTATATTACTGGCAGGAGTCAGTTGGCATTCCTGGTGATTAATGGATGATCTCTCTCCTATGCTTTAATGTTTTAAGTTATACCAGTACTTTAGTTCAGGTTCGGAATGTGCATTCTCCTTCAACTACATTAAAGACATGATATCTCTGCAAACAGCATTAACAGTTTACCTAAAATAAAACAAAGGATTCCTAAGGCTGAAAATCTGAAAAGAAAACAGCAAGTGCAGAAGAAATTCAGTGGGTCTGGCAGCACATATGAAGAGAAAGCAGAGTTAACATTATGAGTCCAATGACCCTTCTTCAGAATAGAAACCGAAAGAACTGCTGTTCTGAGGAAGGGTCACCGGACCCAAAATGTTAACTCTGCTTTTTAACTTCACAGGTGCTGCCAGACCTGATGAGTTTCTCCAGCAATTTCTGTTTTTGTCAACAGTTTACCGTCACATTGCTGTTTGAGAAATCGTTCTGTGCACAAAATGATTGCTGTGTTTTCTATGATGCAAACTGTTGTACAAGATAATTGTTCTGAAGGATGTATATTCTGTTAAGTTCCACCTGATCTGATTAAATAAAACAAGTCTATGGGTGGAGGCGGGTGACTTCTGTACAGTTGTGGAAAGTTCTCGAGAGTCCTAAGTAACTGTGGTTAGCGGGCTATTGTAAACTATACATTTTGCTATCCTACATGAAACTGTATTGTTATTGCAAGTCAGGTGACATTTTTTGACTCACCAATGGCTAATCCTCTACCACTGATAAATTGGATAGGCCTAGTCTCAGCATAGAGAAATGAGGATTGGTGACAATAAATTTATGCAAATATTAATATAACATAAGCCACACACTAAAGTACCTAATTAGCTGTAAAGTTCTGAGGTTATGAAATGTATTATATATTAATGGCCATCTTTCCTATTTAATGTGTAATTTCGTTTAAAAGTTGATTTGGACATGGGCATGCCTTTCTTTTAGAAATTAAGCAACAAAATCCTCCAATGATTAGGTGAATTCATTGTGTGTCATAAATGTATCTAATTACATTTGGTTTTGTGAGTTTGTGAGAATTAGTTTTATTTTCAAATATATGCATTATTCATAAAACGTATGAAAAAGCACACTACAGAACATTTCTATTTGAAATGTTGGGTAGAATTCAACTTTTCTCCATACAGATGCTGCACTTGAGGTACCTCTCAATTACAATGTTTACTGTTAATTATCTTTGTTTTATTTTTGCTGGCTGCAATTTGAATTAGGAGCATAAGGTTCATTTTGCATCTTCACTGAACATCACAGAAACTCTTCAAACTGATCGTGACTAATTGCATTCAATCCCTACACAGCAATGGGCCAGATTTTCCAGAGGCAGGCCATTTCACACAGATTGCCAGCAATACGTAGCACTTTTGAGCTCTTAGGATACAGTGATAATGTCCCTACATCTGGGCCAAAAGGTTCAGTTCAAGTCCCACCTGCATCTGAGGTGTGTCAAAACAGGTTGATTCAAATAACTTTAAGTGTGATGTTTGGGTACTGGGTGGTTAGGATGCCACATGGGTGGGGAGGTAAGAAGCCAAGTGGTAAAAGTGCCAGATAAGCTGGGTGCCAGCTGGTAGGGTGGCTGGTGGGTCAGATACCATGGCAAGGGGTTAGAATGCTAAGAGGGTACAGTGCCAGAGTGCAAAATGGAAATGGGCAGGGCAGTGTTTAGGATAGATCCAGTGTGCGGGTGAAATCAGATCCGATGAGGATTGCGGAGGATGGATGTCAGGTCTGCGGTTTTCAAGTACAGCAGAAGGATTGGTCAGCCCTGGCAGGAGTACGGGTTTTGGGATTGGGCAGCAGGGAAGTCAATCCTGGTATGGAAACTGTGTTGGGATTTGGCTGCAGGAACGTCAGTCCTGGTATAGGAATGGTGTTGGGATTTGGAACTACAAAAGTCAGATCCAGTATGGAATGGATGCTGGGGTTTGGCAATAGGGAAGTCAATTCTTATACAGGAATGATATTGAGATTTTGCAGTGTGGTAGTCAGATCTGGTATGGGAATGAGTCTTCAGGTCCAGTGGCAGCAGGGATTGGGGCCATTGGTAGTGTTGGAGGGAAGTTGGGATAGGTCTGGCATGTGGATAGGGGGCTTGAGTCAGATTTATGGAGGTGTAAGGGGTTTGGGTAAGTAGTGTCTGGGATATGTGAGATAAGTCTGTTTAATAGTTATTCAGGAGTTAGCTTACATATTTAACAGTCTGACTTTTCCTATGTTAATTTTACTTAATTTCATTGAAACCATTTGAGGTTTAACATTTAAATGTAGACTCACAGAGGGTTTAGGAATAGAGGAATTGCACAGCAGAACACTAAATTTCCCAGGCAATTTCTTGAGAGTGTGCTAGGCTGTCCTATCTACGCTAGAGTAACAACTGTCTGGCCAGTGGAAAGTCTGCCCCAATAACTTGGTCATTGCTAGATTATACACAATGGCACAAACGAAAAAAAGTTCCTCCTAATGACTCTACTAAGATCTGTCATATATTGTACAGTTATCATTGAGAGTTACATGGGGTTAGGGTTAGGGTCAAGGTCAAGGGGGCAGAGTGTAGAAAGTGTCATGGCTTGTACCTTGTTCAAGGTTCATTTAGCTGTCCTCAACTCAGGGAGCATCAAAAGATTTTAGAACACATAGATAAAGGAATGGATAAGTCATCTGTAATGATTGTGGGAGCAGTACCCTTGTTGAAATGTAGATGTACTGCGAAAGGTATAATAGGACTTGGCTGTGAGGCATCCTTATGATTAACCAACCATCCCACACTAAGCAAATCCTCCCAAGAATATAAAAAAAAATCTTTCATATATATATATCAGGACACTGATAGATTTGGAGAATATGCAAAACTGTGACAGATGGATTTTAATATAAGCAAGTGTGACGTTATCCATTTCATACTGAAAAAGGATAGATCATTGGTAGTTTTCAGAAGATGCACCATTAAATACAGTGGAAGTCTCATGAGATTTGAGAGTTCAGTTGCATTGCTCTTTAAATACCATTAACCAGTACATAATATAGTCAAGAAGGCTAATGGAATGCTGGTCTTCATATCTAAAGGGCTGCATTATAAAAATGCAGACGTTGTGCTGCAGTTATACAAAACCCTTGTTAAAACTGTGAGCAGATCTGGGCACCATGCCTCTGGAAGAATGTTTTGATTCTAGAGGGAGTTCAACACAGGTTTATAAGGATGATACCTGGAGTTCAGGGATTGTTATGAGGAGAGATTAGACAAACTAGGCCTTTATTCTCGAGGATTTAGAAGACTGAGGGGTGATATAATTGTGGTTTTCAGGATATTAATAGGGGAAAACAGCTGGATAAACTATTTTCACTGGTAGAACCTGGGAGCGTAGCCTAAGAATTGGGGCCAAGCTATTCAGTAGAGATGTTAGAAAGCCCTTCTACATGCAAAGCTAATGGAGGTTTGGAGCTCTCTTCCTCAGTGGTCGATACTAATTCGGTTGTTAAATTGAAATCTGAAGTAGATGATATTTTATTCAACGAGGCTATCAAGGGATATGGGCCCAAAGCAGGCCTATGGAGTTAGGTCACAAATCAGCCATGATCTTATTGCATGGTTAAGCAGGGTCAAGGAGCAGAATGGTCTACTCCTGTTCCTATGTTCCTAAGTAGCATCAGACAGAAGTCTTATAAGGAAGTATTAATTAAGTTGACAAGGGGTGCCTTACAGGTGGAGAATGAGCTGGAGAGGTGGACATGGTCCGTCAAGGAATTCCAGAGTTTGGAGTTTAGGCAGCCAATGATGAGTTGAAGGAAGTAGTGCAGAAGGAGATGCACAAAAGGCCAGAACTGAAGGGCAGCATGGATCTAAGAGCGCTTTAGAGCTGGAAGAGTTCATTAAACAAAAAGGAATGGAGCTATGGTAAGAATTTAAAAGCAGAAGTTTGATGCATTGGGATTCAATAAGAATGCTCCTCAGAATGATGTGGAGTGACTGTAAGAATCCATGTTTTAATATGACTCACCACCTTTGGGGATGGGGTGAGGGAGCTATAATGCAGAAGAAAGCCCGTGGAAAGCTGCTGTGATAAAACCTGTACACAGTGTGGCATTTCTTTGGAAAGTCTGATTACTTAAATGTTTAATACTAAGGGGCATGTATTTAAGGTAAGGGGGGGAAAGTTCAAAGGAGATATGAGGGGCATGTTTTATCCACAGTGTGGTAAGAGTCTGGAACAGATTTCCCAATGGTGGTGGAGGCAGATATGATAGGGGTGTTTAAGGGACTTTTAGATAAACACACAGACATGAAAGGAATGAAGGGAGAAAGACAAAGGGCAGGCAGAAGGGATTAGCTTAATTTGGCATCATGTTCAGCACAACATAACAGGCTGAAGGTCCATTCCTGTCTTGCACTGCTGTATGTCCTAACAGTTAAATACATTTGTTATTTGACCGATTGCTGGGATAGGAGGGTTATCTTATTAAAAACGGTCGTACAGACTGGACCATTGAGTTTAGAAAGATGAAAGGTGATTTAATTAAGATGCACAAGACTCTGAGGGAACTTGACAGGGTGGGTGCTGAAAGGATGATTCTCCCTGTATGAGAAACGAGAAACAGGGAGCACTATTTAAAAATAAGTTGTCTGCTATTTAAGACAGAGATGAGGAGAACGACTTTTTTCTTCGAGAATCCTATGTCTGTCAAAATCTCTTTCCAAGAGGGTGGTGGAGATAAAGTCATTGATTATTTTTAATGCAAAGTTGAAGAGATTTCTGCCTAACAGGGGAGGCCACATAATTGGGAGTAGGCAGGAACATGGAGTTGAAACTATATAGGGCTATGGGGAGTGTTGCCAAACAAAGAGACCTATGAGTGCAAGGGCATAATTCCTTGAAAGTGGTGGTGAAGGAAGTGTTTAGCATGCTTGCTTTCATTCGTTGGTGTAGGAGTTGGGATGTCATATTGCAGCTTTACTGGACATTGCTGAGGCCACTTTTGAAATACAGCATTCAGTTCTGGTCTCGCTGCTATAGGAAGGATGATGTTAAACATGAAGGTTTACAAGGATGTTGCCAGAACAGGAGGATGAGGGTTACGTGGAAAGGCTGAATAAGCTGGGGCTATTTACCCTGGAGCAGTGAAGACTGAGAGATGACCTTACAGAGGTTTGTAAAATCATGAGGGCCATGGATAGGGTGAATTGTCAAGGTCTTTAAACTAGAGGGTTTAGATTTAAGGTAAGAGGGCAAAAATTTAAAAGGGACCTAATGGGCAACTCTTTAAAGCAGAGGGTTGTATGGAACAAACTGCCAGAGTAAGTGGTGGAGGCAGGTACAATTATAGCATTTAAAAGGTGTCTGGATGGGTAGATGACTAGAAAGGGTTTAGAACAATACAGTGCAGAACAGGTCCTTTGGCCCTCGATGTTGCGCCGACCTGTGAACTAAGCTAAGCCCAACCCCCTACACTATCCCATCATCATCCATATGCTTATCCCAGGACTCCGAATATATGTGAAAACTGTTGCCCAACAGGAAAGTAGAAAATTAATTGACCATGGAGATGTGATGGAGCAAGTGAAAGAGACCTGAGGAAGCCACTCAACGTAAATTCCCAGTCAACAAGCCAGACCAAATATTAGATGCATCTTGTGGGTTTTGAAAATGCCTGAATGCACAACTGAATGGCTGTGGATTTTTAACACTATCTGTCCTTTTGATAGGCTGGCAACAGATCTTCAAAACGGACCTTGTTTTCTATGATCTGAAGATCAGCATCCCAATCCTGTCTCCACAAAATTCCCACATTGTTCATTTTACAGGAGGTTTGGTGATCAAGATCAGGGACTTAGACATAGACATAGAACATAGAACATTACAGCACAGTACAGGCCCTTCAGCCCTCGATGTTGTGCCGACCTGTCATACCGATCTCAAGCCCATCTGACCTACACTATTCCATGTACATCCATATGCTTATCCAATGACGACTTAAATGTACTTAAAGTTGGCGAGTCTACTACCGTTGCAGGCAAAGCGTTCCATTCCCTTACTACTCTCTGAGTAAAGAAACTACCTCTGACATCTGTCCTCTATCTTTCACCCCTCAATTTAAAGCTATGCCCCCTTGTGCTCGCCATCACCATCCTAGGAAAAAGGCCCTCCCTATCCACCCTATCTAACCCTCTGATTATTTTATATGTTTCAATTAAGTCACCTCTCAACCTTCTTCTCTCTAATGAAAACAGCCTCAAGTCCCTCAGCCTTTCCTCGTAAGACCTTCCCTCCATACCAGGCAACATCCTAGTAAATCTCCTCTGCACCCTTTCCAAAGCTTCCACATCTTGCTTATAATGCGGTGACCAGAACTGTACACAATACTCCAAGTGCGGCCGCACCAGAGTTTTGTACAGCTGTAGCAATACCTCTTGGTTCCGGAACTCAATCCCTCTATTAATAAAAGCTAAAACATTGTATGCCTTCTTAACAGCCCTGTCAACCTGGGTGGCAACTTTCAGGGATCTGTGTACATGGACACCGAGATCTCTCTGCTCATCTACACTACTAAGAATCTTACCATTAGCCCTGTACTTTGCCTTCCGGTTACTCCTACCAAAGTGCATCACCTCACACTTATCTGCATTAAACTCCATTTGCCACCTCTCAGCCCAGCTCTGCAGCTTATCTATGTCTCTCTGCAACCTACAGCATCCTTTGTCACTATCCACAACTCCACCAACCTTAGTGTCGTCTGCAAATTTACTAACACATCCTTCTACGCCCTCATCCAGGTCATTTATAAAAATGACAAACAGCAGCGGACCCAACACCGACCCTTGCGGTACACCACTAGTAACTGGTCTCCAGGATGAACATTTCCCATCAACTACCACCCTCTGTCTTCTTTCAGCAAGCCAATTTCCGATCCAAACTGCTATGTCTCCCACAATTCCATACCTCCGCATTTTGTACAATAACCTATTGTGGGGAACCTTATTGAACGCCTTGCTGAAATCCATATACACCACATCAACCGGTTTACTCTCATCTACCTGTTTGGTCACCTTCTCAAAGAACTCAATAAGGTTTGTGAGGCACGACCTTCCCTTCATAAAACCGTGCTGACTATCCGTAATCAATTATTCTTTTCTAGATGATTATAAATCCTATCCCTTATAACCTTTTCCAACACTTTACCAACAACTGAGGTAAGGCTCACTGGTCTATAATTACCAGGGTTGTCTCTACTCTCCTTCTTGAACAGGGGAACCACATTTGCTATCCTCCAGTCATCTGGCACTATTCCTGTACACAATGACAAGTTAAGGGTCAATGGCAAAGGCTCGGCAATCTCCTCCCTGGCTTCCCAGAGGTTCCGAGGATAAATCTCATCCGGCCCAGGGGACTTATCTATCTTCACCCTCTGTGGGATTTCTAATACCTCTTCCTTGTGAACCTCAATCCCACCTAGTCTCGTAGCCTGTATCTCAGTATGCTCCTCAACAACATTGTCGTTTTCAAGAGTGAATACTGTTGAAAAATATTCATTTAGCGCTTCCCCTATCTCATCTGACTCCACATACAACTTACCACTACTATCCTTGATTGGGCCTCATCTTACTTTCGTCATTCTTTTATTCCTTAAATACCAATAGAAAGCCTTAGGGTTTACCCTGATCCTATCTGCCAACAACTTCTCATGTCTCCTCCTGGCTCCTCTGAGCGCTCTCTTTAGGTCTTTCCTGGCCACCTCGTAGCCCTCAAGTGCCCTAACTGAGCCTTCACATCTCATCCTAACATAAGCCTTCTTCTTCCTCTTGACCAGAGATTCCACCTCCTTCGTAAACCACGGCTCCCGCGCTCTACAGCTTCCTCCCTGCCTGACAGGTACATACTTATCTAGGACACACAGGAGCTTTTCCCTGAATAAGCTCCACATTTCTAATGTGCCCATCCTCTGCAGTTTCCTTCCCCATCCTATGCTCCCTAAATCTTGCCTAATCTCATCGTAATTGCCTTTCCCCCAGTTATAACTCTTGCCCAGTGGTGTACACCTATCCCTTTCCATCACTAAAGTAAACATAACAGAATTGTGATCGCTATCACCAAAGTGCTCACCTACTTCCAAATCTAACACCTGGCCAGGCTCATTACCCAGTACCAAATCTAATGTGGCTTCGCCCCTTGTTGGCCTATCTACATATTGAGTCAGGAAGCCCTCCTGCACACACTGGACAAAAACTGACCCATCTATAGTACTCGAACTATAGTGTTCCCAGTCAATATTTGGAAAGTTGAAGTCCCCCATGACAACTACCCTGTCTCTCTCACTCCTATCGAGAAACATCTTTGCTATCCTTTCCTCTACATCTCTACACACTTCAAACCAACTTCTTGCTTGCTGGTGCCATCTTGCGTCCCTGAAACTTTATTTCGGACCACCCTACTCTCAACCTTTTCTATACTCGAACTACAATTTTGGTTCCCATCCCTCTGCTGAATTAGTTTAAACCCACCCGAATAGCCTTAGCAAATCTCCCCTCCAGGACATCGGAACCCGTCTGGTTCAGGTGAAGACCATCTTGCTTGTAGAGGTCCCACCTACCCCAGAAAGAGCCCCAATTATCCGAGAATCCAAAACCCTCCCTCCTGCACCATCCCTGTAGCCACGTGTTCAACTCCTCTCTCTCCCTATTCCTCGCCTCACTAGCACGTGGCACGGGCAACAAACCAGAGACAACAACTCTGTTCATCCTAGCTCTCAGCTTTCATCCTAGCTCCCTGAATTTCTGCCTTAAATCCACATCTTTCTTCCTACCTATGTCATTGGTGCCAATGTGGACCACGACTTGGGGCTGCTCCCCCTCCCCCTTAAGGATCCCAAAAACACGATCAGAGACATCACACACCCTGGCACCTGGGAGGCAACACACCAACCGTGAGTCTCACTCGTCCCCACAGAACCTCCTGTCTGTCCCCCTAACTATGGAGTCCCCGATGACTAATGCTCTGCTCCTCTTCCCCCTTCCCTTCTGAGCAGCAGGGACAGACTCCATGCCAGAGACATGTGCCCCACCGCTTTCCCCTGGTAAGTGCCCCCCCCCCCAACAGTATCCAAAACGGTATACTTATTGTTTAAAGGGACATAGGCGAAATGTTGGAAAATGGGGCGAGGTCACATTGGGACATCTGGTCGGCAGGGATGAGTTGGATTCAATGGTCAATGATGTCTGACTGTGTGACTCCATGATCTTATTGAATGTTGACATTGGCTCGAGGCCAAATGGCCTATTTCTACTCCTAATTCATATGTTTATATGTTCACATGTAAAACTGTGAATGTCAAAAACTAGTATAGTATCATATGCACAATATTTACCAGAACTGATTTGTTTTTCCCCCCCTGCAGCTCCCCATCAGATTGTCCGTTTATGATGCTACCTCAAAGCTGGTTACTCAAGCTGGGTATCCCAAGTCACTCTCGGAGATAGTAGAGAGGGGATTGACTAAACAGTATGACCTAATGAATCGAATTTTACCATCAAATATTTTTTCTATTCCCTGTTGAAAATATGTTACACTTGACTGCAACCTTCAATTTTCTTATCCGACTTTCGATGGAATTGGACAACATCTGGCATACATGGAGTTTTCAATTCTGATTGTTCCAATCGAATAGAAGATTACACCTGAACAGCTGTAAAAGACTGACAGTTTCTATTGAATGCTGTCCTTTATCCTTGCCAAATAAATGCTCCCTTTTCCAGAATGAGCTGAGACTTGCTGGTATCTTGCTTGCCCATGGGAGTGTGCAACATATGAGCTGAATAAGCTACATGACTCCAAAATAGGCATCACTTTGAAATCTACACCTCTCCTTGTCCTGACTTATTGTGGCCACCTCTTAATCACCTTCTGAAATGGCCAAACAATGCACTCAATGCAAAAACAATGAGAGATGGATCATAAACGTCAGCCTACCAGCAATACTACCCCCCACCCATCAACACCTCCCTCCCACAGTTTTGATTGGGGGGTTACAGTATAGTAACTAGGAGTGACAACTATGGCTGATATTCATTTTCCTAGATCGATGAGTGCTTAGGCCAGTTACCATGCACCTGCCCTGTCCTGACTGATATCCTACCGAGGCTAGGCCAGGGATTAGCACCTGGCTTAAACAGGCAATACCAATGGATAGTACAATGAGACATTAGTGGTAGTGTAAAGGTTATACCCATATAATGCTGTAAGTTAGCCTTTTGGGAGATTATATCCAGTTGGAAGCAATTGGTGCAAAATGTGTGGTCCTGTACGCCTACAAATTTCTTAAGCGAAAGTTTATGATGTAATCAGCATCTCCTACTGAACAATCTATGTTTCAATAAATTATTCATGCCAGCAGCAGATTTGATGTGATGAAGTAGCACCATTGCACAATCCTTTCTTCTCTTTCCTTTTGCTCCCTTCAGCAACTTCTGGCATTGCTTTCTTCTGCAAATTATTTATATTTTTGGTTTGGCTGTGATTGAAAAATCTGGATGTTGTCCTACCTCTAGACCCACGATAACATTCCCTGCAGACATCTATCAACATCCTGAGGGTTACCATTGAACAGAAACTGAACTGAACTAGCCAAGTATATAGTGCAACCACCAGAGCAGGCTTAAAGACCTAGGATCTACATTGAGTAACTCACGTCCTAAATCTCTGACCCCTATCCATTAACTTGAAAACCCAAGTCAGGATGTGATGGAATACTCCCCACTTGCCTGGATGAGTGCAGCCCCAACAACACTCAAGAAGCTTGACACCATCCAGCACATAGCAACCCGCTTGATCGGCTCCATACACACAAGCATCCATTCCCTCCACCACCAATGGTCAGCAGCGGCAGTATCATCTACAACATGCAGAAATTGACCAAAATTCCTTCAACAGCAAACCCGCTACTTTCGAGATGGACAGGAAGGCTGAAAGAGTGGAGCATTGCCACCTGCGAATTTCTGTCCAGGTGGTGCACCTTTCTGACTTAGATGTATATCACACTTCTTCGGGGTTGTTTGATCAGAATCCCAAAACTCTCTCCTAACATCATCATGGGTGTATCTATACAAAACAATTCGCAGTAATTCGAGAAGTCAGCTCACCATCAGCTTCTCAGGCGCAATTTAGGATGGTCTGGTTCCTTTAATGTGAATTGGGCTGACCAGTTCCTGGCTGCAAGCTAATGTTGTAAAGGACCTTATGCATATTTCTGATATGAGTAAAGGGTGCATATCTTTTGTCCTTGATACAGTAAGGAGTCTATTTCTGCCACAAAAAGTTTGCCACACTTCCTGCTGCCCATATTCTGGCCTTGCTAAAAGAAACACCCTGCAGACTTAACAATAGGTGATTATTTTTCAAGAATTTATAACAACATCCTGAACTATCAGTGGGAACCATGATGTGGAGGTGCTGGTGTTGGACTGGAGTGGACAAAGTCAGAAGTCATGTGACACCAGGTTATAGTCCAACAGTTCTGAGGAAGGGTCACCAGACCCAAAAAGTTAACTCTGTTCTTTCCTTCACAGATGCTGACCTTTTTCTGCAATTTCTTTTTGTATACTCCAACAGGTTTATTTGTAGTCATGAACTTTTCAAGCATAGCTCTTTCATCAGGTAAAGTGGAGGTGAGCACATAGGCACAGAATTTATAGGCAGAGAGATTATTGCTAGATAATTTTAGGTAATTAAGAATGTCAAAACATTGTACAAATGGTGTGAGTAGAGGTTTGACAGGCTGAATAACAAGGCTTTGCAGGTGATCAAAAGTGTCAATAGCAAGTGAAAGGATGACCTATAATCTGATTAATTAAGGCAGAGAGATCATTACAAAAAAAAAGATAAGATGGTGCGAGAGACAAACTAAATGGCTGGAATAACATGATAGGTATGAGAGTCACATGACGAGGGTCTAACCGATGTAACAAGTCATCCAAAACTGTCCAAATTAATTAAGGTAGAGAGATTATAACAAGTTATCAATGTTATGGTGTCAAAACAAGAGAGTAAGGAAGGTTCTGCAAACACAGAACAGTGTGGTGGGTTACACGTAGTGCAATATGAACCTAAGATCATGGTTGAGGCCATCTTTGTGGGTACTGAACTTAACTATCACTTTTTATGCAGCGATTCTGCGTTGTTGTGTGTCCTGGAGGCCACTTTGGAGGATGCTTAGCTGAGAATTGGGGACTGAATACCCTTGGCCGCTGAAGTGTTCCCCGACTTGGAGGGAACATTCCTGTCATGCAGTTGCTGTGTGGTCTCTGTTGCTGTCGTGTCTGTGTGGTCTCACCAATATACCAAGCCTCAGGGCATCCTTTTCTGCAATGTATGAGGTAGACAACATTGGCTGAGTCACATAAGTACCTACTGTGTACGTGGCGGGTGGTGTTCGCACGTGCGATGGTAGTATCCATGTTGATGATCTGGCATGTCTTACAGAAGTTGCCATGGCAGAGTTGTGCGGTGTTGTGTTCATGTTGTGCTACATGTAACCCCACCATATTATCCTGTGTTTGTTACATCTTCTTACTGTTCTGTTTCAACACCATCACCTTGATAACTTATGATGATCTCTCTACCTTAATTAGTTTGTGCAGTTTTGGATTACTTGTTACTTTGGTTAGATCCTCAGCATGCAACTCTTATACCCATTGTATTATTTGAACTATTTGGTTTGTCTCTAGTGCATTTTTTTAAATTTTGTAATTACCTCTCTGCTTTAATTAATTGGATTATAGGTCATCCCTTCACTTGCTATTCAACTTTTGACACTTTTCTCACACTCTTTGACACTTTTGATCACCTGCAAAAGCTTGTTATTCAGCCTGTCGATAATCCACTCATGCCATTTGTACTATATTTGACACTCTTAGTTATCTAGAATCATCTTGCAATGAGTTCTCTGCCTAGAAATTCTGTGCCTGTGCACTTACCTCCACTTCACCTGATGAAGGAGCAGCATTCCGAAAGCTTGTGATTTCAAATCCTGCTGGATTATAACCTGCTATTGTGCGACTTCTGACTTCATCAACGGGAAGTAACAGATTTTCTTCACTTTTTCTCTCCATCTCTCCCAGCTATGGTAATCCCGTCTAACCCCTCATCAAAGTAGCAGTTCTGTGTATGTCTGTCTAATTAAGTTAATCATCACATTTTATAGCTCTTTCCCAACCTACAAACTTCGATACTATCTTCCAAATCCTGTGGCCTTCAACAAAACCTACCAAACCCATGACCTCTGCTATTTAATGAGCTTCTGTAATGAACAGGTCACACCACCTTCAAGTTACACTCCAAGTGATCCTTTTCAAGAGGATTGCTAATCTTCTCTCCTTTCATCCAACTCCATCATGGGGAGTCTCAATGACAGGTCCCATTTTGCTTGAGCACACTCCTGTCTGGGTCTATGTTCTCTTGGACTCCAAAACTGCAGTTCAGCACTCATTCACAAGCATAACTTCAGGTCTTCAACAACAGTCGGCCTCACTGTGCTAAAACCATCTCTGTGATTTTTTTTCTGAGTTTTGAGGAAGTAATACTGGATTTGAAAAGTTTACTCTGTTTCCCTCTCCACAGATACTGACACACTTGTTGAGTTTCAACAGTATTTTCTATGTTTGTCACTTTTTTTTTCATTTTCTCTTAGTTCTAGGTTTGTTTAGTTGAAACAACAAAAACCATTTTTGGACTTTTCAACCTCCAGACTCACCTCCACTTCTCTACTGAACTATTAATTATGAACAGGGTTCCTACAGGACCTGCACAGCTCCTAGGACTTCCCTGCCTCCTGGCTTCTAGACTTAGCTGCCTACAAATACCTGAAATTTCTACCTATTTTCTACAGCACAGAGTCAAACTGCTATTCACTTCTCAGTGATTGAGTCTCCTAAATCGAACTCATGTTGGCTTCACAGCAGTGCAGCTGAAGAGAAAGTCTCCTAAAATGGAGATAACAAGGTGTAGAGCGGGATGAATACAGCAGGCCAAGCAGCATCAGAGGAACAGGAATGCTGACGTTTCAGGCCTAGACCCTTCTTCAGAAAATGGCCTGCTGCGTTCACCCAGCTCTACACCTTGTTATCTCAGATTCTCCAGCATCTGCAGTTCCTACTATCTCTGCTCCTAAAATGGAACCTACTCATATCTTCACAAACTTTCTTGATTGCCTATAACCTTTGAACCTATCTTCAGTGGCCCCCAATCTGCCCCAACCAACCTATCAATGATCTTGCAATAAGACCCTCCCTTATTTCTAAGCAGAATTGAATGCCTAACATCTCTTGGAACTGCCTGTTCCATGAATGTTCCGAGTCAAAGTTTGCTGGTTTGCTCAGTGCAAAGAATTGACGCACATAGAGGATTTTATCATTGATTCTAAGAAAGTAACTCACCACTGCCTTTCCATTGGCAATTAGGAATGGGCAAAAAATGCTTTCAGAGCCAGTGATGTTCACATCAAATCAACAAATAAATTTGAAAAGTTCTTTCTAGCCAACATGCCTCTATCAACTCCTTAAGAGAGCAGTCTAAATTTTTCTACTTGCCTATTCTTTCCCTAAAGTATTAAAATATTCTTGCAATTTGCAGACTAATTAATTGTCAGTGACTCAAAACCAATCAATGATTTTGGGTCACTGGATAGCAACCAAGATTAGGTGTATTTTCCCTTCCTCAGGACCAGCAAGTTAGTGTCAGTAGTAGTGCTTCGCAACTTGAAATAACAAAAACTTTTCACTTCTAGAGGTTTTCTAACTTGCATTCACAGAAGTATATAAAATATGCAGCACTGGTGAGACCATTCAACTCATCATGTCTGTGGTCATCGAGAAAGTTTTATGAAACCAAATCCCATTTTCCAGTTCTTAGTTCATTGTCTCACAGGCTATAACAGAATGTTGATATCCATCGGCCTGCAGTTTAATCAATCACATGGCCAATCATCTGTAATCCCAATCCTTAAATTTAAGTCATTGACATTATTATTTATAGAAGTATCATTTGTTTTCGAGTTTGGATTTTGAACAAGTGATATGTGGGTTTTGGCCTACGTTTACAAGAGGCTTGTGGCTAAGTGGTAGTATCCTTTACTATGAGCTAGTAGGTCTGGATTCCAGTCCTACTTGCCCCAGATATGTGTTTAATATGTCTGAATAACTTGGTTTTTAAAAAACATTTTTCTTGAAAAGAGTTTAAAGATTAGCTTGTCAGTACATCTAGATCCATGTTTTTCTTTTTAAGAAACCAGTATGAGAGAGGGAAGCACTGGAGTGACAATGAGAATTTCTTTGTGTTGGGAGAGCTTTATGAGTGGACAGAGTAAACAATGAAGAGCTTTATCTTGCTTTATATTTAAAAGGATCAAGACTTTATTTTACCTCATGGGCACAGAGTGGGGAAGGGTGGGGGGGGGGGGCAACCCATTGCTTGGAAAGCATTTTTTTTCAGTTTAAAGAGTACCTGATGGGAATTAGATGTGTGAACCAGTTGCTCATGGAAAAAGGAGACTGTCACAAAACAGTCGCCTCAGCGTAAGGACTTTAGATCAAAAGTCCAAGACCAGAAGTGTCTAGTTAGAATTCTGGAAGTATTATTTGAATTTGAGAACGTCTCAGCTTGGTTGTGTGACTATTCAAGGAAAAGGCCACCAAAATCCCAAGATTTGAAATTGAAAGAAAAAAATTAAGTTAAGCCTGTGATAGAAAAGCAGACTGGTATTTGAACACTCTGAAGTGATGTTGTTGAGATGGGTAGGATTGTATTTCTAGTGTCTGTTTTAAGCCTTTCAAATCTGTATTTTATGTAAATAGCTTGGTTTATTCTGCTTCATCTTCTATTCTTTTGCAGGAAAAAGATCCTGTTTTATTGTTAATTTTATTAAAACCAAATCGGCAACATTGTCTGCCTGTCTTTCAATGAAGGGTAACCTTGCTAACTGGGTATAAAATAAAATCAAGATATGATCTATCATGCCAGATTTCAGTTTGGAATTTGACATCCAGAAATATCACCAGCTGAGATCATACGAATATACATCATGAAAATATAAGATAGGAGCAAATGACTGCATATACTGGAATGTGTACTGAAAACAAGAAATGTTGGAGATCACAGTGGGTCAGGCAGCATCCATGAACAGAAAGCAAGCTACTAACTTGCTCTCTGTCCATGGATACTGCCTGACTCACTGTGATCACCAACATTTGTTGCTTTCAGTCATGAAAATACAAGAGACCTGTTTCTGATCCTTGCAGCATTGCCATGGAAGCAGAGTTCTGGACATAAAAAACATCCATTGATCATTGTATTTTGATTTTATAGCGACGCATTTACTGTCACAAAATAACAGTTTCAATCAAAAAAATTAGCATATGGAACTTGAAGTACGAAAATGCCAACCTGTCCACTTAGGCCAAAAGAATTTTAAAAAGCAGCATATTATTAAAATCGAGAAGGATTGCAAAACTCTGGTATGGGTACGAAGGATATGAGTATCCTGGTAGATATAAAGTTTAGATTGCAGACACACAACTGATTAGGAAGATAAATGGAATGCTGTTGTTTATTGCAAAGGAATTGAAATTGAAAAAGTTGGGATGTTTTTCCACAGTTATTAAGGGTGCTGCTGAAATTACATATGGAGTACTCTGTACAGTTTTGGGCTCCTTATTTTGAAAAGTATATATAAAAGCCTTAGATGTAGCCTGGAGAAAGTCCATTCGGTACTGATACATAGAAGAGGAAATTTTTGGATATGCTGAGCCTGTAACTGTTGGAGTTGATAAGAATGAAAGACAAAAATGTTGACGTATGTAGGATTTTGAGGATAATTAACAGGATGGATACTAAAACGATGGTTTCCCTATGGAAGACACTGGAACTAGGGTGCACAGTTCAAAGTAAGGGGTCTCCCATTTAACACAGAGTTAATGAGAATTTTCTTTCTTTCTCAGTGGGTCATGATGTTTTGAATTCCTTTTCCCAGAGAGCAGTGAAGGCAGGGTCAATGGATACCATAAAGATGAGGCAGATAGATTCATGACTGATCAGCAACAGGTCAATATTAATCTGAGATAGTTGGGAATGTGAAGGCCACAATCAGATTAGCCACGATTTTATGGAGTGGTAGGATGGAACTGAGGGGTCGAGCGGCCTACTCCTAATCCATAACTTTGTATGGGACTAAAATTAAGAAGGCTGAAGCAGGCTGGAAGAACATTAGAATGATGATTCTGTACAGTTCTGAAACACCTGTGAATATAGCTTTAAAACGTTAGCTGTTGAAAATATAAAGCAGCTTCATACGTTGCCAGGATATTCACTTCCAGAGAACAGTAGATGTGGAATGGATGTTTGTTTCCCTGGTATGAAATAAATTCTGATTTTATACGAAGAAATACATCAGGAATTTACCAGGACTGTTGGTACAGGCAAAGGATATTCTGTTCTCGATGAGGCTTGCTGTAAGTTGCCACTATTGATTCATCAGGCCTCTAAACATTCAGTTATTGTATTCTTTACAACACAGCCTAAAGGCATCTGAAGTGGGAAACATGGTTTCTGAATAGAATGTATCTGCACCAAACGGTTGGTTCGATGCAATGCAACACACACACACAAAAGAAATTGCATTGAGTGTAGGGTCTGAAGGGCACTGGATCTCCCATTGATTACAGTTATTTCCCTGATAGTGTCATTTCGTAAAGTGCTGAGTCAGCTAGCGGAGCTCATCGTCTCTGGCAAGTGGAAGTGTGTCAAATAGCAAAAAGTGATTGTTCGACTCTGATGGCACATTTTCGAGTCAGTGAGCAGAGAGAGAGAGAGGGAGGGAGATAGGGAGAGAGTGCAAAGGTATCCACAGGAAGAGAAGAGCAACGAAGGCCAAAGTGTCGGAGGGTCCAGCTGGCCAGCTACAGCTCTGCAGGGAGAAGCTGGTCACCTTTCTGACCTGGGAGGCTTCTACCGCCGCAGTGCTCCCGTCTCAGTCAATCAAGCTGAGCCTTGCCTTGCTCCTGCTGCACTCGTCAGCCAGACAGGCAGGTGTGCACTTTGTAGTCAGGGACTCGAAGCTAGGCAGCCGAGAAATGTCAGGAATTCGGAGCTTGCGGAGATCACGGTCTCTGTCCGATGAGTCAGAAGCAGCCGACGGAGTGGAGCTGGAGCCTGAACCAGAAGATCTAGACTGGGATAACTACAGCGCGACCTTGGAGGAGAGGATAGTACGTATTTTCTTTCACTTACAAGTTTACCCTCGTTCGTCTCTTTCACTTGGCCCGTGTGGAGGAACGAGTGCCCTGTTCAAAACCCGCTGTAATGTTGGCCAATGATAAAGCTTTGGGAGGAAAAAAGAAAACTTGAAGCAGATTGCACTGAGTTAGCTAGCGAGGTACACTGTAATTGAACACAGTCGGCTTGTTAGCTGTTCTGTGTGTAAAAGTTCAGCCTCCCCTGAGCATTCAGAACTTAACTCTTTGCGGTTTTACCTTGCGAAATAGTTTCTTAGGAACTGTTTATCTCTTGCGTTTGAATGAAAGTCATTAGAAGTCACAATGATTTCCTTATGTGGTTTAAAAACGATCATCACAATCTCTTTTAAACAGGAGGCTAGAGTTGTGAATATGAAGGCATGGCTGATGCATTTTTTATTTTGACGTTTTGACAAGGTTGATGCTGATGGTCCTTTCTGAGAGTCGGTGCAACAGATTAAAGTGATCGATGTCGATGAGCTTTGTCAGAAACTGTGATCGCTTGACTCTTTACTTGCAGTGTGAGGTGTTGTTGGCATACTTCAAAAAGGACAAAAATGGGAAGATGTAGTTTTTTTTTCCCAATGATTAAAGTTCTGGAGTGCACTGATTCCTGTGATGTGAACATTGCTGAGTTGATGCTTGACAGATTTTGCCAGAATACAGCACACACAGCTAAGCTTATAACTGTAATTTAAACATGTGAGCTAAATGTTTGATTTCCTTTCATCTGTTTGCCTAGGCTGCTTGGCTATCTGTGCCAGCAATCTACCGTTGCTGTACAACTCAGTCCTCGTTAATCTCCCGCATTGTGTTTAAGAGATGCAAAGTTTTCTGATTTTTATGCATCAGAGAATTAATAACTAGTTCCCCGTTGGTCTGTCTATTCACGGTGTCTAATTTCTATGATATCATCCATTTAAGCAATAATTTGCAAGCTTCCCACAGTCCAGTGCATCACAATGTCTGGTTGTCTTGCTAGTCAAATATATTTAAGTGTGCTTGATGTTGAGTTTCCCGGGCAATTCTTACATTTCTATTTTCATGGAAATCCCTGGACTTGTAGCCACATTGCTTTTAGTTTTTTTTTTGTGCAACCTAACTTTACTAGGGATTGAATTCAAAATTCAGAATTGGTCATGTGAAATTCTGATTTTGTTTAATCATCATTGTGTGCACATGGCAACATGTGTAAAACATGTTTTATAAACTTCCATAATAATTTAACATTGTACATTTAAAGCTAATTTGATTATTTGCTTTTAATGAAATTATTATTTTCATTACTGTATGCTACTATTCTAGGTTCTTAGGGTGAAGTGTAGTGTTCCTACCACAGGAAAAGAGGTCCAGATTCAAGCTCTACCTATGTAGAGAGATGCCTTAACTTGTCTGACTAGGTTGATTACAAACATTGCTTTTTTGTGGAATATGTTCCTGCACTTCAATTTGCAAAAGTTGGAAAATTGTTTTCCATAGCAAAATTAATTGAGGCATACAAAAGGGTATGAAATGATTATTTGGATAGAAATAACATGTAATAGTATGTGGAAAAGACTGATTGGCAGTAGGTAATTATATTCATTTGAAAAGCTAAACAGCCTACTCCCTAACAATTCTGTGATCTTGAACACACTGCCAGACAGGTTGATGGATGTAAAATTGAATAAATAACTCAAAAGGCAAATTTTCCATGCCGATGGATAAAAGAACCAATTCAACAGCCCTTTCAAAAAGGCAGCACCTGTGTGAAAGGACAAAAGGACTCTGACTGTACTGTCAGATTCAAAGAAAAGCAGCTTTAAGAGTTTTGCCTTTCTCTTTTGAATTGTATTAATTGCATGATCCATATGGAAACTCTAATTTAATTCCCTTTCAAAATCTTCAGCTCAGACAGCAGAAATGGCTGGAAGAGATAGAAGAGGCTGGACAATCAGATAGAATTCTAACTCCTAGTCGCTGAGTCCTAATCAAGAGACCTATTTACTGGAAAGCCCTTGCGTATGGACATTGAGTGAGACCAGGATTAAACTCAGCTGCAGCGAGTACCATGTTTAAATATCCTGGCATACACACTGTCTCGGCTGTATCAACTATGTCCATTTCCATTAGGTACTGCTGGACCATCAGTAGCTGTGGAATTCTCAGGAAGACATTCAGGAAAGGGGGTGGGAAATCCTGTCAGGAATAATTTATTAAAGTAAGCAATATTCTGATTCATTTCCAACATTGTGAAGTTTCTTAAAAGTAATGGCACATCTGGAGGAGGCATATCCAGGAAAAGCAACAGAGCCTGACAGTGTAAAGAAACTGAACTTGCATCAATAGGGTTAAGAGTCCTCAAGCATGGATACAGAATCTGACAGCATCAACTATACAAGTTAATTAAGCACACCCTCACTCTGCCCTCAGCCAGCCAAATGGCCCTACCAGAAAATCACAGCATTTCTTTCCTTGCTTTTTTTTAAGAAAAAGTTGTTAGCTTTTGTTTAGTTTTTTGATCAGATGTGGGCAAAACCAATATTTGTCACCCACCTCCATTTACCCTGAACAGAGTGTTTTCCTTGGCCATTTTAGAGGCAGTTAAGAGTCAACTACATTATTGATGGTCTGAAGTCAAATTTAGGCTAGGCCAGTGTTAGGTACCAGACCAAACGTCCACAAAATGTATTGAGAAGATAGTCCAGGATCCTTTTTATTATTCTAACGGTGTTGTGTTCTATATGCAATTTGATTGGTCAAGCTGCCAGGCTTGAAATAAAACATAAACTATCAATAGAATACAGAGAAAATAAAAATAAAGGAAAAGAATTGGCTTAACTGTAACAATCAAAATGCTTAATGTAATAATACATATATTAACTAGTACTAATTAACTGTTCCAATACAGAAACTTCCCATATGCACACTCAAGCAAAGGCAAATTCAGTAAAACAGATTGACTTCACATATAATTCTAGCAGCCGGAAGAGAAACCAGCTTTTAGCTGTAATGGAGAGGAGAAACAGCTTCGACATCCAGGTTCAAGACCCCAACAACTGCTACTGAAGGCTAAAATTTAAAAAAATGGTCCTGGTTCTCTGGTAGCTTGACCCCACTTAAGCTGCTTCAATTTTTCCAAATTAAAAGAAAACCAAGGCATCACAAGCTGTTCATTTTATTGGCTTAGGAGCAGGTTGCTCTGCACCTCCGTCTCAATGTTTTTTCATTAAAAAAAAGGACAAAAGCCACGTCTTAAAGCCATAGTATCCTCTTACCTCGCCTATTAAAAAATAACCATCAAAAAATAAAGATGACTTCACTTAAAAAAATTTGCACTGACTCTAACCATGTAAACATTTACTACTACAGTCCATTTTAGTCCTTTTTTTGCCGCTACCGAATGCCTCAATCTTCCTTCATCAAAGACGCAACAATATGTCAGCAATTACGTTCTTTCATCTGGTATAATTTTCAAATTAAATAGCTGCAACAATAAGCTCCATCAGGAATTTTTACCCTTATATTTTCCAAAAACTTTCAGAGGTTATGACCAGTATATCCACTTGTCTCAGACACATTGCTGGCAAAATAAATGTTGAAATTTTGCAATGACAGCAATGAAATCAAGGACTCCTTCTCAATTGTGGAATATTTCTGTTGAAGATTATTCAACTCTGTGGAAAAATACCAATAGGTCTTTGTATCTTCTCACTGTCTTCTTGCAAATATGCAGCACTGACACACACATCACTCACATCAATGGCCACCCCTAATGGCTTTGCGTAATTGGGTGTAGGTAAGATTAGGACAGTGGTTAACACAGCTTTCAGGCTGTCAAATACCTCTGACATTCCTCAGTCCACTGAAATATTCCTCACTTTTTCAACAAGTCAATCAGTGGAGCAGCCACACTGCTAAAATTCGGTACAAATCCAATAAAAATCACTCAGGCCCAGGAATCACTATTCATTGATTGTATGGGAAATGTCCTGATAATCCACATCCCGTGGGGCCATTTGTCAATGTCCAATAACGTGGCCCAGGATTGTGACTTGTGCTTTTGTGAACTAGGTCCTGCTCAGGCTGATCACCAAGCCTGTCTCCCAAAGTGGATCAAACAATTCTGATAGATGTTCCAAATGTTCTTTCCATGTGTGCCTACAACTCACCAGACTGTCCATGAGGTAGTAGGAACTGCAGATGCTGGAGAATCTGAGATAACAAGGTGTAGAGCTGGATGAACACAGCAGGCCAAGCAGCATCATAGGAGCTCTACACCTTGTTATACCAGATTGTCCATGATCTCTGATGAAGGGTCTGGGCCCGAAACATCAGCTTTTGTGCTCCTAGGATGCTGCTTGGCCTGCTGTGTTCATCCAGCTTCACACTTTGTTATCCTGAAATGACTCTATTGGTTAGTCTCTGAAATGTGGCTGGCACATTTTATACCAAATGGCTTGATTTTAAACTTGTACAATCCATTTGACATGAAATTTCCTTTGTTCTTTCAGATAAAGGTACCTGCCAGTATCCTGTGAGAAAGTCCAACTTAGAAATATAAGTTTCTCGTCCCACCTTCTCAATACAGTTTTCCAAATATGGAATAGGACATGAATCCAATTTTGTCATTTCATTGATTTTATCATAGTCCACACACAATCATTGGGTACCATTTGGTTTTGACATCATTACTATGGATGAGCTCCATTCTGCTGCAACTCACTGACTATATTGTTTCTAAGCATGTGTTAACATTCTTCTTGAGCCCGTGCTTAATTGGAGTAACATTTTCTATATCCACATCATGCACAATCATATTGATACTTCCTAGCTTATTCCCACACATCTCTCCAAATGATTGTAATGACTCTTTCAGGAAATTTGATTTTCCTCTGGAAGCTAATTCAATATTTTATCCCAAATTTTGAGAACTTCCTTCTTGTCCAATCCAATTTGAGGAATGTCCAATTCAGTATCCTCTGAACTTGGTTTTTCACTCTGTGTTGTAACCAGTAACACATTCCTTCTGCTTTCCTTCCCTATCAAAACACCTTTGAGCATATTCATGTGAGATCACACTGTGAGATTTCTTTCCATCCGGTGTTTCTATTAAATAATTCACCTCACTCAATTTCCTTTTGATTGGATAAGGCCCACTAAACCTTGCCTTTAAAGGTTCACCTACCACTGGGAGTAACACGAACAATAAATCACCACTGACAAAATTGTTATTTTTTTTTATTTTGTGTCTGCTTCCTGTTTCAGCACATGTTGTGCTACTTTTAAATGCTATCTAGCCAACTCACCTGCATTTTTTAATCATTCCCTTAAATTTGACACATGGTCCAAATGTGTGATCTCTGAACTCTAAATTGCCAATTTCTCCTTAATTAATTTCAGTGGCCCTCTCATCTCATACCTCAAAACTAATTCAAATGGACTGAAATTAGTTGATTCATTAGATGCATCCCTAATTGTCAAATGTACAAATAGAATTCCTTTATCCCAATCCTCTGGATAGTTTTGTCTGTAAGCTCTCAACATGATCTTTAAAGTTGGATGCCTCGGTTCTAATGCTCTCTGTGATTCTGGATAGTTTGCAGTGGTTTTGGATTGATTCCGCAACTGACCATAACCTCCATGAATAATATTGCAGTAAAATTTGACCTGCAATCTGATTCTACCTCTGTGTGTAGTTTGTATCTGGTAAAAAAATTGAGTAGCTTGTATACAATCCTATTAGCTATGATATGATATAGTGGAATGGCCTCTGGAAATCTAGTAGACAAATCCATCATGATCAACATGTACTGATTCCCACTTTTTGTTTTAAGTAGAGGTTATACACAATCAATTGAGACCCTTGTAAGATGTTCCTCAAATGCAGGAATGGTTATTAAGGGTGTTGGTTTTATTACTGCCTGAAGTTTTCAAATTACCTGACACATATGCTATGTCCAGCAAAATTCAACTGTATTCTTATGCAATCCGGGCCAATAAAAATATTTTTCTATTTTAGCTTGAGTTTTCCTTACTCCCAAATGACCTCCTACTAGTAATTCATGTACTACCCACAACACCTCCTTTCTACATAAGAACCAAAAGGAGTGCGGCTGCTGTAAATCAGGAACAAAAACAAAGTTGCTGGAAAAGCTCAGCAGGTCTGGCAGCATCTGTGGAGGAGAAAAAAAAGTGATAGTTTCAGATTTGGTAACCCTTCCTCAGAACTGATGGTGCCTGGGAAAACGTCATTTATATGCAGAAAATAGGGAGGTGGATGGGGTAGGGAGTAAACAATAGGATAGAGCCCAAAGAGAGAGAGAAAGACAGTTGGACAGACAAAGGAGTTGCTAACGATATGTTCCAGTCCTATTCTGGCCACCACCCACAACTCTTTCTCTGATACATCGATGATATCATCAGTGCTGCTTCCCTCTCATCAAGAAATGGAAAACTTCATCAATTTCGCCTCCAATTTCCACCCTACGCTCACTTTCACCTGGTCTATCTCTGACTCCTCCCTTCCCTTCCTCGACATTTCTGTTTCCATTTCTGGGGATAGTCTGGCCACTAAAAACCATTTCAAACTCACCGACTCCCACAGCTACCTGGACTATACATCCTCACACCCCACTTCCTCTAAAGACTCCATCCCATTCTCTCAGTTCCTCCGTCTCCATTGCATATGTTCAGATGAGGCCAACTTTGACAAGGGAGCCTCCGAAATGTTCACATTCTTCCTCAACTGAGGATTCCCCAGCTCCGTTGTTGACAGGGCCCTCAATCAGGTTCAACCCATCTCCCACACTTCTGCCCTCACCCCTTCTCTTCCCTCCCACAACAGCAATTATCGTCACCTACCATCCCACCAGCATCCACATCCAGAAGATCGTCAGATGCCATTTCCGCCACCTCCAGCAAGATGCCACCACCAGACACATATTCCCCTCCCCTCCCGTGTCTGCCTTCCGCAGGGACCGTTCCCTCTGGGACAACCTGGTCCATCCCTCCTTCACCCCCAACATCTCCCCACAGCCCTACGGCACCTTCCCCTGTAACCGACGAAGGTGCAACACCTGCCCATTTTCCTCCTCCCTCCCCAGTATCCACGGGCCCAAACATACCTTCCAAGTGAAGCAACACTTCACCTGCGCTCCCGAGAAGCTACTCTACTGCATTTGCTGCTCACAATGTGGTCTCCTCTACATTGGGGAAATGAAGCGCATTCTTGGCAACCACTTCGCAGAACATGTACATTCTGCTCACAAGCAAGACCCTGAACTACCTGTTGCCTGCCACTTCAATGCACCACCTTGCTCCCTGGCCAACATCTCTGTCTCCGGCTTGCTACAGTTTTCCAGTGAAGCCCAATGCAAGCTGGAGGAACAACACCTCATTTTCCGCTTGGGGACCCTACAGCCCTCCGGACTCAATATTGAGTTCAATAATTTTAGGGCCTAAACACCCCCATGCCCAGCCCCCCACCCCACACAACAGGCCTTGTTGCCACATAGTCTGCCCCTACACACCCCCTGTTGTTAGTCACTAACAGTCCCCATTAACAACTATTCACCCTCCCAGCCTGATCGTTGGCAACTCCTTTGTCTGTCCAACTGTCTTTCTCTCTCTTTGGGCTCTATCCTATTGTTTACTCCCTATCCCATCCACCTATTTTCTGCATATAAACTGACGTTTTCCCAGCCGCCGTCAGTTCTGAGGAAGGGTCACCGGACCCGAAACGTTAACTCTGTTTTGTCCTCCACAGATGCTGCCAGACCTGCTGAGCTTTTCCAGCAACTTTGTTTTTGTTACCTCCTTTCTATAACCCAATGGTAATACAATATGATAAACTTCTGCCCATTTCTCATCCGCCTGAATATGTGGTGATCTCCAATTCCTCATCAAGCCACCCTTTTTTAGACAGTAACATTCTGGGATAAACTCAAATTCCACTTGCCTGTGTGCTTTTTGATACAAATGCTTTAAGTTTTCCTGTTTAATGTAATTAAGCTAATTTCTCCGAACTAAAAATATCCACTTGTCTTCCAAATGTTCTTGTTTTTTTCCTTAACTATTTGATCAAACACAGTCTCTGATGATTAAACTTCAACTTCCTGATCTTTATTCTTTGATTTCTCCCGCTATTTCCACCTGCAGCTTTGTGACCTAGATAACCACATAATCAAGAAAGCTCCCAGGCAAAACTTTCTGTAACACCTCAGTTGCCTGATTTTTCACAGGTGTTTCCACCACAGTAGGCATCATGCCACCTGAGATCCAACTTTATCATTACCAAGGATACATTGTATTCCTGGAACTGAGAACTTCTCTATTACTCCCACCACCACCACTTTTCATCGGTCTCTCCAACCACACTTTACATAATAGAGCATTGCTCTTTCCACCATGAATTCCACATATTCCAACCTTGTCTGGTAATACTATTCTGAATTACATATCTTCTCATCTCTCAACAAAGATTGATGGCTCTGTAAATCTTAAAATCTTAATTCCTCTATCTATTCCTCTTGGCACACATGAGTAAACCTTACGCACACAAGGAAATTCTTTAAAGAGATCTAACACTTTTCTTCTCAACGAACTCCTGAAATTCTTTTGCAGCGTGTTAGCTTCAAAAACTTTCTTTTACTACTTCAACAAAACCCACTGCCTTATCCTATTTTCCTCACATCCCTCTTCCCCACACTTCTTTTACACAACCAACACTGCGACTTCATGTGGCCTAATTTATTACAGTGAAAAGACCTGAGCTTTTTTACTTCTTTTTCCCCCTCTCAGATTTCCTTTCCACTCTGTGGCAAACTATCTTCAATGAGATCCCGGTTGCCCTTATTACCTGAGGATTTCTCTTTTCCCCAATTTCTATTCCTCACTGATTGAAATTGATGTCAGATTTATGAATCTACTCATGACCATCTGCCATTTCTGCTGCTGAACTTGCTGTTTTAACTCTCTTCTCTTCCACATGAATTCACACAACTTCAGGAAGTGAATTTTTGAACTCCTGCAAAGTAATAGTCTCTCTAAGAGCGTCATGTGTTTGATCTGTTTTCAATGCCCTTATCCACCTATCAAAATTACTTTGTTTGAAATTTTCCAGCTCCATGTACATTTGTCCACGTTCTCTCATTATATTCTTAAAACATGCTCCATAGGCTTCTGGTATTAGCTCATTTGCACGTAAGGTTGCTTTTTTCACCTCCTCATACTCCCCAGATACCTCCTGATAGTAATGCAAATATCTCATTAGCTCTACCTACCAACTTTGTTTGGATCCCAAGTGGTCACCATCCATTTCATTTGTTTAATTATTTTCTCAAATGAAATGAAAAAGCCTTCTACATCCTTCTCCTTGAACCTTGGCAATTATTGGATATATTTAAACAGATCCCCACCAGACATTTTGCTACAATGGGATTGCTGTCCATCACTATTTCTGTTTCACCTCTACTTCCACCATTTTAAGTTGACTTTGAGTTTTTGATTTCAACTTCTGAAGTTCAAAAGCTCTTTCTTTCTCCCTTTTCACTCCCTCTTTGACCTGCGAGAGCATTCCTTTCCTTTCTTTTTCCTCTACTTTTAATCATAATTCAAACAGTTTAATTTCCTATTCTTATTCAAGCCGCTTCATTTGCAAGTGAATTTTAGCCATTTCCAGCAATCCTGAACATCGAGCTATCGCTGTAATTACCTCCCCTTTTCACATGGACCCAAGCAACACCAACTCCAGCTAGTCTGCCAATTCCAAAAGCTTTGCCTTTCTCACGTTCTGAAAAACTCCCAAAGTGACTTGTCCAACTCCAGGAAACTCTTACTGACTGAGAGAGCTATTATTAGTAAGGCACACCCTGTGTAAACTGACGAAATTCAACATCCAAGAAGAAAACTCCAACACTCACCACTCACTGGCTTTGAATCCTATAATCCTAAACCCAAACTGGAATTAGGGATTTTGATCCCAACTAGAGCCCCCAGTTTGCTATGGACTAGACCAAACCACCTCAAAATACATTAAGAAGATAGTCGAGACTATAACCTTTTCTTATTTTAAAGATCGATGTAAGCTATTATATTCCAGATGTGATTCAATTGGACAAACTACCAGACTTGAAAAAAAATATTATATACACTATAATTAAATTACAGACAAAATAAAAAGAATTCACTTCACCGTAACTCTATTGAAATGCTTAACAAGATAATATATAACTATTGCTAATTAAATGTTCCAATAGAGTAACATTACACAAACATTCCTTTGGCAAAGGCAAATAAAATAGATTGTCTCACATGCAATTTTACAGCAAGAAGAGAGCCCCAGCTTTTAGCTATAACAGAGAAAGGAGTAAGATCTTCCACATCCAGCTTCAAGACTCCAGCAACTGCTACTGTAGGATAAAACTAAAAATAATCCTCATTCTGTGGGAGTTTGACCCCACCCACTCAGGTTGCTTCTATTGTTCCAACTTAAAATAAAACCTAAGACCTCACCATTAGTTTATTGACTTTAGAGCAGACTACCCTGCATCTCTGTGTCAACCTTCTTCCAGTGAAAAAGTACAGAATACACATCATGAAGCGATAGTATCACACAAGGAAAGAGCAGCAGAGTTCCTTCCCTAAAGGATACAACTACTGCTGCTCCATGAGTTTTTATTACAATCAATGGGGATTTTTATAGCAATCATTACAGTTTAGCTTTCAATTCCAGCTTTATTGACTGAATTTAAATTCCACCATCTGTTGTGGGATTTGAATTTGCATCCCCAGACAAATTTTCTGACTTACTGGTCCAGTGATATCACCATTTCCCCTTGATTAAGGAATGTATGGTTGAACAGCAGTGTGATTTTTTTTAAGAAAGAGAACCAGGTGGCAGGAGGAGCACATTAGAAGTCAAATGCCATTTTAAATTTCTTTTTGTATAACTATTAAGATGTTTACTGAATTTAAAAGAAAATTTGTCTCATTGGCTACTCCTTCTATATTTGACAGGTGATATTCTACATAAGCCCCTGTTTGTTTGGCAGTTTTACAGTGAGAGACAGAGAAGACAAGTGGTACATAAGCAGTGCAGCATTTATAAAAAGCTATGTGTTTGGAATTCACTGTACGTTTGCCTCGGTATTTAATGTCCTTTTAAAGGACAGCGTGCAGTTCTTTTCAATGTTTGTCCGCGCAAAGAGATTTTTTGCAGAATAGATACTATGTTTTGCTGCCCTGTCAAGCAATAGGTGGAAAAGGCAGATAGATAATGTACAAGAAGATGCGAGCTCGCATTTTCCTTCGGAAAGTGAGCTGTTCGGTGTGTTGATGTTGTAACTAGATCTGTCAGTGCAAAATAAGAGGTTTGGCAGCCTGGCTTTCTTTGCACAGTCAACTCTCCTGTTCTGAATTGGAACCTGGTCTTCATTTAGTAAGGAATGCTGACAGAGCTCTCTCTCTCTCTCTCTCTCTCGCACACACGCACACATAGCCCCCTGATTCTGTGCACACACAGAGACAATGCAGCCTGTAAATCATCAGAGTCCTGCCCTGAACAGCTGCCAATCATCTTCACAGGGGAACCTCTCTGACATTGAGCAACGCTGCACGCAGTTGCTGAAGGTGAAACTGCAGTTGGAGGCTCAGGTCGCGGAGCTGAACGGACGGCTGCTGGACCAGGAGATCTGTGCCGCTCAACTGGGCACCCAGAAATACAAGCTGGAGACCGAGTGCTGCAACCTCAAGACGGACGTTGAAGAGTTGGAGCCCACCTTCACCAAAGTGGAAACGGATAAGCAGGTGGGTGGAAACCTGTGAAATGCGCAAGACTAATTGGGCTAAAAGGGGAAGCGCCGTGCTAGGATTGAGCCTCTTGGTTAAAACAGGCGAGTGGATAGCGCAGCGCACATTACTCATTCAATCATTAGCCCAGGCGAATGCGTAACTAGTCCATTGCAGATATGAGCCTCTGCAATATGCGGGATTCTGGGGTGAGATGTGACAGTGCATTTTTGCACTTGAACCGAGTTATTCTGGGGCTTGTGGAGTGGTTTCAATTCGGATTGAATCCGTGAAGTTTGTTGCAATGGAAGTTGGTAGGATTTGCTTTTATTTTGAAGGACATTAGATAGAGAGAGAGAGAATGTGAAGAGATTAGGGAATGCCTGAAGAGATAAGCAACTAGCAGCAATCAGGACTGTAATCTTGTGCATCTGTGAAAGGAGAAATTTAAACAGCCTTCTGATAAGGCCAGGAAACCAACCCGGATATTTCTGTTTTCTGTTAAAGAAGTTTTAAGAATTGAATTTGCACTTCTGTCTGCAAAGTGATTTTGTTTGAATTGATGCCTAACGCTTTATTAAGTCTACCACCCTGATGCCACCTAACAGAAGTGTATCATTAACTAGTCGACAAATCATTAATTCCTCAGATCATTACAGGCACTTTTGCTTTGGAAAGAAAACACAAGTTGTCATAACGTGTGAGTATTGTTTGGAAAGGACATGGAGATGCTGAGGCGATCTCAGACAAGTTGTTCAGCGATGTAGATACGGCAACTCTTGCGCAGTGATCACCAAACAATAAAATGTTCACCTGTTTTGAATGCCCCTTTTAATTTTTTTTCCTGTTCTCACATTCTTCTCTATTATTATTCCACCCTTCCTCTGATTTCTTGTCCTGTCTCTATGCTTTGCCCACATCACCCATATCCCAGACGCTCCAGCCTTGCCCACATCACCCATATTGCTCGCAAAACAAGTGTCGGGCTTGGCTGATCCTCAGCCTTTCTTTGCACATAGCACACAGCACCTCATCATGCCTGTAGCTGAGAATGAGGGAGTCCCTGTCGGGAAGTTGCAATTCCTTAAGTTCATCACCACATCCTTCACGAACAGGCAGTTGCACTACTGCATTCCGTGTAGAGTTTCAGGAGGGAAAACTGTTAGTTGGAAGCAAAGGATCCTTCTCTGATTATTGTTTCTCCTCTCCCACTAGTCCAGGCAGTTGGGATGAAGTGCAGCAGTTCTACGACCACTGCGACTGACCTTAAAATGTTGGATGCAACAAATCATGATAATTAGCAATGCGATATTAGCACACTGCGGTATTTCTAGCGGTATTAGTGAAAGTCATGCATTGAGCAACAGCCATAACGTGGCTTTTAACAGCATCCTGGATGCAAGAGATGCTGCAACATACAGCCGGATTTTCGACCTGATGTTTCTGTTTTGACGCTGTCAGATGTTGCAATCCCGTAGGGAACAGACTGTGTTCATTGTTTGCACGACTGACTGGCGCATTATCAGTCAGACTGCCGAGTTATATGCGCCAGCACGATGCTAAACTAATTCAACATCAGTAGCAATGTTGCAGGATTTCCCCCTTCTGAACCCAAGGAGGTGAGGCTGTTTGTACCATTCTAACCGCCATCATGTCTGTATTGAACCTGGGGCTGCTTTGATTTCTGAGACTCAGCACCTCACTATCTTAATCAGTTGAGATTGGGAGTTCTCTCTGGTCTTTTTGACGTTCATTAAGTAGGACCGTTCTGAAGTATGTTTAAAGCAGCCAGAGTTATTTCAGTTGCGATGTTCATTGTCAGCAGAGAGGGGAGACTTGCTTATCAGCACGGGGTGAATTTAAATTGAAGTTCTAGCACTGGAAGTATATTGCAGTGATTCAGCAGCCTGCTCACAGTGTTGACCCATAACCCAGGTCTTGTAGCAGGATCAATCCAGTCCTATTGATAACCGACCGTTTCCTAAATTAGACGAAATAATATCGAGAGACTGCATGGCACAGTATCATTTTCTGTAGTTTAAAACTGAATCCACCCCCTAACAATATTTTCAAACAAAACCTCCCATTTCCACCATTCCTGAAGAATCTGCTTGTTGCTAAATTCTGCGTTCTGTGCATGAGATGGGCTGCTGCCTGGGAATTCGCCAGCAAACAAGTCACAGGAGAAGTGGGACATCTACAAGACAGAGACTTCTAAGTGAGCAATTCAAGTTCACGGAGCGAGTCGCGGCTTATTGTCCATCAGTTCCTGATTCCATTCTACCATATCCCCAACACCCCTGAGACTGGGACAGGGTTTTGTGCTTTATGTCAGGACCTCTAGTCGAGGTCAAAGGCGATCTGTGGCACTGTGTTGGTAGCTGACACAATACATTGCCTGAATTGGCCAAGTACTGGGTAGAGGGCATCCCATCCAACAGACAGTGGGCAAGCAGACTCCCAAAGCTGGAGTGGCCATTGGGAAGCCCCTGTGACATGGAAGTTGCTACAACCTGAGCTTTAAGTAATGGGGAAAGAGGGTGTCTCCAGCCAAGGTGCCGTCTCAACACTTTTTCGTGACTTTTGAAATAAGAACAGCTACCCCTGGTCGCCATAGTGAGGACAGACCAGGCGGCCCCTGATCAGGGTCCGAAAAAGCCTTTACATGACTCAAGCTGGCTACTTGCCACTTGAGAGCAGCGGCCCATTCAGGACTGAACGTGGTGTTCCTGAAACTGACAGCTCGCGGGGGTGGGGGGGGGGTGAAGGCTGGCATGTCCGCGGGTGGTGCAACGTTACCTGCCCCGCCTCCTCATCTGCATTCTCACGCCCATAGCAGAGCAAAGCTTCCAGTCAGTGACCCAGCACGGAAAATAGTCTCATCAGAGCCTAGCACCAGGCCTGTCGCATTGAGTAATTTAGAAATGCATGCCTTGCTGAGCAGATCATAACCGGGCAGCCATTCTGAACCCTAATTCCAACATGTGTTAGTTAAAAAAACTGGCAGATGCAGTCAAGAGGAATGCTAGTATCTGCTCGCTGGTTGCCTGGAGACAAATTCTGGAATGTCGCACCTCTCCAAATTCAGGGAGAGTTCAAATGGAGACATTCTAAGGAAAAAAATAATGAGACCAGTCCCCCCTCAGCAGGGAGCTACCTCCTACAGATGTCCCTACAGATGATCCTACAGATTTTCTGAAGGGTCCTGACCCAAAACGTCAGTTTTCCTGCTCCTCTGCTGCTTGGCCTGCTGTGTTCATCCAGCTCTACACCTTGTTATCTCGATGCGAATGTATGTTTTGTTTTAACCAAATGAGATTAATAGGAGACTGGATGGAATCACTTACAGGGCACAATTGTTACCCTGGCAGTGAATTCACAGTGGGTCAAATTTGGATAACTTGAAACTCCACCTGTGGTGAAACTGTAAACCATTGCAGAGTTGGGGTTAAAACCAGATGACCATGATCTCGGACTGAAAGGGCCAAGTGGCCTACTCTTGTTGGCCATGATAGTCAGAGGTCGCAGACTGGTAATGCTAAGTTAGCTGAATTTGTTGCACTCTTGTCATGTGACACAGCTGAACAGTCAGAGTGAATTTAGGCCATGCTAGAGCATTGAGTTACAGGCAAGCCAGCAGTGACAGTGTGGGGTCTCGGCCCAGATAGTTATGCACCAAGAGACTATTTCAGTGTGGGTGAAACCAGATTGTTTTACCATGTTGCTCTTTAATGTAAAAATCATAGAATCACACCAAAACAGAAGGAGGCCATTCAGATCATTGACTCCACACCAACCTCCAAAGAGCATCTGACCAAGACTTAGGTCCTCATATCCCTGTACCCCTCCATTTCACGCTGCCAATTCACCTAGCCTGCACGTCTTTGGACTGTGAGAGAAAACCAGAGCACCCAAGAAAACTCTCTCAGACACAGGGAGAATGTCTGCGTGGAGTTTGCACAGTTGCCTGAGGGTGGAATCGAACCCGGTTCCTAGTTGTGAGGCAGCAGTGCTACCTCTGTGCCACACTGTGCCACTGTGCTGCCTCTAAGATTGTAGATGAAATGTGCATTAGTAGAAAGCAAAGTAAGGGACCTTGTGTTCCAGTGGGGCATGGGTCAAAATAGATGACATCACAAAGATACCATTGCTTGTGAAAGACATGTCCAAGGAACCACGTTGTTTTGCACATATCGAGCTTCTACCCACATGTAACAAATTGCTGGATGACCTCTGGTACTTTTGAAACATAGAACAGAGAAGTAAATGAGGGAGGACTATTAGCCTGATATGTTGAATGCTCAGGTGCTGATTTCCCCAGTTACTATAGCCTCATAGGCACTCTGTGGGATTTCACACTCATAAAGCACAGAATTATACTTGACTGCATGGCCAACTAAGTCAGTGATGGCACGCTAGGCAGGAAAAGAACACTAAGCTTTTCCAGAGCTAACTTGCAATGTTTTGTCTGTCTTTTACTGTATAAGGTTGTAAACTGTAAGGTGTGGACAGATTGATTCTATTATTGAGTTTTATTTTTGACACGATGCTTCTATACGCAAATCAGTTGATGTAGGGGCTTCCTCGGTTATCTTAATGCTGGGTTTTACCGGAAAGTTTTGGTGGCTCCCCTGCAATTCAACTTAGTATAATTTGGCAAATTCTTCTGTGTATTTCTATGCTGACCTGTCCAAATTCCCCTCCGCCAAACTCTTTGGAAAAGAAACTGAGCATTTGTATTGGTTACTATTTGTTGGTTTTTTTTAATGCTTTTTCTATGAAATCAGATGAATCTCCTTTAATGTCTGATAATTGGTGGGGGCATCTAACTGAATTAAATGTGGGCCAGATTCCCTTTCATTCTTAACAGTCACGAAGCCACAAGACCAAATAACACTTTTGAGTTGTGTGTAATCTTTGAAATCAGACCTTAACAATTTTTATAATAGTCAACACTTGGCTAGGTAAACTTCATCAACAAGCCACCCTTTGTCAACTGTGCCTTCATGGCATTGTAGTTTATGCTGGTGGGAAGCAGTAGTGTAGTGGCAGTGTCATTGGTCTCATAATCCAAAACCCAAGGCCAGTGTTCCTGGAACATTTGCTCAGTTCCCAATATGGAAGTGAGTGGAATTCAAAATATCCTTTTTGTAGAAAGAAGTCTGCCTTCCCCACATTAGTCTGGCCTTCCATGTGACACCATATCAACAGCAATATGGTTGACTTTAAATAACGTAACAAGTCGCTCTGGTCAACAGCGATGGAGAGGTGATGGCCTAGCCGTATTATTGCTGGACTGTTCATCTTGTGATCCGGGAAATGTTCGGGGGACCTTAGTTTGAATCACGCCATGGCAGAAGGTGGAATTTGAATTCAATAAATAAAAATCTGAGTTAAGAGTCTAATGATAACCGTGAATCCAATGTTGATTGTCAGAAAAAAACCCCCATCTGGTTCATCGGTGGCATTCTAGGGAAGGAAACTGCCATCCTTACCTAGTCTGGCCGACATGTAACTGCAGACCCACAGCAATGTGGTTGACTCTTAACTGCCCCCAGGGCAATTAGGGATGGGTAATAAATGCTGGCCTTGCTAATGATATCCCAGTCCCATGGATGAATCAGGGAAGTCAGCAAAGCCAATTGTGCTTTGTTGGTTTTTCTGCCATTTTAGAACAGGTATTAAGGAATTTTGAATGTTGTTGTATTATGAGAAGTATTTGGACTTATTCAGTCATGCTGGGTAAAACTAAATATCCATTGGGATATCTATGGCTTTTCTCAAATTATGATACGTCTGAAGAACATTCAATTCCCAGTGCAGTGAGGTGAAATGGTGATAGACAACAATTACTTGAGAAATAAGCACACAAATTGCTGGAGAAAGTCAGCAGGTCTGGCAACCTGTGTTGGGGGTGGGGAGAGGGAAGCTCAAGATTATGTTTTGAGTCCGATATAATTCTGTGAATGTTTAAGATTGGGTTTCCTTGACTAGTTCATTTCGATATTACTCATGATTCAATATAAGGTTGATTTTTTCTTGACCTACTTCATATTTTATCTGTGGAGTATCCAATAGAAGCAGTGGCCCAAGAAATCTGGTGAGGTTTCTATCTTTGTGGCCTGGATAGTCTGAGTGGCCCTGAGAGCTCACGGACAAAAGGAGTTACAAGACACTTAAAGCGAAAAGCTGTTCCACAGAGTCTTGAGCTGAATGTTGTCTAGCTTCTTTTTAGTTGTTGGCCAAATGTATAGATTGCTGATGCCTACTGTTTTAGTCCTGTCGTTGATTCCTTACCACACTGCGATACAAAATTTAACAAGTTTCTTATCAAATTGAGTCAGCACACCTTCACAAAAGGAAAATCATGCCTGACAAATGTTCTAGAATTTCTTAAGGGGGTAACAAACGCAATAAATAACAGGTAAACAGTGGATGTAATGTATTTGGAATTTCAGCAGGCACTTGGTAAGGTACCACAAGTTAGGCTACTTAATACGATACAAGCCCACGGTTTTGGAGGTTCTATGTTAGCATGGATAGAGGATTGGTTCGCTAATACGAAACTGAGTTGGGTTATTGGATTCAATTTATAGACTGCCAACCTGTACTGAGTCAAGTGTCACAGGGATCAGTGTTGGGGCTACAATTATTCACAATATCTATTCAAAAACTTAGATGATGAAAGTGAATGTATCATAGTCATGTTTGCAGATGACAAAAATAAGTGGGAACGCAAGAGGAGGGGATAATAATCTCCCAAGAGATTTGGATAGGTTAAGCGAGTAGGCAAAAACTTGGCAAATGGAATATAATATCTGAAAATGTGTAGTTATGATCATAGGCAGGAAGAATAAAGGAGTAGAATATTATCGATTCTGGAGAAAGACTGCCAAAAGCTACAGATGGGGATTTGAGATTCCTTGTGCATGAACCCGAAAAAGCTAGCATGCGAGCTCAATAGGTAATGGGGAAAGCAAATAGCACTTTGGCTTTTATTTCAAAGAGAATGCATAATAAAAGTTGGGAGATTTAACAAAATTTTATACAAAGTATTACTCAGATCACAGTTGGAAAATGGTGAATGGTTTTTGTCCCTTTCATCTGAGGAAGATGTCCTGACGTTAGCAGAAGTTCAGAGGGTCTGCCTAAGCTGATACCAGATATTGAGAGATCGTCTTATAAGGAGATGTCACATAAGTTGGACCTGTACTCATTGAAATCTTGAAGAATGAGAGGTGACCTTATTGAAACAAACAAAGTTCTTGGGGGACTTAATAGGTGTAGAGAGGTTGCTTTTCCCTTCCAGGAGAGTCTAGGATCAGAGGGCATAATCTTAATAAGGAGTAGTACATTTAAGACCGAAGCAAGGGGGATTTTTTCTGAGGGTAGTAAATCTGTCAAAAGCTTCACTTTTGAAGGCTGTCAGGGCTGTTTTGTTAAGTACTTTCAAAGGTAAGATAGACGTAGGGTTTTAATCAGCAAAGAAACCAGTATTTGTAAGAGCTGGTCAGCCCTGATCCAGTTGAATGATGAGCAGACAAGTGGGCTGAATGGCCTGCTTCTGATCCTGCTTCTTATAACCTTATGATGTCTGGCACAAATTTATTTCCTCATCTCTGCTCAAAGTATTGAGGTCGGAAAAAGGAGGAGAGGTTGGAGTCAGCCTGGGTCCTGTTTGCTGTTCTATGGCATTGGCTAAAAATGTAGCCATGTACCTGTTTGGAGAGGAGGGGACTGGGCACTCGGCAGTTGCTTGAAGATTTAATGCGGGGCCAGTGAGGAGTCGGGCTGGTCAGCCATGGTCTGTTTCTGAAAGTAAATTTGTGAAGGATCGATCCAAAGCCAGTCTTTACACACACTTCAGTTACATGACTACACATTATAATTAGACACTACCACATCCATCGACCACCGTTTCAAAGTGTTTTGGCTTGTGGAGCCTCACCGTCTACATACCATTAAACATAGTTTAATATACAATTAGGAAGGACTAGAGCTTTATTTTACTGGCAGTCTCCAGTGAGCCTACTAAGGATTGCTGGATTTTCTACTAAAGGGGAGGCAATGGCCTAGTGGTATTATCGTTAATCCAGAGACTGGGGCCTGAATCCCGTCACGGTAGATGGTGGAATTTGAATTCAATTGGAAAAAATAATCTGGAATTAAGAATCTAATGATAACCGTGAATCCATTGCTGATTGTCAGGAAAAATATCCCATCTTGTCACTAATGTCCTTGAGGGAAGGAAACTGCCATCCTTACATGTGACTCCAGAGCCACAGAAATGTGGTTGACTCTGAACTCTGAATTAGGGATGGACAGTAAATGCTGCCTAGCCAGTGACATCCTCATCCTGTTAAAGAATAAAGGGGGGAAAAAAATGCAGAGGTATTATGGTGGCACTCGTACTGCGGAGGAATTCTGACTAGTGTGTGTTGTATGAAAATGGGCACTAGCTAAATGAATTTCTGGCCCCTTGCCCTTTCTCCAACTATACTTTTCCCTACATTATAGAATGGTTTATTCTCTGTTGAGAACCTTTCGGACTCTGGGGGTTGGAGGGGTCTCTGTGATAACCTATTGACTTTCTCTTCCCTGTTGTTTATTGACATTTGTCCTGCCTTCTGCTATTCTCAGCAATGAAATGAGCATTCAGCTTAAAGACCGTTTATAAGATAATGTGAAGCCAGAGCTTCTAGAGACTTGGCGCCATTATCAGAATGTAAACGGGTACAAGTTTACTCCTATCTAGGTGTAAATGGGTGGCACATCTTACAAATTACATTGTTGATGTGTGAAAGTGGAAAGAAAGACCATGTACCGATGGAACACTGTCCCAAAACTGAAACTGAAGCCGAGTCACTGCAGCAGGAAATGTGGTAGTTACGAACCTGAGAGCTAGCACAAATAGCCATGTGATAAAAACTGGATAATGTAAATATTGCCGAGGGCATTATAAGAATTCCCTGGCTCTGTTTCCCACTGCCTTGGGATTCATTGCATCCGCATGAAAGTGCAGGTGTGGCCATAATCATTTTGCCCTCCTTTTTAAAGATTGCCATCTCGGACATTGCCACACTCAATTGGAAACAGACAACAATTTAAAAAAGGTGAGTCAAATTTGGATGCAAAGTCATTTTGTTTGCGGCTGGATTGACGCTTCATGAGGCTCGGTCCTTATTGCTGACAGCATTGCAGTTAACACATGTCACTGAGCTCGCTGCAATCGATCTCTCACCTCGTCGTGTGTCAGAGAAACAGCAGTCAAATCATTTGCAGCACTTGCTGTAAACTTCATTTGGGCTTTGGGAGACCAGAACAAAACCATGCTTTTATGAAGATATGAGCTATGAAAGAAATTCTGTCCCTATACTCTTGGTACTTCAGAGTATTACTTTGTCACTTTTCTTCATGTGCACTTTATCCAAACGTGAATTTTTTTTGAGTGTAAACTTCAAGGGTAGCTCAGAAATCTTTCCAATGTTGAGAGCCATCATTCAGTTTTGTGGTGCATCCAGTTACTGTACCTCTAGGGTATGTGGATGTTTAATTCATACTCAAATCCTTTTGGATGCTACAGACATTGCTTCACTCCTGGTTGAGAAGGAATGTGGGTTTCCAGGTCATATGATAGCATTAGTTCAATAGAAAGCAGACCACATCTGAATCTTTACAGGGGGGAAAAAAAAACAAATTTTGAAGAGCAATGAGTAACATCTGTGCATCTCGCTTTTAGCTGAATTCTTTTGGTGCCTCACTTGAGGTAAACCACATATCGCAATCCAAATATTGATGCTGCTTCAGTGCCATGCTAAATGTAGACTGGGTAGTTGTATTAAGGCTCCTTATGTAATGTTGCCATCTTGTTTGTAGACCTCTATAACCCTTATCTAATTTAATGTGCTTTTTGTCTGCATCAAGCTCATAAATAATCGGATTTAACTTCAGAATGTCTGGGTCGAATAAAGGTTACATCATGTTTAATAAACTAAAGGAAAATAATTTTCTCTTTGGAATAAATCCTTGTGATTTTCCCTCTTTTGGTGACTGTTTGTTTAGTTACTGAGACTGAAGATGACAGCTCCATTCCCATGGAAGGAAAAGCAATTTAGTGGAGTTATTCACGATGTGTATATAACTTCTGTGAAATGCAAGTACTCAGCAAGTCAGAAAGTATGAGGATGGAGAAAAAGTGTTAATGTTTCAGATCTGTGACCTTTCATTGGAATTGAGGAAAGTTACAGATGGAATAGATTTTATGAGAGTTGAAACAGTAGCCTGGTGGAGTGGAGATAGGGAGTGTAATAGAGGTTAGGTCTCTACTAAGGCGGGAGAGTGGATGGATGTTAATTGATTTGTGTATAAGAAGTAACTGATGGCATAGCAGTAGCATCCCTAACTCTAGGCCAGGAGGACCAAGCTCTATTCCTGCCTGCTCCAGTGTAACAATGTCACTGAAATGGGTGACTAGAGTAAATTGATTTTTACCTATTGTCGAACTGGGGTCCAAGCTTCATCATAGCTACTGCATTGCAGCAGGCAACCCAATTACTTGACCTGTGGTACTGTTGGGCTTTGATACCTGCAGCTTGTCTACTGTGCTTTAAAACACACCACCTTGACCACTTTCTAAGCACCACCTCCGCTTGGTTCCCTGGCCTTAAGCCTGTTCTGCCCTCTGTTGTTTACACTTTTATGTGTGCTTGCTGTCTCTCTCGTGTGCGCTGTCTTCCTCCTTGACAATTTACCATCTTGACCATTTGTGTTCACTTGTGTAATTTGCATGACTTTTTTTTTCTTTTGCTAAAGAAAGGAAAGAACTTGCAGATTGCAGTAGATTTTTGACTTGAAGACGTTCCTGAACTCCACAGTCAAAGAAGTGCTTTTGGAGTGCAGTCACTGTATGATGTCCAATTGATGCACAGCAGGGTCCCTCAAACAGCAATGCGATAATGACCAAATGTTCTGTTTCACTATTGTTGGTTGAGGGAGAGTTATTAGCCAGGGTACCTTGCCCTTCTTAAAGTGCTGGGGGATCTTTTAAATCTAGGGGCCGATGTTTAACAGCTCATACATAAGATGGGATCTCTGATAGTGCAGCACTACCTCAGTATTGCAGTGAAGAGCCTGGAATGGATTTTGTGCTCAAGCCTTGGGAGTTTGACCCACAGCCTTCTAGCTCTTGGGTGAGACCGCTACCAATTGTGACATAGCTGAGCCATTTTGTGATGCTGGTGCCATTTTGCCCTTTATTGTTGCAGTTGTTTACATTATTTATTAAGATTGTGGTAACATTTCAACCCAAAGAATGATGTAGCGGATAATGAGCTAACAGACAATGTGACAAAGGTTGACCTGTGGTCCTTGAAAACATGGGTGGGTTTGTAATGTGATCAAAAACATTCTGGCTTGTCTCTTCTCTTAATGACAAATTGGGTGCAACCTGTCTGCTATTGTTTGTCTGCCCAGCATATCCGAACATGAGAAACCAGAGTATGTCATTTAGCTCCTCGGGCCTACTTCATTTATTGGTAAGAACATGGCTGATCAGATGTGGCCTTAACTCCACTTTCCTGCCTAGTGAATGCTCTTCACCCCCTACTCCCTGCCCCCCCCAAAAAAACCTTGATTTCCTTCTCAATGAAAATTCTGTCTAATTCAGCCTTGAACATACTCAATGACCTTCTACTCCTCAATGTGGAAATTCCACGTGCCCAAAAACTTTGAGAAATTTAAAATTCCTCCTCAATTCTGCAATAAATGTGAAATCCATCTGAAGCTCCCTTAGAATCGTTGTTTCACTTAACAAAGTCATTCTTCCAAACTTCAATGAGTATGAGCCCAGCCCACTCCACCCTTTTTACCTATAAGATGACCCCTTTCACCTCAAAGTGAGCCTTCTTTTGAACTGCTTCCAATGTGAGTTTATCCCTTCCCAGGGAAGGTGACTATAACCATGCACAGTACTCTAGATCTGTTCTCAACAATGGCTTTACAGCTGCAATGGGTCATCTCTATTTTTATACTCTATTGCCTTTGCAATAAAGGAATGCACTTGCATTCTAACTGACTCATGTATGAGGGCAGTTATTGACCTTCTGTGAAACAGTATTCCGCAGCCACTTTGCATGAGTAGATTGAAAAGCTCCTGCATCTTTTATACTTCTTCCTACCTCTGGAAGTGTTTATTTCTTGTTGGATTATGGCATAGTGCAACCAAGCAGTCTTTTTTTATGTCTGAATATTGCATGCTATTTGATCTTAAGAAGTGTAAAGCTAGGCCTGATCTTGTCCTTTTTTCTCCACATCCCTCCCATTTCCAGCAGAGTTATTCTGACTTCTTTTCCCTTCTTGAACACAGGAGTACGGAGGGCAACTGGGGAGGCCTGACTGAGTGGGGTCAGCCAGGGACATTACCCTAAGCAATCATAGCCTGTCTGCCACTTGTCAAACTCGCCGAGCCATTGAGGGACCTCGTTCAAATAATTTATGCTCTGAATGTTCTGGAATGCAGTAAGTCATTTGACTCGGATTGCGTTTTACACAGCAGCTTCCCTGCCCCAGTTCAGTAACACATTTGAATTGAGGCAGCAAGCCTGTAGTTTAATGTACCACAGGGAGACTGAACTCCCTGTGTTGTCTCGTGTTAATGTCAGTAATGTTTTTCTTCAGTTGGACAAATTTTGTCTGTATTAATGTGAAGAATGTTAGTTCTGGGAAAATGGAACAGTTTTTATTTTGGACACCCAGAATGAAGTGTTCCCAATTCAGAAATAGAACAGATGGATGCCAAGTAAAGCTTCCAGTACTGCAGTCCAACTATTTACATTGGCGTGAAAAAGTTGTGGCTTTTTTTCTTCTCTCCTCATTCTACGAGGTAGCCTTCTACTGAATGCCTGTCCCCCGAAGTTACTGAAGCTCATGCCACCACAGTGAAGGAAGATTAGCACTGATCCCAGTCAATGGTAATGTTGCACACATCAAATTCTGGGGTGAAACCTGATCTGCTGGACTGTAACTTGGGGTGGCATGATGGCTCACTGGTTAGTGCTGCTGCCTCATGGTGCCAGGGATTGAGGTTCCTTTCCACTTTGGCGATTGTCTTCTCTGTGGAGTTTGCAGATTCTCCCCATGTCTGCATCACTTTCCTTCAGGTGCTCTATTTTCCTCCCACAGTCCAAAGATGTGCAGGCCACATGGATTATCCATAGTGTCCAGGGATGTGCAGGCTAAGTGGATTAGCCACAGGAATTGCGGGGTTATAGGAATAGGAATCTGGGTCTGGGTGGCATGCTGTTTGGAGGGCTGGTGTGGACTTGATGAGCTGAATGGCCTCTTATTGCATTGTAGGGGCTCTCTGGTTCTAAGTCTTTAATTTTATTGTTTGGCTATCATGGTGGTCAGCTGCTGAATACATTCTCGAGACATTGCTGATGCACCTTGTTAAAAAAGAGCATCAAAGTTAATTATGTTGAAGAAGAATAAACTGCTTTAATTTAATTAGGAATTACATAACAAGCAAATGCATAAAGAAACATTTTAGCTCTTTTCTCAGCAATATCCTTTACAGATTCTCAATCCCAGTGAAATATTGCTTCTATTTTCACTCTCTAAAATTTCTTACTCGGCTGACGAAGTCACGTGAATTTCTTCTTATTCATGAGATGTGTTTCTCTGTGTTATGGTCTCTCCCTGAGACCCATGAAGTGAGGTTACCTCTCTGACTCTTATTAAACTCTGTGGGGAAATAAATCAAGGCATTTTCCAGCAATTTTGACTGGCTAGACATAATGTCCATTGATCTGGACCTTCTGAACTGAAACTCTTTCTGACCTCTGTCCTCCGTTTAATATTCTAAAATCTCAACTTTGTGCTATTAAAATTCAGTTCAAATGAAAACCAAGTACTGCAGGTAATGGAGAATTGAAATAAAGCCAGAAAGTGCAGAAGAAATGCAACAGGTCTGACAACATCCTTGGAGACAGAAGCAGGGTTAATGCTCAGAGTCTAATTTCATTTTTCCTTGGAACTGAAGGAGGTAGAAAATGTGGGTTTTAGGCTATTGATGAAGGAGTGGGAGGGTGGATGGAGAGAACCAAGTGGAATAGTTGGTGAGGATGCAAAGAGCAAATGGCAAAGGTGGTGCTGATGGTTGCAGAGGAGTGATGGAGATGAAAAATAGGTGTTAATAGCAGAAAATATGTCCACTCTGACAGCAAACAGTGTTAGCGAGTTTTGAGAAGATTTGTAGCTCAGGTTGAGGTTCTGGATGTGAGTTTGCTCGCTGAGCTGGAAGGTTAGTTTTCAGACGTTTCGTCACTTTTTTTTCATTTGAAAAAATATACTTTATTCATAAGAAGTACAAAAAATAAAACATATTTATACACCTACCCAGTCATGCAAGCTGCTCCCGGTTACCCGGGGGTACGTACACCAACGAAAGGAAAAAAAACAAAAGAAAAAAACCAAAGCAAAGAAAATACCCCGGCAGTCGTCTCCCCGCACAGCCCCCGTTGGGCCCCCTGACCAGTTGGGGAAGGCGCCAACTGGGCCCAGTTACCAGATAGGGCCCTTTTTTCCGTTCTGGACGAGGGGTTTCTAACGGTGGTCTTTCCCCACCGCGCCTTGGCAGCGGCTGCCCCAAGCTTTAGCGCGCCCCTCAGCATGTAGTCCCGGACCTTGGAGTGCGCCAGTCTGCAACACTCGGTCGGGGTCAGTTCTTTCAGCTGACAGACCAGCAAGTTGCGGGCAGATCAAAGAGAGTCTTTCACCGCATTGATGGTCCTCCAGGCACAGTTGATGTTGGTCTCGGTGTGCGTCCCGGGAAAGAGCCCACAGAGCACGGAGTCCCGCATCACAGAGCTGCTCGGGACGAACCTCAACAAATACCATTGCATCCCCCTCCTGACCTCCTGCGCATAGGCACACTCCAGAAGGAGGTGATCGACAGTCTCGTCCCCGCCGCAGCTGCCTCGAGGGCACATGCGGTGGCACAGAGATTCCGGGCATGCATAAAGGATCTCACTGGCAGAGCCCCTCTCACCACCAGCCAAGCAATGTCCTTGTGCTTGTTTGAATGTTCTGGCGATGAGGCATTCTGCCAAACGACTTTGGCAGTCAGCGTGGGGAACCACACGATGGGACCCACCCTCTCCTTTTCCCGAATGGTCTCGAGGATACTACGTGCTGACCACTGCCTGACGGCCTTGTGGTCAAAGGTGTTTCCTTTCAAAAATTTCTCCTCAAAGGACAGGTGGTAAGGGACGGTCCAACTACTCGGAGCGTTCCACGGCAATGAGGCCAGGCCCATCCTTCGCAACACCGGGGACAGGTAGAACCTCAGTAAGTAGTGACACTTGGTGTTTGCGTACTGAAGATCTACACACAGCTTGATGCAGCTGCACTCAAAGGTAGCCATCAGGGCGAGGGTGGCGTTCGGTACCCCGTTTCCCCCATTTTCTAGGTCTTTGTACATGGTGTCCCTGCGGATCTGGTCCATCCTCGACCCCCAAATGAAGTGGAAGATGGCCCGGCTGACCGCAGCGGCACAGGTCCAGGGAATAGGCCAGGCCTGCGCCACATGCAACAGTACCGAAAGCCCCTCGCACCTGACAACCAGGTTCTTACCCGCGATAGAGAGGGACCGGAGCATCCACCTGCCCAGCTTCTGCTTCAGTTTGGTGATACGCTCCCCACAAGTCTTAGTGCACGCCCCAGCTCCACCGAACCAAACACCCAGCACCTTCAGTTAGTCGGTCCTGATGGTGAAGGGGATGAAGGAGCGGTCGTCCCAGTTCCCGAAGAACATAACCTCGCTCTTACCCCTATTGACTTTGGCACCCGAGGCCAGTTCACACTGGCCGCAGATGTCCAACAGCCTACTGTCCGACCGACGATCGGTGCAGAAGACGGCGACGTCGTCCATGTACAGGGAGGTCTTGACCTGAAGGCCTCCACTGCCTGGGATAGTCACGCCCTTCAGGCTCACGTCCTTCCTGATGGATGTGGTGAAGGGCTCCACACAGCACACGAACAAGGCAGGAGAGAGCAGGCAGCCCTGCCTGACTCCAGATCTAACAGGAAAACTGTCTGATTCCCACCCGTTGATCGAGACTGCGCTAACGATGTTGGTGTAGAGCAGCCGGATCCAATTGCGGATGCCCTCCTCGAACCCCAATTTGGAGAGGATGTCCCTCATGTAAGCATGAGAGACCCTGTCGAAGGCCTTCTCCTGGTCCAGGCTGACGAGGCAGGTGTCCACCCGCCTGTCCTGCACATAGGCGATCGTATCCCTGATGAGCGCGAGGCTCTCAGCGATCTTCCCGCCCGGCACAGCACAGGTTTGGTCAGGGTGAATCACTGACTCCAGGACAGACCTGACCCGGTTGGCAATGACCTTGGCCAGGATTTTGTAGTCCACGTTCAAGAGTGAAATGGGATGCCAATTCTTAATTTCTTCCCTCTCCCCCTTCCTCTTGTAAATGAGGGTGATGATGCCCTTCCTCATGGACTTGCACATTTCCCCTGCCCGAAGCGCACTATCGTACACCTCCAGCAGGTCCAGGCCGACCAGGTCCCACGGAGCGGAATACAGCTCGACCGGTAAGCCGTTGCTCCCGTGAGTCTTATTCCTCTCCAAGGACTTGAGGTCTGTGGTCAGCTCGTCCAGGGATATCGGCCGGTCCAGCCGCTCCCTCGTGCCGTCAGGAACGACTCGGAGGCCCTGCTGTCCATGGGCTTTGTGTCGTGCAGTCCGGCAGAGAAGGATCTGCTGATCCTCAAAATGTCGGGCCGAGACAACGTCACCGAGCCATCATCCTCCTTCAGCCGGCTAAGCACAGAGTTCTCTTTGTGCACCTTCTGAAAGAAGAAACGCAAGCATGTCTCGTCCTGCTCCACGGAGTGGACCCTGGGCCGGAAAAGATTGTCCTGGAGGCCTCCGCAGCGAAGAGCGAGGCTTGCTGGCCCCTCACCTCGCGGAGGCCCTCTGTGACATCGACCCTCCATCAACTGCAGAAGGAGCAGGTTCTGCACCCTTTTCTGGAGTCGCAACAGCTTTACTTGCCTCTCTCTCACCTTCCGAACACCCTTGAGGACAAAGAACCTCTTGATGTTCTCCTTCACCGTCTCCCACCAGTCGCCCGGAGACTCAAAGAGGGGTTCTCCAACTGGTGTAATCCCTCTTAAGCTCCTCGAACGTTCTCTGGGGTCAACAGAGTCGTGTTGAGCTTCCACATCCCCTTGCTGGCCTGCTGGTCGTCCTGTAAGTGACAGTTGGCCAGCAGGAGGCAGTGGTCAGAGAAGAACACCGGCTCAACGCTGGTGGACCTGACCGAGAACGCCCCTGACACAAACAGGAAGTCTATCCTTGAGCGGATAGACCCATCTGGCCACGACCAGGTGTACCTCCGCTGCACTCCGTCTGGAGGGGTGCTGAAGACGTCGAGCAGCTTGGCGTCCTTCACCGTGCCCATCAGGAATCTGGACGTCCAGCTGACTCCCCCCCCACCCCCCCGCTGTTCCCACGCCGGATCTTCAATCTGCATCGATGATGCACACGAAGTCTCCGCCTAGGTTGACCAGCCTGGACGTAGCCAGCAGGGGTGGAAGCCGCTGCAGGACGGCCAACCGCTCACTCCGTACCGTTGGGGTGTACACGTTGATCAACCTCAGGGGAGTGTTCCTGTAGGTGACATCAGCCACTAGGAGGCGCCCACCCCCCACCCCCCCGCCACCACCTCCTGAACTTGAGAGATGGTGAAGTTGCGCCCACGCAGCAGAATAGCCAGGCCTGAGGACCGACAGTCGTTACCCCCCGACCAGATTGGAGGCCCACAGGTCCAGGCGCCGGTCTATTTCCCGTACCTGCTGAGGTGCGGTATTCTGCACTCCTGCAGAAACCGGAGGTCCGCCTTGACAGTGGTCAGGTAGGCCAACGTGGACGCACATCTTGCGGTGGACTTGACGCTGCGCACATTAATGCTCGCAACCCGTACACCCATTGTGGGCAGTGACCGCAGTACCCTCCCCAAGTCCAAGGTCCAGCCCCAACCCCCATTGCCTGGGCGAACTGCTGGACGCTTTCTGGGCTCAGGAACACATCCGTGCTGCCTTCCGGGTGGCATCCCCCCAGTCGGGGGTACGGAGGTAGGAGAGTCCAGCTCTGGGTCAGGCTGGGGACACGTTGTTTCCTCCTTCCCGCCTGGAAGTTCCGGGGGCTTCTCCAGGGCCCCAGCAGCACATAACTGGGTGTCGGAGGGAGCCTCAGGACGCCTCCTGTCACCTGGAAGCGGGGTGCTGCTTTTCTTTTCCCTTGAGATCATTAGCTTCTGCTTCGGGCCGTCCCCCTCCGAATCCCCCTTGTCAGAGGACCTCTTATAGCCCCCCTGTAGCTGCCTCTTCCCGCCTGATGGTTGCGGTTCCTGGATCCGCTGACACGCCTTCCTCCTCGCTTTTCGGACCGTTGTCCACTCCCCTGTCGCCGCCTCCATCGACTCCGGGTTGTCGGTGGGGGAGTGGAGCCCGGAGGGGTGCTTTGCTGGCCTCGAGCCCATCCTGCGGGGCTGGGCCCTCCTGCACAACCTGGCCCTCCTGCACATTAGTGGGGTCCTTGCAGGGCCCTGGTGCCTTCCTCTCCTCTGGGAGGGGCTGGCCCCGCATTGCCCCTACCGGCGACCTGGGTGTAGGTGGTCCCCCGCCGCGGGCATGCCCTGTAGAGGTGGCCCACTTCTCCGCAAAAGTTGCAGCTTTTTTCTTTTGGGCAATCCTTTGCAAGGTGTCCCTCCTCCCTGCAGTTCCTGCAGATGGTGGCTTTGCAGTCGGCCGCCACTTGACCTGACCTACCGCAGGCATGGCAGACTTTAGGTTGCCCTGCGTATGTCAGGTAGCCTTTGCTCCCGCTGACCGCGAAGCTGGACGGTGGTGTACAATGTTCCCGTCCGCGCCCGTCTTCAGCGTCACCTTGACCTGCCTCTTACTGGTCCAGATGCCAAAGGGGTCCATGATGTTGGTTAGGTTCACGTACCTTCCAAGGAAGGTCAGGACATCAACTGCAGGCACATGCGGGTTGTACTTTTGTACATCGCCATACGGCTCCTCTGCGCTGGCATCACGAACAGCGGGACAGCGGTCAATACAGACAGGGGGCCCTCACCTCCTTTCTCCTTGAAAACCTCCAGGAAGCGCTCGCAAAGCTTGGCACTCCTGAAGGTTACATCGTAAAAACCTCCTCCGGGGACATCCTGCAGGCAGTAAATGTCCACAGCAGCAAACCCACAACAGTCCAACAGGACCCTCTTCATGAAGAAGGTGCGGTCTACAGGTGCACCTTCATCCACCTTCTTCACGGAAACGCAGATGGTGTTCCGGATCCCCTGACCTGGGGCACGAGCACTTGCTGCAGCCATCGTTGCAGGTTGGCTGCTCCCCTGAACCAGCGTTAGGCCGAAGCCAGCATTAAGATCCACCGGTTGCATGGGTGCACAGCCAACCCGACGTCTTCCTTCCACCTCCAACACAGCGCTCTCCTCCTCTCGGTCCACAAAAGAGTGGGTCTTTATTTTGTTCCGGATGTAAGCTGGTTGACTGAGCTGGAAGGTTTGTTCCCAGATAATCCGTCACCATTCTAGGTAACCTCATCAGTGAGCCTCCAAAGCGCTGGTGTTATGTCCTGCTTTCTATTTATCTGTTTCGGTTTCCTTGGGTTGGTGATGTCATTTCCTGTTCGTTTTCTCAGAGGATGGTAGATTGATTTGGAGCCAATGTGTTTGTTGATGGAGTTCCGGTTGGAATGCCATGCTTCTAGGAATTCTCGTGCGTGTCTCTGTTTGGCTTGTCCTAGGATGGATGTGTTGTCCCAATCAAAGTGGTGTTAGAAACAACACTGAAAGACAACAAACTCACAGAAGAAACCCAGCAAACCATCAGACAGACAGTCACACCAACACTAAGCAGGAAAAGGGAAGAAAACGCACTCAATACACAAGAAAGGAATGCCCTAAAAGGACTCAAAAAAGATAAAAACATGGTTATCCTACCTGCAGACAAAGGACGCTTGACAGTCATTTTAAACTGAACAGACTACATTGCGAAAGCGAATGCACTGCTTGCAGATACCGACACTTACCAACAGGTGGTGATAGACCCGACCCCACAACTAGAGCACCCGATCAAAGCCTTACTCAAAAAACTTCAAAAATCTGGAGAATTAAACAAGAGAGACTTCCAAAAAATGAAACCAGATGGATCCAACACACCACGCTTCTACGGACTACCAGAAATTCACAAACCAGGAGCCCCCCTCAGACCCATAGTGTCGCTACCAGGAACACCAGCGTATAGATTAGCAAAGGACCTACACCAAAGACTAAAACACCTAGCAGAAGACTCACGCCACTCCATTGACTCAACCCAAGAATTTCTGAACACCATCAAAGACACCAAGATAGAAGAGGATGAAATAATGGTCTCCTTTGACGTAACGGCCCTGTTCACATCCATCAACATCAACCTGGCCAAAGAAACACTGATGACACTATTAGAAAAACCAAAGGCACATTCACCAGACACCACCAACCTCATCAGCAAGGACAACATCATCAAGCTAGTGGACCTATGCCTCACCACCCACTTCACTTTCAATAACAAAACCTACAGACAAACCAACGGTACACCCATGGGATCTCCGATATCAGGGTTCTTAGCAGAGGCAGTAATGCAGAGACTCGAACAAACAGCTCTGCCAATCATCCAACCCAAACTTTGGGTCTGCTACGTGGATGACACCTTTGTCATCACTAAACAAAACAAATTAGAGGAAACCTTCAAGACCATCAATAATACCCTTACTGGCATAACATTCACAAAAGAGGAGGAAAACAACAATAAACTGCCATTCCTAGATGTCACAGTAGAGCGAACAGCCAATGGGGAACTTCAAACCAGCGTCTACAGGAAAACAACACATACGGACCAAATACTGAACTACAGGAGCAACATCCCAACACCCACAAACGAAGCTGCATTAGAACATTATTCCAATGAGCCACCACACACTGCAGCACAGAGGAACTACGCAGAGCACAGGAAAATCACCCATACAGCGTATTCAAAAAGAATGTGTACCCTATGAACACAGTCCGCCGATTTCTCAGCAACACACCCGAACAAACAGACAAAACGGGCCCAGAACCCATAACCACTCTCCCCTACATCAAAGACATTTCCGAAATGACTGCCAGACTACTCTGACCCCTTGGCATCAGGGTAGCCCACAAACCCACCAACACACTAAAACAGCAGCTAATGAACTTAAAAGATCCTATACAGACAACAAGCAAAATGAACATCATCTACAAAATACCTTGTAAGAACTGTGACAAACGCTACATTGGACAAACTGGCAGAAAGCTAGCCACCAGGATACATGAACATCAACTAGCCACAAAAGGACATGACCCACTAGCACTAGTATCCTTACATACAAATGAGGAAGGACACCACTTTGATTGGGACAACACATCCATCCTAGGACAAGCCAAACAGAGACATGCATGAGAATTCCTAGAAGCATGGCATTCCAACCAGAACTCCATCAACAAACACATTGGCTCCAAATCAATCTACCATCCCCTGAGAAAAAGAACAGGAAATGACATCACCAACCCAAGGAAACCTAACCAGATAAATAGAAAGCGGGACATAACAGCAGCGCTTCGTCAGAGGCTCACTGATGTTACCTAGAATGGTGACGAAACGTCTGAAAACTAACCTTCCAGCTCAGCGAGCAAACTCACATCCAGCAAACAGTGTAGCTTCTACAGTGATTGAATGTAGGTCACACAGTTTGTTGAAAATGTTGCTTTGAGAACTACTGAAAATAATTCCTTTCTTAAATACCATTTTCTAAAGAAAATAGTCTGGACTGAAAACCTCTGCTTTCCTGTTCGTCTGCTGCCTGGCCAGCTGTGTTCCTCCAGCTCCACACTTTGTTATCGCATTTTTTTGATCACTTTTTGTTTTGGGGGTAAAAATAGCAAATCAAGTTCACAGAACTGAAAACCAAAAACTTGCTTATCTCTACTTTCAAAACTAACTTTCCAAATAACAATAACATATGACAAACGTTCATCGCACCAAGCTCTGTTTTAAAAAGGGTTGTCAGAAGTGTGCCCCAGTGCTGACTCAAAATTTTTTCATAAGCAAAGCCATCCAAATCACCATGTTTTGATTCTTCGGGCATTAAATCAAAAGCAGCGGCTGAGGCTTGGGATTTTGTTTGCCACTAGTTTGAGGCTTCTTCGGTCTAATTCAGTGACAGACTGGGTTTAGGCTGAATAGCAGCAAAAAGAGATCGAACTGAAGAGAAATGTTTAACAACTTAAATTTGAACTTAGCCTGAGTTTCTTCATGGCACTTGTGTAGAATACAGATTTGCCACCTGCTTCTTTGCGCACTGAATTGTGTAAACAGCTTTCAAATTTCACACAAATGCCAAAATGTCCTCTGATTTCTTGTGTGTGTGCCTGTGTATGAGTCTACATTTTCTGTATAACAAACCTTGAAATAAACTGTGCAAAACCGCAGGATGTTTACTTGATTACAACCAGTGTTTAAGATGTTTATAATCTTAGTTGGTTTGGACAGCTGACTTGATTCTCAGACAGTCCATGGAAAAGCTAAAGGGGGTTTGCATACATTCATACTATGGATTGGCAGGCATAGACTCCTGTCTTTCTTTTCTGGGATTGTGGATTGAATCCTCACAGGAAGCAGATTGAAAACTAATGAAATTTGAGTTTCCATTTGCTTCCTCTTTGCCTCTGTTATGATATGGAGGAATTACTGTTTGGAAACTTTGTCCGAGCTGAACATGGAAAAAGAGAAGGGTTTTTTTTCCCACAGATAAATCGTCTTTTTTCGTTTTGCTGGTGATTTGAATTGGCCATGCTTATTGAACGTACCTCTATGGTGTTTTTGTGGTCACTGCATAGCTTGAGGCTGTATGGGTAAGCAATCTATTATAGGCTTTTTCAAAATGTGGAGCTTCCATTATTTCTACTCATTTAAAATAGCAGTTTTTGTTGCTTGAAGATCTCTTGAGTTCTACCCGACTAAAACAAGTGGGATTTTGTTTCGCGAGGTGGGTGGGCGGAGGGGGGGTGGCGGCGGCGCTGCTGGTGGAGGAAGGATGGGTGTGGAGGTGAAATTGGGGCAGGATTGTAACGTATTAGTATTGTGGAATGCTGCTTGGTGAGAGCCAACGTAATAGTTGAGGAGGTTGGCACCAGCACAGTGCTGCCAAAACTAAGCACAGTTGGATAATCAATATTTATGTAGATGTCCCCAGTTGGTGGAGAATGCCCAGGGTTGTGGGTAAAGCGATCTGTAGCTGGGTGGATGTGACTGTTTATTGGTGATGCTGTGCAGTTGACCGTTGATAAGGATGCCTATTTGGGTTGGCAATATTCAATTACCCTCACCTCCATCCAATCTTCCCTGCTTTCCTCCAATGTTCCCTCATTTCTTTTGTTGCTTTGTTGTGTAAAAAAAATACAAATGTTGAAAGGAAGTTAGTGAAACCACAGCTATTTTTAATGACGCTGTTTCTCTTTCCCACCCGCCCCCACCCCCAGCCAGGATACTCCCAGGGGTGTCCAGGTGATGACTCTTGAATTCCTGAGGCCTTCGGTCTCTTTCCACAGGGTTGGGAACTTCTTAAGTATGGAGTTTCAATCCGCAGGTTTGTGGGTGAAGGGGGAGAATCCAGAAGGTCACAGGCAACTTGTAATACTAGAGGGGGATAGTTCTGCGATATGTGCAAATACAGCACTAATGTTAACAATGCCTTTTATTGAAGTGAATAGGTTCTTTCGGCACTGGGTCAGCTTGTAAACAGTTCTCGGAGCCCTCCAGGCTCCATTCAATTCCAGCGCAGATTGATGGCTGGAAAGGTTAGGGCCATGCAGCTTTTAAGATCCTTTGCATTCTTAACCCATTTCCCGGTGACCACAGCCCAGATTATTATCAAGTAGCCCTTCACGGTCAGAGTGTAGGGAAGGGATGATTAAGGCACAGTGTGCTTTTTTTTATTAAAAACAGTTGGAAATTCGAAGGTACCACGAGGGATGTGTTGTGGGAGGTTTCACACAGACCCCATTCAGTCCTGGTCTAATTTGGTGGTTTTGGATGCTGCCAGAATTCCTTTAATTTAAAAAATTTTTTTTAAAAATTACATTGTTCAAAACTGCCCTTTGTTACACCCAGCAGCAACATGAAACCTCCTCCATCCACCCAGCACACCCTCCCCCACCCACTTCGAAAACATATCAGTGAAATGCAGCGGCAGTATCTCCCTAGGAAAATGAGAGTAAGGAGAGGCTTGCATTTGCACAATGCCTTTCATAACCTCAAGGCACCCAAAGTGTTTTGAAGTGTGAGCGTTACCGTTGAAACATTGTCACTTTTCTTTTACTCCAGAGGCTTGTTGTCGACACAGTTGATTCACTGTTAACATTAGTGGCCCCTGTGGGGTAAGGAGAGGAGGGGAGTTGCTGGCACAGTTGGAAGCCATTGGTCTTGGTCCTAGGCATCCTGGAAAGATGACTGAGGGAAAAACAATCAGGAGTGAGGTCTACCAAGCCCGGTCCGCAGCTTTAGTGCGGATTAACCCCACACGACTGAAGATTACCTTGGAGTCGGAAGTCAAACATTTACCTGGCGCATAAGCAGTATTGTCTCGTCTTCAAGTTTCCCAAGAAAGTGGCCCCCAGTTGTTAAATTTAACTGATTGTAGCGTGGGAGCCTGTTGAATCAGCAAAGGTGCCGTTAGAGGCATGCAGAACCAGAAATGCAGTGCTTTGAATGACTTAAGATGGACCTGTATATCCGGACCTGAGGTGGAGGGAGACCGAGCACTGGGGATGCTGGAGGAATATCCATGGGTTTCCCCACAAACTCAAAGGTTAACAGAGTGCAGCTGCCTTACCTCTGAACCTCCACTAATTCTGTATCAGTTGCCCCCCAGGTCATTGCATCACCTTACCCAGCCCAGCACCCACCAACACTGATGAATGGACTCTCAAATAATGTTATGATATGGAGGTGCCGATGATAGACAGGAGTGGACAAGGTCAGAAGTTACACGACACCAAGTTATGGTCTAGCAGGCTTACTTGAAGTCACAAATGTTTGAAGCTCTGCCCGGGCGTCAGGTGAAATCGCCCAGCCAACTGTTTTTTTTGCCTGTCTCTCTCGCTCGCTGTTTCACTTGCTTGCCCGCTCTCTGTCGCAGGTTTTGGGAGACAGTGGATTGCTGTGTAGCAGCCCGAATTTCACCTGGCCTTGGCCAGGGATCTCTCAGTGCCCGACAGGCTCTCTGTTCATGGGCCTTTGGGCAGGTGAACTCTCTGCCCTGTCTGTTTGGAGATGGGATCATTAGCCCAATGACCATCTCGGCCTGTGCGAAGCTATTTGTGCATCTGGCATACTGTTGGCTAGAAGGGGACTACAACTGTTGTATGAGGGAAGTCAACTTAAAAGGCTGTAGAGCCAGTTTGGGGTGTAAGACTGACTGGACTGCTCTACAAAACGCTGTTATCAATATGCTGGGCTTCCTTGCCTCCCTCTGTGCCCTCCTGGCGCAAATCTGCATCTCTAAGGAACTGTTGCATTCTTTTGGCCTCTGCGAAACTGAACTATCTTTCGTCATCTAGTGTGATAGGTACTTGTGTGAGATATTTGGCACAAGTTGTGGGGGCTGGGGCTGTGGGGGTGTAGGGACAGTTCCAGAAAATTCACATATACATGTGCAAATTTATGAATTGCTCGAGGAGACCGTTGTTAAACTATTTACAGTTTAGTCTGTATTTCCTGCAATGGGTACAAGTTTCAGAAATGCAGCACGCAATTTTCTGTTCTTTCAACTAAATCAGTGGAAGATGTTCCTAATATGTGCCATATTCTCACATTTCACAGGACTCTGTGCAAAGTGAGTTTATGTTTAAAATTCACGTGGTTCAACAATGAAGTTAAATAGAGCTTTGGTAAGATCTCAGTCAGCTCTTTTAATGGAGAGCTTAGAGGCATGGAGAGATGTAAATCTCCTGGTATGAGTCACAAAGAAATGAGTCTTCAGATACAGCAAGAAATTTGGAAAGCAAATCATATAGAATCCCTATAGCATGGAAAGAGGCCATTTATCCCATCGAGTCTGTACCATTTCTTCACCCAGACCTAGTCCCCCACCCTATCCCTGTAATTCCACACTTGCCATGGCTAACTCACCTGTCTATATATCCCTGGACAATTAGGCATGGCCAGCCCATGTAACCTACACATCTTTAGACTAGAATGGAAGGTTGGTGTTTATTACAATGCAAATAAACTATACGAATAAGGAAATTTTACTGCTGCTGAACAGGGTAATGGGGAGATTCTCAAGTGGTATGTCCAATTTTGGTCTCCTTCGTTGAAAAATAAGATAATTGGCTGGAAGTAAATCAGTGTTGATTTGAGTCATTCTGGAGGTGAAGGCTGTATGTCGTCGAGGAAAAATTGCAGTTTGGGCCTTTTCCACATTGGAGCTTAGAAGAATGAAAGGTGATCTTATAAAAATATACAAGATCCTGAGGAGACCTCGAGAAGAAGTAGATTCTGAGAGGATATTTGCCCTGGTGAGGATATACTAGGACTACGGGACGTGATGTGAGAACAAGAGCTCCTAAAGTCAAGATGGAGGTAAGGATTTGCTTTCACTGAGAGTCATTCATCTTTGGGTTACTCCTTCCCAGACAGTAATAGAACCTGGGTCATGGAGTTTGTTGAAGTCTAAATTAGAAAGATTTTTGCTAAACTGGTGAGTCAGTGGTATTGGAGGGAAAACAGGCAAGTGGTGTTGAGGCCAAAAATCGGCAATGATGAGTGTGAATACAAGAGCAGGTCAGAGATAGTGGGTAACTCCTCACCTGATTCCCGAAAGCATATTCACCACCTTCAGATCCCAAGTCAGGACTGTGGTGGAATACTCCCCACTTTGCTGGATGAGTGCAGCTCCAATAACACTCAAGAAGCTTGAGACCATCCAGGACAAAGCAGCCCACTTGACTGATACCACATCTGCAAACAACCTTCATTGCTCAGTAGTAGCAGTGTTTACTACCTTGAGACGACTGCAGAAATTAACTAAGGTAATCAACTGTGCCAGGATCTATTTTGTTTGCTGCAGTAAACATAAATTAATTTTACTTGTGGTTCGAGGAAGCTCAGGATGAGCCATTTCACATCTTTCCCAAGTCACTTCTGTCAATCTTTAAATGCAGGGAATGCAGTCTTTGTTTAAATAATGTTTAAAACATTATTTAACTTTATTTAAACAGGTATAATCGAGTGTTCCTTTTTTTTGGAAGAGGGTGGCATTTTCATGATACCAACACTTCATTCTTTTAGCTGGTTGGAATGCCAGTGTTAATTTAGCGCAAACTGGGATGCTGGCAGTCATGATGGGTTTGATTTTAACAGAAATACAGATACAGAAAATAGTGTCACAATTAATTTGGATAAATATGATCCCCAAGATCCTCCTTGCATTATAATCCTCTATTATTCCTATTCCTGAAAGATGCAGTACTTCTAAAAGAACCACGATGCCCCAACTTACTAGGTTTAGACATTATTTAATGTACACGTATGCACAAATTGGTGTTTCTGTGCAGTAAATTTGACTGCAGCATGGGAAGTAGAATTTATATTTCAAAGGAAACTTCCAGCTGCCCTTGCGATTTTTACATCTGTATGGAAAGGATTGCAAACGGTACCAGTGTCAACAGATAATTATCCTTCCACATAAACAGACATTTTGAAATGAATTTTAGAGTAATAAATCACTACTGCAGATGGGAATAACATCGAACAGATCATTTATCTTTTCTGGCAGTAATTCGTCAACCGCCTCAGACCATCAACTAACTTTGAACTTCTCCTGGGTGCAAATATCAGAAAGAAAACATACATTGTGGTTAGCTGAGACCGTTTCAGAACAGATCGACAAATGAGAAGGTGTTGGAGCAGCAATATATATAAAGTCTGGTAAAAGTGTGGAATTTCAACTGAAGAAAGCGTAATATTCAAAAGTAGAGATGAGAGTCAGATGTTAATCAGAATTTTTCGAAGTGCTGGGATTCAGGCATGTTAACAGGAACATCACTTTGCACTTACTGTGTCTTTAATGAAGCTGTCTAGTGTCTTCACAGTGCAATATTAAATTAAAAAGACGCTGTGCCAAGCCATTTACTGATGGCTTGGACATTTAGTTTTGAAGAGAAGGAATTACAGAAGGTGGGCACCAGGCATGTCAAAGGCTGTGCTCCCCATAGAAAACGAAAAGGGGAGGAACAATTCACAAAAGTTGAGAGTAGAAATTGCGCTAAGTATGAGACGCAACAATGTTGTATGGCCAGGGCTGAATGTAAGTTTGGAGAAGATTTTAAAACAAAAATGAGGATGGTGGAAAACACCGTAAATAAGAGCAGGAGTAGGCTGTTTGGCCATGTTGAATCTGCTCCGCCATTCAATGTGATCATGATTGACTGTCTACCCTGTTCTAGCATTTGCCCCGTAACCATTGACTCCTTTCGCCCCCAGAACAATATCTAACTGCTTCTTGATAATATCCAATATTTTAGCCTCAACTGCTTTCTGTGTCAGAGTTCCACAAGCTCACCTTCTCTGTGTGAAGAAGTTTCTCATCGTTTCAATTCTAAATGCCTTGCTCCTAGTTTAGCACTTAGTCCCCAGTCATCAGGAACGTCCTTCCAGTGCTGACTTAATCCTGTTCGAATGCAATTGATTAATATGAAATCATCCCTCAATCTTCAAAACTCCAGCCAGGATAGTCATGACCAGTCCAGCATCTTTTCATACAAAAGTCCTGCCGTCCCAGGATTCAGTCTGGTGAACCTTTTTATTGCATTCCATCCATAGGCAGAACATCCTTCCTCGGATAAGGAGACAAAAATTGCACGCAATGTTTTAGGTTTCATTACACCTTTTGCCTTTCCCAGAGTACAGATGGCTAAAAACCACCAAAAATTTGAAGGATGAGGACAAGAATGGGGATTGAGATGCTGAGGAACAATGAGCCAGAATTGTTTTCATCTTCGAAAACCTATGATGAGTGTGACTTAATTGGGAACAGAATATTTTAGACAAATGAGGTTCATACAGCATGGGGAATGGGCAACCTACAAGCAGAGAATTTGGAGTACTTAAATCTAGGAGGGACAAAGGTGCATATTGGGATTTTAGTGTAGTGGAGCTGGGCTGGATAATAAAGCCTGATAGCAAATAAACAGTTATGGAGATGTTGCTGGGAGCCCACATCTTCGGTCAGGCTTAACAGGTGCACAGTCTAACTCTGTCTGAGACCACGATGGGGAAAGGGGTTGGAGTTGATGGCAAAGGAGAGGAGATTATGGACAGGCCCAAAGCAGATAGATGAGGCCTTTGCTACGTTGAGCTGGAGGAAGAAATGACTGATCAAGGACTGGTTGTTTGATAAGCACTGACAGCATGGCTGCAGTTGGAGTGATGTGATAAAAAAAGAGCTTGATAGTAGTGAAGTACCTGTTGCAGTTGATTCTGTGTCTATGGATTGTGCTGCTTTGGGGCAGCAGATGCATAAGAAACAAGAGTGTGACTGGGATGGGTTTTGTGTAGGACTCTAGAGAAAATGAACATACAGAGGATGTGGAATTGCTGGGTTCCTGATTCCCAAAAAGGAGCCATGATATTAAATATAATACCTGAGTGTAGTATGCCATTTCAACCTTTTCAATAAATGCACCCCTGCCAAATATACACATGGTGCACTCTCTCCATGTAAGGGATGTCTGCATAATAGATATAAGATTGATATTCTGTGTGTGTTTCTCAAGATACGCTTACATTACCCATTTGTAATTTTGAGTGAAAAATCATTTCCACCTTGGCACCTGTGCTAAACATAGTATGTAAATCTATGGTCAGCATTAAACTGGCTTCTGGGAGGGTGACATGACCCCATGGAGGTGATGATCATACGTTACACAATGTAAGTACAGTATAGTGAAAAATTAGTTACAAATTGCTGATGTCAATTTTGTCTCCTGCGCACTTTTTTTGTATGTACCTTACTTATCTCAATTTTAAATGATTAGAGCTTTTCCAATTACCATTGTCTGAGCATGTATATTTCCAACAGCTGGGGGAAAGAGCCACCAAGAATTGTCTGTGTCGAAGTGTGTCCTTAATGTGAAAATGCAGGTTTTAGCCCAGCAATATCCAAATAATGGGAAAAGAAAGGGTGCTATTGTCTGGGGGCATTTGCATGAGCAAAACCTTGGCAATTGGTCATTTGCCACCATTATTGTCATCTACAGTTGAGTACAGCATGCTTGCCTCTGAAGCAGACGGTAGGTCCAAATATTGCTGTAGACATATGCTGTAAGTCAATGGCTTGTTCGTTTGGATAGGGCTAAGAGAATTCTTGCATTCGTTCAAGAATTATGTCTTTGAAATGCTGACCAAAGATTCACTATATAAATGAATACACATCTTTATTTTGAAGGAGAGCAATTTTTGCTGCTGTCTTGTGTTTATACCCTAACCAGTGCACAGTCTGGTCATTGTCAAGTTGCTTCTGTCACACCTTTTCTGGTCACATATTAGCTGCTGACTTTCTACAGCACTGTCCCCACTTCACTAGTGTAACAGAGGCTGTAAAGTGCTTTGAGAGATCTCAGGGTTGTAAAAAAAAAGCACAGTATAAATTGAAGTCTTTGTTGTTGAAGCATCTCAGAGATAGGATGAAAAATGTAATGCAATTAGTCACACAAACATTACACTTTTAACAGTGTTCATAGTTATCCCATTTCTGTTTTGATTTTATTTATTTCTGCGTGCTTGTGACTTCTCCAATGTGTGTAATCATTTTCATCCTTTAGCCTGAGGAACAACTGCAGAACCAGAACCTTGCACAAAACGACTGAACCCAGTCATTTAGTCCATTACAGTAATTTTAAGTGATCGCTCCTCTGTCTTGGCAATCTCTCAGACTACCGTGCCAACTTTTGGAAGGTTCTTAGAAGAAAGTAATCTCTTTTTATTAAGTCACGTGGGCTAAAGTAGAATTCTTAATTGGCAATTTCTGAAAGTAATTTCTTACCAGGTGAAAATTTTATAAGCTTTTGTTATATCATTTTACCCATTTTAGGTCAGAATTTGAACAAATATTTAATTCTACACGGCATTAACCACTTGACTGTCAGAATCCCCAATGCAGTCTGACACACGGCAATGTTTTTCCATTGACTTCACAAGTGTGATCAGACATGCACAGAATTACAGGCACTAATGCGATCTACAGATGACCTGGAAGGCATTCGCTTGGTTTGTCTGTTATGGTCTGTCTTAATACAGAAGGAACTAAAGATATGCTTGGATGTGATCAACTGTTAAAGAAATTGTACTTCTCAAAGGAAAGTTAAGAAACTTCAGTGCAATTCAGATCAAAAAGTAGCATCCATGAACAGTGCTAAATGACAAATGACGGCTCCCCAGCTACTATGTTTGATGAGTGAATGATCCAAGCTTCTTTTGTAGGCAGAAGCAGATGATAAATTACCCTTTCAGAACTGACAGAAGCATAAACAGTGAGTAGTTATACCTGCAGGCAAAATCTTGGAATGATTCAAGAGTCCAGGATAGCAGTATATTTCATTGGTGTAGAAATTAAGCGTTAAGTGCACATTGAATTATAAAGTAAGGATTTTCAAGATAAAGTACTAAAAATAATCTGACCCGATCCATTGTAGGAGAGAATGGGCCTGAAGCACACTTGGAGCTGGTATGCGCACAGAATAGTTAGTACTTCAACTTGGCATTAAAGAAAGCGCATTGCATTTAACTTTTTGTGCTGATAATAGTACATTTTGGATGCCTTCTACATTAATTTCTCTAAGGTAATTAGAGACATCTGATTTTTTTTTCCTGTGTTAGTTGACTTTTGTTTCTTTTAAGGCTTTTTTTTAAAAAGCCTGAACAGTGATTTGAATTACTTTTTGAAGTAATGTCATTTTTGCAGTTGTAGGGGAATGGGCTAACCAAGTTGTGCACAGCAAGGCCCAATAAGTGATAATTAAATGGATGACCAGATACTGTGTAATTGGTTATCATGATGGGTGTTGCCAAGATTTTGGGAGAAAATTCCTTCACCTCTTCAAAACAATACAATGGAATCTTTCTCCTTGCTGACTTTAACCTGATGGAAATCTAAATGGAATGCTTGGGAAGTATTCACTGGAGGTGGTAGGGATCTTGCATGTTGCCGAGAAAGATGTTCAGAGCCTTATTTCGTGTCTTTTTTGTTAATGTGATATTCACCAAGGTTATCCACAAGTTCTGTCGCTGAATATTTTCCATCAACATTTCCAGTATTGAGCAGAATTTGGCTGAGTGCATATGCTCAAGTTTAAACAAAAATTTTTACATACAGCAACTGAGTATTTCTTGATCTTGTACTTAGCAATGTGGATCTTGGGTATTTTTGGAAAAAAAACATTTTGTTGAAACTTTTTCTCATGCTGTTGTCAGGGCAATTAGAAAGAATAACAATTCAAGGGGAAAAGTAATGTTTGTACAGCCTGAGGGAGTGTTGATTGATTAGCAAGTAGAACCTGATTGATAAGGCAGTGCCACGAAGAATGTGACAATTGAGGATTGACAGTTAACTGCCAAGTTTTACTAAAAAGCTGTATGTCCTGAAGCCTGGCTGATCATATCAAACCAGACCCAACCAAGATACTGACTGGACTCATGCTTGCGAAACCTCTCAGCCCAATGACTGTGTGGAGGGGTGGTCTTGGATTGGCGTACTGATGTTTCGGTGGATTCTGGGTATTCCAGCAGACAGGGTGTGGCAATCTCAGCGCAGTGTGGAGGTCTCGCTCTGGGTGTTCCAGCAGCAGGCAGTCTCATCCCAGTGTGGCAGTCATCTTGTCCCAGAGGGGTGGTCTCGGCTTGGCATATCAGTCTCCAAGTTTGGGAGTCTCATCCCAGCGTGGACATCAGCTTCAGCAGTGGCTTCCAGGCATTCTAGCATTTCTCATTCTAACTGGCTTTCCCTGAACTAAAACTGATTCGAGATGTACTTTGTTTTAAAATTTTTTTCTTCCTATCTATGGCTAATGTCTTTAACATAGGCACCACGGCATGGCAACTTATAAAGCTTTTCATTGTATTTTCTTGTAAAAATGAATGTGGCTGTGAATTTCTACATTCTATTCTATTTAAGGAAATCCCAGTGGATTAGGCATTTCTCAGGTGCTTAACTGGACAGTGGAGCCCCTTCCAGGAACCATACTCTGTAAGGGTGAGGATGACAGGAGCAGAAGTAGTTCACAGCTACCCATCGCAGCCTGCAGCACTTGGAAGGTGGTGGTTGCTGCTGGGATGACATCCATCCAAGGCAGAGGAAGGCTTCTGTATCCCAGGCAACAGGTCATTGATATCTGGTGGAGGTGGTATGCGGATGCACATGGGGTCAAGGTATCAGCAATAAGACGAGGGCGGTAGCAGTCACCATGCCCTCCCTATCACTGTGTACCAATGCCAGATGCCCCGGCCAATGAGGGACCATCCGTGGGCGCTCACAAGCATCAGTTTACTTATCCTGCTCCTGACGTGCTGAGATCCCACCCACCACTTGCTTAATACTATGGGATAAAGCCCTTTGGTGGGCATTAGTTGCCTACTTGGGGGTCTCAGTTGCTTGCAGGATGGGAAAACTGTCCATGAGTCATCCCACCCATGGCCTTAATTGAGGTGGAGCTGGGACGGTGGTCAGTTCCCTACATATCTCCCTCAAGTCTAATCAAGTGCTGTGTTGCGACCAAACCTGACCTTGGGGAGAGAGTAAAATTTGTCTCCTGTTTCAAAGTTAGAAGCACGACAGGCTCGCTATTACCATTCGTAAACAGGGGTGGCCTTTTCTGTTCAGTTTTTAGTTTGTTTTGTGACCAGTCTGTTGGGACGTGATGAGCACGTTCCATGTTGTGTATGTCAATGTTATGTATGTGGAGGAATTAACAAAAGTATGCAACTCTGCCTCAATTAGGTGAAGACAACGTACCTGTGCACCCAGCAGGAGCATGTATCTGAAGGATACACAAGTTAACAAACAAAAAACACAAATGTGGTGCTGATTTTTAACCTGAAATGATGGTAGCTATTTTCCTGCAATTGCACCTATATGTGTAAGGAATTAAATGGCAGAACAAAGATTGCTTTGATTATGAAAATAGATCATTCTTTTTCCTCTGCTCCCCACAGTTGTCATGGTCACAGTTAGCCATTTGCCATCATACTTGTTAAAAGTTAATGAGACAAAGTCTGACAGTTAAGATTATTGCTTTGGGAAAGTATTTACTATATAGTTTGATTGAGGACATGATGAGACTTGGAAATATATTTCCAACACAAAATCCGCCCTGATGTTAAAGTGCATCCTGGATGCGCTAATAATCAGTGTAAAGTGTGATGCAAAGTGAGTTGTGAGGTTGAATTTACAGAGATTTGTATTTCACACGAGCACAAATCATCATCCATACGATGGAGGTCAGTCAGCCCATCTTGATTCCTCTGTTCAGAAAAGTCCTATCCTTGAATGTTGCTGAGAACAACATCATGTTGCCAAAGCTTTTCATCTTTCATTGATCAGGATAAATGCAAGAGTGCCAGTTTTCAACCAAACATAACAATTTATACTAATGGTAGAAAAAACATAATTTTCTGCAATATGTAAGATCCCTTTGTAGTATTATATTGTTCATTAAATGCCTTCTTGCGTCTCAGTCTAAAGGTTGTGTTTTCATATCAGAAACCTGTGTATTTAAATGCATTATTGAGGAAATACTACACTCTCAAAGAGTTGTCTTTCAGATGAAATATCCACTTCATGCCCTTCCCATGCCTCTCCTCTTAACGTTTAAAAAAAAACCCCTGACATTCTAGGAAAAGCAAGGGTGTTATCCCCAGAGTCCTGAATAATATAGATCTTTCAGTCAGCATCGCAAACAGATTATCTGAACATTAACTCATTGTTGTGGCTTGTTACATACCAATTGGCTGCAGTTTTCCTACAGTAGTGACTTATCTTCATAAGTATTTAATTATGTGTACGTCATTTTCAGACATCTTGAGAATGTACCAGACACTACTATATCAATGCAACGTTTTTTTAAAAACAAGCTCTGTGTTTGCCCCCTCCAATCTATTTTCTTAATCCATTTCGAATATTCAGAAGTTGCCTTTTATCTGTTTTTGTTTTCATTTAAGGGACCACATATTTTACTTTTGGGCCAGCAGCTGAACATGGAGGTCAGATGATCCTGTACTGTCAAAATAACTGTGGAGTTTTGCAATTTGAAAAACAAATGGGATTGTTTGGTGTACTTTCCTAGCTGCGCAAAACTCTTGTTTTTAGAGTAGTATGGTTGTTATATTGAGAGAGTGGCATCTTGGGTCTTGCAGTTAAGGAAAAATGGTTGAGCACAGGGCTTGGATTGGATTGGTCCAGATGTAGACATATGACTGCAGAGCAGCCACAAAGTGCTAATAACAGAAAAGACCTAGGTCTAGCTGATCAGCAATCCAAATTGAAGACTGACTGATGAAGGGTCTAGGCCCGAAACGTCAGCTTTTGTGCTCCTGAGATGCTGCTTGGCCTGCTGTGTTCATCCAGCTCCACACTTTGTTATCTTGAAGACTGACTGTTGCTCTGAAGGTGCTATCATGTCATCATTGGTGAAATCAAAAGAACTGTGAGATACAGCTTTGCATCTTGTGGGATAACAAGATGTAGAGCTGGATGAACATAGCAGGTCAAGCAGCATCAGAGGAGCAGGAAGGCTGACGTTTTGGGTCTAGACCCTTCTTCAGAATTGGGAGAGGGAAAGAGGGTTCTGAAATAAATAGGGAGAGAGGGGGAGACGGATTGAAGATGGATAAAGGAGAAGATAGATGGAGAGGAGACAGACAGATCAAAGAGGCGGGGTTGGAGCCAGTAAAGGTGAGTGTGGTGGGGAGTTAGGGAGAAGATAGGCCAGTCCAGGGAGGACAGACAGGTCAAGGGGGCGGGACAAGGCTAGTGGGTAGGACTTGAGGTGGGAGGAGGGCATAGGTGGGAGGAAGGACAGGTTACGGAGGTGGGGACAAGCTGGGCTGGTTTTGGGATGTGATTGGGGAGGGGAGATTTTGAAACTTGAGGTCCACAGTGATACCATTGGGCTGCAGGGTTCCCAAGGGAAATATGAGGTGCTGTTCTTGCAACCTTCGGGTGGCATCGTTGTGGCACTGCAGAAGGCCCAGGATGCACATGTCATCTGAGGAATGGGAGGGGGAGTTGAAATGGTTCGTGATTGGAAGGCGCCGTTGTTCAGTGCGAACCGAGCGTAGGTGTTCCGCAAAGTGGTCTCCAAGCCTCTGTTTGGTTTCCCCGATGTAGAGGAGGCCACATCTGGAACAGCAGACAAGTGTACCACCTTTAGCAGATGTGCAGGTGAACATCTGCTTGATGTGGAAAGTCTTCTTAGGCCCTGGGATGGTGGTGAGGGGGGAGGTGTGGGGGCAGGTATATGACTTCCTGCAGTCGCAGGGAAAAGTGCCGGGTGTGGTGGGGCTGGAGGGGAGTGTGGAACGGACAAGGGAGTCATGCAGAGAGTGGTCTTTCCGGAAGGCAGACAAGGGTGGGGAGGGAAAAATGTCTTTGGTGGTGGGGTCGGATTGCAGATTTCAGAACTCCCTTCCCCTCCCCCATTTTCTGAAGAAGGGTCGAGGCCCGAAACATCAGCTTTCCTGCTCCTCTGATGCTGCTTGGCCTGCTGTGTTCATCCAGCTCTACACCTTGTTATCTCAGATTCTCCAGCATCTGCAGTTCCTACAAACCCTGAGTGGTAAATTTTAGTTTTGTTTCTATGCCTGTGTTAAAGAACCATTTTCAAATCATCAGTAGTTACTTTCTTGTTAATTACAATTATGTAGGTTGTGTGCTTAAGTATTTAAATATTTGTGATGGTGTGCAAAGTATTGGGGCTTAGTTTGAAGATGCGCTCTTTCCAAATAAGCTGTGACGTTTGATATACCCCACTATTTCATAGTAAGTAGCAAGCCAGTTTAAGCTTCTCTGGACATTGAATAACCTTAAATCACTGTATGCCACCTTCCTGAAACCACCTTCCCAAACTGAGATGAAATTTGAATTCCGTTGTTCTACCTTGGAATAAAGAAAAGGTTAGCCTAATAATGATTGTGTTAGCCCTGTTTATTTGTCATAAAAATTCATCTGGTTCAGTCATGTTCCTTGTAGTGAAGGAAAAATGTCGTCTTTACCAGGTCTGGCCTCCATGTGACTCCAGACCCACAGCAGTGTATGTTGACTCTTAGATGCTCTCTGGGCGGTAGGGTTGGGCAGAAAACGCTGGCCTAGTGAGCAACACCCATATCCTGTGAAGCTTATATGCCCTTTGTCAGCCTTCAGCCCTTGCAGTATGCATCATGTGCATAAATAGAGGATAAAGGATGTTCAGATTTACTGGCATATTGAGAACACCCAAAAAAACAAATTGGAATACCATTTTGAATCTGATGTCTATGTTTGTCATAGCTCAAACCAGAAACTACAGACCCTTATGGAGAAACTGCACCAGAGATGATGCATTGGCTATGAGTGCAGACCAGCTTAGAAAGTTGAATGATGATTCAGAAGGATAAGCAACAATTGGAGAAACTCATCAGTGAGCTTTTTTGTTCAGCAAACAAAGGCAGAAAATGGTGCACCTGCCCAGCAGTTGTCAGCATCTGTGGAGCGAGTTCCTTCTCAGTGACCTTATTGTTTGATGCAGTTCAGGTCAGAGTTTTACCAAACCCACACCTTTACGCTGCTTCTTTTTCTGCACAAGCTGCAGACTGTTTCCTGCATTTTGTTTCCCCAGTCGTACTCCTTTACATTGAAGTTTCATGACCACTTGCTTGCATACTCTCTAAGTAGCAAACAAGTACCATTGTAAGTTTATGGAAAACTTCAGCAATCGAAGATATGTCCCTTTTTTTAAAATAAAGAAAGAAAAGTTATTCAATATTCATTTGGCACTGAATATGTGTTTTTGATGTGTCAGAAAGCATTTTAATTTTAAGGTGATATCAGTTTTCAATCCAACCGGTTACAAATTAAACCACTGCTCCTTCAAAGTAGGACCTTTCAGCACATGAAATTAAAGGGCATCTGTAATATCTCCCAGTTTCCTACGGTGACCATGGTGTGATTGTTTAAAGGCAGCCAGCTGTAAAGACCTGGATATCATTAATTTTAGGCACAGCCCCATAAGCTCTCAATCCTGCTTTCAGCCATATTTAGATTGCACTTCATCATATCACTGCAGTCAGGAAGTCTGGTACCACAGTGCAAGATAATATGGCTTGGAATAGAGGTCTGTCTTGGCTCAGATTTACAGCAACTTCACTCCCGATTCTTGATGAGTTACTAATAAAGTGTGTGCCATGTGGACCAGTATGAACTCATGAAAGCTGCCAAGCTTTCTGTCGGTACCCAGGCATTCGACCCCAGTTGTGTAATGGAGGCTTTCTTGATGTGACTTTGTTGTGGTTCTGAACAGACCCATTTTTCAAAGAGCAGAGTGGGGTACATGTGAGTCTCTGACTTACCCCTGAGGACGAGATGAAAAGGTGTAAGATGAAAACAGAGTCTGATTTGAAATGTTAAAAAAATCACCAAAATGCTACGGATCGCGAGGAGACCACTTAGAATAGCATATGCTTTGAAACCATATGAACAAGGAACTAGAGTAGGCTTTGGCCCTTTCAGCCTGCTCCACCATTCAATAAGATCTTGGATGATCTGATTGTACCTCAACAGTGCATTGTATACACACCGGATTGATCTTTCAGCCCCTTAGCAATCAAAAAATTGATCTACCTCTGCCTTAATGCTTTAACAATCTACGCTCTCTGCCCAAAAGAATCATACAGTTAACTCCACTCCCTCCTCTTCTCCCAAATCATAGCAGTGTTTCCCTTTCAAGTAGAACATAGAACATTACAGCACAGTACAGGCCCTTCAGCCCTCGATGTTGTGCCGACCTGTCATACCGATCTGAAGCCCATCTAACCTACACTATTCCATGTACATCCATATGCTTACCCAATGACGACTTAAATGTACCTAAAGTTGGCGAATCTACTACCGTTGCAGGCAAAGCGTTCCATTCCCTTACTTCTGTCTGAGTAAAGAAACTACCTCTGACATCTGTCCTACATCTTCCACCCCTCAATTTAAAGCTATGCCCCCTTGTGCTCGCCGTCACCATCCTAGGAAAAAGGTTCTCCCTATCCACCCTATCTAACCCTCTGATTATTTTATATGTTTCAATTAAGTCACCTCTCAACTTTCTTCTTTCTAATGAAAACAGCCTCAAGTCCCCCAGCCTTTCGTCATAAGACCTTCCCTCCATACCAGGCAACATCCTAGTAAATCTCCTCTGCACCCTTTCCAAAGCTTCCAGATCCTTCTTATAATGCGGTGACCAGAACTGTACACAATACTCCAACTGCGGCCGCACCAGAGTTTTGTACAGCTTCACCATAACCTCTTGGTTCCGAAACTCGATCCCTCTATTAATAAAAGCTAAAACACTGTATGCCTTCTTAACAGCCCTGTCAACCTGGGTGGCAACTTTCAACGATCTGTGTACACGGACACTGAGATCTCTCTGCTCATCTACACTACCAAGAATCTTACCGTTAGCCCTGTACTTTGCCTTCTGGTTACTCCTACCAAAGTGCATCAACTCACACTTGTCTGCATTAAACTCCATTTGCCACCTCTCAGCCCAGCTCTGCAGCTTATCTATGTCTCTCTGCAACCTACAGCATCCTTCGTCACTATCCACAACTCCACTGACCTTAGTGTCGTCTGCAAATTTACTAACCCATCCTTCTACGCCCTTATCCAGGTCATTTATAAAAATGACAAACAGCAGCGGACCCAACACTGAGCCTTGCGGTACACCACTAGTAACTGGTCTCCAGGATGAACATCTGTCTTCTTTCAGCAAGCCAATTTCTGATCCAAATTGCTATATCTCCCACAATTCCATTCCTCCACATTTTGTACAATAGCCTATTGTGGGGAACCTTATTGAACGCCTTGCTGAAATCCATATACACCACAGCAACCGGTTTACTCTCATCTACCTGTTTGGTCACCTTCTCAAAAAAATCAGTAAGGTTTGTGAGGCACGACCTTCCCTTCACAAAATCGTGCTGACTCTCCCTAATCAATTTATTCTTTTCTAGATGATTATAAATCCTATCCCTTATAACCTTTTCCAACACTTTACCAACAACTGAGGTAAGGCTCACTGGTCTGTAATTACCAGGGTTGTCTCTACTCTCCTTCTTGAACAGGGGAACCACATTTGCTATCCTCCAGTCGTCTGGCACTATTCCTGTAGACAATGATGAGTTAAGGAACAATGCCAAAGGCTCGGCAGTCTCCTCCCTGGCTTCCCAGAGGATCTGAGGATAAATCCCATCCAGCCCAGGGGACTTATCTATCTTCACCCTCTGTGGGATTTCTAATACCTCTTCCTTGTGAACCTCAATCCCACCTAGTCCAGTAGCCTGTATCTCAGTATTCTACTGGACAACATTGTCGTTTTCTAGAGTGAATACTGTTGAAAAATATTCATTTAGCGCTTCCCCTATCTGCTCTGACTCCACACACGTCTTACCACTACTATCCTTGATTAGCCCTAATCTTACTTTTGTCGTTCTTTTCTTCCTTCAATACCAATAGAAAGCCTTAGGGTTTACCCTGATCCTATCTGCCAACAACTTCTCATGTCTCCTCCTGACTCTCTGAGCTCTCTTTAGGTCTTTCCTGGCTACCTTGTAGCCCTCAAGCGCCCTAACTGAGCCTTCACATCTCATCCTAACATAAGCCTTCTTCTTCCTCTTGACCAGAGATTTCACCTTCTTCGTAAACCACGGCTCCCGCACTCTATACTTCCTCCCTGCCTGACAGGTACATACTTATCTAGGACACACAGGAGCTTTTCCTTGAATAAGCTCCACATTTCTAATGTGCCCATCCCCTGATGTTATTTTGTAATTATCTGACTTCCATTTGAATGTTCATGTTGAATCTGGTTCCATCGTCCTCTCTCATTCTGCCTATTCCGAAACGAGACAATTAATATTTCCCTCAGTTTTGCCTTTAGGTTTTATTTTTTGCTCATCGCTCTGAATCTATGCGCTCTGGTTACCAACCCTTGTGTCACTGCAAATAGTTATTCCTTGGCTACTCCATCAAAACCACTGATTTTTGACCTTCTCCTCTTGACTGGCCCTGTACTAAACAGGATATCTGCAGCTTCCGTCATCTCCCCATATGATCGGAGCCCCTTCTTGGTACCGTGCTCCTAAATCTTGGTTGAGCGCTCTGTCATAACTTTGACATCCATCTTGCTATGTGCTTCCCAGAGGGTGAACGTCATCCTCCAGGTGAGGCTTAACCCGTACTTTAATCAATTTTTAAAAAATTCTCGCAGTCACATTGGGATAGAGGGGTTGTTGGAAGGCCAAGTCACTGTAGTTTCTAACGGATGGTGCAGGAAATTTGGAGGAACAGTAAAATGCTTTGCCAAAGTAAGCTGTGATGTGGACATGCTGGTGTTGGACTAGGGTAGAAAAGGTCAGAAATCATAACAGACTATTGTCCTATAAACCTGTTGGACTATAACCTGATGTTGTGTGATTTCTGACCAAATTTACCCGGATTGAGCTAACTGGAGCACTAAATTCCTAAATATTTAGGGAATGGAAAAGTTGTATATTTTTGGGATGGGTGCAGTGAGAAATGAGGGAGAATTGTTTGATTGGGTATCTGAGTTATAACCCAGCCTTCCTTTTTCTCTTGCGGTCGGAGTTGCCGAGGGCCTTTGATGGTAGAGAGGACTGGGCGATGAGAGTATTGCTGCCGTATGAATTTCAGTATTGCTGATAAAAAGGCACGTTTTTGCCAAACCTTTTTGTCTTTCACTTATTAGGGTGTTTCACAAGAATATCTTTTCAACGGGGAAAACCAATGTTTATGTAAGCACGGGAGGGAGAGTGCTGATTGGCGGAGGTTTTGCTGCATCGAATGCACCCATTTGTGATGATTGACAGTGGACAACCAGGGTTTGTTTACATTTTCAACAGGGTTGTCACTGAGCAACGAATGAGCAAATGGCTGTCACTTACCTATCTGAGTGCAAGATGAAGCACTGACAAAATGCATCTTTGATCAGAAATATTCGAGTTCTTGTCTACCTAATGACATTTTATTATTCATTGGATGACAGCATTGATGGCTGAGTCAGTGTTTATTGCCTATCCCTCATTGCTGAGAGGGCTGTTAAGAATAAACCACATTTCTGAGAGTCTGTAGTCACATATAGGTTAAGACGAGATAAGAATGACTGACTGTTTCCTTCCCTCAAGGATGCTAGTGAACCAGATGGGTTTTTGCAACAGTTGCCAATGGATTCATGGTAATCACTAGACTCATAATTCCTGATTTTCAGTGAATTCAAAATCCACAATCTGCTGTGGTGGGATTCGAACCCGGGTCTCCAGAACATTAGCCAGGTCATTGGATTAACAGTCCAGCAATAATATCACTAGCCCATCACCTCCCCTGACAAGATGGCACAGCATCTGAAAGCGAGTCTCAGATCAAAACTGGAAGTGATGCGTTTGAACCCGTACCTCTGCAGAAAGTGGATCTTGAGTCCAGTGCCTTAGACTGCTCAGTCATGCTACCACAGCTCCACAGACGATTTATCAATTTCCTTGAATCCAGCTTCTCCTTCTACCCAATGATGAGTTTCCACAGTTTGCTTCTGCTGCCCAGTGGGACCCTAAAGTGCACTGACACTAGTTTGGATGCAGTGATGTGGTTGACTCTTTACTGCTCTCTACAATGGTTGAGCAAGCCATTTAGTTGAAAGGCAAATGAGGATGGGCCTCGTGTGTATCCCATGAAAGAATAAAGGAGCAAAGCCCACATAAAAGATTTAAAGACAAGTGATGCCTTTAGGTCAGGGGTTTACTCAGTAAGCAGAATGAAGACAATGGGAAGGTCACATCACTCTCCAAGTTGTTATAGTGAGCACAATGCGGGAGATTGGCTTCCATTAGTGTTTTGGGAAGATTCAGGTGCAGCAGGTTAAGTGATGATCCAGGAGACCATTGTAATTTTAAACAAGGGGAAAGTGCAAAATAATCAGTGAAAGAAATCCAAAACTAATATAAGCAAATCTACTTTCTGCATAGATGTGATTGATTTCATTTTATAATATGCATAGCATAGATCAATTTTAAGATGCTGTTTGTCCTTTGTGTTAGAGCGTTAACACAATCTTCCAAACACACGATTTTGAAGAAGACAGTTGGATCAAATCCATTGGAAGTAGCAGCCAGTTCAAGTATTTTCTTTGCTGTGGATTGTCCTTGAATCACTGCTCACATTTTCTTGTCTCATGATGATCTATTGAGGATATTCTTTCCAAAATTAAAGGATGCCTGAAAATACATTAGCCTCCTGGATCAAAGCCTTGTGTTAGAGAGGATTGTAGTGATCTGGTGCCAAGCAGGTGTTCTAAATATTCTCTGCATGTAAATGATCGACCATTAAGCCATGTGGTATCTTTCCAAAACTGCAGCTATGGATTTCTGAAACCTTGCCAGGTGAGAGTTACCAATTCTCCTGTCTAAGTGCTTGCTATATCTTTATTGCATTTTAGGTAAGCTTACAAACAGACGTTTTTTTAAAAAAAACACAAGTTGAACGAGTGACGCTGGGACATAGACATTGATCCAGTAAAGAAGAGGCTTTGAAACACTTGTCGAGAAAGGAGAGTGAAAAGCGAAGGAAGAGGAGAAGAGAGACCTGGGTAGCATTGAAGGCAAGTTGGATTGGTGAGGAGGAGCGACAACAAGAGGCAGGTGAACTGAGAGTGAATCAATGTATGACAGAAAACGGAGGAATTGGAAGAACTGTGAGGACATTGGAGTAGAAAGGTAGAATTACAAGCACATGGCAAGAATAAGGAAGGAAGCGAGAGGCACAGCGACAGGGTAAGAGAGGTAGAAGCAAAAGGGAGCTAATAAGAGAGATAGCAGGAAAGCAGTGGAAATGTAAGGGATGGGTAAGGAGTCTGAGACAAAATACAATTTGGGTAGAAAAGGGAAAAGGAAAGAGTGGCTGAGAAATGAAGGAGACAGGTAAGCAGAAACTGTGAGAAAGTGAGCCGGGAGAGGAACCTGATGCATTGACAGCATCGCTCCATTTTCCTTTGTTTGCAATACACTATTTAGTTTGTTTCTTTTTTCTCTCTATTGTTTTTAATACCACAATTTTTATACAGCTCTGCCTTAGAATGCCTCATCAGTTTCATTTCAATGATGTCTGCTTGTATGGTTGATTAAGATCCTTCTGCCGTGTGGCAGAATGGTGGCTCAGTGCTTTGCACTGCTGCGCCATGGTGCCAGTGACCTGGATTTGATTTTACCCTTGGGCGACCGTCTGTGTGGTGTTTGCACACCCTCTCCCTATTTGAGCTGATTTCATCCCACAGTCCACAGTGATGGATTGGCCATGCTCAATTTCGCATAATGTCCAGGCATGTGCAGGCTAGGTGAATTGCCATGGGAAATGCAGGGTTATAGGGGAGGGGGTGTAGACTGAACGGCCTGCTTCCGCATTATAGGGAATCTGTCATAGTATTTGGGTGATGAATGGAGATCAGTGATACATATTGTGTCTTCATTTGCACACCGCAATGAGGCCATGTGATTGTCAGGTGTAATGTAATGAGATGTCTCAATTATTTTCAGGTTCTGATTGGGAATTAAAGATGTTTGGAAACTTTAAAAGAAATACTTCATGGGACAGTCAAGTGCCTATAATATACCAATACAAGTTTCTCAGATCAAAGCTGCTTGCTTTGAATAGCAGCTTTCTCATTCAAGTCAGGAACATAGGATTTCTGAAAAGAAGGCACTTATGAAAGGCACTCTAAGCTGGAATCTGGAATAGAATATGGCCATGTTTAAACTAAGGAAGTCGCGGTGAGGATGCTTTTCTCATGACTTCAGAATTAAAAATCAATGCACAGACATTACATCATTACAGTATTTCTGAAAGAAATAGTGACAACTGTGGTTCAGTGACCGCATTCTCAGCTCACTATTCTCTACAGCTCCTTTCCTAGCCCCCTTTAACTTTACTGTCCTCCTTTTGGTTATGTTTTCTAATTCTCTGTCCTCAGCTATTTCATTAGCTTATCTGAGAACTATTTTTTAACGCAGTTGTACCATTCAAAATAATTGTCATCCTTGTTGAATGTTTCCTGACATACTAGGCACCCTGACTCCTCAACTCCTTACCCACATTGGTGTTTCAAATGTACATATTCCATATCCAGGGCTAAAATTAATCTTAACCCTGTGCGTGAGTTGCAGATGTGCCACACAACTGTGTCACTTAGTTCTCCCATCCAAAACCACTTGACATTTATATTTTCTTCTGCTCAACTGACTGCTCTGGTATTAGCCACCCCTTTCCCAAGAGAAATGAAGGATTACCAACTTCTGAGTTTGGACTAAAGCTAGTAACTTAAACTGTTAGCTTTTGCTTTAAACCAAAAATATTTCATTCATAGAATTTGCCAAGTATATTTCCGGTCAAAATGTTTTGTAAACTACCGGGGGTTCAATAAGATTCAACTTCTCCCCATACCGATTATTTCAGAATTAGGAGTTTCAATCCCGTTGTCATTGTCTTAATGTTTAGGACTATTTTAATTTACTCCACGTTCAGCCTGAAGGCAAAACATTTCGAACTGCAAGTTATGGAATGTGCAATGGAAAAGTAAAACTTCTCTCCATGCACCATGTTGCATTCTGAAGTGTTTCACGACAGTGTCAGTACATTTGATGTTTTATAGTATATATGCCTTGTCAGGCATGTAGTCCAAGGGGGTTCTATCAGTCAATCATTAAAGAGAATGTTGGTTGGTTAACCTCATCTTAATTTATCTCCGTTGTATCCTTTTAGGGAAACATGTTGCTGCCTTGTCATATCCTCAGTCCCTTCAGACAGGAGCACTGGAAGAATTCAGTCAGTCTCTGGGCAGAAATGTACAAATTCTAAATAGGTTCTGGCTGCAGATTTATAATTCAAAAACATTTGATGAATTTGAGTATTGCTGAAAAGTGGAATGAGCAGATTGCCTCATGAAGAAAAGTTGGACTGGCTAAGCCAGTATCCTTTGCAGTTTAGAGTCAGGTGTCTAAATTGAAACAGACAAGATCCTGAGGGGACTTAACCAGGTGGATGTTGAAAGCATGCTTCCTCTTAGGGGAGAATCTAGAACTGGGGGTCATAGTTTTAAAAACAAAAGGTCATCCATTTAAACATCAGCACTGTTGCTGATGATGCACAAAAGTATAATAACCTGGGCCTTATCTGGTTTCTTTGAAATTTGCTGCAGAACGATATTTACTGAGCTGTCGGTGTGAATTTACCCAAAACCCAACATGATCAGGGCGCTGCATGTTTTTTGGTGGCTCTGATGAAGGTAAAGCTGTTTTTACATGTAATTGAGTTACTTGCTGTGTGGGCTCTGGCAACCACATTATTCTGATCTTTCGAGCCCTTTCACTGATATTGTGTGGGTTTTTCTGTAAATTTAGCCCTTTGTATAGGCTTCTGGACAGAAATGTGTTGCTGATTGTTTCCTGGTTGCTAATCGCTGGGCTGTCTTCATGGTTCTTAATCACTGAGAGTCACTTCTTCAGGCTCTTGACAAGGCTTGCTGTGGATCTGGTTACTATTCGAATTGGAGGTTCTCACTAATGAGAGAGCAGCAATTGTCTTTATTGAATATAACTATATACAAGGAACGACTTCATTCCTTGTGGCAAATGCTCACTAGTTATACTTGGGTTAAATGTATCATTCTTTTAATTCTACAAGAGTTGTTTATTTTGTGAATTACCAGGGAACTTGATTTGTACTGAGATAAGCAGGAACTGCACATGCTGGAGAATTTGAGACAACAAGCTGCAGAGCTGGACGAACACAGCAGGCCAAGCAGCATCAGAGGAGCAGGAATGCTGACGTTACGGCAGAAGAGCCTAGGCCCGAAACATCAGCCTTGCTGCTCCTCTGATGCTGCTTGGCCTGCTGTGTTCATCCAGCTCTACACCTTGTTGTCCTTGATTTGTACTGTATTGATTTTTCCATGCCAATCCCTTGATGAATTGGAATCAAGTTACCAAACAATAAGCAGACTTTTCTCCTGTGGTATAAATTGTTGTGATCATTTGAATTTTTGCATTCTTGCATTTGTCCAGATGAGTGGAAGATGAACATCTTCTTGAACGTGTCTCTATTTTCAGTAATACCTTACAAATTCTTCCACATCAATGTGAGCAACAGAGGTAGTAATGGCAGTGCCCTGCCAGAGCAATACCAATAAAAGGCATTTGAAGCTTCAGTAGTGTATCTGTGTGAAAATGTTGTGTTGTTATAAGTGTTATTTGAATAAGGAAGGTCCAAGAGGTTGATTTCAGAGTTGAGAGGGTTGGCTTATGAGTTAGAGATTGAGTCGACTGGGACTTTAGAAGAATGAAGGGGGACTCTTATCTATTCCATTCATAATTTTATGTTTCTATAAGATGGAAGCAAGGAGGTTGTTTCCGCTGGTGGGTGACACACTAGAACTAGGGGACATAGTCTCAAAGTAAGGGGACTGGGCTGAGGAGGAACTTCTCCACCCAAAGGGTTGTAAATCTGTGGAATTTCCTGCCCAATGAAGCAGTTACACTACCTCTTTCAACGTTTTTAGGGCAAAGGTCAATTTTTGAACAGTGAAAGAATTAAGGGTTATGGCGAGTGGGTGGGTGAGTAAGTGGAGCTGAATCCACAAAAAGATCCACCCTCACCTTATTGAATGGCAGAGGAAGCTCGAGGGGCCAGATGGTGGCCTCCTGCTCCTACTTATGTTGCCATGCATGGATTATTTGCTGAACTGAAACTAAGGAATCTAAGCAGAGGTGCCAATGTGAATGTCATAGTGGGTGGCTGTTTCAGCTTTGGTTAGAATGGGAAAAGATGACATCAGATAATCATTCTGTCTCGGTTGAAATGAAAATGGAGAGTGATGTATAACTGACAGTTGATCCAATCCTGCTTGTTGAATACTGTTCTCCAGTTGCGGATTTACTCTTGCCTTTTCCTTGTGCTGTGACACCCCATTGTCTCTGTACCAGAAAGAGAGAATTTCAGCTCAGGATCTACCCTAATCCTCTTCATTAAATTACCATTATGAAGGCTCTGGAAGGCGCACATTTGTGAACATAACTTCTTCAGTAATTCAGATCCTGCCAAATAACCAGAAGTTAATGAATAGAAGACCCTTGGATGAAATTTCCCAAGGCAGTTGAGGTACAAGAGATACTCGAACCGTGCCTCAACCTGAGGAGGGGAAAAAATGAAAAAGGAAAGATTGTTGAACCTCAAAACCAGAGCTGCCAGTGAAAAACAGCATTCTTACTTTCACTTAACAATTATATGCAAATGTTAAAGGCGTCAGGTCAAATTGCATTGAACTGTGATTGATTATAATTCATGATAATGTCATTGCCATCTAGTCTTCATGTTCCAATTGGAAGGTTTTAATTAAAATTTCACTCATACATGTTGAGGTTAAAAAGACAAACTGCAGACTACTAAAAAGATTGAAATAAGCGTTTGAAAAAGCTTAGAATGCATAGCAGGCTCATCTGAGTAAAGAAAACCTTGTTTTGTAACTCTTTCTTGCGTTTTGGATGCATCATCCAACCATTGGCCCGTCTTCTCTCATTATGTTAATACACCTGCTGTGTATTTCCACTGTTTTCTGTCATTGGTTCAAAGCTGTTGGTTCAGATCCTGCTTGGCCTAAAAAAGTGGGGTCCATCTCAGTGAGTGATTGCTCTTTCTGACTGCTTGTTAATAAGTTTTCTTCTGTGCCGTCAGAAACACTAAAAAAGCAATAAAGTTTTATGGAGTAGGAGGTCGATTGAAGTGACATTCCCACACATGTTTTATTGTAAAATTAAACAGCTCACAAGAATGAGGCCCTGAATAAGTAAGTGTTTCGTTTAGAAGTTGGAACATGTTAAAAAGACTGTGTTACTCTCAATTCATTGCACCTTTGAGACTTATTGCAAATATGGAATTTAAAAATTACGGAGCAGTCTGAATCTTGATGCTTGGGAACTACGAACGCTGCGTTAATTCTGCAAGGTTTGGGGAATCTAAGGTAAAATGTTGCTCTCTTTTTAACCGTTAAACTCAAAACTGAAGAGGATTATTGTGAATGGAAGAAAAACATTCAATAGATGAGTTACCATCCCCTGAACAGACCAGACAATGTAATTGGGGAAAATATTACTAACAAACAAGGTTTAATAAGAAGGAAATGGGTTACTTGTGTGTACACGTTTAGAAATTTACTGGATAACAACATTGGCTAGAAGGCGTAAATGCAGGAAATCAATCAAACAACTCTAATGTTTGTACATACTTCATGTACCTCTTGAGACTGAGGAATAATCGGGTCAAAAGGAAAACTCGATAAAATTGGAAGAGGATCTAGCAACCTAGGAACCTGATAGAAGAACTAAACAAGTCAGTAAATGGTGCATTCCAAAAAAACAAACTAGACAGTTAGTCAATTTGCTCATGTTTGATCAAGCTAGCTGGTTGGCCGCATTTTGGGTGATTTATTTTAAATATTTTTTAAAAATCCTCTGTTTTAAATATGTAGTATAAATATATAAATGATGCCAAAGTCCAAATTCTCCCAAAAATTGATTATTTTGTCATGATGGAGAACTAAAGGCCAGCTGTTCAACACTTCAGTGTTTATCAGGCTCACTCCTACTTCTGCAACGTCCTGTATACATTTCACTGAAAGACCTGCAGCTCCCGGTGGCTGTTAATATATCTGTTCCTGACCCGCACAGTCTAAGTGGCCTCTGCCTTCAAGCATTCAGCCATGTTGAAATAAAAACACAAAATGCTGGAAATGCCAGGAACACCTGCCAGTATCTAGGGAGCAAGAAGCAGACTTGAGGTTTCAGATCTTTTGAGCCCCGGTCAGGTCTGAGGAGTGTTAGAAATAGTCGGTTTTGCGCTTACGAAAATGGAGGGTGGCACCTCTGGCCATGGGCTACATGCCAGGAATGGTGTGTTGACTCTTTTTTGTGCCAGGGTCAAGCACGCCTCTGAGTGGGCATAGGATAATCTGAAGGGGGAGGGTGAGCAACCAGAGGTTGAGGTCCAAATTGGTAATAATCATTTCCTTAACACCACATTATTACCATGGCTGATCCACCCTCTGGACACAACAAACAATTTAGCATGGCCAGTCCACCTAACCTGCACATTTTTAGGCTAATGACATGGCATAGAAGAGAGATGAGATCCTGCACAGGGAAATTAAGAAATTTTGTACAAAGTTGAAAAACAAAACTTCTAGGGTTGTAATCTCAGGATTACTCCCTGTGCCACATGCTTGCTAGCGAGCCCAAGGTAACACAACTGAAGGCATTGTTGAAGAGCTGGTGTTCGAGGGTTCCGGAGCAGGAGTTGCATCTAAACTTGATGGGACCAGTATCGTGGCAGGGAGGTTTGCTGGCGCCACTCGGGAGAGTTTGATCTAGTATGGCAAAGGAAAGGGAACCAGAGGCAATGGATCAGCATGTGGAGTATTTGACAAAAGGCTAGAGGTGAAGTAGGTCTAATAAAAGAACAGGCAGGGCCAGGTTAATGAACATGGCAGGAATGCCAGTCTGAAGTGTGTTTATTTGGGGATTATAACAGGTAAGGAAGATAAGTTTTTAGAGCCTGGATTAGTCAGAGAACTTTGTTATGGCCATTATAGAAACGTTGTTGAGAGAAGGGCAGGACTGGCAGCTCAGTGTTCCAGGGTTTAGATGTTTCAAGTGTGATTCAAAAGAATGTTAAAAAGGGTGGAGCAGTTCCATTCCTGATTAAGGTGAATGTCACCACTGTAATAAGAGAGGGCATTTTGGTGACCCCATCTAGCAATGCCATATGGGTAGAACATGGGAATAAGGAAGGTGCAGTCACTATGCTGGGGTTATGCTATAGGTATCTCAATAGCCAATGGGAGGTAGAAGAATAGAAATGTAAGCAGATCATGGAAAGATGTAAAAACAACAGGGTTGTTGTCATGGTGAGTTTAACTTTTCCAGTAGTGACTGGGACTCCCTTAGTTCCAAGACTTGGGCAGAATTTGTTAGGTGCTTCCAGAAGGGTTTCCAGCAACAATATGTAGATAGCCCAATTGGGAAAGGGGCTGTAAGAGACCTTGAATTGGGGAATGGGTTCGTCTATCAAGGGAAAACGGTTAATGTTTTGAGCCTAATGATCCTTTGTCTATTCTGCTGAGGGCTGACAGAAATATCCTGTACTAACACCTAACTCTGGCTGAGCTAACTTGGTGTAGACCAAGGTAGCCCTGATCCAGCCAGTGTGTGGACCTCTGACACATAGGGTAGAGATAAGCACTGCTATAAAGACTGAGCTGACCTTTCCTGTTCATTGAAAATCAAAATGACAAACACATTTGTTTAAGCCTGCTTAGAGATGGGGCAGGTCAAGGTAATTGGAACCGCATATTGAGCCATGTTCATTGTATACATCTTAAAGCAATAGGAAGTGTCGGAATGACTTGCCTGGAGTGTGTCCTCTATGTACAATGTCACATGACCTGATGTCACTTCCGTGCCAGGCTCGCGCGCGCTCATTCGTGCTCTCACCCCCCACACCACCCTCCCTTCCGATAAATGGTGGAAATGCAGGAATTGCATTAACACATACCTGTGGATAAATTACTACTTCCTGTATCCCAATTGTCAGTCCCTGCGAGATGGGACACTATCCAGGTCAGGACAGATTAATGACACTGGACATTCTCTGTATTCTGGAGTTTCCAGTCCCTTTTCACATTGAGATCATATTGGCACTGATTAAACAAAAAAAAACCAAAGTACTTTGGACACTGGAAATCAGAAACAAAAATAGAAATTGCTGGAGAAACTGGACAGGTCAGGGCTGTCAGCATCTGTGGAGAGAAAACAGAGTTAATGTTTCAGGTGCAGTGACTCTTCAGAACCTAGTGGTTGTTTGGTTTGTGCTGTTACAGCACTGCATATGGAAGTCCAGTTGTAGGGACATGGCTGATCTGATTTTAAGGCCAAGAGTACATTCCTGCATATTCCCAATATTGTTTCAACCCTTGGTAATCAAGATTCTGCCTCCCTCTGCATTAAAAGTGTTTAAATAATTGGTTTTAACCCTGGTTGTAGAGACAGCTGAGGAAACCTAGAAAATAGGAGCAGGAGTAGGCCATTCAGACCATTTGAGCCTGTTGTAGCATTCATGTTGACCACGGCTGATCATCCAACTCAGCCTCTTGTTCCTGCATTCTCCCCCATACTCTTTGAAATCTTTAGCCAAATGAACTACATTTAACTTATTCATGAAGACCTTCCATGTTTTGGCCTCAACTGCATTCTGTGGCAGAGAATTCCACACGCTCAACACACTCTCTCTGGGTGACCAAATTTCTCCCCATCTCAGACGCAAATGGCCCACCACATATCCTTAAACTGTGACCACTGATCTGGACATCCTGGCCATTAGGAATACCTTCCTGCATTATCCTGTGTAGTCCTGGATGTGAGTTTGCTCACTGAGCTGGAAGGTTAATTTTCAGACGTTTTGTCATCATCCGAATGACATGACCCGCTATCACTAGTATCCTTACATACATATGGGGAAGGACACCACTTTGTTTGGGACAACACATCCATCCTAGGACAAGCCAAACAGCGACACGCACGAGAATTCCTAGAAGCATGGCATTCCAACTGGAACTCCATAGACAGACACATTGATTTGGAGCCAATCTACCATCCTCTGAGAAAAAGAACAGGAAATGACATCACCAATCCAAGGAAACCAAAAAAGATAAATAGAAAGCGGGACATAACACCAGCGCTTCATCGAAGGCTCACTGATGATGTAGCCTAGAATGGTGACGGATTGTCTGGGAACAAACCTTCCAGCTCAGTGAACCAGCTTACATCCAGAACAAAATAAAGACCCACTCTTTTGTGGACTGAGAAGAGGAGAGTGCGACTGTGTTGGAGGTGGAAGGAAGATGTCGGGTTGGCTGTGCACCCTTGCAACCGATAGATCTTAATGCTGGCTTCGGCCTAACGCTGGCTCAGGGGAGCAGCCAACCTACAACGATGGCTGCGGCGAGTGCTCCTGCCCCAGGTCAGGGGGTCCGGAACACCATCCGCGTTTCCGTGAAGAAGGTGGATGAAGGTGCACCTGTGGACCACACCTCCTTCGTGAAGAGGGTCCTGTTGGACTATTGTGGGTTCGCTGCTGCGGACATTTACTGCCTGCAGGATTTCCCCGGAGGAGGTTTTTACGATGTAACCTTCAGGAGTGCCAAGCTTTGCGAGCACTTCCTGGAGGTTTTCAAGGAAAAAGGAGGTGAGGGCCCCCTCTCTCTACTGACCGCCGTCCTGCTGTTCGTGCTAGCGCAGAGGAGCCGTATGGTGACTGTACACATGTACAACCCGCATGTGCCAGCAGTTGATGTCCTGACCTTCCTCGGAAGGTACGTGAAGGTGGAAGGGGACCTAACCGACATCATGGACCCCTTCGGCATCTGGACCAGTAAGAGGCAGGTCAGGGTGATGCTGAGGATGGGCGCGGACGGGAACATCGTACACCCACCGTCCAGCTTCGTGATCGGCGGGAGCAAGGGCTACGTGACCTACGCAGGGCAACCTAAAATCTGCCATTCCTGTGGTAGGTCAGGTTACGTGGCGGCCGACTGCAAAGCCACCATCTGCAGGAACTGCAGGGAGGAGGGACACCTTGCAAAGGATTGCCCACGAGAGAAAAGCTGCAACCTTTGCGGGGAAGCGGGCCACCTCTATAGGGCATGCCCGCGGCGGGTGACCACCTACGCCCAGGTCGCCGGCAGGGGCAATGCGGGGCAAGCCCCCCCGGAGGCGAGGAAGGCACCAGGCCCCTGCAAGGACCCCCCTAATGTGCAGGCAGACAAGGTCGTGGAGGAGGGCCCAGCCCTGCGGGATGGGCCCGAGGCCAGCAAAGCACCCTTGCAGGCTTTGCTCCCCCCCCAACAACCCGGAGTCGATGGAGGAGGCGACAGATGACCCAGGGGAGTGGACAACAGTCCGGAAAGTGCGGAGGAAGGCGTGCCAGAGGGCCCCGGCACCGCAACCATCAGGCGGGAAGAGGCAGCTACACGGGGGCTATAAGAGCTCCTCTGACGAGGGGGATTCGGAGGATGCCGGCCCAAAGCAGAAGCTAAAGATCTCAAAGGAGAAGGAAAACAGCGACCTTCCAGGCGATGGGAGGCGTCCTGAGGCTCCCTCCGACACCCAGCCACACGCCGCTGGGGCCCGGAGGGCCTCGCGGAACTTCCAGGCAGGAAGGAGGAAACCACGCGTCCCCAGCCTGACCCAGAGCCGGACTCTCCTGCCTCTGTACCCCTGACGGGATGCCACCCGGAAGGCAGCACGGACGGTTTGCTGAGCCTGGAGAGCGTCCAGCAGTTAGCCCAGGCAATGGGCATGAAGGGACAAATCGGGGTGCCTGGACCTTGGACTTGGGGAGGGTACTGCGGTCACTGCCCACAATGGGGGTACGAGTTGCGAGCATTAATGTGCGCAGCGTCAAGTCCACCGCAAGATGTGTCTCCCCGTTGGCCTACCTGACCACCGTCAAGGCGGACCTCCTGTTTCAGCAGGAGTGCGGGATACCGCACCTCAGCAGGTACGGGAAATGGTTGGGCGCCTGGACCTGTGGGCCTTCGATCTGGTCAGGGGGTACTGACTGTCGCTCCTCGGGCCTGGCTGTTCTGCTGTGGGGGCGCAACCTCACCATCTCTCAAGTTCAGGAGGTGGTGGGGGGCGCCTCGTCGTGTCTGATGTCACCTACAGGAACGCTCCCCTGAGGTTGATCAACGTGTACGCCCCATCGGTACGGAGTGAGCGGTTGGCCATCCTGCAGCGACTTGCACCCCTGCTGGCTACGTCCAGGCCAGTCATCCTAGGCGGAGACTTCAACTGCATCTTCGATGCAGATGGAAGATCCGGCGTGGGGACTTCGGGTGGGGGGGGGAGTCAACTGGATGTCACGTCCAGATTCCTCATGGGCACGGTGAAGGACGCCAAGCTGCTCGACATCTTCAGCACCCCTCCAGACGGAGTTCAGCGGAGATACACCTGGTCGCCACCAGACGGGTCTATCCGCTCAAGGATAGACTTCCTGTTTGTGTCACGGGTGTTCTTGGTCAGGCCCACCGGCGTTGAGCCGGTGTTCTTCTCTGACCACTGCCTCCTGCTGGTGAATGTCACTTACAGGACGACCAGCAGGCTGGCAAGGGGACGTGAAAGCTCAACACTACTCTGTTGACTCCAGAGAACTTCGAGGAGCTTAAGAGGGAATGCGCCAGTTGGAGAACCGTGAAACCCCTCTTTGAGTCTCCGGGCGACTGGTGGGAGACGGTGAAGGAGAACATCAAGAGGTTCTTTGTCCTCAAGGGTGTTCGGAAGGCGAGAGAGAGGTGGGAACAGCTGTCGCGACTCCAGAAAAGGATGCAGAACCTGCTCCTTTTGCAGTCGATGGGGGGTGATGTCACGGAGGACCTCCGCGAGGTGAGGGGCCAGCAAGCCTCGCTCTTCGCCGCGGAGGCCTACAGGATAATCTTCCAGTCCAGGGTCTGCTCCGTGGAGCAGGACAAGACGTGCTCGCGTTTCATTCAGAAGGTGCACAAAGAGAGCTGTGTGCTTAGCCGGCTGAAGGAGGACGATGGCTCGGTGACGTCGTCTTGGCCCGACATTTTGAGGATCAGCAGATCCTTCTAAGCCGGACTGTACAACGCGAAGCCCACGGACAGCACGGCCTCGGAGTCGTTCCTGTCGTCTATTACGGAGTTCTTCAACGGCACGAGGGAGTGGCTGGACCGGCCGATTATACCTGGACGAGCTGACCAGAGCCCTCAAGTCCTTTGAGAGGAATAAGACTCACGGGAGCAACAGCTTACCGATCAAGCTGTGTTCCGCTCTGTGGGACCTTGTCGGCCAAGACCTGCTGGAGGTGTACAATAGTGCGCTTCGGGCAGGGGAAATGTGCAAGTCCATGAGGAAGGGCATCATCACCCTCATTTACAAGAGGAACGGGGAGAGGGAAGAAATTAAGAATTGGCGACCCATTTCATTATTGAACGTGGACTACAAAATCCTGGCCAAGGTCATACCCAACTGTGTCAGGTCTGTCCTGGAGTCGGTGATTCACCCTGACCAAACCATTGCTGCTCCGGACAGGAAGATTGCTGAGAGCCTTGTGCTCATCAGGGATACGATCGCCTATGTGCAGGACGGGAGGGTGGACACCTGCCTCGTCAGCCTGGACCAGGAGAAGGCCTTCGACAGGGTCTCTCATGCTTACATGAGGGACGTCCTCTCCAAATTGGGGTTCGAGGAGGGCATCCGCAATTGGATCCGGCTGCTCTACACCAACATCGTTAGTGCAGTCTCGATCAACGGGTGGGAATCGGACAGTTTTCCCGTCAGATCTGGAGTCAGGCAGGGCTGTCTCCTGCCCTTGTTCATGTGCTGTATGGAGCCCTTTGCTGCATCCATCAGGAAGGATGTGAGCCGGAGGGCATGACTGTCCCAGGCAGCGGAGGCCTTCAGGTCAAGACCTCCCTGTACATGGATGATGTCGCCGTCTTCTGCACCGATCGTCGGTCGGTGAGTAGGTTGTTGGACATCTGCGGCCAGTTTGAACTGGCCTCTGGTGCCAAAGTCAATAGGGGTAAGAGCGAGGCTGTGTTTTTCGGGAACTGGGACGACCGCTCCTTCATTCCCTTCACTTCCAGGACAGACTACCTGAAGGTGCTGGGTGTTTGGTTCAGTGGAGCTGGGTCGTGCACTAAGACTTGGGAGGAGCGTATCACCAAACTGAAGCAGAAGGACACTCTGGTCCCCCTCCATCGCGGGTAAAAACCTGGTTGTGTGGTGCGAGGGGCTTTCGGTACTGTTGTATGTGATGCAGGCCTGGCCTGTTACATGGACCTGCGCCGCTGCGGTCACCAGGGCCATCTTCCACTTCAGTTGGGGGTCGAGGATGGACCGGGTCCGCAGGGACACCATGTACAAAGGCGTGGAAAATGGGGAAAAGGGCGTACCGAACGCCACCCTCGCCCTGACGGCTACCTTTGTGTGTGGCTACATCAAGCTGTGCGTAGATCCTCAATACGCAAACACCAAGTGTCACTGCTTACTGAGGTTCTACCTGGCCCCGGTGTTGCGAAGGATGGGCCTGGCCTCCTTGCCGCGGAATGCTCTGAGTAGTTGGACCATCCTGTACCACCTGTCCTTTCTGGAGAAATTTTTGAAAGGAAGCAGCTTTGACCACAAGGCCGTCAGGCAGTCCATGCAGACTGCCAAAGTCGTTTGGCAGAATGCCTCATCACCAGAACTTTCAAACAAGCACAAGGACATTGCTTGGCTGGCGGTGAGAGGGGCTCTGCCAGTGAGATCCTTTATGCATGCTCGGAATCTCTGCGCCACCGCACGCTGCCCTCAAGGCGGCTGCAGTGGGGAACGAGACTGTCAATCACCTCCTTCTGGAGTGTGCCTGTGCGCAGGAGGCCTGGAGGGGGATGCAGTCGTATTTGTCGAGGTTCGTCCCGAGCAGCTCCATGACACGGGACTCCGTGCTCTACGGGCTGTTTCCCAGGACGCACACCGAGACCAACATCAACTGCGCCTGGAGGACCATCAATGCAGTGAAAGACGCTCTTTGGTCTGCCCGCAACTTGCTGGTCTGTCAGCTGAAAGAACTGACCCCGACCGAGTGTTGCAGACTGGTGCACTCCAAGGTCCAGGACTACATGCTGAGGGATGCGCTAAAGCTTGGGGCAGCCGCCGCCAAGGCGCGGTGGGGAAAGACCACCGTATGAAACCCCTCATCCAGAACGGAAAAAAGGGCCCTATCTGGTAACTGGGCCAAGTTGTCGCCTTCCCCAACTGGTCAGGGGGCCAACGGGGACTGTGCGGGGAGACGACTGCCGGGGTATTTTCTTTGCTTTGTTTCTTTTTCTTCTTTTTGTTTTGTTTTTGCCTTTAGTTGGTGTACGTACCCCCTGGGTAACCGGGAGCAGCTTGCATGACTGGGTAGGTGTATAAATGTTTTATTTTTTGTACATTGTATGAATAAAGTATATTTTTTCAAATTAAAAACAAGTGATGAAACGTCTGAAAATGAACCTTCCAGCTCAGCGAGCAAACTCACATCCAGAAACTCAACCTGAGCTACAAATCTTCTCAAAATTCACTGTGTTAGTCCTGGCAGAATTTAATAGATTTCTTCATTCTTCTAAATACCAGTGAATATATAGTGCTAACTGATCAGGTCTTCATATGTCATTCCTGCCACCTGAGGAATGGGTCCTGCAAACCTTCTTTGCGCACTCTCCATAGCAAGAACATCTTAAAATAAGGAGACCAAAATACACACAATACTCCAGGTGTGGCCTCACCAAGGTCTGTACAATTGCAATAAGATGCCCTTACTCTCTCCCTGGAATCTGCCGCGATGCACGCTCACTTATATCACTTGCGGACTTCACCGTCACCTACTGCACCCACACGCTTACTTTCAGTGACTGGTGCACAAGGGTACCCAGGTCTTGTTGTACCTCCCACTTTCCCAATCCTTTGCCATTCAGACAAAAATCTGCCGAGAGAACAAGGTGTAGAGCTGGATGAACAGGCCAAGCAGCATCTTAGGAGCAGAAAAGCTGACGTTACAGGCCTAGACCCTTCATCAGAAATCTGCCTTTGTTTTGGCTACCAAAGTGGATAACCTTGCATTTACTCACATTATACTTCATCTGCTTTGCATTTGTCCAATTGCTCAACTTGCCCAAATTATACTGAAGCATCCCTGCTTCCTTCTCACAGCTCATTCTCGCACTGAGCTTTGGGTTGGCTATAACCTTGGAAATGTTGTGTTTAGTTCCGTTGTTTAAATCTTCAGTATATATTATGAGTAGCTGGGGTCCAGGCATTGAGCCGTTTGGTACCCCACTCATCACTGTCTGCCAGTGGAGTTGAACAGTTGTCTAGAAAATCTATCTCAACCAATGCAGAGAGTTTGCTGTTTCTGAAACCTGTCAAGAGTCAGCTGGCTGGAAGACTATGATTACTGAAGCAGATGTGGATATTGGACAGGCCAGTGGGGAGTTCAGAGGTCAGTCTTCCAGGTTCCTGAGAGGCTGTTGCAGGACTGAGCAAGAAACTAAGCAGAAATCATCACCCACTCATCATCTGCGTTGACAGATGTTGAACCCATTTACTTCAAATAATTTAATAAAAAGTAATTTGCTTGATAACCTGCCAGAAAAACTAGAGTAACATGACTCTTCAATCCACAAAGTAATTTTAGGATCAGTTCACTCATTTGGCCATTTACTTGATAAGGTTCATCGAACTAACAAGGAAAACGTGTAGAAAAACAAAAATTGATAGAACTCTGAGCATGTAGGTCTTACTGGGAATAACCCATTTTTCTGAAGATAAATTTATTGGTGGTTGAGTGTGAGATTGTGGTATGATTTCATTTGGTTTTTATTTAGATTTTAACTCTCACTCTTGATGATCTGTTCTCTCTAATTCCCTCAGCAGATAAGAGAGGCAGAGACCGATTATGTAAACTTTTTGTCTGAATCACTGTCTTGTGCTGCTCTGACACATCCTTCCAGCTTTCATTTTGTTATCTTTGGCTCAACAGGCAGGCCATTTTACTTCAGGATACTTCAGTGGGGATCTTTTCAGATCTGGTGGGAAAGGGGAAGTGGGACTAGAAGTCTCACTTGTGTGGTCAAGGCGCCCTTTTTCTAACAGTAGTTGTTTCAGTGTGATCTCGTGCCAGTTGGCCGATGAGTGTCTAGCACACAGGATGGACAGCCCTTCCTGAGCTGTGAGAAGGAGGCTCTGGTGCAATGCATAAAGGACCACAGTGATTAGAACAGCCTTTTGCCATGGCAGCCCTGGAACCATCATGACAGATCTAAGGTTCACCCGAATCCAGAAAATTGTGATTCTCACCTCCCTCCCCCGCCCGACCCCCAATCTCAGACGTCTTCCCGCTGAGGCCTCTGTCAAGAGCCCATTCTTCTTCTCAAAGGGGCTTCAAATCCAAGACAGTGGCTGCCCTGTTGCTTCCCAGACAATCAGGTATTCGGTGGGCAAGCTGGGTAGAGGTGGTGGGTGGGGGTGGGGGGTACATATGGGTTGTACGGTAGGGTAATGGTAACATTACGGTATTAGTTATCCAGATGTCAGGCAATGCTCCGGAGATTTAATTTAATTCAGCATGCAAACAGATCCCTCGGTCCAACCAATTCATGCCAACCATGTTCCCAAACCAGACTAGTCCCACCTGCCTGCATTTGGCTCGTATCCCTCCAAACCATCCCTACTCATGAACCTATCCAGATGTCTTTTAAATGTTGTAACTGTATCATCTGCATCCACCACTTCTTCCACTGTCAGTTCATTCCACATACAAACAACTCGGTGTAAAAAAAAAGTTGCCTCCAATGTCCTTTTCAAATCTTTCTCCTCTCACCATAAAAATATGCCCCCTTGTTTTGAGCTCCCCCACCTTAGGAAAAAGACCCTTGCTATTTACTTTATCTATGTCCCTCATGATTGTATGAACCTCTAAGATCACCCCTCAACCTTCTTGCTCCAAGGCTAAACAACCCTAGCCTATCTTTATAATTCAAACCCTCCATCCCTGACAACATCCTGGTAAATCTTTTCTGTACCCTCTCCATCTTAATAATATCCTTCCAATAATAGGGCAACCAGAACTGGACACAGTGCTACAGAAGAGGCCTCATCTACGCCCCATGCAAATTCAACATGATGTCCCAAGGGGTTGCAGTTTATGGAGTTTAACTTCATTTAAATAAAGTCTGGAATGAGAACTAATCTCAGCACTGGTGCTATTGGGCATGAGATTATCTTTGAAATTAAAACAAAATAGTGCTTGTTATGGCTGTCTGTAATAAAAATAAGTGCTGGAGAAACCCAGCAGGTCTGGCAGCAGTTATGGAGAGAGAAACAATTATTGGACTTAATGTTAACTCTTCCTTTGTTTTCATAGGTGTTGCCAAATTTGCTGAGTTTTTCCAGCAGTTAGTTCCACAGCAATCATAGTCATATTTTTTACAAAAAAATCTGGTTCAAGGATGCCCTTTTGTGCAAAGAAATCTGCTGTCCTTACCGGGTCTGGCCTATGTCTGATTCTTAACTGTCCTCTTAAATCAGGCCAAGAACAATATGGATTCACAGCAAACACAGGTCTAGTTAGAGGCGCCAAGTTCTGATGAGATGGTATGGCAAAGTAAGCGCAGTGTTTAAAACATGCTTCACTGCATGGTTGCTAAGGGCAGCGATAGCCACTGCCCTTTGGCCTTCCTGTTCTTCCTAAAAAATGCAGGGATGCCTGTAGAGCAGGTTTGATTGACTTTAGCAGCTGTGGAAGCCTGGTCCTTTTTGCTGTTGTTTGGTCAAGAAAGCTATGTAAGACTTTTTTTCCACAGCCCTGCTAAGTGGAGAGCCGAAAGGCACCTTCCAGTCTAAAAATCGCTTGCTTGAGATTTAAATGTAATTAATTTAAATTATTCTAAAGATCCAATTTTATTTCGTAAGAAAAAAAATTAGTTTGGATGTTCATCGTCCACAGCCAAGCATGTAGATGGCTGGTAAACTGCATCAAAACCATTGACAAAGCCAGTTTAAATCTAGTTACTGAGCGTACCATGTGAAATCGGCACAAACATAGCTTTCCCGCTGGTTCTTTAGCCTTTAGCTTTGTATCTCGTCCCCTGAGCGCAGGGAGATTAAGAATTAAGCACACAGGAAGAACAAAAGGGAAGTCTTGCTGAAATCTGAAATAAAGGCAAAGAGCCAGAAATACTTGGCAGGTCTGGCAGCATCTGTGAAGATTAACAAAATTAATGATTGAAGCTATGACTTTTTCAGAAAAGGAATTGCAATGTTCTCAATGGTACTTTGACATAATTAGGTAAGATGCATTAAACATTGATTATGATAAAGTTATTGGAGGAATGCTTTTAGCCTGTTTTGGTATGTATAGTAGTTTTGTATATTTGCAACACATTTCAGTCTTTACTTGCTGAAACAATAATTAGCGAGAAAATTATTGAGATTTTAGGATGACCCTTTGCATTAATTATATATTAGCACTGTTGCAGTGTTTATCCCAATTATGTTTCACAGTTCTGAGGAAGGGTCACTAGACCCAAAACGTTAACTCTGATTTCTCTCCACGGATGCTGCCCGACCTGCTGAGCTTGTCCAGCTTTCTCTGTTTTTGTCTCTGATTTCCGACATCTGCAGTTCTTTCAGTTTTTATGTATAACGATTACTTCTTGATTTTCAGAGTGCTGCTTGGTTTGTATGGCTGTTGCTTTCATGAAGAATTTGGATCATATTATGACAATATAATTTCTTTTTCTATTTGGCTTTTTTTGTGAGGAATATTTAAGAATTGAAAATTTGGTCTCAAGTCAAACTAGTGAGTTATATCGAGCCCTACGTTTTTCACATTACTGAGTTATATTTAGAATGTTTCTCACTGACTTTTTGTCAGCGGGCACAGTGCCAAGCAATGACATATTTGAGAGCAATGACTGCACTATGAAGTGGTAGGACATTGTTTTGTGCCTTTCATTCCTCACGTAACTCACTCCTCATTTTCAGTACTCCACTATGAGTTGATGCCACGTTGAAACCAGTGAATTGTGCAGAAGAGAGAAGCTATTCTAACACCAGTATTATTGTAGCCAGTGATGAATTATGAGTGTAAAGATTGGACCTCCAGGAAAGGGGTAGACAAGAAACTCGAAAGCTTTGAAATGTGATGCTTAAGGATCCTAAGGGTGAGCCAGGTGAAGAAAAGAACTAACGAAATACCGAATGAACCAAAGAAATCTTTGTTGACCAAAATTGGGTTTTGGTGATTCTTCTGGACCTCTTCCTATTGTCCAGAAAGAAGATAAATGACATCCTCTAGGTGTGTTATCTGTGCTGAAGGATTATAGTGCCTTGTGACCACTGAAAGCACTAAGGAAGCAAAGCTAGAGCAGCAGCGAAGGAATCAAGTAAACAATGTGAACAACTGGCTTCACCCTGAGCTGCAACATGGGGGTCATCTGCTGCTTCTGTGTTTGGAAAGTTTAGAAGTTCATGGTCGCCTACACTACTCCAGCAAGGCGCAGTAATGATAGACAGATGTTGGTGTTTGCTTCTTCGTAGTAGTCCCTTGTTACATTCTGCTGGACAATAGGAAGAGGTCTACAAGGATCACCAAAACCCAATTTGGTCAACAGCCCACAACAGGGCACGTCAAGAATGGAGGTCCAAAAGTGTGGAGGCAGAAAGGCTGTTGGGGGTTCCAGGCAGACAGCAAAGGACTTGGGCACTCATTTCACGTGAAAACATATTATTTCATATGAAAAACATGCAACACGTGACTGAGCAGGTATATCAGTAGATTATACCCCTGCAACCTTGTGCAGTTTTGTGAAGCTGTCTAGTATTGTAGTGAGAACATACAGAGGAGTGTGGAACTTAGCAAACCCAATGCATTCTTTAATAATTCCCTGGTTATTTAATGATGAACAGATGCTATTCTTTTGGTCTGGTATATACACCTCACACTGTGATTTTTCTTATTTATTGAGAGATGATTACTTACAGATGGAATATTTCCGGGCCTTTGAATATTAAAACCCCAGCAGTGTGCTTGTTTTCTATTATTTTCAGTCCTGTTTGTCATTTTGGTGATTCAACAGTTCCATACTTCTGCAGATGTTGGCTTTTTTTTTGAACCCATAGATAACAAATTCTGCAAGTTTTGTTTGAATTGACAATGCATTCTGAAGTCATTAGCTGTAACGGTGTTTTCAAACAAAATGGCTGTGCCCACCTGTTGCTGGAAATTGTGCGCAGCACACACTGAAAAAATCTTGAATGACTGAGTGCGCAATCTCCCCATCCAGTCCTCCTACTTTCTAATGCTCTAGGACTCTCGCTTACCTTGAAGGAAAAATATGACTCCTATGGAGTGTTAAATTATCAGAATACATAGGCAAGTAAGTCCGCTGTTGCATCTTTCAGAAAATTACTCTTATTCTGGCATAGCGGGATGGTGCATTGACAGGCAACTGTATGTAAACAGGTGGTGCTGTGTTTTATATATTTTAACGCTTGTTTGATGTGACAATTGCTTCTATAAATACAACTTGTTTAAGATAAAAGGATTTTTAGGTTTTGACGCATTTGCTTAGTTTTATTCTCTCCCACAACGCTCAAACCTCAAGGTTAACAGTACCAAAAATAACTATAGAACTTTAAAGGTACGCGGTGCTTTGACCCATTCTGTGCACAAATTGTTTATTGGGGTTCCTGCATTAAAGTGGTCGCTTACTCCAAAATTCCTCAATTGATGATAGTATTCAGATGTCCAGAGAACGTGGAAGATACTGTACATGAGCAAGTCTGTCTGATCATCAATCCATCCTTCCTTCCAACCTTCCCTCTCTCCCTGTTTCATTCTCCTCCTATTCCTTCCCTTCCCCATTCAAACTTTCTTCCTCATTTCCATTCTTTCTTAAGGCTTGACCTTTGTGCAGTTCTGGGTCTCTCCTTTCTTTGCTTCCTGGAGTGTATGCAATCTCTCTGCCAGTAGTACCGGCTCATTTAGCAAGAGTCAGAAACTTGATAGTTTGGTGAGACACCATATTATCGGACTGCACAGGCAAAATAGTCTTCTAGTTGGTGTATCAGATGCAATCTTTTAGCAGGCTATCATTATATGGAGATTAGGAATTCAGATTCAGTTTTTCGGAGGCACTTTAATCATGATAATGTATTCTTGATCTAATGCGTGACACATGTTCTGACAAAGCTGCAACAAGTTGTAATAGAGATCGTTAATGTCAATGTCAACCTCTTTTGTAGTCGTATTGCAGCGATGAGTTAGAGTGGCCCTGATTATATTATTCAGTGTAACATTGGATAGCAGATTCATTGAATCTGTTTTCATTCCTCTTCTTTTATCTTTTCGCAGCACAGACTGGAAGATCTACAAGTTGAGGAGGACAAAATAAACCATTTGACCAAATCCAACGGGAAACTACAAGCTCAGAGAGAAAGGGTGAGTGCATCACTGAAAGATATATAATGTGCATCCCTCTCTTCCTTTGACTTGCAATTAGAAACAATCCGGTTTCTGAAGTGAAAAGCCTGGCTTGAGTTGGCTGTGTAATTTGGCAGATCTATTTTGGACTCTTCTTCTCTGGGTACTATGTTATTGAACTTGTTGATCAGTGCTTTTACAATCTATTGCAAGTTTATTGTCAGTGGTGACCTTGAGTTTTTTTTTGTAAATGTACCAATACATATTAGATTACAATAAGATCCATGATAGAAATACAATATGGCATAAGTAATTTGTATAGCAGGATATATGTTAATTACATGTCCTGGGGCACATTAATTATGTGGTAAGGTATTGGCAAATTATGTCACAAAGCTGACATTAGTAATAAATTAAGGTTAATTATATAATGATATATTGGTTCATTCTGTAGCTAAGTAGAAATGAGTTGTGTCATAAGATGTGAATGGAGGGGACCATTAGACGCAGGAGCAGAAATAGGCCTTTCGGCCTATCGGGTCTGCTGTACCATTCAATGAGATCATTTGCTAACTTGATGTTCCTCAACTCCACTTTTTCCTGTCTGTCTCCCCATAACTCCTGATTCACTTATTGATTAAAAATCTCTCTCTATCTCAGCTGTGAATGCCACTTAGTGACCCAGCTTAACAACCCTCTGCAGTAAAGAAAAACTGAGAGAAACAGTTCTGCCTCCTCGCAATTTTAAATATGCAACCCCTTATTTTGAGATCGTGCCCTGGTGGTTTTAGACTCTCCCTTTCTGCAACAAATCAGACTTTTACATATCCCTGAGGTTGCCTTCCACTTTTCAAAATTCCAATGAGTGAAGGCCCAGCTTACTCAACCTCTCCATTCCCATCTGAATAAAGGCCAGTGTTCCATTTGTCTGCTGAATTTGGATGCCAGTTTTTATTTTGCAATTTGTGCATGGGGTCTCAGGTTTCTCTGTTCTGTGACATTCTGCAGTCTTTCTCTGTTTTAAATCATACTTAGCTCCTCTGTTCTTCCTGTGCATTCTGTCTGTCAAGTTTTTGTCAACTTGTCCATATCCCTCTGCAGACACTTTGAGTCATCCTCGCTGCTTATCTTTTCTATTTTTATTATTCACAAACTTGCCAATAGGACATTCACTTTCAATATATATTGTACCACTCTATAGCTACATGTTTGAGGGCCTATAGATAACTCCTACTTTCCCTTTTTATTCCTTGACTCCACATGCATGGATTTCAAGAATGTTCGGAGGAAGGGACACCAGACCCAAAATGTTAACTCTTGAGTTTTCTTCACAGATGCTGCCAGACTTGCTAAGCTTTTCCAGTAACATCTAGTTATGTTTCATGCTTTGAAGCTTATTCCATTCCATACTGACACTATCCCACTCCCCTTTCCTGCCTTCCTCTTCTTTTGAAATGCCACAAAGCCTTGAATATTTAGTTCTCAGCTTTGCTCTCCATATAAATGTCCCATTAACCAGTATTAGTACTGTTTATTCATTTATTTTGTTCCTAATACCACAATCATTTAAGTAAAGAGCCATTAATTTAGCACTTGTCTTTTTACAAGTTTTTCCCCTTTTGAATCTATTTATTGTTTTTCTCTGTATTCTTTGTGCTTTCCTCTCCCACTCTGTGTACCACAACGCAAATAGCTACTGTGCAATGCTGACATGTCCACTTGCTTTGTAAGCTTACATTTTCCCCTCTCCCAAACAGTTGCTTTAATTCATTTTGTTGTGGCCCACTATTCAAAGAGGCTTTGTTTCTATATTTGGCAGTACCAACATCACAGTGCAATGGCTGCATCGTAACATTTCATGACTTCAATGGAAGCGGCCATGAGTCACCTTGCTGCTTCTCCACTTTAAAGTGTAAAGTCTCGGTTGCTATTCTGAGGGTAAACACAGTGTGTGCGTTAATGAAACTCTTCACAGTGGCTGGTCTCAATGAGTCATGGTAGTTTTATGTTCACCTTCAGACCAATCAGGTGAGTCGTGGAGCTGGGTAAAGTCGGCAACACCCATGAGTCTCGCTAAATTTAAGAGAAGTTTAAAAATGGGGACAATAAATAGATAGCCATTTCACTACCATTGGCACCACAATCTTCAACCACTGAAGGACCATGCTCTATCACTTCTTTGTAGGTGTTCGCTGTCTGCTTTCCCAAAATTCAACTTGAAAGCAACCTTGTCACCTTCAAGCAGTCTGGCATTCCACTCCTTTTGTCGGAAAAGAACACACTTGCCTTTATAGGACAAATTTCATGATTCAGGATGCAGTAGCTGATGAAGTTCTTCTGAAACATGTCCATTCTTGTAATGTAGGTCAGGCAGTCACATTGCGCACAGCAAGGTCCAGTACACAGCTATAACAAGCAAGCATGTTTTACAGAGGTGGATCAACGCAACCAGTCTATTCCAGGACAGCATGGAGAGCTCCTCTCTTCCTCAAAGTAGTGGCTTTGGATTTTTTTTATGCCCGCTGGAACTTAATGTCTCACCTCAGTGGTGTCAATGCTGAAGGCTTTTGAGAATATTTGTAACTCAGGTTGTGGATGAGGTTGTAGATTTGCTTGCCAAGCCGTTGTGTTTGGATGCAGACATTTTTGTCACCCTGCTAGGTAACATTGCCTCCAGTGAAGCATTGGTGTTCTGTCCCACTTGTTATTTATGTGTCTGGTTTAGCTGGGACGGTTGTCGTCACTTCCGGTTCTGTTTCTCAGTGGTTTGTACATCAAGTCAGTTCAGTGTGTTTGTTGATGGTGTTCCGGTTGGAATGCCTCGCCTCCAGGAATTCCCTGGCATGCTTCTGTTTGGCTTGAGCTATTATGGATGTGTTCTCCCTGTCAAATTCATGTTCTTCTTGTCCTTGTGTATTGAGACCAGTGAGAACTAGTTGTCTTCTGGTGGCTAGCTGTTCTTTGTGCATCCTTATTGTCACTTTTCTTGCAGTTTGACCTATGCAGTGTTTCTCACCGGCCTTGCATGGTATTTTGTATATTATGTTAGTTTTATTTGTTGTGGGCATGGGATCCTTTACGTTCATCAGTAGCTGTCGCAGGGTGATTGTTAGTTTGAGGGCAACCCTGATATCTAGGGGTCTACGTAGTCATGTGGTCATTCCCAATATGTCTCTGATGTACGGTGGGATGACTAGTGTGTTGTTTTGTCTTGTTGTGGTCTGTCACAGTGATAATGGAAGATGGTGCTTTTTGGGATCCATTCCTTTTAAAAGCTCTGCGTAAGTGCTCCTGTTCTGCTTTGCATAATTCCAGGTTGCTGTAGTGTATTGTGGCTCATTTGTATAATGTCTTGATGCAGCTCTGTTTATGGGTGTTGGGGTGGTTGCTGGTGTAATTAAGTATCTGGCCCTTCTGGGTGGTCTTGCTGTATGCGCAGGTCTGGAGGTCCCCCTTGTTGTTACGTTCCAGCATTATGTCCAGGAAGGGTAGTCAGTTATTGCTGTCCTCTTCTTTTGTGAATTTTTATTCTGGTGAGAATGTTGTTTATGTTGGTGGGCTTCTTCTATTCTTGTGCATTTAGATGACACCTTCGTGATTATCACATAGTGGACCCAGAGTTTGTGTTGGATATTTGGGAAGCGCTGGCCGTTCTAATCTTTGCATTACCACTTCTGAACTCAGCCCTGGTATTGGGGATTGCATTAGTGTTTGGTTGATTTGTGTGAATATACAGTTGTTGAAGGTGTAGTGGGTTGTAAGGTACAGATCCAGCAGTTTCAGGGTGCTGTCCTTGTTGATGCTGTTAGTGCCGTGGTGTGTCTGCCTTCCTGATTCTTCCAGCTGTGTGGCAATTGTCTCTTTGGCTGGGTCGATGTTTATGGCTGTAAATAGTGCAGTTACTTCGATGTCATTGCCTCTTCTATTCTGGCGTCCTCGACGATGTTGAGGAATTCTTGGGAGGAGTGGATGGAGTGTGTAGTGTTGTCTACTAAATATTTCAATTTCTGTTTTAGTCCTTTGTCTAGTCTATATGTTGCTGTACCTGGTAGTGAGACAGTATGTCTGAGGGGTCCCCTGGCTTGTGTATCTTAAGGAGCCCATAGACTTGGCGTGTGATGGACCCCACTGGCTTTGTTTTTTGGTAGTCTGTCTTGCTGATATCTCCCGAGTTGTGTAATTTCTTAAGGGTTGTTGTGATCTAGTTCTCTAATTGTCTAAGTGTCAATGCGGCATTCACATTGGACTGCGACTGCGATGATGTACTTGCAATTGTTTTCTGTAAGCACAATCCTCTGACTCCGAGACAAGAGCGCAGTCAACTTAACCATGTGGTATCTGAAATGCCTTGGAAAACAGGCTGTATACTGAAAGCATCATCTCATCTCACACAGCCTAGAATTACAAGTTATAATTAGTAGATATTTGCAGTTTTGCAGACCCTAAGGTTCGTTACCTTTGTAGATTATAGCCAACATAATTGTGACTAACCTGTGTAAAAATCATAGTAATAATAATCTTCTGTTCTGAAGAAGGATCACTGGACCAGATGCTGCCAGATCTGCTAAGTCTCTCCAGCAATTGTTTAAAATAATAGATAGAGTTGAGATTAAGTGCTATTGAATTAACCTGCAAAACTAGTTAGTGCAAATCAACACAACGTACATCACCATATAAGCAAACTGAGCTTACCATTTCAGTAACTAAGGAATTTCTAAGGCAGTGATCGTTAAGCTGTGTTGCATCACATTTGTATCAGAAGAGTTGGACCAGTGCTGATTAAACCTGTGGGAAATAGACCAAACTAATGTTGGTTCAATACGCTTCTAAAAATAGTACAAGCTGCAAGTGGGAATCAAGACTTCGAAAATGACTCCCATCGTGTTGTAGTGACCATTATTGTTATGCTTCAGTATTACAGGTCACTTGAGCTCCACGTCTGCTGTCTAGAGGGCTGGAAAGGAATCATGTTTACAACACAATGAAAAAGAAGTTCAAATGTAAAAATCCAAATTAAAGCTAGGAAAGACTGGAGCTACAGATTGAAATTTACCTTTTAAGGAGAGAAGGCATTTTGTTTCATCAGCTTACAGTGCAGTCACATCTATTTTGACTGGTGTCCCTCCAGTTAAAAATGGGAAACACAGAATGTGTGGTGACTTCTGCACGTATCAGTGTTTTGTCTGCACGTATGATTTGGCACTTCAGTTTCCTTCTCCATGTAAATATTTGTCAGAATGCTGGGGAGAATTTCTCTTTGAAATGTAGCTGTGGGATTGTCCCATCTTTCTGGGCCGTGCAATGGTGGCAGAATCTGCTGGTGTAGGTCTAAACAAAATACTTATCTCCAGCTGTCTTAAAATGCTGATTAGAGTACAGTACTTTAGGTTGTAATATTGGACTTAAGCAAATAGAACTGCTGTATTTAAAATTAGGCATCCACTCATTGTTTGATGCCCTTCGATTTTGAGGGCCTTGTCACATCCCCGCTCGCATAATGAAAAGTCTAAAAGAGAATTTTAAATGAATCAGTCACAAAAAATTGCAAATCAACAAGAATATACGTGCAGCATCTTACAGGGTTCTGAGCGATGACAGCTGTCGTAAGATTCGAAGCAGAATCAGATGAGATGGGCAGCAAGAGTCATCTTGATGTTTGAACTACCTTTTTGACTTGTGACAGTGGTGCTATGAGACTCTTGTTTAGAAGCTCTGCGTTGCCAATTTAGGAGCGTTATTGCTGTTAAATGCCTTGTTAATGGTACAACTCACTTCATCACTATTTAGCCTCCTATCTTACCAAACCCTCCAAACCAGCCAGGTAGTGAGAAAGCTTGAGATTGAAATCAACATGGGGACTTGGCAGATTCCAATTGCTGCTTGCTCCTAATAACCTGGACAAGTAGACACCAATATCTCAGGGCACACTCCGTTGGCACCTGACACATGAACTTGTCCATTACAGAAGGCGAAAATAGCACAGTTGTTACTGTTGGTGCTGGTGGGCAGGTGCTCCGAGTGACTGAGTAGGCAGTTGCAGAGGGCATGAAGGTTAGTGGTGTGGGGCTTCGGGTGGGTGACAGCGAGCGAGAGAAGATTGAAGATGGGAATGGTTAGTTACTCCTTTGACAGCGGTCCCACTGAGGAAGCGCAGCAGAAGTCCTTTGGCTGTAAGCTACATGCATTGTCTTCAAATTTGCTCATTGGCAACATGTAATGACTGTAGGATGTGTGTCTCCATTCCAAACAGCATGCGCTCTGAAACATTTGTGCTTGGTGCCCAACATGGAAGTACTTTTGGAGCAAGTGGTCAGCTGAGGTTGCCAGGTACCTGCCTTCCATGTGACAACTTCTTATTGTCTAGTTTCCTCGAGGGTGGTGGGATAGGAAGCTTCTTAATAAGGAGAGATGAGCTGTTACTAAGGCCATTAACAAGCAAAAACCCGCTTTCAATGGACAACTTGCCACTCTCTTGTGAGAATCTCACTTTTTGACAGCCAGAACTCTGTTGTTCCTGACTACAGACCTTTTGTGTGATTCTTTGACGTTTCTTGCCGTTGTCTAGGTTGTTTAGGATGCTGTGGGATTCCATCCAAAGTCCTTGGAGAATTGAGCTGAGCCTTCTTCCTAGCTTACTGCAGTAATTGTCCACTGCCCTGTGGCTCCCTGCTATCTCCTTCTTGGATCAGTAGGGACGGATTCTATCTGGCATTTGGTTCCACGTCCTGAGCAGTAGTTGCATGTGATTTGCTATTTCCTACTTCAGTGGATTTACTAAGGTGGAAAATCCCCTAGATTCAAGCTGACTACGTCAGTAGTGGAAATCTGACCCTTCGTATTTGCAGTTAACCACCTTCCCATTGAATGAAAATGTCCTTTAACTGACTCAGTCACTGACTGAGGAACCATGTATTCTGGGCTTACTGTCTCCTTTCTAGGAAAGAAAGGTAATTTCAACTTAATAGTTTGATTTGAAGGCAGGATAAATTGCTCACTGAGGTGATTAAACATCAGAACAAGGTTATGGCTCTCATGGGGATGCTGAGTTACTCCTTCACCCACAATCTCATTAGGGAAGTGAAGCGGAAATCCGTGGATGTAAGCAAAATACACTGTATTTGGGTATGATCATCAGTCAGCACTCTGTGATGTCTGTCTGCACCAGGAAGTGGTGCACCTATGAAAGTCAGGTTTGACCCTTACTCATTTTAACACAGTCATACTGTGCAAAAGAATTCAGGTATTTGCATGACGGGGCAATTCTACCCTGAGTAGCAGCGACTCCCGATTTGGAAAGCCAGGTGAGTACTGTTACACCTCAGTCTCACCCTTCTGTTTACAAGGTCTTGAAATTTTAAACATTTATCTCCCTTTATAATCTAACATGATGGCCACACAATTTTTAAACTACCCTCTCCCAAAAAAAACCTCGTGATTTCCTGATCTCCCTTTTAATCGTCTCCTTGGCTGTGCTATAATTCCAATGGACTAGATCAGCCTTTGACATTTCAGGTTACTGGCCGTTCGTTGTGATTATATCTTGGCTGTTGTTTTTGCTGGATAGTCAACTGCAAGGAACACAACCAGATAGCCCAGTTTAATTCTCCCGTTTTGCTCACACATACGCTTCAGGCAAGGCAGCTGCTTTTCACTCTCCCCAAACCTAAATGCAAAGCATTCAGTTTTAATGCTGCTGTAATACTACCGCAGCTTTAGATGAGTGAAAGTAGCACAGACCTGGGATTGGGCTGGTCTTAATGGCTCAGTGCTTTGCTGGGTAACTTTTCAGAATCTTTGAAAGGGACATGGGCAGAGATCTGCTCCTGAGTGTCAGTGCCTCCTGACAGGAGAGTGCAGGGATAAAGATTCTGCACCAGCATGATGGCCAGAAAGACTACCTGCTGAGTTAGGAGATGAATCAACAGATTCTGTGTCACAGATGCCAGTCTTCAGCCAATGCGCTCCAGATGATATCAAGAAATAGTTGGAGGTACTGCCAAAGCTGCAGACAACTTTGGGAAATAGTACTGCAAACTTGTGCTCCAGAACTCGCAAGCCTAGCCAAGCTGTTTCAGTACAGATATCATACTGATGTCTACCCGATAATGTGAAGAATTGCCCAACGACATCCTTTCCAAAAAAGCAGGAAATATCCCTCGCAACCAATTAACACCTCATCAGTTCACTCTCGATCACCTGTAAAGTGATGGAAGGTGTCATCAACAATGCTACCATACAGCACCGGCTCATAAATAGCCTGCTCAGTGATGCCCAGATAGGTTCTGTCAGGGTCCCTCAGCTCCTGACTTATTTAAAGTCTCTATTCAAATGTGGACAAAAGAGCTGAATTCTAGAGGTGAGGTGAAACTGACATCGAGGCTGCATTCAACAGATTGAAGCATCAAGGACCCCACGCAAAACTGGAATCAGTGGGTATTAGAGGGAAAACTCTCTGCTGGTTTGAGTCATACCTAGCACGTAGGAAGGTGGTCATGGTTGTTGGAGGTCAGCCATCTCTCCTGCAGGACGTCTCTGCAGGAGTTCGTAAGGATAGTGTCTTAAGCCCAACAATATTCAGCTGCTTCATCAATGACCTTCCCTCCATCATAAGGTCAGAGGTGGGGATGTTAGCTGTTGATTATGCAGTGTTCAGGACCATTTACAACTACTTAGTTACTGAAACAGCCCTGGTTCAAATGAAACAAGATCTGGACAATGTCCAGGATTGGGCTGACAAGTGGAAAGTAATATTTATGCCACTCAAATGCCTGGGAACAATCTTAACCACTGCCCCTTCACATTCAGTAGCGTTATTATCACTGAATTCCCCCACAATCAACATCGTGGGGTTATGGTTGACCATAAATTCAATTGGACTCTCCGTATAAAATAGTGTGTCTACGTGACCAGATCAGAGACTAGGAATACTGCAGCGAGTAACTCATCTCTTGCCTGCCAAAGTTTTTCCACCATCTTCAGAGCCCAAGCCAGGAGTGTAATGGAATACTGTCTATTTGTCTGGATGGCTGCAGCTCCAACAACATTCAAGACGCTTGACACCATTCAGAATGAAGCAGCCCACTTGATTGACATGGCAGCCCCAAACATTCACTCCTTCCATCACCAACACTCAACAGCAGTGTCTACAAGACAAACTGCAGAAATTCACCAAAGATCCTTAGACAGCACCTTCTCAAACATGTGACTAATTTCATATAGAAAATTAAGAGCAGTAGATACATGGGAACACCAGCTGCGAGTTTCCTTCAAAGTCTCTCACCATTCTGACTTGGAAATATATTGCTCTCCTTCAGTATTGCAGAATTAAAATCCTGGAATTCCCTCCCCAAGAGAATTGTGAATCTGTTCACAGCATATAGACTGTAGTGGTTGAAGAAGGCAGATCACAACAACTAGGAATGGGCAGTAATTGCTGGCCGGCCAGAGATCACCACTTCCCATAAGTTAATAAAAGAATGTAGACAGTCTGCATGTCTTCAAACTGTGGGCACTTTTCCATCGCATTCCTCGCGGTTCTTGCAATGTATTTTGTAGATGACGTTCGTTTTGCTTGTTGTCTGTATAGGGTCTTTTAAGTTCATTAGCTGCCGTTTTAGTGTGTTGGTGGGTTTGTGGGCTACCCTGATGCCAAGAGGTCCGAGTAGTCTGGCAGTCATTTTCGAAATGCCTTTGATGTAGGGGAGAGTGGTTATGGTTTCTGGGCCCGTTTTGTCTGTTTGTTTGGGTTTGTTGCTGAGGAATCGGCGGACTGTGTTCATAGGGTACCCATTCTTTTTGAATACGCTGTATAGGTGATTTGTTTCTGCTCTGCGTAGTTCCTCTGTGCTGCAGTGTGTGGTGGCTCGTTAGAATAATGTTCTAATGCAGCTTTGTGTTTGGGTGTTGGGATGGTTGGTTAACACCAGCGCTTCGTTGGAGGCTGACTGATGATGCTAACTAGAATGGTGACGAAACGTCTGAAAACTAACCTTCCAGCTCAGCGAGCAAACTCACATCCAGAACCTCAACCTGAGCTACAAATCTCCTCAAAACTCGATGGTGGACACACTTTGGTTGTCAAGAGGTGAGTTGCTTGCCACAGTTGAGAAACTCAACAGGTCTGGCAGAATCTGTGGAGAGAAATATTTAACATTTTGAGTCTCTTTGGGACCGTCTTTGCAGCAGGCTGGAGTGATATTGTAATGAGCTGGACTGTATGATTGTCTGAATGTGGCATTGGTGGGGAAGCAGTGGGTTGCTCAAACATGCAAGAGAACTTTGTTTTGAACAGATTACTCTTTTTTTTTTATCTAAAAACAGTGCCTTACATCCCCTGACGGAGGGCAAGCAAAGGATTTTCATCCAAGGCTAGTCATTTCCACAATTCAACCAGTGAAATTGCTTGAGGCCTCTTGAGTGTTCATCAGAATATTGCAATGAATGCTTGCAAAGCTATTGGTAGACCTACACTTGGTTTCATGTTTTAGAACTTTAGTTCAACAAGGTTGCTTTTTTTTTCCCCATCAACTTTGTTTACTTTATATGATTAATGGAAGTAATAATGTTTCCAATTGAAGCTCATTATAAAATTCCTGTTTGACAAAAGACATGATGAAATAGCTTCTGTTTGGTCTGGCAAGCACATATCCAAAAACCCTTGCTAGACTACTGCCTACGCTACTCATATCTGATGCTCAAATTATAGTTTAATTGCTTCTATGGATTTCTTAACTGGTACCACGAGTGGAAATGCACTTTTGTACTACTGTTAAACAGAGTTGACTGTGTACAGTGACAGGAGAAGACAAGGGGGAAAAAGGTAGGGAATTAGTAACTTCTCATAACAGCACAAAGATGTCTTAAATGGGTTACATTTTGTTTCACATTGGCATTTATCAGTGTATTGAATTATCTTCAGAAGGTAGAAACTTGCACCAGTCTCTTTTATCGTTTACTACGTGATTTGAGAGTGTGAAAAAACTCTGCAAGAAAGCTGGTTTCCAAGACAATTCTGTGTTTTGCTGAGGAGCTGCTGTCTGCACTCTGCTCACTAATCTCATTTCTCTTCCCAGCTTTTCCTCCAGAGATTTCTGCCAGCTGTTGCCACTGCCCTTTGACCCAGACTTTCGGTTATTCTCCCAGCTTTCATTGTCTGTGGGAGTCACCCCACACTTAGTCCCTCTCTAAATCTCCCATCAGTTCACTAATATCTCACTCAAAGATGTGGAAAACATTCCCAATCGATTATTCTAATACTGTTTATTTCAAACCATCTAGAGGCAGCATTGAAATGATGTTGACTTGGAACTTAAGGTATTTGGAACTTAAGCTCTCCTTAGACAGTAGCTTTATGAAAAAGGCTGATCTACTCTGTCTGGACACTGTACCATTCCAGCTGTTCCTGTTGCTAAGCGCCATTGTGAATAACCTGCAGAAAATGGAGTTCCACTGTGTCAACTTTGGAGAGAGGGAACTAAAACAAGGCAGTTCTTGTGTGAAAGGGTTAATTCAGAATGGAGAGGGGTCACGAGAAGGTCATTGGAAATTACAAAACCTTCACATGCGTAGGAATCAGAATGCTTTAATTTTAAATAAACTAGGGTCTCCAGATAGAGTAAAAGTTTAACTTAGTTTCAAATGGTTTGAAAGTAGTTTTAGAAAGAGAATTCAGTTGTTTGGAATAATCTGCCAACTGGGGCACAGAAGGTAGAAAATGATGGGACACTCAGTAGGAGCTTGCATTCTATTGTAGGAGAGTTAGGGTACTTAAAATGGTGAGCTCTGATGAGTCAAATGGGCCTTTAACACCTCTGATTTACATTCTTCCAATTGCTATAATCATTTAAAATTAAATGAAGCAGTGAGGAATATTACACAGTTTGCAAGTTAGGATTTTCCTGTTTAAGATGGAGATGAGGAGGAATTTCTTCTCTGAGGGTCGTTGCCTTTGGACTCTTGCTTACAGAAGGCAGTGGAAACTGAAACATTGAATATATTCAAGTTTGGGTTAACAGATCCTCGGCCATCAACTCCCTAATTGGCTATGAGCAAAAAGTATGAAAGTGGAAGGAATGAGGAAGGATTTCAATAATAACAATGGAATGGCCGACCTCTGCTCCTTGATTTATTTTTGGCAAATGATCTTGTGTTCATCCATATAATCAAAATATAATGCCTTGACCGAGAATGTCTGTGAGGTCTCAGTTGACAGTTGCAAGGTGAAGTCTGTGTAATGTAGATGATGCTAAGAAAGAAAGTTTATAACCTTTCGAACTGTGAAGAGCTGATTCACTGATTATGTGTAAAAAGGCCAGTATGCAGGGAGTACTTGTCAGAAACAACATTCCTTTCAGAGTTCCAGGGGAACCTTTAGTACCACACTCAGCCATTTCACCTTACATCTAAATTTCAGCTGTGGTGTCTGTGAGGAAATTAAGGCTGTAATGAGATTTGGAACTGAAATATACTGGTGAAATCTAAAGGAGTGGATTATGGGTGAGTAATGTGCCTTGATAAAACTGTTGAGAATTCCTTCCATCACTTTGCTCATAACTGGGGATGACAGCGAATTCAATGGGTTGGATTTTCCTTTACTTCCTGTGGGCTCAAACTTTTTTGCTTCAACCAAACAGTTTATAAGAGATAAAGCTATCGCTAAATCTAATAGGTACGAGTCTCAAGTGATTCCTTGATCGGACGGTGTCCATGTGAGGCACAGTCTCCAGTTCCTGGTTTGTTGACCATTAAAGTGAATGAAACTGGAGACAGCGAGCCTGTGATTTCACAAGTGCTTGTGGCTCACTTTGTTTAAGCCTTGACGCAACTTCATTTGTTCAGAAGTGCAGGCACGCATTATTAGTTTGAAGGAGCTTGCTGTGTTATCTCTGCAGCATTGTATGTATCTGTTTCTGGGACTAAATGAGTTAAGTGTGGTGTTATAAAGTGGGTAGTAATGCCATTCTTGATTATTGTAATTTATGTCAAGCTAAGTGTCAGCTGACAGCACCCAGCTGTGCCCAGCACATTCTTGAGTTTCGGTCTGACAAGCTGACCTGAGTGTTTTAAGTGCAAAGATCAAATCAGTCATGGTTTTGACTGCTTTAGTCAGCAGTGTTAGTCATCACTGTGTCGAGAACAGTTGACCAAATATCTTGCCCTTGGGTTTAATTGTTCACGCTTAAACTTCAGAACAGATTTAAGTTGCTGAATGAAGTTTTATATAAGAAACAACTTTGTTCTTAGTCCTCAACCACAGAATTCTAACAGGCCGTTTGACCCATCGTGTCTGCACTGACTGTCTGAATGAGCCGTTCACTTTGTGCCGTTATCTAGCTGCTCCCCATAACCCTGCACACTCTTCCAATTCAGATAAAGTCTGATTCACATTTTGATTGCTTTCATTGAGCCTGCCTCAGGCAGAGAGTGCAGTCCACACCCTAACCACTTGCAGTAAGAAAAAGGTTGTCCCAGTCTGGCTTTTGCTTCTTTTACCAATTACTTTAAATCTCTGCGCACTCATTCTTGATCATTTTAGAAGTAGGAGGTTTCTCCTTATTTACACTGTTCAGAATCATGATTAGTCTGAATACGTCTATCAAACCTGTTGTCTGCTGTTTTTGTTTTTGAAGGCAAGCACTGCTTTGTCCAGTCTGTTTTCGTACTGAAGCGTCTCGTCCCTGGAACTATTGGCATGGATCTGCAGTCTCTCCAATGTCTTTACATCCTTCCTAAACTGCGGCACCTAGAACCAGAAACAGCATGCCTGCTGATGCTGAGCTAGAGTCCGATAACAAGCTCAGTTTGACTTCCTTTTACTCTTGTACTTTATACCCCTATTAATGAAGCTGGGAATAGTGAATGCTTTTTAACGATGCTCTCAACTTACCCTGCCACCTTCAGTTTGTCCATGACCCTCTGCTCCTTCATCCCCTTAAGAATGGCCCCTTATTTTATGCTGACTCACTTTGTTCCTTCTATTTGAGATGACTGATTTCACGTTTCTCTGCATTGAACTTCATCTGCTACCTGCCTGCCCATTCTACCATTACTTCAGACAAACATCACCCATAACTGAAAATTAGGTTAAGTGAATGCAACCTGTGAAGGGAGTTTTTAAAAAAATCTTGCCCAACTGCATTTTTTTTTGGCACCTGGTCTTGTTCTGCTGATAGATCAGGAAATTGCCAAAAATGCATTTGCAATCTGTGTGTTTGCTGGTAATATGAGATTGCATGTGATGAGCACAAATGTAAAAAAAACATTAAATTTAATCTTTGAACTTTTTTTAAACTGGAAGATTAATTAGTAACAATCCATGCCAACTTTGAGTGATCTTGTTAAGCTTTAGTTGGAGTTGTATAGCAAGATTTATTTGTTTTTGTTGTGTCACATCATTTGGAGTAGACTCATGTTCACTTAAATGTGTTGTTGGACTTCACTCAAAAAATACTAAATATTGTTATTCACCGGGTATGGTCTTGTCATACAGTGGAATTGTTGTTGTACAGTCACAAAGCATTTCTTCATAATGATAGAAGCTTTCTTCAAGACTGAGTAATGAGACAGACAGACACTGATACGCCGTCCCAGATATCTCGCGCACACACACACGCACACGCACCCCCACTGCATGCGCACACATGCACTGGACGTCCAAAAGATCCAGCTTTGATCTGTTGGAAGAGTTAACTGCCCACTTAACACGGTGTGAAGCTGGATGAACACAGCAGGCCGAGCAGGAAAGCTTGACGCTTCAGCTTCACGCCATGTTATCTCAGATACTCCAGCATCGGCAGTTCCTACTATCTCTGTTACTGTCCAAGTAGATGTTTTGTGATCAAATGCTGTACAGTCATTGGGTAAGAATAAAATTCATCTGTTCTTACACCATACATTATTCCGCGCGCCCCCCCCCCGTCCTGCCTATGCCCCCACCTCTTGTCCCAGTATCTCATGAAAAGTTGTTTGCAAAGAATTTGAGCACCGACCTGAACTGTTAGCCAGATGGATGTTAACCACTTGCGAAACTGAACCAAAGCACGAATCAAGAAAAGTGCAGAAATGTACAAGGGAAAAGAACCATATGTTGTTACGAGCTGGTTATTTTCTAACCATGCTTTGAACGAGCCCTCCATGATTGGCTGGCTGGTACAGTGAGTGTGCAAGCTGACCTCGTTTCCCTGGAATTAAAATCAAATGAACCACAGATTAAACATTCAGCCCTTTCAGCTTATCCTGCCATTCAATATGAGCATGGCTTATTTTTCTATCACAATGCCATATTCTCCTTTTCTCCCTTGACGCCTTTAAAATCGAAAATTTAATCATTCTCTTGAATATAATCAATGACTTCGTCTCCACAGCCTTCTGTGGTAGTGCATTCCACAGCTTCATTGCCATTTGAGTGAAGAAAATCGAACTCTTTGGATCTGGTGGTTGTTGAAGCCCAATTTTGGATGAGTTTGACAATGTCTCAACTGGATTGATATTGACCATCTGCCTACAGAACCAAATTGCCCATGATTCCATGCAACCTGGCACTGGGATGGCAATTTTACAAAGAGCCTCAAGAAAGGCTAGTGAGGGCAGAGAAAAGGTTTACATGTGTAGTACAGGATGTTATTCTGTTCTAATGGCTAAGCTGCATTGTTGACAGAGTGTCAGGAGCTTTTCTGTATATTCAGCTGTCATATGCTGAAACTGGGAGTGCTTGACTCTGACAAATTTGGAGAATCTGGCCCAGTCTGCAGTACTGCCATTACCCTCCTCATTAGGAGGAAAAGGTTCGATGAGGTTATCAATTGTGCCCAGTGAATATTTTTCAGAGTTGGTCTGTGCGATGATCAGAAACTGGAAATAAAATTGATCTCCAAATGTGTTCCCTCAACAGTTTGAGTACAACTTTGAGCAGGAGAAGCACTTACGGGCAGAGCTGGAGAGGGGAAGGCGAAAGCTTGAAGCAGACCTCAAGATGACTATTGATAGCCTGAACGAAATGGAGAAATTGAAGGTTGACCTGGAAGAAATCATCAAGAAGTGAGTATTTTCTTATTCTAAATGACAAATTAAAACAGCTCTTGAATCAATACTTGTGTGATGTTAGTTTGATTGCAATCAAGCAGAATCTAACCCTAACCATAATGAGCTGGATCAAATTGTGTTTTGCTGTTATATAAAGTTCCATTTTGCCATCGTCCAGACCAATTGTAGAACTCAATCCTGTGAAGCACCCTGCCTCTTTTGTTTGCTGTTCCTCATTCCTGTTGTCCTTAGGGTTTTAAACCCCAAACTAAATACAACCGTTCCTTTCCCCTCTCCCCTTCTTCCACCTGTGATGAAATGCAACCCTTAAGAGTTGGTCTGGGTCCTAGGTTTCTCAGTTCAAAATGACGAGGGGTAGGAAGGTAGTCTTGCCGAAATCGGGGTGAGTTGCTGCATTCTGTTGACTGTGCACATGGCAACACCAGGGCACTGGCTGTGAACTGGTTGAATCAGCTGCCATTTAAAGAATACATTTATGAGACACCCAATGGTTAAGTGCTCCTGTCTTTTAATGTATGGCTGTTTGTGGATAGGTAATAACCAAATGACACAATAAAAGTGATTAAAGAAAATGCATGAGACCCTGCTCAGAAGTTGTGTGGTAAATGGTTAGGTTTGCATTTATACTTTTTTTTCTCTCTCGAATTCTACCTCCATTCTAGAAGTTTATTCTATTTGAGAAATACCTCACTTGTGTTTAGTACAAATGAAGCCCCAAGGCTTGCTGTTCATTTCAGTCCCTTGCGGCTTTTCTTGGCCATAAAAGTGCAGAGCCTCTCTAGTTGTGACTTTTCATTTTAAGGCTGAATAATTGCATGTCAGGCTGACTGTAGGGACTACCTCCTGGGTGGTCTGCTCTTGGAGTTTCACAGTAATGCACCTTGCTTCTGAAGAAACTTGTTATGCCACTGATAAAAGCAACTCAAGATGTAAGCGTGAATGCAAGCTGGAAGAGTTAAAACAAGTTAGTGTGAATATCATGCTAAACCTCTGAGTCTTTGAGTATATTCAATCCTATAGAGAACCCAGCTGGTGTTGTACTGTTAAACATGTGGACAGTCAACAAGAAACTTAAACTTTTGAATGCAATAGCTCAAAGCCTCAATATATTACTATTTTCTGTCAATATATCTCTGATACAGTCAGAAAATCATGCAAGAGGAATGCTTACAGGAGAATGAAACTGCGGCACTTAATTGTGATACTAAAGTTTAATTTAGCATAGACCAGCATGTTGATAAGGACCATAAGAAATGGAAACAGGAGTAGGCCTTTCGGCCCTTCAGGTTTGCTCGACAAATTCAGTAGGGTTCTGGCTGATCCAGCACTTTACGTCCACTTTCCTGCCCCGTCTGCATAACACTTGACTTTGATACTGACCAACAATCTATTGATCAAGAATCTATTGATCTCCGACTTAAATTATGCTCAAGCTCTCTGCCCTCCACGGTTCTCTGTGGCAAGGAGTTCAAAAGACTCTCAAACCTCTGAGAGAAGAAATCCTCATCTCATTCTTAAATTCGCAGCTCTTTATTCTGAGACTATGCCCTCTGTACCTTGGCACTCTCACGAAGGGAAATTTGTTGTCAGCATGCACACTGTTAAGTCCCTGAGGAATTCTGTATGTTTCAATGAGATCACCTCTCATTCTTCTAAACTCCAGTGAGTAGAGTCCCAACCTGTTTAGACTTTGCTCAAAAGGTCATCTCTCCAAACGAGGGACCGTCCTAATGAACCATCTCTGAACTGCGTCCAATGAAATGAAATTGTCCCTTAAGGGGACCAAAACAGCCACTCAGCAATCCAGATGTAGCCTCTCCAGAGCCTTGTACAGTTCCTTGTAAGACTTGCTGACTCTTATAAAACAACCCTCTTGAAATAAATACCACAAGCCGCCTCTCCTTCCCTGCAACCCCCAGCACTCACCAGCGAATGGTGTGGGATCCAACTGTGAGGCTAGCCCTCAGTTTTTGAAGTACTGGTGGCAGAACTTGACGGTACTGCTGTCCACGAAAGGCCAGTAGCTCTTCGCATGGCATCCGTCACTGGGGATCTTGAACTTGTAGAGGCCCACTGCGGCACCTCAGTGGTAGTTAATTCAACAGACCTGCCCTAAAAGAGATGGCTCAGGGCTTTGGTGGGACCTCCATCACCTTCATTAAATCCAGTGTCTTCTCAATCTCTAATAGAGAAGGTTTTCTACGGACCACCATCTATGATTGAGTGTTAGACCCGTAGTCTGACAGTAGATTGAGACTGTTAGAGAGGCTAGGTGTGTGTGTAGAAAAATCATGTTAATTTCATTGAGGGGCAGCTCAAAGAAGTGAAAGTAAAAGGAGCCAAAAATGGATCCTTGATGGAATGTCTGAGGGAATGGTGCAGGTTTGGGAAGAGAAAACAGTGTAAAGTGAGCACAATCTCATTGAACTGAAGGAGGGAGAATGAAAAGAATTTGTTACTGACAGGGTCAAAATTGAGGAGAGTAAAGAAAAAAGATGGGCTGTCGCCATGTTCAGAGAAAACAGTGTCGAGACTTAAAATTTTACAGCAAGCAAGTTATAACATGGGGATTAGATTCAAAATGATGGTGTAATGGAAACTGGCCACATCAGATTTCTGGAAGCCCATTGGCTGTGACCCCTGTTAAAGCTAATGTAAACAGCTTTCAGTCATGAAACAAACTGGTAATAAAATGTGCTGATCCCATGTGCAATATTTGTTACATGTGGAAAGCTTTATGCGTTTTTCCTTTCCATATGTGTAAAGTGTTTTTTTTTCCTGTGTTAAGGAAGGAGCTGGAGATCAACACAGTGAGCTCTAAGCTCGAAGATGAACAGTCATTAACTGCTACTCTTCAGAGGAAGATTAAGGAATACCAGGTAAAATCATCGAACTGCATGCTGCCATTTTGTTTGCCTAACTGGAATGCCACCTAGAGAGTCGTGGGCAGTGAAACACTAAGGCCAAGATATTTAACTTAGCATCATATCGAAATAGATTTGTACAACATGGAAACAGACCCTTTGGTTCACCTTGTCCATGCCGACCAGATGTTCGAAATTAATCTAGTTCGATTTGGCCCATTTCCCCCCAAAACCTTCCCGTTCCTGTACCTATCTAGAAGGCTGTAAATGTTGTAATTGTACCAGCCTCCTCCACCTCTTCTGGCAGCTCGTTCCATTCACACTTCACGTGAAAAAGTTGCCTGTTAGGTCCTTATTGTGTCTTACCTCACTCACCTAAAACCTGCGCCCTCTAATTTTACCCTGGAAGACAGACCTTTGGGTAGTCATCCTATGATTTCATAAACCTTTATAAGGTCTACGGGCTAGAAATTTTTTGTGGGGCATAGATGCAGCACATCTGTTTCTCCTGAGCCATCATCAACAACAACTGTATTTTCTGGGCTTTTATTGTTGAAAAGCCTAGAGTGGTTTCATTTAAGGATCGGTGTTAAGGCCATTCAACAGGAAGTACCTCCGATCTGAGATTGTCCTTTTGTAGGCTGAGCTCATTCAAAACTCCTTGGCATCTAGGAGCTGAGTGGAAACTGCAGAAGCTGAAGAGGTTGTGTTTCACATAGGAGCTGTTGTGCTATTTTGTGATTTTTACAATACTCTATTATAAGAGAATAATGAAGGCTTTATTTTATATTCACTGGCTAATACAAACATACGGAATTAATTTCATTCAAGTGGGCACTGTTGTATTATATTAGAGAAGCAGAATAATGGGGACATGGAGTGACATTATGCCATTCAATATTCCTATAAACTCTCAGAAATAAGGCACCCCATTGTTATCATACTCACCTTGAGTTATGGGTGTGGTGAAATTAACCAGCAATGTACAACTTGGCTGGAATATGATCACAGATACGCGTGAATGGAATTACCTCCCAGCCAACAAACAACTTTTCTGCAAACCTTCAATAACAGTGCTGATGACAAATTCATTGGTGATCGTATTGTACTACATTGAGATTCTGCAAAGCTTTTATAAAAAAGTGCAACATCCTATAAAAAGGATTAAGGGTCAGATTTATATTTAACAGGAATATAGTCATTATCTCTTGTAGTCTTGCATTTTTTTATAGAGTCACCACATTTTCAGTGTCTTGAAGGTACTTCATTCAGTAATATGTTTGAGAAATTAAATGAAACATTTATGTCTTTCATTGCTGAAGTTCTTTGTAATAATTGTTTCAAAAATATTTCTCACTACTTAAAATTAGTTCCAAGCATTCTAGCCTTTGTGCTTTAATTAGAAGTGATATTCTGGCTGACCTTGCCTTTTAAACTGAAAGTGAGAGTTTCTTCTTGACCCACTGTACCTTAAACTGTAGAAGTTAAATATTTGCAATCTGGCAGCTAAACTCAGCCCTTTCCACTTGGGATCGATCTTGTGATCTCAGTGATCGGACAACAGTGGCGAAGGAATCAAGTCAAACAGAATGCTGTTTACAGGCAGGAAAAATCAGTCAAAATCTCAGAAAATGGTCGTTGGGCCAGTGTTATTGGATGTATTCACTGGGAATTTCTTGGGGTGGAGATCAGCTGCCATAACTCTGAGAGACTATCAGAAAACCCATCTGTGTATTTTTTTGGTGATTCAGCTGATTTTCTGCTGATGAACCTCAACGAAAGCTCCAAGTACCCCTCTTTAAAGTTGTGAAGCACTCTTTTTAATGTTAGAGTTTACCTGAGGCTTTGTGAATTCTAGGTATGCTTATAGCCCTGTCTAATTAAGTAGTTGCAACAATGTCAGAAGTTAGCCGGACAAGATACCTCCTTCTAAAACTGTGTTGACTTCAACCTCCTGTTCATGTTGGCACTCCCAATGCTCCATTGAACGGCTTCCAATACGTGCACTGAGTTTCTGAGAAGTTTAGAACGTAAGAACTAAGAGCAGGAGAAGACAATTCAGCCTCTTGAGCCTACTGTGCCATTTTCTGTGAGAACACATGCCATACTGCTTGCATTGCAGTGGCACCCTCTATGTATCCATTAACTCTTTTGACACAGTTAACAACACTTCACAGTATGGTTGGTGCGATTCAGCACCTTCCAGACTGTAGCATCTGCTGTTTAGGATTAATTAGTCTTGAGCCCCTTAAGTCCACCAACAACTGGTCACAGAGAAAGACCAATGCCAAATATATATTTGATTCTCTGCAAGTAATGACAGTACAGATTGGATAAAGATTTCCTTATATGAATAAAATATATTTTTGCAATAAATAGACATGCAAGTGACTTTCAAACTATGTAACATTTCATTGTGAGTCCATCTATGCTAGATCACTCCTAATGGCTTCTCTACTGTGTATTTCAAAAAAACGTAGTCATGTTAAATATTAACTGTGTAGAATTATTGTACCATTTACCTGTTCAAGAGATTTTGGTTTTCCTTGGCTAACCCCCAGGTGGTTTTAAAACTCCATGGTATTGTGTTTGGCTTTGACAATGATATTCCTGTCTGTAGATACAACTTCTTCCTCCCAATTTCCTTGCAGTGTAGTGATCCATTTTCTTTGGTTGCGTCATTGGTTTGTATGGGCTGCAGAGCTGTTCTTTTTTACATGTTTCTCTTCGTGTTATGGTTTTAGACCATGTCAGTTTCTCTAAACTACTCTTGACTAGTTTTGCATTGTAATTTTTTTTCTTTATTCATTCATAAAATGACGCTGTTACTGGCGAGGGTAGCATTCATTCTCCATCCTTAATTGCCTAGAGGGCAGTTAAGTGTGAACAAAATTGCCATGGTTCTGGAGTCACATGTAGGCCAGACCAGGTAAGGATGGCAGTTTCCTTCCCTAAAAGGACATTATCGAACTAGAAGGGTTTTTTCCAATTGGCAACGGATTCGTGGTCATCATTAGACTCTTAATTCCAGATTTTTTTTATTGAATTCAAATTTCACCATCTGTTGTGACAGGATTCAAACCTGATTATTCACATCTCTGGATTAGCAGTCCATTGGTAATAGCACTAGGCCTTCATTGACCCCTGATTCAGCTAACATCCTGTGTGTGGAGTAGTCAGCTATTTAGATATTCTGTTAGTCTCCAACTGACCCTTTCATCAGTACTGTCCCCAGTTGATTTATTTAAGCTCACCCTTCACTATCTCAAACTTGACCCTTTTTAAAGTTGTACGTCAAAATAATGAATTATAGCTGTTCATAGAATCATAGTGCGCAAGAAACAGCCATCTGGCACAACACCTGTGGTGGTGCTTTGAAATTGTGATCCCATTAGTCTCCTTCCCCCACCTCTTTTCCTGGTAGCACTATGCTTTTCTTTCCTTTTCAGTCAGTTATCCAACTCATTTTTGAAAGTTACTACTGAATCTACTCTTAGGACCCTTTAAAACAGTGCATTCCAGATTATAACTCTGCCTCTAATTCATTCACCAATTTTGCTAAATCTGTACCTTTTGGTTACTGACTCTGCAAGATGAATTAGTTTCTCCTTGTTCTAATGGATCAAAACTTCTTAAATTTCATCACATTACGACCGTATACAGCATCCCAGCTTCTGTCCTTAATATAATTTTAATTGTAATCATCCTTACGGAGAGAAGGCATGATGTTTTGCAGGATTAGCAAAGTTTGGTTAATGAGCTTTCTTTGCTGCCATCCACTTCTACGTAAATGGATCCTGAGAATGCAGTATTGTGCACCCAGTAGTAGTTCCCTTCTTATGCTGCAGCTTTTAACGAACATAATTTCTGCTCTTTGTTTTCTTTTTAAAACCAATATTCTGAAACACTTCAGTTAAGATAAATTGCTTCACCATTTTGTTCTCCTAATACGGTCTTCTAAGTCCTTTTTTTACAATGTTAATTATGTGCTATTGTAACTTTTTGCATGGGAAGACCACTTTATTAACAGTCTTCAATGCTAAGTTAGCTATTCGTTTTGGTACAGATTTGGCCTTTTAGCACGTAATTCATTACATTTTGAAGCAAGTGGGCTATAAACAGTTTCTCAGATTAGGCAGTGATGCTGAACAGAACTGAGAAATATTTGCTCTGTTCCTTCTCTTTTTAAATGTCAGTTCCTGGAGTCACTCTTACTGGCCTCTGTTAAGATGCTGGTGATTCACCAGTAGCAGTCAAATTGGCCCAGCCTTAGACAAAGTATTTTCCACAATTGTGTAAATTATAATTTTTAAGGCCTTCCTGCTCCAGAAATACTAATTTGCACATCTGACTTTTAATCAGAACCCAGTTGTGAGATTTTGCTGTAGTTAGCTCTTAATTTCTGTGGGATTATATAGAATGTATGCTTAGTTTTATCCTGAGAACAAGTTGAAATACTGGATTTGATAATGTAGGAAGAAACCGGAAGGAAAAAAGAGTTGTACTGTCTTGAATGTGTCCTTTTTTAGATGCCAGAAGTATTAATAATTAGTTTTCATGATGCGCGGATAATTAGGTAGATGTTGGGAACAAAACAATGACACAGCTCCTCCAAGGATTTTCATGAGTGCTTTTGATGTTTTATGTTCACGCCTGATTTGATTGAGTTTGGCAGGCAGCTTGCCGATTGGGAAGGAATTTGATTGGTTGGTCCTATGAGGAGCAAAGTGCAAGAGTGTTTTAGCTCTGGGAGGGCTCTTGTGTGGCTGGTATCAGGGACACTTATGCTCCCTGTCAGCCCTAGCGATAATTTATTTAGGAAGCAACTTTGTAAGCAGAAGACCATTTGGGGGCACCAAGTACTGGGATGATGGATACGTCAGTGGAACCCGCTGCTCAGATAAGAAGCACTGTGCAGGTCCAGAATGTGACCAAATAAAAGATGCCTGAAATTGAGCTTACTAGGCAAAGGCTCTAAGAACATTAGCATCTATTAATGTGGTAACTGGAACTGACTGTTTCATGGGGCTGGAAAACTTACTTTGTTTTCCCAGTGATCAGTAGATGCCCTGAATCAAAATACAGAGACTGGCGGCTCACAGGGAGGGATTTTGTTATTTGAAATTTATTCATGGGATGAGGGTGTCTCTGTCTAGGCCAGAATTTATTGCCCATGAAAAGATGGTGGTGAGCAGCCCTCTGGTTGACCCACGCATAGTGCAGTTACAAAAGTGGCTCCAGGATGAAACCTGATAATAGGCACAGAATATTTGGTGCCAGGGCATAACTGCAGCCAGTGTTTAAATTTAGGTGTAAACTTTAAAATATTGGAAATTGTGAGCACTGTTCTTTGACATTTTACAACTCTGTGGTATGGGCAGATGAACTGTTTGATTGTTTGGGAAGACCCTGCAGGTGAAGCCGAGTTCCTGAAAAGTATATTGACCATGAGATGATTGAGGACTATCAGCCAGCAGTAAATGCTAATTTCCTTTGTTCCTTCATTAACATCCATTGAGTGCATTTGCACAAGAATTAGTTTTACTTTAGTCAGCATGCATGTATCATAACATTTTTAAATTATGAGAGAAACGCTCATCAATGATGCAGCAAAACAAAGTCAAAAGATTGGTCTTGATTATGACAACTAGACACAGTTTATCCTTTTGATAATGGGAACTGCAGATGCTGGAGAATCCAAGATAACAAAGTGTGAAGCTGGATGAACACAACAGGCCAAGCAGCATCTCGGGAGCACAAAAGCTGACGTTTCGGGCCTAGACCCTTCTTCAGAGAGGGGGATGGGGTGAGGGTTCTGGAATAAATAGGGAGAGAGGGGGAGGCGGACCGAAGATGGAGAGAAAAGAAGATAGGTGGAGAAGAGAGTATAGGTGGGGAGGTGGAGAGGGGATAGGTCAGTCCAGGGAAGACGGACAGGTCAGGGAGGTGGGATGAGGTTAGTAGGTAGAAGATGGAGGTGCGGCTTGAGGTGGGAGGAAGGGATGGGTGAGAGGAAGAACAGGTTAGGGAGGCAGAGACAGGCTGGGCTGGTTTTGGGATGCAGTGGGGGGAGGGGATGAACTGGGCTGATTTTGGGATGCGGTGGGGGAAGTGGAGATTTTGAAGCTGGTAAAGTCCACATTGATACCATTAGGCTGCAGGGTTCCCAAGCGGAATATGAGTTGCTGTTCCTGCAACCTTCGGGTGGCATCATTGTGGCACTGCAGGAGGCCCATGATGGACATGTCATCTAAAGAATGGGAGGGGGAGTTAAAAAGGTTCGCGACTGGGAGATGCAGTTGTTTATTGCAAACCCAGCGGGGGTGTTCTGCAAAGAGGTCCCCAAGCCTTCGCTTGGTTTCCCCAATGTAGAGGAAGCCACGCCGGCTACAGTTGATACAGTATACCACATTGACAGATGTGCAGGTAAACATCTGCTTAATATGGAAAGTCATCTTGGGGCTTGGGATGGGGGTGAGGGAGGAGGTGTGGGGGCAAGTGTAGCCCTGCGGTTGCAGGGGAAGGTGCCGGGTGTGGTGGGGTTGGAGGGGAGTGTGGAGCGAACAAGGGAGTCACGGAGAGAGTGGTCTCTGGAAGGCAGTCAAGGGTGGGGATGGAAAAATGTCTTGGGTGGTGAGGTCAGATTGTAGATGGCGGAAGTGTCGGAGGATGATGCGTTGTATCCGGAGGTTGGTGGGGTGTTATGTGAGAACGAGGGGGATCCTCTTTGGGCGGTTGTGGCAGGGGCGGGATGTGAGGGATGTGTTGCGGGAGATGCGGTCAAGGGCGTTCTTGACCACTGTGGGGGGAAAGATGCGGTCCTTGAAGAACTTGGACATCTTGAACATCACCCTTGTCTGCCTTCTGGAGAGACCACTCTCTCCGTGACTCCCTTGTTCGCTCCACATTCCCCTCCAACCCCACCACACCTGGCATGTTCCCCGGCAAGTGCAGGAAGTGCTACACTTGCCCCCACACCTCCTCCCTCACCCCCATCCCAGGCCCCAAGATGACCTTCCATATCAAGCAGTGGTTCACCTGCACATCTGCCAATGTGGTATACTTTATCCATTGTACCCGGTGTGGCTTCCTCTACATTGGGGAAACCAAGCGGAGGCTTGAGGACCGCTTTGCAGAACACTTCCGTTCGGTTTGCAAGAAACAACTGCATCTCCCAGTCGCGAACCATTTTAACTCCCCCTCCCATTCCTCAGACGACATGCCCATCATGGGCCTCCTGCAGTGCCACAATGATGCCACCCGAAGGTTGCAAGAACAGCAACTCATATTCCGCTTGGGAACCCTGCAGCCCAATGGTATCAATGTGGATTTCACAAGCTTCAAAACCTCCCCTTCCCCACCGCATCCCAAAACCAGCCCAGTTCATCTCCTCCTCCCCCCACTGCATCCCAAAACCAGCCCAGCTCGTCCCGGCCTCCATAACCTGTTCTTCCTCTCACCCATCCTTTTCTCCCAGCTCAAGCCGCACCTCCATTTCCTACCTACTAACCTCATCCCACTTCCTCCTTGACCTGTCCGTCTTCCCTGGACTGATCTATCCCCTCCTTACCTCCCCACTTATACTCTCCTCTTCTCTCCATCTTCGGTCCGCCTCCCCCTCTCTCCCTATTTATTCCAGAACCCTCTCCCCATCCCCCTCTCTGATGAAGGGTCTAGGCCCGAAACGTCAGCTTTTGTGCTCCTGAGATGCTGTTTGGCCTGCTGTGTTCATCCAGCTTCACACTTTATTATCACAGTTTATCCTTTTAATACCATTACTGTGACAACTTGCAGCACTGTTGCTTGAGGCTGCATGTTAGAAGCATTAAGCTGAGTAGCTTGCTGGACCCTGTCAAGGTTATTTTGGATCCAGTGTAACATAGAAGGAGCACCTGGGTAAGGACAGTCAGTTTTATTCCATTAATGGATGTGAGTGACCTGATAAGTTCTTGTAACAGTCCAAGGCTGTGTTGCACTGTCAGGGGTACAGTGAATTGGATGAGGTGTCAATGTGAGGTTCTGCCTGCCTGTAAAACATCACGAGGCTCTGTTTTGAGCAGAGAAGTTACCTTTGGTGCCCTGATCAAGACATACCCATCAATCAGGCTATTTGGAAGTTACCTCATTTGCTGTGTTTGAGAGTTTGATGTGCACAAATTGGTTGTTGCTTTTCGTAAATTACATTCGTGATTACTCTCAAAGAAAATAAATATAATTGGCTGTGAATCACTTTAAGGAGTCTGGTGGCCATGAAAAGTGCTGGATAGTGCAAGTCTCTTTGACTTGTTTTCCATTATTTCTGACTGAATTTAAATTCAATCTTGTGTTTTCTGTATCATTGTCCTCTGAAACAACCATCACACTGCCCATTAAGCAATGAATAGCCCGAGAAGGGTTCATCATTTCCAGTATGACTATATGTCAGAATATCGAAATAGTTAACACCAGCCAGTAGTTATGTTTAATTGAGTAAAATTCCCCTTGTAAGGAGCGTACCACTTGGCACACAGTCAATTAAGCAGTAAAATCTAAGAATAGAATTTTAAACCCAATTTTTATCTTTCACTATTCAGATTGATGTGTGGCAAATACTCAAAGACAAAGTCTTTTATTACCATAAAGTATCTTCTGTTGTTTTGCTTTTTGACTGGTGTTTGAGGTTGAAACTGATATAGCTGTCCCATTAAGTCATGATCTGTTGCTGTTCTTGAAGACCAGACAATGAAGCCTTTGTTCATGATATGGTTGATATCAATGGTTCATTTCTTTTCCAGTGCAGTTGATATTTTGCTGAGTGCAGGTGAACACAGGCAATATCCATAATTAACCTAACAGGCAGCTGATGTGGCCTGATTACGTACTGGGGGAGAAAATTGGATTAGTCCCTGAAAACTAGGATGGGAACTGCAGTGGACAGTTGACTTCTTGCCTGTAGACTATAATGCAAGCCGCTTGCCAATTTTGTGCTGCCTACTCATTTCCCTGTGTCCCATCGGCTATAAATGCTGTTATTGGTGAGGCACATCGTTAGGAGTCCTTACTGTGAGTGGCCAGTAACACTTAAATCTGCTCTGCATTGCTTTAAAGCTCAGCAGCACAGTTTAAAAGGAGCAATCTATTGTGGCTGGGAACAGTAACTTGAACAACTGCTCAGCAAGTATCATCACTCGTCTGCCAACCAGATCCTGTTCATAAGACCTCATTCCTCCTGTTTCAACAATTAGCACTGCTGTAAACTTGCATCTGCATCTCTGAAGTTGCGTGCACTTCCAGCTTTAAACTCTGGCACTGTTTTATGCCTCATGATCAATATACCTTGAAAAGATATGTGCTAATAATATAATCACAGTTTGATAGTATATGACCTGAAGGTATTAAAAGTCTCAGACTCCAGTTTACTTGGTTACTTGTGGCATGGCATGCTGATAGTGCTACTGTTTGTAACCAAGTAGCTAAATGTTAACCCAGTTGCTGCCACACTTTGCTGGGGACCTGGGCTTGATTCCAGCCTTGAGCAACTGTGTGTGGAATTTGCATATTCTCCCTGCGTCTCTGTGGGTTTCCTTTGGGTGCTCTGGTTTCGTCCTACCATCCAAAGACATGCAGGCTAGGTGGATTAGCTGTGCTAAATTGCCTGTAGTGTTTGGGGATGTGTAGATTAGGTGGATTATAGGCTGATGGGTCTGGGTGGGATGCTCCTGAGGGTCAGTGTGGACATTTTGGGTCAAAGGGCCTGTTCCCACACTGTAGGGATTCTAGAGTTCTGTGGTTATGAACCTGAGAAATGTAATGTTTGCATACAATAATTAGTCGTAATAAATGCCTATTGAATTCTTCATAACATCCATGTCCATTTCCTTGCATCGTAGGAGACAAAGTAAGTATTGCCTTATTGGGAAAATACACTGTTGCAAACAAAATTACATCAGACGCTGGGCCAAGCAGTGTTAGACTAGACGATCAAAAGCTTGGCTTTGGTTTTAAGGAGTATTTTACAGGAGGAAAGAAAGCTTGACAGGCAGAAGTGCAGGAGACTGCATTGCCTGTAATAAATCCTGCCTGAGGACCTGCTGAGCCAAAGCATGATTAAAATGTTTTTTCTTTTTTTTAGAAAAAAGCCTTCAGGGATGTTTCAGTGCAGAGCTTTGGCATTTGGGAGTTGGCAACTCAGCTGCTAATGGTTAAAACTGGGAATATGCAAGGAGCCAGTGCAAAGATCTCAGAGGATTGTAAGATCCAAATCCGATAGTGCTTATAGAGAGAGAACATGAAAGATCCTGGGAGTACTAGAAAGCCAGGGTGAGAATTTCGGAATACAGTTGCACTTATTATTGAGCTGATAGCTGGTCATCTTGACCGCTGGAGTTAACGGAAGAAAATCCAGGATTACGAATAGCCATTATCAACAACTGTCAGAGAATAAGCAATTGCATCGGTCACCTACATATTAAGGGTGACAAGTTAAACTCTTCCACTGCTTACAGATACCAAACCAGACATTAAAGAGTCTCTGTATTGTAAATCAATTCATACCGACACCCACCTTCAGTGTTATTTGGTCTTCGACGAGAACACAATCTTGTGAGAAATATTGCTGAATAGGAGCTTCGGTATTTAGCTTTCAAATCTAACCCATACTGTCTCCAGAATGTAAACCATGATCAGTCATGCCAAGATTGTGGAATCATCACACAATATCATCTTGTCATCTTACAGGTGAAAAAGCTTTGTTCATTAAAACCAGAACTCCATAAAACAAATTCATCTTTTGAATGAAGAAGGCCGTTAATGCAACTGTCCTGCTCAAACCCCTGCTTTAACCTCAACCCAGTTATGGTGAATTAGTCTCTCTCAGCGACTGTATTCAGCTCAGTCTTTCATCTTTCATTCTTATCATTATGGCTTTGCTCCTTGCACTTCGTCTTTATCTCCCATTCTCTATCTTGCTTTGTGAGGATTGCTTCATGTTTCCTGTTGCCAAGTATTTAGCCCGGGTATCCCGCCTATAAATGTTACTGCCTAGATCCTTGAACACAGTTAAACAGCAGGCAGTTTCTCTTGCTAGAAATGGTAAGCTTTGACAGCCTTTGCTTTTGTTGCAACATCTGAGTAGTTCATGGATCTCTCAAACCTCCCCCTGCCAGTTTTATTACCAAATTGACCTGTACTGAAATAGTGAACCAGAAAGTCGTTGTTTAATTCCAGTAAACAGCACTAAAGTCTATGACTTTAGCTAGTGGAACTTAAATTTACTTCACTAATCTGGGTGTTGATGCTTTTGGTGCAGTTGCTATTATCTGTGCCTCTGAGCCAATGCACTGGGTTTGAATCCCATTCCAGCACCATTGAAAATAATGTAAGTATTTCCAATAGGACTGAAGACGGCAATAAGGCTATGGAGGGAATGTCTTGATCATCCATATTTGGTGCCAACTGGCAAACCTCCAGCTATCACCCTGGCAACCTGTTCCAGAAAATGGAGTTTTGAAAGCACATACTCTATTTTTTCTGAAGAAGGGTCCAAACCCGAAATGTCAGCTTTCCTGCTCCTCAGATGCTGCTTGGGTTGAAACAGAGGGGATGCAGATGCAGCTGTACACCTTGTTATCTCACATGCTTTATCTGATGTGTCACCTAGGCATGAGAAGAACAACAGTCTTATGATATACAAACTCCAAGGAGTAAAGCTGTAATTAAGCAATATGAAACTGTCTTCCAGTTGAAGTCCGAATTGTGCTCAGTACTGTGCATGTACCACAAAAGTGCTAGAATCTGCCATTTCTACAGTTTGATGTCCCATCTGTTTCTTATCCTCCTCTTAAAATGGTAATCAAGAACCATTAAAATCCGGAGTTTAAGGTTGCTTTGTGCATTGCCAGTCTGGATCACTCTGGATAAGCTTCCGTTCTATTTTCCACAGGCAATTTTGCAGCCTTTGACCGAACCCAACACCAACACCCACTCGACTTACCTCCCTTATCCCACTCACGAAATCCTGAATATCTGAGGTTATTCCTTCATTGACACCTGACCCATTCTTGTCCTCTTAACCAGGTACCTTCCATCCATACCCCCGCTGCACTCACCAGTCGCTCTGCACCCTTCTCCTCCCCCCCCCCCCCCCACCATGGCACCCTACTCTCTCACTCAACATCCAATGTATCCACCAAACCTATACTCATCTGCCACCCTACTCCCTTACCAACCCACCTTTCACCCTCACTCCTTAGGTTGGGCACTTACCATGACAGTGTGGAGTGTTGATGTCTTTGGCACCTTTAGACTGTGTGTTACTTACAGTGATCAGGTAGCTGTTGCACTAAAGAGGCGGGGGAAACTAGTTTCTGTGGTGATCCATTCTGACCTTGTCTGTGTAGTTTTCTGGACCCTATCTGTTGCTTCTGGTCAGAAAATCTTAGGAAGGCAAGTAGTCAACTTTATGTCCTATTTAGGGTGGAGACAGGGACTTCAGCCTAGATTGTAAGATTTGGATATGGGTTTTATATTGTAAAGCTATTCAGGAAGAGTTAGAAATCAGCTATTCTGTGCATTCACATCTCGTATGCTGTATCTGTCTGCACTGGAATCATGTGTCAAGCATCAATATAACAAACCACCATCTGCTTCCAGAGCAGGGAGACGTACTACATTATGGAGTTTGAAGTGAGATAAATTTCAACTTGTAGGAAACAAGATAAAACAGGGTGTACAGCTAAAGGTTGTAAGTACTCCAAATTGCAACCCAGTAAGCATGTGCCAAACAATGATGCATGAACCTGTATTCTTTGTGATTTAAATATCAAAGTGGCACTGGAATGGAATTACCAATAAAGGAGAACTTTTAATGTCAATGTTCCATGAAAGCCTAGCCAATTATTTGCCTCTAAGCTTAATTTAGATGATTGTACAGGAAATAAATTTGTGTATCTCACTGCTGCAAAATGTGTTGCAAAATGCACAACCCCTACCAAAGGGGAAGAAGTCTTATTCAGTCTGAAATGCAATTATATAAGATAATTACAAGCACTAAGCTTTTCAGCAATCAGGTGATGTCCGAAACCATGGGAAAAAATTCCATTGGTTTATAACTGTCAGATCAAACATAACATACAGTTTCAGCATCACCACAGCACTTGGTTGTTGGTTGACAGCCCTGTGAAGTTCGGGGTTTGTTCTCTTTAGTTCAGCCTGATGTTGTTTCCACAGGCCAGATGGGAAGAACAGCTTAGAATGACAAATAATCTTAACATATTTATTCAGTTATAATCAATGCTTGCATATTAGCAAATAATACAGAAAACATACTGGCAAGCATAGGACTTATCATGACGACAATTGTTAAGGTGATTCAAATATTCAGTAAGTTGATTTGACCCCATCAGAGAGGGCACTTACCACCGCAGGCACTTACCACTGCAGGCACATCATGGTCTCTGCTACCCTGCTAGTTTGTGACTTTGAGGCAGAGTTTGCTGTTGTTCATTGCCACAAGTTCTCCTTTGTCTAGGATCTATCTAATAGTCAGTCTTAGAGGGCACACTCCATAAAATCTTCACTGAAGAGCAATTGTACTCTGAAATCAAGATAGCTTATTGCCTGATAGCAATAAGTACAACTGCTAGCCAGGAACAATAAAGATACTTGAAGTTCTGCAAGGACTAGAGCAGATCTCTCGCTGTCTTCCCCACCCCTTGCTCTCTCTCACTGTCTCCCCCCACCTCTCTCTCTCGCTGTCTCCTCCTCTACCCCACAGACGGTGTTTGACATCAGATAGCGTGGAACTCTGTGATATAGACATTAAGGTAACGGGGCTGAAGGAGTAAAGGGGCCTGATGCAAGATGTCTGTCCACTGGTGATGGAATACCAATCAGGCTAAGAAATGAGCCACCTAAAGCTAATTTTCCTGAATTTCATGTCGGCTGCGAAATTTGACAGGGCTTACGTGGATCTCCTGTGGTTCCCAATAAACCCGATCATATTTGCCTACAGCTGACTGAAGGGTTTCTCTTTGGGCACTTAGTGACTGATTGTGACCCAGCATTGGGAAGGGGAGGGTTGGTAAAACCCACACCCTCAGCTCCAACCCTCCAGGTGCTTTCCTGTGACTGCTGTTGCATGCCTGTGAACTGACTGGCGGGATACCATGTTGATTAGCTGGCTAGGCATTGGGCCATTACCTCTTGTAGGTGTGTTTTTGTTTAAATGGCTCACAGGACATGAGTGTTGCTGAATTGGCTTTTAAATCCCATCCTTAATTGCCACTGCTGGCACACCATGGTCTCTGCTACCATAGTTAAGAGTCCGGCACATCACTGTGGATCTGGAGTTGCGTGGAAGCCAGACTAGGTAAGGTTGGAATATTTACCTCCCAAAAGGGTGTTTGTGAACAAGATGCGTTTTTACAAGAATCAGCAATGGTTTCATGGACACCATTAAACTAAGCTATTTTATTCCAGGTTTTTACTGAGTTCAGACCTTACCATCTGCTGTTGTGGATTCAAACCCCTGAGACCAGAACATCAGCTTGAATTCCTGGATTATGAGACCATTGGCATTGCCGCTGTGTACACTTATATGTTGGACTGAAACCTTGCCTCAGAGCCAACATGGACCCTCCACGACCTTTCCAGCCCATTTAGTAGTGTAAGGGAGGAACCACCTCACTAGTAGTTAATTTTGCCGCATGTGTTTCTTTTCTGTGTAGCTTACAGCCTGGTTGCATCAGCTCATATCTTGAACTCAGTGCAAGTGAGTCAGGTGTACAATTCTCCCATCAGGATCCCCGCTTTTATTATCTCTTCGGTGACGTGGAAAATAGGATTCTAAATCACAACTTCCAGTGGTTTTGTGATTGGACGCACTGCTCTGTGGTTCAGCTAGGAACTTGGAGGGCTGACCTTAATTAACCCCTGGTTCATTCTCACTGGATGAGGTAACTTCTGCAGGCTCCTTTGACAGCACATGCCAAATCCTCAACCTCTACCACCTCGAAGGATGAAGAGGCAGAAATATGGGGATTCCACCAAGTTTCCCACCCTGCCATCCCGTCTTGGCAATGTATCTCCATTTCTTCACTGGGTCAAAATCCTGGAAATCCTTTCCAAGCAGCGATTCAAGAAGTCAGCTGGCTACCACTTCCACAAGGGCAATTAGGGATGGCCAAAGAATGCTGGCCCAGTCAATGATGCTCATGTCCTGTGAATTATTAATTTAAAAAAATTGATAATTTCTTCTCTCTCGCTGCAAACATTTGTTGGAAAATTCCAAAGGCTCTCCCTCAGATGAGGACATACTTGGCTGTGAGGTCCTCTCAGTCTTCCAACATTTGCTGGTCAGCGGAACCATCCATGAAGCGTGGCTGTTGGAGTATAGAGAAGATATCTTTGTCAGGGTCAGCACGAGGAACCTTAGCTTCAAGCTGAGCAGCATCTTCAAGGGAGTGGGGATAAAATACGGTAAAGATTTTTGAATGATTCACAGTGACATGGCTACATTCCTGCTGTCCAGAAGACATTACCTATTGATGCGCTGAGCACACGTGTGGGTTAATCCAGTTTGTACAGCTTGAGAAACTGTTTTTAAAGAGGCGAGTATTTTTACTGAAGAAACGTATGTGATAAATGGCTTCAGCATATCAAGGCCAGCTATGTAATTCCTGAAAGGGTTAATGCATCACGCACTGTCGGGCCAGCTTTTGTTTAGTCTGCTGGTTGTACATGTCTGCACTGTCTGAAAGCTGTGAGCCTGACTCTGGAGCTGACTGAGGAGGCACTGAAATGGAATGTGAATTACCCCTTGAGACTAAATGGACCACTTTATTAGACACCTCTCGAGAATTTGCTGAAGGCTAAAATTGTTGTTTCTGGATAGTCGGAAATTGACCGCTGAGGATTTTTGGTGAATGGAGGTGTTTCAGGTGAAACCTGAGATTCTTTTAAAAGCTGATTTTGCAATACTTGAGTTTAACTGATAAAGAAAGGATCCAGGTAAGCTATGCCCGTTGGTGGTAACAAGCTACTGTCCCTTATTCAGCTTGGCAGAAGGTGGGGCTTCCTGGTTAATTGAGGGGAGTGGTGCAATTATGAGGAAGCTACGAGGAACAAGGAATAGAAATGTATGTTAATGGGATGTAATGAAATAAGGATGGAGGAAGTTTGTGCAAATGCCAGCCACCTAGGTACAATGACCTGTTCATGTAAATTGTACATTATGATTCTGCCGTGGAATTAAGAATGCCAGCTTCAGTGAAATAAATGCGAGAATCAGCAGGGTCCCATGAACTTGTCCTGGTTCTGGGTTTGCGGTGCTAAAGTGGTTTGAGAATAATAATAATGTGGAAGAGCTGGTCATGAAACCGGAAAGAAATGCAAATCTAAAAGCTTCTTAAAAACCAAAAGAGCTGTGAGTGCTGTAAATCAGAAACATAAACAGAAATTGCTGGAAAAGCTCAGCCGGTCTAGCAGCATCTGTGGAGAGAAATCAGAGTTAACATTTCAGGTCAAGTGACCCTTCCTCAGAGCTATTCTGATTCCTCTTAAAAGCTGATTTAGAGTTTATGGACATAAGCTAGTTTTAAAACCACAAGTTAATGTAGTTTATCACTAAATATAAGCTGTATTTTAATGGTTTATTTTTTTATCCCAGTAGTGTACTGCAAGATGGATTATGTTTTATTTCACCCTATTTGTACTCCTGACAGACTAATCCCTTTTGGAGAACTGACATTCTTATTGGTTTTCTTTGCTGTTAAAAGATACACGAGTTAATGATCTTAGAGAATGGATATTTTCCTTTCCCCATGAAAGATTTGTTTTCGATGTATCCATTACTTAAGGACAGTTAACCAATTAGTTTTGCGCTTAATTGTTAATGGCTTCCTAATTCTATCTTGTAAATTTTATCTCAATGAAATCTGATCAGAACGTGTTTTTTTTCATTCATGAGATGTGGGCTTTATTGGCAAGGTCAGCACTTAGTACCTATCCCTAATTGCCCTTGACGATAGCAGCGAGCTGCCTTCTTGAACTTCTGCAGTCCATTTAGTGTAAATGTAGCCACAGTGCTGTTAGGGAGAGAGGGACAGTGTTTCAGGATTTTGACCCAGTGACACTGAAGGAATGAATAGGAATTTCCAAGTTAGGACGGTGAGTGCCTTAGCGAGGACTTTGCTGGTGTTTGTGTTCCTAAGCATTTGCTTCCCTTGGGCTTCTAAATAGTAAGTTTGAGAGTTTGGAAGCTGCTGTCTAAGGAATCTTAGTGAACTTCTGCAGCACATCTTTTAGCTGTTACATATTGCTATTGCAACTGAGTGAAAGTGGTGGAAGGAATGAGTACTGGTGGATGTGGTGCCAATCAAGCGGGCTGCTTTGTCTCCAGTAGTGTCAAGTTTCTTGAGTGTTGTTAGAACTGCACTCGTCCAGGCAAGAATACAGCATTCCATCAGACTTCTGGCTAAAGCCTTGTAGATGTTGGACAGACTTTGGACAGTCAGGAGGTGAGTTACTGCAGAATTTTAGCCTCTGACCTGCCACCATGCATGTCTTCACTCTCTCCAGTTCTTTTCCCTTCCTAATTTAGCATTGGCACTTTATTTGACCATGAACATAATTTGTCCTTTGGTAACTCCTCAGAGTAGCTACTGTTCATGCATGGGCCTCATCAGCAAGTGGGCACAGAATGTGTTTCAAATAGGGGACGCCATTGCGAAAGCTGATGTTGCCCTCATCCAGATTTACACTTGGATTTCTAATATCATAATCAGAAGCAGAAACGTTTCACGATCTTCAGCTCCATAACTAGAAACCACTGGGCTTAGTTGAAGAACTAATTGCAATATCCCAATTATTGTATTAGCAGGGACTCATTATTAGCCACAAGCTTTTGGTGTGCATTGCTTAACAACTCCCACTGTTGTCATCTTCCATTTTGGTTTTATCTCTTTGAGGAGAGCCCTTTTTCAGAGTGTTGTCTATAGTTTCAACAAATCATAACCTTGGTGTGCAAGTCTCACTATTGAGTATATGCTTTGAATGCAATGTCCTCTGCTTTGATTTCAAAGTAAGTGAGAGTTAGTTTGAATGCTTTTTACTTGTTTAGTTTGGGATCATGGTCAGCATGGATTGATTGGACCGAAGGGTCTGTTTCTATGCTGTATGGCTCTAGAAAACTTTATATGGTGCATCATTTCGGGCAGTAAAGTGAAACTGCCATAGTCCAGGAGGACCATAGGGCTGCTGTCTCTTTAGAGAGAGAGAGAGAGAGGGAGACAACTGATGGGAAGTTGAACATGAGAGTCACCATGCCTTGGATGAGGGACGAGGTTGACAAGGTGGGACCTCAGCTGGTACAGGAGTTGAACCTGTAATGTTAGCATCGCTGTGGATTGCAAACTTCCCATCTGGCCAACTGAGCTAACTGACCCCAAGGCAGTACAGACATGGCTGAAGTGCATGAAGATTAAATACTGTTAATATCTCTAGTCTTTGAAGTCAAATGCAAAACATGGGCCAAAATACTGGAAAAAACTCTCTTTCTCTTTCTCTTTCCCTACCTTCTTATTTCCACTTCCAAATTTTTGGCACCCAATACTTTTATACTGCCCTGTTTTTATTATTTTTTTTGCAGACTCGTGTGGAGGAGCTAGAAGAGGAACTGGAAGCTGAACGGACCATGAGAGCCAAGGTAGTGATGGCACTTCACTGATCCCTTGAATTTAAAATAACAAGAGTAGATAATCTGTTAGGTGACTTCTTTTTAAGAGGCCTGAAGAGGATATTCACTGTCCTAAAACCAAAATTACACTAATACTTCATTGAGAATTAGAACCCCTTTTATTATTGAAACTCTGTCACAGAAACAATAATATTTTTAGTTTAAAACGGCATCGAAAAGACCTTCCCAAGTGTCTTTCATAATTAAACTTGTTGAAGCAGTCTTGAGCTTTTCTGACAAGAAATACTACAATCCATTGTCAGCCTGCTGTTAGTCAGCCACTATTGACTGACGTGGTGCTCATCATACTACAGGTGGCATTGGCAGAGGTGAAATGACTTCTACTGATTTTTGCTGCTTTTGGAGGTTTGTCCATCCACGCTTTATACTCTTCAATTTGCTTAATCAATTCTGAGACCATAAGACAAAAGAGCAGGAATTAGGCCATTCAGCCCATTGAGTCTTCTCCACCATTCCATCATGGCTGATAAGCTTCTCAACTCCATTCTCTCTCTTCCTCTCTGTAACCCTGATTCCCTTGACAATTAAAAACCTACCTATCTCCATCTTAAATATACTCAGTGACTTGACCTCCACAGCCTTCTGTGGCAGCGAATTCCATTAGATTCACCGCTCTCTGGCTGAAGACATTCCCTTTATCTCTGTTCTAAACGGTCTTCCCTTTGCTCTAAGGCTGTGCCCTTCGGTTTTCATCTCTCCTGCCAATGGAAACATCCTCCCAACATCCACTTTGTCCAGGCCATTCAGTATTCCGTAAGTTTCATTTAGGTCCCCCTCATCCTTCTAAATTCCATCGAGTATAGATCCAGAGTCTTCAGATGTTCCTCATATGTTAAGCTTTCATTCCTGGGACCATTCTCATGAACCTCCTCTGAACCAGTTCCAGAGCCAGTACATCTTTCCTGAGGTATGGGGCTCAAAACTGCACACAATACTCCCAATGTGGCATGACAAGAGCCTCAGTAATACATCCCTGCTTTTATATTCAAGTCCTATCAACATAAATGCCAACATTGCATTTGCCTTCCTGACTATTGACTCACTCTGCAAATTTACCTTGAGAGAATCCTGGGCTAGAGCTCCCAAGTTTCTTTGCACTTCAGACTTCTGAATTTTCTCCCATTTAGAAAATAGTGAAGAATGTCACTATTCTTCTTCCCAAAGTGCATGAACTCACACTTTCCCATGTTGTACTCCATCTGCCACCTCTTTGCTCACACTCCTAACCTGTCCAAATCCTTCTGCAGCCTCCCCACCTCCTCAATATTACCTGTCCCTCCACCTGCCGTTGTATCATCTGCAAACTTAGCCAAAATTGCCTCAGTTCCTTCATCTCAATCATTAATATGTAAAGTGTAAAGTTGTGGTCCCAACACCGACCATTGCAGAACACCACTTGCCACCGGCTGCCTTCCTGAGAAAGACCCCTTTGTCCCCACTCTCTGCTTTCTGCTGTACAGCCAATCTTCTATCCATACTTGCACCTTGCCTCTAACACCTGGCACTTACCTTACTCAGCAGCCTCCTTAATGGCCTTCTTGAAGTCCAGATTGTTAACAGCCATTGGCTCTCCTTGGTGTAACCTGCTCATTACTTCCTCAAAAGAATTCTAACAGATTTGTCAGGCATGACCTCCCCTTGATGAAGCCATGCTGACTTTGCCCTGTTTTACCATGCACTTCCAAGTATTCAGAAATCTCATCCTTCACAACGGAATCCAAAATCTTATACGACAGAGGTTAGGCTAATTGGCCTTTAATTTTGCCTTAATCGCTTTTTCAACAGGGGTGTCATGTTAGCGATTTTCCAAACCTCTGAGACATTCCCTGAGTCTAGTGATTCCTGAATGATCACCACTAATGTCTCCGCTATCTCCTTCAGAACTCGGGTGTCGTCCATCAGGTCCTGGTTATTTACCCATCTTCAGGCCAATAATTTTTTCCAGCACCTTTTTCTTGATAACGGCCAACATACTCAGCCCTGTCCCTGACTCTCTTGAGTTTTTGTTATATTACTCGTGTCTTCCACAGTGGAGACTGACTCAGAGTAAATATTCAGTTTCTCAGCCAATTCCTTGTTCCCCACGACTTTACACCATCATTTTCCAGTGGCCCAATGTCTACTTCTGCTTGTCTTTTGCCCTTTATATACCTAAAGAAACTCTTACAGACCTCCTTTGTAATATTGGCTAGCTTACCCTCATATTTAGTCTTCTCCCCCCTTACTTTGTTTTTGCCCTCTGTTGGTCTTTGTAAGCTTCCCAGTCCTCTGATTTTCCACTGCTCCTCACCACATTATGTGCTTTCTCTTTTGCTTTTATGCTATCCCTGACTTCCTTAGTCAGCCATTGTTGCCCCATCAGCCCTGTACCATGCTTCTATATCCTAGTAATGAATTTTTGCTGCGTCTCCTGAAATGCTCCTAAAAACTCCTGCCATTGCTGTTCCACTGTCTTTCCTGCTAGGCTCCTCTCCCAGTCAATTGCGTCCAGCTCCTCCTTCATGCCTCTGCAGTTGCTTTTGTTCAGCTGTAATACTGCTACCTCTGATTCTATTTTCTCTGTAATTTGAATCATATTATGATCACTGCCTCCTAAGTGTTTCTTCACCTTAAACTCCCTTATCAAGTCTGCCTCATTGCACAGCACTAAATCCAGTATTGCCTGTTCCCTTGTGGGCTCTACCATAAGCTGTTCCAAAAAGCCATCCCGTAGACATTTCATGAATTCCTTTTCTTGCAATCTACTACCAGCCTGATTTTCCCAATCCACCTGCATATTGAAATCCCCCATGATTGCCATAACTTTGCCTTTCTTACATGCCTTTTCTATCTCCTGGTGTACCTTGCGCCCCCAGCTCCTGACTGCTGTTTGGACGCCTGTACATAATTCCAGCTGTGGTTTTGTTTTAAACCTCTGTGGGTCCTCAACACTACCCACACAGATCCTATGCCATCTGACCCTGCTTCATTTCTTATTAATAAGGCAACCCCATCTTCTCAGTCCACTTGCCTATCTTTTTGATTGGATGTATATCCAGGCGCGCCCTCCCCGCCCCAGTTTTACAGTCCTGTTGACCAGCTCATTGACCGTTTTTGCTAGAACATTGGTCCCAATTCAGTTCAGTTAGAGACCGGCCCAACAGCGTAGATCCCTTGACGACTGAATCTCACTGCACCATGAATCATTAATGTGGGTTCACAGCGTTGCAGTTCTGTAGGTGTTTTGCACTGTTGGCAGTACTATTGTTTGAATAAAACAAAGTTTTGTCTATCCTGAGTGGATATGATCCTGGCCACAGTTCGGTAAGGAGCTGGCTATTCTTCCCAGTGCCTTGGCTAATTGGTCTCCCTTAATCTGTTTGTGTGATATTGATTGTATGGTTGCTGCCTTATTTGAGCTTTGTGGCTCCCTGCTTTGTGCAAATTGACTGCAGGATTTTCTGCATCGTAGAAATTAAACTCAGCAGGTCAGGCAATATGCGTGAAGAGAAAGCAGAGTTTATGTTTCAATTAACTGAAGTTCCACTTCTGAAGGGTCACAGGACCTGAAACATTAACTCTGCTTTTGTCCACAGATACTGTCAGACTTGCTGTGTTTTTCTGGCAATTTCTGTATCGGTTTCTGATTTCCAGCAGTTTTTTTCTTACTGTGCAAATTTTTGTGTGTACTTTGGGACACTGAGCTTGTGGAAAGATTTATAAATGGAAGTTGTTTCTGTTACGGCAGTGCTAACTGCGACATTATTATGTACCTTGCGGTGTTCTAACCTGAGCTATTGTGACTGGAAGATTTTTCCATGTCCTTGGGTCACATTTGGATGCACGAAGAAAAGTGAAACCATCAGTTCGCTTTGCAAAATGTGATCATTATTTTCCTACATTACAAGTGTGACTACATTTCAAAAGTACATAATTGGCTTGGAAATGCTCGGGGACACCCTGAGGTTGTGAAGCATGCTGTATAAATAACCGTTTCTTCTTTTGCAGCAGTATTTCAGTAGCTGAGATGCGTTTCTGGCCTTTGGCACCACTGTGTTGAAGCGCTGGCCCAGCTCAATTTGGCAATGCGAAATGAGAGCTGTTTTGAAATGTGTTTTTACAGTTGGAAACGCTTTCCCTGGAAGAATTTCTAAAACATGCTACTGTTAGGATTTCTTTCTGCTCAGTCAGAGTGGCAGCATTTAGATTTGGAGCAAGAGTAAAATGCCTGTGGCAGTGACTTGAGGTCGTGCACACAGAGTTGCTGATGTGTCACCTTTGAGACAAAGTCCATGCTGGCAAATGATACGGAAGGCAGTCGCCGTGGGCTTGGCCAGACCAAAAGCACTGCCATGAAACAATGTCATGTTTTCTGATTTACCTCCAGCAAGGCTGGGAGAAGCAGCATTTGTAATCAGAACCTCTTTGCCTCCAGGTTGCAGTGTTGTACATTAGAACCAGGAGCAGGAGTAGGCCATCCAGTCCCTCAAGCCTGTCCCACCATTTAATAAGATCATGGCTGATCTTTTTGAGACTCAGCTCCACTTACCCGTCCACTCACCATAACCCTTAATTCCTTTACTGTTCAAAAATTGCCTTAAAACATTCAGCGAGGTAGCTTCAGCCGTTTCACTGGGCAGGGAATTCCGCAGGTTAACAGCCCTTTGGGTGAAGAAGTTGCTCCTGACCTCAGTCCGTCATCAGCTTCCCTTTATTTTGAGGCGATGTCCCCAGTCGTAGTTTCACCTGCAAGCGGAAACAACCTCCCTGTCTCCACCTTTATCTAGTCCCTTCATAATATTATATGTTTCTATAAGATCTCCCCTCATTCTTCTGAATTCCAATGAGTATAATCCCAGTCTACTCAGTCTCTCCTCATAATCCAACCTTCTCAACTCTGGAATCGACTGTGTAATTTAAATCCTGCAGAATTCCAGGTAATTGACCTTTTGTTAAGAAAGGCTGGATGGGCTGGGACTTTTTCATTGGAGCTTAGGAGGTTGAGAGGTGACCTTTTTGAAGTTCATAAAATCGTGAGGGGTATAGATAGCGTTGATGTTTGGTGTCCTTTTTCCCTAGGATGAGGGATTCCAAGATTAGGGAACTTATTTTTAAGGTGAGAGGAGAGAGATTTAAACAAAACATGAGGGGCAGATGTCTTACAAAGAGGGTGGTTTGAGTATGTAATGAACTTCTTGAGGAAATGGTGGAGGTGGGCACAGTTACAGTATTTAAAAAACATTTGGATAAGTACATGAATGGGAAAGGTTTGGAGGGGTATGGGTGAGGAACAGGCAGGTGGGACTGTCTGAGTTTGGGATTATGTTTGGCGTGGACTGGTTGGTCCGAAGGGTCTATTTCCAAGCTGTATGACTATAATCAAGGCCTGAATTGCACAAGTGACAGTCAGTTTGATGCATCTTAATGAAAGCAGGTTCTACTTACATGTAAGGAGTGAGGAGATTTGGTGTTTATTATTAGAATTGCATTGAATTAACAACACAGGGACAGTCTCTGATGGCCTATGGTGGTGTTTATGCTCCCCACAAACCTCCTTCCATCCCACTTCATCCAATCAATCAGTGCATTCCTTCCCTTCTTTCTTCTCTCATTACCCTTATTCTCCCCCACAAAGTACTGATCAAAAATGAGTAAATGCTCAGTGAAATCAATTCTGAAGTGCTTGCATTTAGCATATCAAAACATCTCAAAGTACTCGATAAGTGAATTTTTTTGACAGCAAATTTAACTTTAAAATCTAAAAACAAGATATCAACATCGAACAAGACACAAAATAAATTAAACGCATAAGGCAGTCTCCAATCCACCACTACCACCCTACCCATGTGCCTGCACACACCCTTAATTTGCTGATTTTGGAGTGCCTTCTAGCTGTTCCTTTTGGAGATTTGTTTACGGTGTATTTGTTAGTTTGCAAATTTTTGTGGGAATTGAGATTTAACCTGACCTGAATACATTTTAAGACATTCTTTATGCAGAATGGCTCTCACTGCAAGCTATATTACCACATGATGAATTTGCTGCCCTTTCGGATTTGTTGCGTTTTAGATTCAGTTCACTGCGGGCTACGTTGGAAAGACAACATGTACTGGAGATTTAGGCGTGTGGTGCCACTTACACCTTGCAATTGCATACTTAGTCATCAGCTGTACTATTTTTGATTATAAATCTTCTGGCTGCACATCGTCCTGTGTGTTGTGGTGTAGTTTGCAGCCATTAGAAATGTGCCTTTTACAATGCTTTTACATATGATGGGTTTGAAAATCTTAGTATGCGTACAGTGTGGAAGCAGGCCTTTCAGCCTTTTGCGTCTACACCAATGCTCCAAACAGCATCCCACCCGGCCCCACTCCCCTACCCTATCCCTGTAACCCTGCATTTCCTATGGCTAATCCACCTAGCCTCTAATTTAGTAAGGCCAAGCCACCTAACCTGCATATCTTTGGACTGTGTGAGCAAACTAGAGAACCTGCAGGATCCCACACAGACACAGGGAGAAATGTGCACCCAAGGGTGGAATCAAACCCGGGTCCCTGGCGCTGTGAGGCAACAGTGCTAGCCACTGAGCTACTGTGCCGTACTCCACAGACATCCCCTCCACACAGCCAGTCTGAACCCATTTGGCTTTCAGCCTGGGTTTTGCCTGATAATGCAGACCTGTCCTGACTTGGATTTGACAAGAAGAAAGTAACCAGACACAGCAGTGAACCATTTGGCCCACCAGGGCTGTTGTGCCATTCAGTATGAACGTGTGTCTGTGCCTTGACTCTGATTTTACTGTCTGCTCTCCTGAACCTTTGGCTCCCTTATCATTAAAACAAAATTAACAGACTTAATCATGAATATATTCTGTCATGTCACAGCCTCCACACTGTGGAAAAGGATTCCGCAGGCTGGTGACGCTAGTAAAGGTGTTTTGACCAAGATGGAAGATTGTATTGTATCTCGCTTCAGTCCCACCAACACACCAGCATCAATTGAAATGTTTTACCCAGTTAACAAAGTTAATCTTACCCAGTTAATTAGTTAATTTATCGGTGTTAAGGTCTAACAACCATTTTTCTTTTAATAACAATTGTTGATTTATTTTGAATAAGACTTGCTTAGCGGTGATACAGTGCTAATTAATACAGTTAGAAATATGAAAATATAAAAGGCCCCAAAACATATGCACATTCAAACCAAAAAGACAGAAGAAAAATCAAATTTCTGTCTGCAGAGATTCACTCTGGGGAAAAAGTGCTGAGTGGTGGAATGTTCTAATGCTGTTGGTCTGGCAGTTTTGGACAGTGCCACCAAACGTAGCCAGCTGTTTCTGGGATCTTTGCAGTCACCTCGTACTGAGAAGTCGCTCAGTTACTTTCCAAGAGGACAGTGAAGCTTCACACTGGATTCATGATGGCCTGTTCTTTCAGAAAGCGGAGAGCTGAACTAGGGGCTCCTCCCTCTCAGCAGGCAGGTTAACAAATACTGTAAACAGTATCCAAAGCTGACACTTGAAATTGACAGCTGTAAACTCCGGTAGGAGTTCTCCACTAAACAGTTATCACAGGATACATGAATCAAAAAATGCCTTGTTTAAACAAAGAAGTTTCAATGTCCTTCCATTGACTTCTTCCTTTATAAATATCTATCAAGATATCCACAATCCTTCAATCTCAAGTTGGCAAACAATATTAAACATGAAGCATAAATAACTTATGACAGCTCTGAATGACAGGCTTACACCACCCTATTCTAAAGGTCTCGTGTTTAATCTTAATTGCTGGACAGTTGAGAAAGTCTCCCAAAGAACCTTCTCATTGGTACTTGATTGTTGAGGGGGCAAAAAGGCCATGAGTTTATTACTGAGCCAAATTGCCCCACTATTTAGAAAAAAGCCAGAAAGTGCTGGAGAAACTCAGCAGGTCTGTCAGCATCTCTGCAGAGAGAAACTACATTTCAAATACAATATGTCTCATCCTCCCTTTCTCTTTATTATTTCCCTGTCTTAATATCTCTCGCACCACCACCAGAGAGAGAAAATGATGCCCACTGTGTTTCAATGAAATTGCATGTTATTTTTCTAAACTCTGATGGGTATAGTCCCAACCCACTCAACCTTGCCTCATTTCCTTGGGTACTGACGCAATATGGTTTCTATAGCATCACAACTGTTGAATGTAATGTGTCATGTAAGTTAGTCTGCATCAATGTTCTGAAAGTGCACTGTTTAAGTTTCTTTAATCCATATCTGTTTGAATTGTTCCAGTTGTTTGTGGAGAACCAAGAATTCTGAATCTTCATTCCATTGCTGGGCTGTTGCTGGATATCTGCCTTGATGGAAATCAAACATGGTGTCTGTGTGTGTCTGTGTGCTTTCCTGTAGATTTTGCTATATAAAGTTCAAGCAGATTGAAGTTGATTCAATCTTTAGTAGGCCACGATTCAGTCCTGAAAGTGGAGTTAACCGGAAAAAGATTCCTCATTATCTTATCTTTTTGCCTTTGATTACTGGTGAGTAGCATCTCAAGCACATTCCAGAGTTTAATTACAGCAATCGATCAGTGCCTCTGAACAAAGTGTCTTCTGAGCTAAGTTAGGTATAGACGGGAAATATTTATCACCTAATGTGTGCTACTTGAAAGGTTACCCTCGGGCCAGCTTTATCCTGGAACAAAAACCAAGGGCCCTTTCATGTTGCTCGATTTGTCATAATGCAAGTGATCTTCTTTAATCATCTGTCATAGTGCTGAGGTGAGATAACATTGGGTTTGACAGGAAAGAAACTGTCTGTACTATATTTTGTTACACTTCTAACAGGTGTTTGTAGAAGAGATGGAATTTGGAGTACTACTTTTATTATTTCCGAAAATTTATGATTGCTTTGAGCGTTAAATTACATTTCTGTGAGACCTTTTATTCTTTGAGCAAAAACTGCATCCAAGCCTTCTCTGCTTTCCAGTGGGAGGTACTGGGTACACTGTTGGCCAGGACTTCTGCTGATTCTGAAATCAAGTAGTTCTGCCAAAATATAGTGAGGCTGACTGAGCATTAAATTCCACAGAGTGAACGCATTTCAAATTATTTTCCAAAGTGCCTGAAAGCGGCAGGTCCCTTTTGTTGTGCAAAGGAATTTCACTAACACCAGAGCAATGTGGGTATTTGGAGATAATAAGAACTGCAGATGCTGAGTTCTGAAAAAGGGTCCTGACACGAAATGTTGACTTTCCTGCTCCTCTGCTGCTGCCTGGCCTGCTGTGTTCCTCCAGCTCCACACACTGTTATCTCTGACTTGGATATTTGCTGCAGTGTTTCAAGAATGTGGTTCATCATCCTCACCCCAACAAGGATAACAAGATATTCACACCCTATGAAAGAATCCAACTGAAATGCCCTTTAGAATTGGGCAACAGTTCCCAGACAATTCCTGGACTGTGCCACAGAGTTTCTTTCGTCTGTTTGGCAGTCAGCACAGCAAGCTGTGTCTGAGGGCAGAATGTATAAATGCAATATCTGATAGATTGAATGAGCATAGCTAAGCCTAAAGACATCTTTCTGCCTTTATGTAAGAAAGATTTACATTTTGTGCAGCAGCTTTTCCAAAGTATTTACAGCCTTTGAAGTGGCAGTGCAAAATGCACACTTTTTTTTTGAAGTAGGAATTACAGGTAACACGGTACCCACAAAAATGTCAATGCAATAACGACCAGACAATCTACTTTATATAGTAAAACAAAGTTGCTGGAAAAGCTCGGCAGGTCTGGCAGCATTTGTGAAGGAAAAAACAGAGTTAACATCTTGGGTCCGTGACCCTTCTGCAGAGGAAGGACCTAAGTTGTTCTGAGAAAGGGTCACTGGACCCAAAACGTTAACTGCATATTTTTCCAGCACATATGCTGCCGGACCTGCTGAGCTTCTCCGGCACCTTTGTTTTTGTCCCTGATTCACAGCATCTGCAGTTCTCTTGGTTTTTTTTTAAAATCTACTTACTCCGGTTTGGTTGATGAATCATGTTTGTCAGTGCACCAGGGAAAGCTTGCTCACTGTTCCCTTGAAGTTGTCTCCTGCAGCTACCCAAGCAGTGAGGTGAACTGCCAAGTAATAGTATACTATTAAAGTACACTTCATACTTATTTATCACGATGGGCAGGCCCATTTTTTTAAGCCCAGAGAACTGTTCAGAGGAAGGGTTACTAGACACACAACATTAACTCTGATTTATCTCCACAGATACTGCCAGACCTGCTGAGCCTTTCCAGCAAATTCTGTTTCTGTGTCTGATTTCCAGCATCTGCAGTTCTTTCGGTTTTTATTTAGCATTTTAAACACACCTTGTGATTATAACAAAATGAAGGTGACCTGTTGTGCTGCTCTATTGTGGAAAATTGTGGTTTTGAGAAACATTGCAGCTGATTTCACTCATGGAAGTGCGATAATGTGACATTTTCATTCACCTTTTGTTCCTATTCTAGATCCTGTTTTGAGCTACAGTCTTGTGGTTACTTTGAATAACCTTAAACATGATAGATTAAGGGATGATCTCATTGAAGTTGTCCAGGTGATTCAGAAGATCTGATAGCGTAGATAAAGGGAAGCTATTTCCCGTGGTGCAGAGATATGGAACGAGAGCAACCTGCTTTAACATAGTGCTAGAATATTCTCAGGTGATGTCTTGAGCACTTTTAAAAAATAAAGTATAGATGGAAATCTGCAAAGACCATAAGACACAGGAGCAGAAATTAGGCCATTCGAGTCTGCTCCACCATTCAGTCATGGCTGATGAGTTCCTCAACCCCATTCTCCTGTTTTCTCCCCGTAACCCTCAATTCCCTTGATAACCAAGAACCTCAGTCTTAAATATACTCAATGACCTGGCCTCCACAGCTGTCTGTGGCAGCAAATTCCATAGATTCACCATTCTTTGGCTGATTTTAGGACAGTGTGTGCTGGCTTGAGGTATTCACTTAAGGGCTTCTCGTCAGAAATTGAGTCCAAAGCAGCTATAGAGATTCACTTCCTGGTGTGTATTTAAATTGGAAAAAGGGCATATGTGAAACTTTGTCTCCCTGAAATAAGGGTTGTTGTGAAAGTACAATAAAAATGGCTTATTTATGTAGCATCCTGAAAGTGGAGAAATATCCCAACCTAAGTTTAAAGTAATGAAACATCGCAAGGTACTACACATTTGCATTACCTAACAAAGTACAGTACCACTTCACTGAAAGGCCTGGTAGGTCAGGTGACCAAATATTTAGTCAAAATGATGTGTTTGTAGGATTGTTTTGAATGGGGATGATGAGGTACAAAGGGGAGAGGTGGCAGTGGGGATTTTGAAGGTTTGGGTCCTCAGCCATTGGAGCATATACATCACTGTTGAAATGAATAAAATTAGAGGCATCAGAAACCATAGTGAGAGGTTTGCAGATATGTCTGTGGACCTGGAGGGGGGCACAGAGTTGGGAAGGAGTGAGGCTTCAGAGAGGCTTCACTCTCAGCAAGAGTGAAGTTGTCAAAATCAAGATGTTTCTTGACCGAGAGCGTTTTTATTTATGGTCAGTGAACACAGGTAAGAGGGGAATGGGAGTTAAGACATGGGCAGCAGACCTTTGGATGACTTTAAGTTTTCAAAGGGTAGACCTTCCAAGAGTCTAAAGGAATAGTCAAACTGAGAGGAAATGCAAATATGAGTCAAGGTTTCATCAGCAGATTGTTACAACTTACTGGAATATGGTGATGGAAATCAAGCCCCACTGGTCTCAGATTTATCACAAAAGTTGAAGATTTTAAAAGTAATTTCAAAAATTTTTCCAATTTACCCGATTTCCAAATCAGATTGGTTTAAAAACTAAAGACCAGATTTCTGCACTGTACAAGAATTAGTAACAGATAAACAGTTAGAAACCATGGGTATATAACACTACCAATTATATCTCTGATCCTTTTATAATCTTCCCCTTACACAGACAGACATAACAGGTGGGGGTTTGAAAACAGTCACATTGGAAGAAGGGAAAGCAATGCTCGACAGTTTGATAGTCTTTGCCCCCAAATTTTATTGTATTGGTTCTTGCTGATCTGAAAATTTCTTCCTGAATTCTCCTCTGAACTCTTCCACTGGGTTACAAGAGGCACAGGGTAGTCGGTTCACTTGCTAAATGTCTCTGATGTATCAATTAAAAGTCACAGCTATAGCAACTGCCAAAAGAAAAGATAAACTAGTTTTCTTCAGGCTCAAAGTGAGTTTTGACTGCAGAGAACAGGGAGACCACTTCTGAGCTGGTGGAGATCTAATCCCTTCTTTGTAATGGATCCTTTTCTGAGTGGTAGGCAGTGACAAGTGTGGTTCAGTGCTAGGACTACAGCTGTTCACAATATGCATTAATGATTTGGACTAAGGAATTAAATGCAATATCTCCAAATTTACAGGCGACACTAAGCTGGGTGGCAGTGAGAGCTATGAGGAGGATGCTAAGGTTGCAGGGTGATTTGGACAGACTAGCTGACAGGGCAAATACTTGGCAAATGTAATGTAATATGGATAAATGTGAAGTTATCCACTTTGATGGCAAAATAGGAAGGCAGTTTAGGAAAAGGTGAGGTGCTGTGAGACATGGGTACCATAGTGGAAAAGGCACTAGAGGTTGACATGCATCAGGCAGTGAGGAAAACAAATGGCATGTTAGCCTTCATAGTGAGAGAATTTGAGTACAGGAGTAAGGATGTCTTACTGCAGTTTTACAGGGCTTTGAGGCTACACCTCGAGTATTGCATGCAGTTTTGGCCCCCTAGTCTGAGGAGGGACATTCTTGTTACTGAGAGAGTCTAGCAAAGGTTCACCAGACTGATTCCCAGGATGGCAGGACTGATGTATGAGGAAATGCTAGATTGACTGGGCTTGTACTCACTAGCATTCAGACAAATGAGGAGGGAGGGGATCACATAGAAACCTACAAAATCCTGATGGGACTGGATAGGCTAGATATGGGGAGAATGTTCCCATTGTCAAAATTCCACAACTAGGGGTCAAAGCCTAAGACTAAGGGGTAAGCCGTTCAGGACTGAAGTAAAGAAAAATTGCTTCATTGAGTTGTGAACTTGTGGAATTCTCTCCCACAGGAAGCTGTTGGGGGGGGGGGGGTGCAGTTTGTCAGCTATCATCAAGGGGGAGCTAGACATGACCCTTATGTCTAAAGAAATCGAGGGGTATGGAGAGAAATGGTGGTGCAGGCTTAAAGAATTGAATGGCCTAAACCTGGACATTACTGTCAGTGTTGTATGTTTCTATGTAAAATGTTTCCAAGCTGTTTGATCATCTGAGAACTGATCACATGATTGGCCTGCAAAACACATTTGTAACTGATCACTAGTCCATAGACCAACCCACTTCTTGTTGACACCCAGCTGCACCTGTAAAACTCCTCAGCTTCAGTTTATCCAGAAACACTTCAATTACTACATCTTCAAACAGCCAGTTATGATGCTTGTTATTGATGCTGAGTTGTGTATTTTTCCAAACATGCAGCTATCTGTTCAGAACACTGATGTTAAAATGGTTCTTTCTCAGGTCAAACCACAAATTTAAAAATCTCAAATAAAATGACATGGTTCCCACAAGACAAAGTGATGCATGAAGTGTTGCAGAGCTGGAAGTAGGCAGGGATAGTGATGGCACAGGCATGAAGTTGGAAGCTCATCTTGAGTTCAAATGTGACACCACGTTTGACTCAACATGGCTTAATCCCAAACTGCTCCAGGGAAAGGACTGGGATTTGTGACTAGGAAAGAGAGTTTATCGTGGAGACAGTGACTTCAGTTTTCCCAATATTTGATAAAAGCCCAGAAGATGAAAAGGGACATTGGGCTCATTTAACAATATAAGCATTGGGTGTTGTCAGTTCTCCTAATGACTCAGTCAAGAAAAGATTTGTGTTTCATTTATTTCACAATTTTGGGATTTCTCAAGAAATATCTAGCCAAGGTAGATATCTCTGTCATCATTGTTTAGTCATACCTCTTACTTTGAGGCAGTTATTATTTAACCCTCAAATCTTCAGAGCTTGAAGTCCACCCACTGCAGTGTACCATTAATCAATCCGCAACCCTCCATCATCAGTATAGTCTTCTGGAAGCCCGACCAAATGTGGGTCTACCAACAGCTCATGGACCATAGCATTTCAGGGAGGCAACTGAGCACCACCTTCCCAAGGGCAGTTGGGAACAGACAATAAATGCTGACGCAACCAGCAACACTCGCATCCCTTGAATTAATAACGCAAGTGAGTTTTTTGGCAGGATGGCCAGCCACTGAATGACATCTGAATGGGATCTAATGTCCTATTTTGAGCTGCCTGCACCTATAGGTAACTGCTTAGTGGTTGGGAACAAAATGGGGATTTTTTTTTTCCTCTCGGCCCCCTGGGAATACTGAAGCCACTGGTACCACTTTGAGTTACCATACTGGAAGAACAGATGCCAACTTTGTCCTAATGGATGGTTGATCCTGCCACCCTTACAGTCTGGAATATTCAGCATCTCGCCGTGTGCTGCATTAATTCACTGAGCAATTAGGAGAACGGATTTATTTTAGCAGATCACAAGCAATTGAAGAATCATGTTTTGTCAGAAACGTGATGTTTAGTAAAGGAAAATAAGATAAGCACTGTTTTGAGGAACGTATGGCAATTTGGTACAGAAGCAACTGTCTCCTCCGGATCTGTATGGGCATGTATTTCTTCTTGTTGAAAATTTCCAAGCAATTTCATTGAAATCTGAAATTTATGGGTCCTCTTTCAAAAATATGTTTACGGAGATAGCTTGAGGCTATATCAGGAAGTGTTCTGTTTCTGCAGTTAGTCACCCAGCAACAGCCCCATCATTCATGAGATAATTTGAGTGTAAAATGGTAGCCAGTGTCTGATAATAACTTGGGGGTAGGTTTCCAAGTGCACTTCAGCGGAAAGGCACCAGTAGCTCCTTTGATTCATTTCTTATCCTGCCAGTGTGCATTGTAAGGTTACAAAGACGTGTCATGCTCTGTTTTCTAATGCATGCTGTTAGAATGGTTTATGGAAGCAAAGGTGAGAGGTTGCACAAGCTCAGAGACAACTTCATCGGAGAGGCCGTAGAAAGCCAACCACTGGATTGGAATTTCAACAGCACAAACAAGGGACCCATGTGACCATGTATTGCTGACAGGCTTGCGACTCATGACCCCACAAGCTGTTGCTAGCTTCATGCTGCTAAACGTGTGAACTTTTGTGAAGCCCAGGGACAGACATTTCCTTGGTGCAGCTATGTGTTGAAGCTCGGTTGGCCCAGGAGCAATTGTTGGCAGCACAGGGACTGGGCCTGTATTCGGGTGCTAGAGTACAGCCAGGCAATGCAGGTTTACTCAGACTTAAAAGTAATTCAGCTAAGCTGGAAATCAAGACCAAGAAATCTAGACCTGAGACTAGATTGAGAGAGATCTGGAATCATTCAGCTTTTGGTTGAGAAAATTCCATGTGGACTTTGGGTGGAGAGGTGTGGGCTAGAGATCTCATGAGGAGCTGAAATTCCTCAGGAAGAAGACAGAGTTTTAAAGTATTTTTATGATTCACAGTAATAATTGGCCTCTGAGACATTTGGTGAGAGATTCAGGAGATCTGGGTGTGCTATTGAATGTGCATTTTGTAACTTGTTCTGCCATTATTGATTAATATTAGACTTCAGTTCAATTCTGGACAATAAATGATAAAATGGATTGTGATGGCCATTTGCTTTATTGACTCTTGCATCTGTTTGCGATCGTAGAAACTCATGGCTTTATTTGCTGAGTAAGAAACTGGGATTTCAGGTTTGTTCTACTTATGCAATAAACGTGACTGGCCTCGAACTAGTTTGTAACAAAGGTCAGGTCTCATCTGGCGCAGTAACACTATGGCACAGTTCTTGGTTTGGGAACACTGTCCTCTACAGTCAGCATCTTCAGCTATTCTGTTATCACTCACAAATTAGAACATTCTACCATTGCATGAGAAGTAATACTCAAGAAGCTTAGAAGTAATTCCATACCACTGGGAGCCAGGATGCCTGTTGAAAGGCAGGACCCTATTGGCATCATGGTAGCCAGGATCTCTCTCTCTCTCCCAGTGGGAGCAAAATCTTCTTGAAACATGGGAATGTCAGTAGCCAGCAGGAGAGCTGGCAAGAGGATCCTACCGCTTTTTCCAGGGAAGGCCTGTGGAATCGCAAACCAGTTTGAAATAACAGCGCAAAGGCTGGTATCCCATCACCAAGTCACCCTTTTATTTAGATGTGCACAGTACACGTGCTCTGGCCAGGCAGCTCATAGCCAGCCCCTAGAATGGGGACATTCCCTGAATTTCCTGCTTATGGCCAACAGTCTGGGTTCCCTGATTGGGATTGTTAACCTGGGCCAATCAAGGACCTCCTCGTCAGGGTTTCACCTGACCATCGTTCCTGCGCCACAATCAGGCAACGATGAGGCCAGTAGTAGCCCTCACTTGGGTGGTGGTAGGGGCTTGTGGAAGTCATTCCTAGCAAAACGTCCAACCAGAGTTTGGCAGCTCTTGCACTCAGCAATGCCACAGTGGAGCCTCTGGCTACTGATGGAAGAGTAAGCTCGAGTCCTCCGAGCATGCTTCAGGACTAAAGGACCTGAAGTTGGGGTGGGGGAAACAGTGTATTGCATTAAGTGCCAGAGGAAGAGAGTGCAGGAGTGTTCAAAGCAAAGACAGAGAGTGGAACCCAGTCGGCACCTACTGCCAGATCATCCACGTGATGGTTTGGTTACTTGAGCTGGCACTTTGGTTGAGGGATGCCCTCCTCATTAAGGTGGCACAATATTGTAGGGTAGCAGCTGACATGCCTGCCTGAAGTTGAGCTAACATGGTGGTATTGGGCTGACACATGTAATGGTCCTCATTCTACTACTGAATGCCTTATCCCCCATGACTGCTCTCTTCCTCATAGTCCCCTTATCCATCAATGCACCCTGAACTCCACTATACCCTTGTTCTACATATGCTGTCTTAGCCAATATCCTATATTACTGAAACTTAGGAGCCCAACATTAGGAAATCTTTGAGCAGCTCCTGTATCTTAAAAATAAGCAAGGATAATTTTGATATCCACTTAGAAAACCATTATCCTCTTAAAATATTAATTGTTAGTGTAAATGAACAATCCTTGTGTATGCACTTACAAATACATTATTCTCTTCACAACACATAAGTATGTCAAAATAAACACACATCTCTGGAATATCCATTTAAAGATGTTGTTCTTGTAACAGTTCTTGAATAGGAAGACACAATAAACAAGCTCACATTTCCTTTAATAACTGCGCCAAAACCCCTCTTGAACAGAATTCATTTGTTTTTCTGGATGTCGGCCAAAAGTTTATTTTGAAATTACACTATGTTAGTTCGTGCAGGATAAACTTTATCTTGTTTTGCCATTTGTCTCTGTCTTTTAACTTCATCAGAAAGTAGAGGCTACATTCTCTCTAATATTCTAGGAACCCAAATGGGTTACAACACCTGAGTTACAGGGCCTTTTACACTGTTAGCGCAGAATAAAATATTGCACATATCAGATTTGCTTGTATTAAATTAGCCATTTTAATAGTGTTCAATTTTAATTACTTAAACTGTGTTAAAGGGGAGGCAATGACCCTGGGTATTACATCCACACTATTTATCCAGAGATCCAGTTGATGTTCTGAAGATGCAGATTCAAATCCTGTCATGCCAATGGTACAATTTGAATTCAGTACAAATCTTGAATTAAGAATCTAATGATCTAGTGATCAGTTGTTGAAAAACCCATTTGCTTACTTATATCCTTCAGGGAAGGAAACAGACCTCCTTACCTGATCTAGTGCACATGTGACTTTAAATGCACAGTAATATGTAATCTCAATATGATTTGGACAACTTCCAGAAACCCACAAATGGATACTGCTCAGCAGGGATTGTTGGCACAGCTGTTAAGGGAGAATTTAGCTTGTTTAGTGTGACTTATTATAACTCTTAACTGCCCTCTGGGCAGTTAGGAATGGACAATAAATACCTGCGTAGCCAGTAACACCCATATCCCATGAATGTTGCAGCAAAACATTCTAGTTTCATCTTTATTCATAGCAATGAAATAAAGTAACTAGAGTTAAAGATTAGTAACTGCATGGTACATAACAGATGATATGCTAGTGAATTCCTCAACAGCTTTCCTAGAAGCACAATTATGTAACCAGTCCAGATTTGAATTTTCTATATCTTTAGCTTTGCTGTACATCAAAGTAATCACACAAGTCATCTCTGGGCCTCAAACCCAAGCACAACCTTCTTACCTACAACTGAAGAAGCGATTAAATCTGTGTTGTCCATCAACTCATTATCAATTCTAAATCTGCTTGTATTAAATCCTTTCATCCTTGGTGCTCAGGGACAGTCCCATTAACTTAGGTTTTTCAACTTGAACGTAGAGAAACATCTCTTCTTGAGTGTTTATAAAAGCCGTAATCTATGAATCCTGATTGAATTGAATGTGGTTTTAAAACTCAAATTTCCATTGGGATATTGTGAGAGAGTGTGGTCTCTTTGTTTAAGCAAGGATAAAACAGCATTGAAGGTGAAGGTCATTAAATTGTTCCTTCCATTGAGAGATTGTCTGATGATGAAAGGCTGAATGAGTTGAACCTATACTCTGAAGTTTAAAAGAATGGCATGTGATCTTACAGACGTTTACAAGATTCTGGCATGTTTGGTATGGCAGACAGAGTGATTGTGATGTCACTGGGGCTCTACAATATGGGCACACAAACTCAGAAGAGGAGCTGATCATTTAGCACTGAGTTGAAAGGAAGCAACTTCACTCAATGGCTGCGAATTTCTAATCCTTTATGTTCTTAAATGCGCTAAAGTCTGAGATACACAGATGTTTCCTCTCTCAGGGATGGGCAATGAGGCGCTAGCAGGAAAATAAAGTTGAAGCCCAAATCAGCAATGATCGCATTGAATGGTAGAGTGGGCTTGATGGGTTACATGCTCTAAAGCTCCTGCTTTTATGTTTTTACAGAATATGCTTCTTATGCTCACAGGTAGAGAAGCAACGAGCTGATCTTTCCAGGGAGCTAGAAGATCTGACTGATAAACTGGAAGAAGCGGGTGGAGCAACTGCATCCCAGGTAGTAATTCAGTGTTATTTCCATTGCCTACTTGCTGTGTTTTGTTAATTCTCATTTTCAATTAACAGAGTAGACTCAGGTGTATTTATACGGTTTTTGCCCAGACGCGCTGTGAGGGAATGATGACTGGAGATATCATAAATGTCTTTAAGATTTATGTTGTAAAATCATAATTCATTACTTTTCAAGAACTGGGGACATTTAGACATCTTTGTGCTCTTTACTAAGGCACTGGGCAAAATTACCACTCATTTAATAAAACATGGTCTCCATTATACTGGTTCCTTATTTACAGGAAAAAATCTTTTTTAAAAAAAAACCCGTTTACAATCTATAAAATCTCTTACAATCTGTACTGTCACTACAATCATGTTTGCATATGCTTCCTGTTGTAAGTTGGAATAATTTCTTAGAGCCGGAAATAAGGGAATGATCTGAGGAGAGTTGAGTGAAACGAAACACCTAACAATATTTTTACTTCCTGTTGGGATGTAGAATATCCGGTGAACATTTTGTCCAGCAGCAAGCTTCATGTGAGTGAAACAAAATTCTTTTGGTTGATCGATGGTTGTTGTGTTTACATAAGGTTAAATCTTCAAGGTATTAACTTCAAGATCAAATGTTAACGGAAAACAAACAGGATCATATTGGCGTTTTTTTCACCAGGGTCTTGAATCTTGTGACAGATAAAGGACAGGCAGGCAAATTAGAATCCAGTACAAGACTGTCTTTATTAGTGATTAGTTCTTACTAAGCACACCATTAAGACGTTATCTAATTGTCTGACTAGTATCTAGGTACCACCCATACGTGGCAAATTGTACAGGTTCATTCAACGAGTCTGTTCTTCTGAGTTCCAAACTCAGGGTCTTCTCTTCGCAATGATCGATCTCGAGATTCACAGCCAATGTCTAGATATGCCTTCCTTTCTATGTTTTCTCCCAGTCTTCCACACTGATCGATGTGAAGCCTCACTTACACAAAATAAAGCCCCGTAGTTCTGAGCTCAATTGCCCGATGGTCATGTAAGTAGGAGACGTCTTGTGTTTCTGTTGTTAGCACCAGACATTTGCTTTGGTCAGCAGTCTAGCTTCACCTCCCCCTTTTTGCAGCAAGTTGAGTCAATGTCGTTGTGAAGTTTGCACAAGTTTCCATGCTGCTTGTCAAGTTTCACCTGTGAGCTATGGGGGGTCACAGTTACCCAAAGGATCACAGTAGAATAAACTACTTCCGCTTATTGGGGATTCTAGAATTCAGAGCATAACCTGAGAATTAGTGCCAGGCTGTTCAGGAGAGATTATAGGAATCACTTCTATTTGCAATGAATGGTAAATGTTTGGCACCATCTGCTGCAAATGGCAGTGGATGCAGGATCAGTTGTTAATTTTAAATCGGTGATAGATGCATTTTTATTAAGCATAGGTACGAAGGAATGTGGATCAAAGGTAGGTATATGGAGATCAGCCATGATCTCTTTGAATGGCCAAACAGGCTTAAGGAGCTGAGTGGCCCACTCCTGTTCCTATATTTGCTTTTCTGTTGGTGATGTTACACTAAATTCCCAGGAGGCCGGATGAGTAAGCATTCCCACATGTTGGTACAGGATCGTACACACAGGAAGTGTCCTTGTTTTATATCTGGATTTGTTGATGAATTGGCTGATTCCACTCAATGTATCACCCTCAGCTTTCTGGGCTGGGAAAGTTTGGAAAGATCAACATAGCTTCCTGCTTCTGATGCTCTCCAGTGATTCCCTGCAGAAAGATGGATGCCAGTGGTTCAGCCTCCTGACATTCTTCATTGGTGTTGAAGGCAGGGCAGCTGGGCCATGGAAATATGTCACACCTCGACGCCCATCCTCAATGAGGCTCTGCACCTTTAGGAGACAAAAAAAGCAAATTGTGTGGACAGAGGACTACAGGGTGGGGTTGGGGAGAGGAGTTTCAAAGGAAAGTATAGATCAGCATGAAAATTGTGTGACAGTCCTAAAGATAGAGTGGTGAACGTAGCCATTATCTGTCAAAATTCCAGGTTCGAGACACTTTGAGCAGAGTTTAGTCAAATGCTGAGAGTCAGGATGGCATGGTGAATTCTATTTTAAAACAAAAATATGTCCATCCACTGAAATGGATGGTAATTTGTTTTATGCAATTTAAATTGGATTTTTAAAAAATTACTTTTGAATCTGAATAATGGGAAATAGTAAGCAAAATATTAAGGGAAAGAAAGATTTTTCTCTGGTCTTGAATGATTTTGCTCTCAGTCATGCAAACAATAGAATGATAGATCAGTAGCATGTGTTAATCTCTGTCAATGTTTTTTTGCCATTGAAGTCAAGAAAGGTTGTGATAAAGCAGACATTGACAAATGTTCAGTAACCAGAGGAGACAGATTTAAAACAATTACCAGAAGAACTAGAATAGTGATTGTGTTGCTTTACAGCAGGTTTCCATGGCTCTGAACACACCTAGGGGATGATTCAAGAGTGAGTTTCAAGGCATGTCATAGGGAATTGAAGTTGAAAGTTTTCATGACAGATGGGAAAATGCTGCATGTTGGCATTAATTCGGCAGTGTTTGTGGAGCGGGCACAGGCTTAATGGACTCAAGTGGCCGTTTTCAGTTCTGTATGTTTCCCTGAGTGATAGTATCTAAGTCTGTAACAGGAGTTTAAGTTAAAATGGAAATCTGGATCTGTACAAATGCAGATTGAATTGTGCTACTTAAGTGGGCACTAAAACTTTTGTGTGGGTTTTCCTCCCAAAGGGTTGATTTGAAATTAGCTGCAAAGAACAATGAAAATAAAATGGAGAGATTTGTGAACAGACTGGCGATTCACTCACAATTAATTCATAATTTGCACAAATTTGACTTCTTACGATAGCCAACATGGTTGACAATCCGGTCCCTGGTGCTTTTAGCTCTCAAACCAAAGCTTGCATTTATGTGATAACAAGGTGTAGAGCTGGATGAACACAGCAGGCCAAGCAGCATCAGAGGAGCAGGAAGGCTAACATTTTGGACATAGATCCTTCTTCAGAAGGGTCTAGGCCCGAAACATCAGCCTTCCAGCTCCTCTGATGCTGCTTTGCCTACTGTGTTCATCCAGCTCTATGCCTTGTTATCTCAGATTCTCCAGCATCTGCAGTTCCTACTATCTCTGAAACAGCTTGCATTTATGTGTGCCTTCACTGTCGTGAGAAATTCCAGGGTGCTTCACAAGAGCATTACCATCAGAGTTATTTTGAGTTTGGCTGTGGAGGGAGCTGCAGGCTGCAAACTGAGGTTAACACCACATTTGGATCAGCTGCAATCTTACCAGATGACTAATGGAGCAGGCTCAAGGGGGCCGAATAGCCTAGTACTGCTCCACTATTTCTAGTGGCCTGATGATCTTAGTATGATATTTACGGAAGAGGAACATTGTAAAGACGTGCCACCTTTAAGGGGAAACTGGGATCTCTCACATTTAAAGTCTTTTCTTTATCTTTCTCTTGGAGATTGAGATGAATAAAAAGAGAGAATCGGAACTCCTGCGACTGAGGCGTGAACTGGAGCAGGCTACCCTGCAGTCGGAATCCACAGCTGCAGCCCTTCGCAAGAAACACGGGGATACTGTCGTGGAAATAACCGAGCAGTACGAGAACCTGCAAAGGATACGATTGAAAACAGAAAAGGAGAAGCAAAACATGAAACTGGAATTGGATAACATGACCCTCACCATCGATAGCCTCCAAAAAGCCAAGGTAATACAGTTGCTTATGATAAATTGGTTGAACTCTGTAACTCTAAATACATACAATATACATTTCTTCCAGATCGTACCCAATTTATTTTCACCAACACTGTTTGCTCCTAAATATGCAATTTTTTTTCCACCACTCCGTGTTGCCCACTGTCCAGGGCAGCATGGCGTCTCGGTGGTTAGCACTGCAGCCTCACAGCACCAGGGAACCTGCCTTCGATTCCACCCTCAGGAAACTGTCTGTGTGGAATTTGCACATTCTCCCCGCGTCTGCGTGGGCTTCCTCCGGGTGCCCCAGTTTCCTGCCACAGTCCAAAGATGTGCAGGCTAGATAAATTGCCTATTGTCTAGGGATGTGTAGGTAAGATGGATTAGCCCTGGGGAATGTAGGGTTACAGGGATCAAGTAAGGGGTGTGACGATCTTCAGAGAGTCGATGTGGACTTGACGGGTCTAATGGCCTGCTTCCACACTGTAGGGATTCTTTGACTCTCTGATTTAGAGAAATGGTCAAAATTGCAGAATTACTTGGCCAACTTGAACAAAGTCTCGACAGCAAAAAGTTACAGTTCAAAAATATGCGCAGCGCTGAAAAAGAGTCATATCAGGCTCAAAACATTAACCCTGTCTCTCCCAGCACGGATGCTGCCAGACCTGTGGAGTTTCTCCAGCACTCTCTATTTCAGATTTCCAGGAACTGCAGTACTTCCTTGTCTTTACACCGCAGCCAACTGATTATTTAACTAGTACTTTTAGAAACTTACAGCAGGCTTCAATTAAAGAGAAACTCTGCCAGCTGCAACAAGAGCCTCCTGATAAAAGCAGACTTATTTCTCCAGCAGTGAGTGGGGGATAGTTGCACAATATAAATTCCATGAGTAATATCAATCACAGTCAGGTCAGCAGCATGGGTTTGAGATGTAATCAGTGGGGTAGCTACCCAACCATCTCCGTCGGTGTGGAGATTTGCCGTGAAGTGAAATGCAACCTTGTTAATTTATATAGAATGGCCAGTATAGCAAAACAGCAGGGTCTTAAAATTAGAGCTGTACTAATAATTCAGGAGTCAAATTGCAAAGAATGTTCTCTCTCGTGGGGCAGTGAAAATTGCTCCTTCCAACTAGGTCGCAGCACTAATACAGAGATAGCCATAGGCTTGGGAAAAACAGGGCACTTGGCCGCCTTCCTAAATGCAGAGATACCACCTGTGGTTGTGCCTGGAACTTTTTCCCAGTGTGTTTTGCAAGCCACAATGGGGATTGGGTGCTAAGGCGGGCCGTTTAGAAGGCCTACCCTTGCTCCCAGTGACAGCAGCTGAGCTTTTAACATTGTTTAAAGGCCCACTAAACACCACCCCCACCAATCCCGTCATTTGAAAGAGTATTTTTCCTCTCAACTTTGACATTCTTCACCTCAGTGACGAATTCACCAGAAATAGTTTAGGTAGCTTCACTTTACCTTTGTTGCTGTCTCTAATGTCATTTATTACATACCACAGGCTGGGATCAGCCATTGAAAGCTTCTGCGTGCTTATTTTAGCTAGTCCCTGAGGCCTTGTGTGTTCTTCAGGTTTGCAGTGATGCCCAGATCCGCAAGCTAGAAGACTTGCTGTCAGAAGCTACTTCCAAGAATGAAGAGCTGCAGAGGTCGCTCACTGAACAGAGCCTTAGCAAGACACGGCTGGCAGGTATGGAAGAAGGAAAAGATTCCAGGACTAATGTTTTGCCTGTGTTGAAAGGACAAGTTAGTCTGTGTGTTATGCTGCACTGTATTCCAGAACAAAGCAACTGAGCTTGATTGGGTCCACAACCACCACATTAAACTTCCACTCCCTCCACCAGGGAACCACAGTGGTAGCAGTGTATACCATCTATAAGATGAACAGTGATTAAGACCCCAGGGATAGAAGCCCAAGAGTATGATGGGAAGGTCAATCATGGACCCATTCCACTGGTGGCATAACGGCAGCAGAGAACAGATGCGACCCCATCCTGCCTAATGATGTTACCTTAACGCCTAGGAACACAAGATTCCACCTCGCCAACAACTTCAGTGTCAAAATCCAGGAACTGCCTCCCTAACAGCCCTGTGACTGTACCACGTGGACTGCAGTGGTTCACAAAGGCGGCTGACAACCACCAAAGATAATTAGGAATGAGCAACAGATGCCGGTAGCTCTGGTGGTCTTAAATGAAAGATGAAGAAATTGATAAATTGGTTTTAGTCACGATGCCAAAGAGATGAGGGTTTGTGGAACTATGGGCGCATATTCCCCCTCACTTGAGAAGCGGGACTAATTAGGCGAGTTAGCCCTGAAGTGATACTCGGTGTTATGCCACCCTCAACAATTCATTGCTGGGCAGTAAGGTCTTTGGAGACGTTCTCCACTCACTAGAATAAGGCCCTTAAACGATCAGTTGATGGTCCCATATGGGCCTGTACTTGCCATCTTCTCGGTGACCTGCCTTCATGGCAGGTGACTAGGTAAGCAGGGTCACCTGCTTGCCACATTGGAGTTCGGGGTCCTCCATTTGCCCCAAACTGAGAGTAATCACAAACATGGGCAAGAGGTCGAAGGGTGTTGACCTTTGAAAGCCAGCCAGCAACCCCCCCCACCCAAACACTGGTCCACTAAATTGTTGAGGTGGCATTACACTGTGTATCACTTCAGGGCTAACTTGCCTAATTAGTCCCCTTTCTCAAGTGAGGGGGAAAATGCACCCATAGTTCCACAATCCCTCATCTCTTTGGCATCAAGACAAAAACCAATTTATCAATTTCTTCATCTTTCATTTAAGGCCACTAGAACTACCGGCACCTGATCTCTCTGCAACTGCCACACTCCAGGAAGTGACCGAGAAGGGCCTGCCTCTTCCCCATCAGATCCCCTGAAGGACATGTTCTGCCCGATAGCTTTTAGAATGCAGAAGTTGTTGCCTCTGACTGATGGATGTTGCTGAGCAAGTTTGCCACTGTTGAGACCTACAATCCATAGAGAAGCACACTTGTAAGTTCTTAACTCTCAGCTTAGCAAGCTTTCTTGGCTGTGGGGCAGGCACTCAGACAGCATCTAACAGGCCCAACCCCCATATATCTGTGAAAAAGGGCAAATCTCCACAAATAAATCTGACTGTTGACCTCTTCCTGTTGTGTCAAGAACATCTGCTGGCAACATCTTGTGCTATTGACATTTACTCCATTTGCAGTGCTAATTAGTTACCCAGTCTCTCTCCGGGCCCGCTTGCTCAGTATTGGGGTGGAATGATTGCTTTTGGTTTCAGGTTTGGAACATGTACTTTGTTTCTGTTGGCGTTGATTCTTGGCTTGGACATATATTTGCTACTGGCATTCACCTGGATCCAAAGAACAGTAAAAGCCAATATTGTTATTTCTTTTCCTTTGGGAAGCAGTTTTAGTACTTGAAATTCCTATGCCAAAAATGAACCAGCAAATGATAGGCATATGACTGTATGTTGAGCGTTGTTCATTGATGCATTATTTGATAGGCCTGAGTGTAGTGTGCATCTACAGTTGTTCTTGGCTCCAATGTAAGATCAGCAAAAAAATTAATGCAGCTGTAAAAAATAGAGACAGGGGAACAACAGAGACTTAAATCATGGAGATTGATTGAATGAGTTGAGTAATCCCAAAATAGCTTGACTGAAGACTTAAGGATGTTTTAAAAACCTCACTGAAATTGAGTGAATAGATCTAAACAATGAGAGAATAGTTGGTGTAAGGCAATTCCAGAAAACAAAGAAATGCTTACAGAAAAGGTGCAACAACCTACCCAGGCCAAAGGGAGCTCATTAGCAGAGTTTGTATTCTCTTAATTGTGATCTTGGATAATATTTATTGTTTCAGCCGAAAATAATGATTTGAATCGCCAGCTGGAGGAGGCGGAGAGTAAAATAAGTCAGCTTAGCAGGTCAAAGAGCATTTTGACATCACAATGCGAAGACTTGAAAAAACAGGTTGATGAAGAATCAAAGGTAATTTATGGATTGTGTGCAATGTGTAGTTCTCAGCTGCTTGGTTTTTCTCTACACTTTTAATTCTTCATTTAACCTGCTGTGCGTGTGTGTGTGAATGTAAGTGAGTAAGAACTGGAATTCTGCTTCACACTAAAGTAGTCAAAAATTCATCTAAGTTAAAATTATTGCTCCTCCATAATTCTGAAGTGCAACTACTACATAATGTCCCAGACACCTAGAAGTACGACTCTGTTAATGATTAGTTTTATCCACAGATGTATTTGCTACGTCTGCATGCTTGATACATTTGATACACCCGATACACCCCATGAGGCCTTAAATTAGGGTCAATACAACCTGCTTGACTTGTGTCACAAATGAGGTAATGTAACACACTTTGTCTGTAATCCTTTGGTTACCATAGGCTAGATTTATACTCCAGTGTCAGTGTGTTTCAAGATAGAAGGCCTTGTGAAATCTGACATATGCCTTGCCCTCTGTCTTCCTGCAGAATGCCCCCACAATCTGCCCTGGTTTATCCCCATTTTACAGGGTGCAGTAGGAGATATCAGGCAGTCCTTGGATTGGGCGAACCCTTAGTTACTCTTTCAGTGCCAATTAAAGCAATATTTAAATCAGTTCTTTTTCAGAAGAAGCATCATATTTTTCAGGCCCCATTTTGACCTTTTCAGGGAAGTTTTATTCAGTTCCTGCAGCTCAGATACTAATTATCAGATGCGAACTGAGAATGTTTAATACAAAGTTACCTAAATTTTGTTTATAGTATTGAGTCTCTTCAAAAAGTGCTTCTGATCAGAGAGGCTTTGATTTCTGTTGAGGAATTAGCTAGCTGAGTTGAATACTCAGCCTCATCTATCATGACCTTTTGCACTTTGAGTTTCCTTGCATTGCCGGTTAAATCTTTCTGTTTGTATATAACATGATAAAAATAAGCTGTAATGAGAGGGTTTCATTGCATGATCTGAACTGCTGGAATGGTTCATTTCCAGGTTACTCATGGGCATCGTTTCTACTAACTGTGAATCATCTATTTATTGTATTGTAGTCGACCCTCAGATGCTAATTATATAATCATTACACCCCATTCCTTTAGAATTCTCTCCCAGAACTTCTTTTTCTTGACCCGACTGAGGTTCTCTTCCTCCCACATGCTTCCTGTTCAACCTTTTGTCTTTTGTACCACGTTAAGACCTCAAAGGCATTGGGACAGAGAGTCCTTACAAATCCGTCATTCCTCTGGCCTCTGAATCTTTGAAAGGGCTTCTGGCAGATTCCCAGGCCTTGAGAAAGCAGCGCGTCAGCACAGTGTGGTGGTGGGAGCAGAATGAGAGGGGAGTTTGCTGCAACAATTGTTGGAGGCTTGGAACAGTACATGGATTGGTTGGATTTTGTGCCACAGCATTGAAAATAGAGACATTTCCTCTTGATAGAGAGACCAGAGCTCAGGGACACAGGTTAAAAATAAGGGGTTACCCATTAAAGGCAGTGATGAGGGGATTTTAATTCCACGAGGACTGAGAGCCTTTGTGACTCTCTTCTCCAGAGAACAGTGGAGCCAGGGTCATTTAGTACATTTAGAACAGAGGTAGGTAGATTCCTGACTAATAAAGGAATCTTAGGGTAGTTGGAAATATGGAGTTTTGACCTCAATCCATCATTGGCCTTGATCCTAGACTAGTAATCCAGACTGATGTTCTGAGTTTGAATCCCACCAGGACAGATGTGAAATGTGAATTAAATAAAATGCCTGTAATGGAAAACCTGCCTTGTGGCAAATATGCATCAATATCACTATCAATTGTTGTTTAAAAACCCATCTGCTTCATAAATGTCCTTTAGGGAAGGAAATCTGTCCTGATTACCAGGTCTGACCTACGTCTGATTGCAGATCCACGGCAATCCGTTTCACTCTTAACTGCCCCCTGAAATGGTCCTCAAAAGCCACTTAATGGGCAATCGGGGATTGGCAATAAATGTCGGCCTACCCACTGATACCCAAATCCTGTGAACGAATAGAACAGAAAGCCTATTGAATGGTGGAGCAAGCTTTCTCCTGCTCCTTATGTGTTTTTAAAAAATTATTGGCTAGTATTAGCAGCTTAAGGAATGTAAATCCCTTTCTGACACTGGCTACCAAAACGGACATGTATGTCAAACATCCAGCATTGAAATACCAATGCTCAGAAGCACCTGGAATATTATTTCAACAGTTTATCACCTGGATGTGACAGGTAGGGATACAATGGAATGTAAATCAATCCCAATTTCTGCTTCAGTTTTAGCCAAAAAATAGGAGTGAGAGCAACAGTCATCTACAGAAAGAATGTTGTTTATAAACCTGAGGGCCGTGATGCAGCAATGTCGTACCAGAAAAGCAAGACTTGAGAACTGAACCATAATCATCCCTGTTTATTGTAATTCAGTAAATGAGGCAAGCTTCTGACACCATGCAGTTCCCTAGTCAGGACCGTGATAATATCTCTCCCTTTGAGACTTACAGCTGCCTGGGAACAGAAATACAGCTGGGAGGTTGGAGATAGCAGACAAGCCCATTATGTTCTTTGGAGCTGGGTAGGCCAATCCTGTTCCTTTTAACTCTGAACATACCATGCCTCTGTATGCCAGAATTTCCCTGATCAGTTGAGGCAGGCTCCCCATAATGCTTTTCATCATTACTTTCAATTGATGGAAAATAACGAACGAGCAAACGTTCTGAAATTCTCAATGTATGCTCCCGTTCCGCAAGGTCTGTGCTGACAACTTCCCCACAATGTTTATGGTAGCAAATTGGAGCCAAATGTCATCTCAGTTCCGACTCATTTCTTTTTAATAACAATACATTACAAAGGCTTCACAGAGACAAACCTTCATTTCTGTGTGCCTGGTCCAAATTTAAAACTGATTCTCGTAAATGCAATGACTGTGACCCAACATACTTTACGAACCATTTTGATAGGGCAGAAGTAAAAAGAGTTGAAAACTGGACCTACCAAGTAGAAGTAATGGAACTAATTCTTGAAAGAAGCAATTGTGACATTCTGCCCCATTACTGGCAGAAATCCTTATTGGACATGAGCACAAGGCATAGAAATGGCGCTATTGGGGTACAGTGGCAGTGTCCCTACCTCTGAGCCAGGAGGCCTGGGCTCAAGTCTGACAAGTCCCCCACATCTGAACAGATTGATTCAAAATATGTAGAAATATGCTAGCCCTGTTTCCCATTCGTTTTAGACCTTGGAACACCCATGTTGAAATTATCACAAGCTCTTGTTGCTTTGTTTACATTCAATATTTTTTAGGTATTTTTGAACACTTTAATCCGAAATGTTGTGACATACAGGAGCAAGTGGGACTTGAACTGTGGCCTTCTAGCCCAGAGTTGCGGATGCCCAATATTTTTTAAAAGATTGTCATTCATTTCTTTCAGTTAAGAATGGGTGTTTAATGCGTGCAGTTATTCAGTTGGCAGAGGCAGTAGTCTTTAACTACTTTCTAACATCAATCGCGCATGTTTGTATCAGCTTCCAAAGCTACACAACAGCAGTCTGTGATTATGATAATTAAACAGCCGGCGAGTTGTAAAAGTATAATGTGCATTTTGTGAGTGTACATGTTTGATCTTAATGTTGTTTCTCACTTCAGTTGAAGAACACAATGGCTTTGAGCCTTTCAAGTGCCAAGCATGACAATGAGCTGCTAAAGGAGCAAGTTGAGGAGGAGCAGGAGAGTAAATCTGAGCTGCAGAGACTCATTTCCAAATTAAACAGTGAGGTCACCCACTGGCGGACACGCTATGAGACTGATGCTATTCAGAGGACTGATGAGCTTGAAGAGTCCAAGTAAGTGTTGTGGTTTGTATCAGATACCCTAAAACGAGCTCAGCCTCAGAGGCAGATTTTGCAATCCTTTGTGGTATGGAGTAATAAAAGTTCTGCAATAAAATTTAAATGTCATTTAATTGTTAACATAAATCCTGAAGTGATACAGCAATAAATATCAGCATTTAAAGCTTAAGGTTTATAATCTGGTATGTATCATTTAGAAACTGGGTGATAACCATTCTCACCATTGGCTTAAGATTCTGAATAAGCACTATAATCTGAATATTACTAATTCCTGCAGTTACAGTGTGGCAAAATGTTGTATTTTTTTGATCTGCAGTTCAGTTTTTGAGCTTTTTTGCTGTTTAACTGATATGTTAGCTAAAACTGGGGTGAAGGACTGTTCTAATGAAAGCTTTGATGAATTTGTAGAAGAGCTGTCTATCTCTGTACAAGTACAAGAAAATGCTTGAGTTAACAATCCCTCAACGCAAAAGAATATTCATGACATTTGATAATTTCCACACTTCAGAGAGCTTAAAACTATGAATTAATGCCTCTTTAAGATTTAAATTCCTTATCTCAATATTTAGGAAGGTTGAGAGAGAAAAGTGCATTTTTCACCAAAGAAGCCTTTGATTAAAATTTAAGATATTACGGTTGATAGTTTGAATATCTAAATAAAGTTCATGTGATGTACAATGCCTAATATTAGAATGTTGCTTTCAATTGAAGAGTTAGAGATAAAGACAGAAATATGTGGCATGGTATGAAGAAATAAACCTGGACACTTTTTTTATTATTAGATGTCAAGCATATATATTAAGTAATGCGATGCATGGAACACTTTGAGTTAAATGTGACTTGATGACTCAAGCCTTATGTTTAAAAGTTGGCAGGAGTTAACAGGTTGTGCAAGGAAGCAGAGTGCTTTTAAGAGCTTTCGTTTGTCACAGCCAGATTATATAGAAATACGTGGTGAATTTTTAATTTGAAAAAAAACTGTGGGTGAGACTTAAATTTATCAATGCCTTTCGTTCCAGTTCATCATTATAAAATAGTGAACATACCTTTTCAAAAAAAAAAGTGGGGGGTACTGCCCGGCTCTCAGCACAGCTTCAGCTTGATTTTTTTTCCCCAAATTTATTAATGTCTTTCATTCCAGTTCATCAACCTTGCTTAAGTTGTGAACAGTTGGTGAAAACTAAAAGTGCAGGCATGGTAATGGGAGATCAAGATTGAGGAGGTTAGCCTGAACTAGTAATTGCTTGGGATTAGTGTGAGATTAACTGCTTTAAGTAGGAGAAATCTGCATGTATTAGTAGCTAATAACTATATCCTATGCTAAGCTTTGGACACTTTTAACCATTTGGTTAAAATTAAAAGCAAAATCTTTAAAGAAATTTCAAAGCTGCTTGTTTACTTATTTGGTGTTATCTCCTGAAACAAAATGGCCGTGTGTGTTCCATTTGTGGTCAGTTTAGCCAGAGAAAGTCTATCCGTTTTACTGAAAGCATTCATTTGATGTCACAAACTGAACAAAGTCGAAAGAACGTACCTTGGAAAAATGTGTGGATGAAACAGATGGGAGAGAGTCTTGAACCTCTTGACGCATTTTAGTTCTTGTTGCAAAGAGGATATGGTATCACAAATCCAGGATTGCAATCTGTCTAATCCATCTCTATTGTCCTTTCTGAGTGACTCACTAGAATTTGCAGATAGGGAGATAGTGGCCTAATGTCATTTCCTGCATCTTGGTAACAGGGCGGGTGATCCAGCTGCCCGAAAGATTTGTGATGCAAAGCAATATTGACAGGCTACAAATGAGGCCTTCAAAACTCAAGAGGGTACACTGCTGCCCTGAAGATTGAGGGTGTTTCTTGCTGCAATGAAGCAGAATTTTACCTGGGCAAAAGATGACCTTATGTCTACAAAGCACAGAACGACACTGCAAATCTTGGTGGTAAAGCGAATAAGACTGGTGTTATTTGGGGTAAAGTGACCTGTGCCCATGTAAATAGTGGCAAGGTACATGCAAGTTCAGCAGTAACCTGCCTGCTAAAGCTGTTGGGCCGAGGATATGTCCGATGCTAAACCCATCAATGATCTAAAGCTCAGCTGTACATAAATTGACAATAAATAGTAAAATGATTATTTTTAAAAATCTAATAATCCAGAGGTCCAGGCTAATGCTCTGGTGGAATTTAAATTGAATTGAATTGAATTGAAATGAAATGAAAGCTAACAACTGTGAGACTACCACTGATCGTTGTTAAACCAAACTGATTCACTAATTGGTCTATGTGACTCCAAATCTGTAATAATGCGATTGACTCTTGCTCCTCTCCTGAAATAACCTGTAGGTCACATCGAAAGAATTAAAGCAAAGACATCCACAATGCCCATAATCTTAAAAATAGTGATTTTTTTTATTTCATAAAAGGAGGAACCGCTGTGCTTTTCAGCACAGCTTCAAAATGATCTTTTCATTTCCACATTCACTCCTCCTCCAATCCCATTTGCAACTTAAAGTTAAAAATCATGTCTCTAGATGTATTCTTCCTCCTCCTCCTCCTCCTCCTCCTCCTCCTCCTCCTCCTCCTCCTCTCAGGCTAACTGATGATCTAACATTGGACATAAAAATCTGAAGAAACAGAGGCTTGAAGAAACCAAAGTAATAGCCACAAAGAAAATTAACCCAAAATTCAGCCCTTTGTCCTAAGAACATTCCAGTCCAAAATTAGTGAATGGAATCGTTTTCAGGTACATCTTCAAGAATGACTGCGAGATGCCTGAAAGCAGCAATTCCTTACAGACTGGAGTTTTAAGGGATGATCTTATTCAGATGCTCACCCCGTTTCTGCCAAATCATGCAAAGGTCTTGCTCTCAGGATCTGAGAACCACAACAGTTAAACCCTCTCCTCCCTTTTAGAGGAGTATTGAAATGGTAGGTCTCAACGAGCAGTTACTGGGATATTCCTAATGCTGTGCTCCGTGAGGTTACAGCCAGTGTGATTCCTAATCGGCGAGAGCTTTCTTCAACGTAATTGTGGCTCAGCTGATTATTCCACTCCACCATCTGCTCTCAGGCATGTCTTTCAGATTTATATTGTGTATGTATGTTGCAAAGACATCTCTAGAGATCAAAGCAGCTGATTGTACTGACTGTCAGCCATTGGAATCCGACATCTTGCAGACTGTTCTGGTTTTCATGATCAAAGTAATGCTCAGAAGGAAAGTTGGCTGCTTTCCACCGTGTACTGGAGAAGTACTCTCAAGAGATATTTTTGCACATGTATTGTACATCTATTTTTCTTCTTATTTCACAGTGTGTGCAGTGATAGTATTGGATGCATTGGTTTCAACTACATCCATCGCTTAAGGAATGTCATGTGTTGAGTGTAAAATATGTATCCGTTAGATCGACTTTAGTTCCTCCCTTAACTTACGTGTAAGGTTAGTATTTTCGTGTTGGATAAGATGAACAGCGTGAAACAGATTTTGTGCACATTTTGGGACTATAGTCAATCTCATTAATTAGAAGGATAAGTTGCTTATGGTATCCAGCATATGCAACTGTAAAATCAAAACTGTACTGGAAAAGGGGATACAGAAGCAATATGCAAGAAACATCTGCACTTAGAGAGTCATAAAATACCTGTAGTGTGGAAGCAAGCCATTCGGCCCGTTGAGTCCAAACTAACTGTGCAAAGAGTATCCCACGCAGACACCCTGCCAACCCTCACACTATCCTTGTAACCCTGCATTTCCCATGGCTAACCCATCTAGCCTGCACATCCCTGAAACACTGGATAAATTAGCATGGCCACTCCACTTAACCTGCACATCCTTGGACTGTGGGAGGAAACCAGAGCTCGCGGAGGAAACTCCCACAGAAACTGGGTTGCCTGAGAGTGGATGTGACGTGGGTCCCCAGCGCTGTGAGGCGGCACTGCTAACCACTGAGCCTCCGTGCCACTCTAGAGCCTTTCACAACCTCCTGGTACTCCAGTGTGCTTGATAGGCAAAGAGTGAGGTGCTGTGCCTATTGTAATGTAGCACCTACAGCAAGGCCTAATATGCACAAGGTCTAATATGATAATAATCATCTGTTTAAAGTGGTGGTGCTTGAAGGCTAAATATTAGCCAAGACTTTGGAAAATATTTCTCCACTCTTGGTTAAACTTTTTGCATCTGTACTGGAATGTTTGCTTGAATTATGTCATCAAGTTGCAGGATTGACCAGAGTTCATAACTTCCTCACAAAGGAGAAAGTGTCGTTGGGTTAAAATCCTGGAATTCCCTCCCTAAGGGCATTGTGGGTCAATCCATAACACATGGACAGCAGTGATTCAAGAACGCAGCTCACCACTATCTTCTCAAGGGGCAACTAGGAATGGGGAATAACTGCTGGCCCAGCCAGCCTTGCCCACATTGCTTGAATGAATTTTTAATAAGTGCTACCATAGAACTAAGACAACATGAGAATAACATACAAGCATAGTACCAAACCAGGCTAGGATAAACCTTTTAGATCAGTGTCCAATCCTTTGATTTACCTGGGATAATGGGAACTGCAGATGCTGGAGAATCCAAGATAATAAAGTGTGAAGCTGGATGAACACAGCAGGCCAAGCAGCATCTTAGGAGCACAAAAGTCTGATGAAGGGTCTAGGCCCGAAACGTCAACTTTTGTGCTCCTAAGATGCTGCTTGGCCTGCTGTGTTCATCCAGCTCCACACTTTGTTATCTTTGATTTATCCATCAAATTTCTCCTCAAAATTCTTCACATATTCTGTCTCAGTTACATTTATTATTGCAAGCTCACTGCCTTCTGAAAACAGCTAAATTGAAATGTGTTGTGCACCTTCGAACTCTAAGCTTGAGCAAAAGCCTTCTCTCCACAATAAGGTCAGGTGTAGAAATATTCGCTCATGACCGCACAATGTTCAGTATCAGTCACAGCTGCTTAGATACTGAAGTAGTCCATGTCCAACTGCAGCAAGATCTGGACTATTTTGCAAGTTTGGCCTGACACCTAGCACACAACATTCTAACAACACAAATGCTAGTCAATAACCACTTCCACCAGGAGAGAATCTGACCATCACATTCGATGGTATCACCACCACTGAATCCCCCACGTTCAACATTCTGGAGATTACCAAATAATGAAATAGACTAACACTGCAACAGGTAACTCACTTCCTGACTCCCGAAGCCTGCCCACTCTACAAGGCATAAGTCAGGAGGCTGATAGATGACTAACCACTTTCCTGGATGTGTGCAGTTCCAGCAACACTCGAAGCTTGAAATCATTCAGGATAATGCAGTACGCTTGGCACCACAACCAGAAACGTGTACTCCCCCCACCACTGATCCACTGAAACAGCAGTATGTAGGTACCTCTGATGGCACATTGTAAACTGCGACCACTACCCTCCAGAAGGAAAAGGAAAGCAGAGAAATGAGAACACCACTGCATACAAGTTATCCTCCAAGCTGCTCGCCATCCTGCCTTGGGAATATATCATTGTCCTTCATTGTCACTGGGTCAAAATCCTGCAACTTTCTCTCTAACGGCGTTGTGGATCATCCTACACCAATGGACTGCAGCAATTTGAGAAGGTGTCATGGACCAGACCAAACTCTGTCAAAATATTCAGATGATAGTCTAGACTCTAAATTTTTTCTCCCTGATAGAAATTTAAAGAAATTTTGCTGGTTTTAAATATATTATCAGGTTCACATTGTCTGCAGTGTAAGTATTTTCAGTAATTTAGCCATGTCTCCCCTTAATCCTTTTTTCTCTAAATGTTTTCTCCCTGAAAGGTAAATGTAAGGTATTGCATTCCAAATGCAATTTGATTTGTCAAATTACTGGATTTAAAGCAAAGCACACTTTATTTGTCTACTACAATTAAAATACAACTAAAGAAAGAAGGAATTGGAATAACTTAACTCAATTTTGAAAACAGAATAATAAATATAGTAATTATTACTCATCCAATATAGTAACATGCCGCAAACATATCCTTGGTAAAAGGCAAATTCAGACAACAGATTGTGTCGGACGTAACTTCAGTAGCCCAAGAGGAAAATCATTGAGAAGTCTGAGAGAGTGTAGCAGGAGGGAGAGACTTCCTGTAGCTTCCAACCCTGCTGATGCCCTCGCAACAACTGCTGAAAGCTAAAACTACAAACCTTCGTTCTGTTGGAGCTTTAAAACACCCATTCAGGCTGCTTTTGTTGTTCTAACTGTTTGCAAAGAAAAACCTCGAGGCGCCTCAAGCTGTTTACCGTAGTCTCTCTGGTAGACTGCTCTCCATCTCTGCCTTAAAACCTCTCTTTAAAAATATCCAGGACAAAATATACCTCTTAAAGCCACAGTATTATCACACAGGCAACTCCCCACCACCTTATCAAGGGCATTTAGAGGTGGGCAATAAATAATTGCCTTGCCAATGAAGCCCACGTTGCATGTGAATGAATAAAATATTTAAAACTGGAAATTTGTGGAAATTTTGCTGGTTTTAAATATATTATCAAGTTTAAATTGTCTGTAGTGTAAGCATTTTCAGTAGTTTAGCCATGTCTCCCCTTAATCCTTTTTTCTCATCATATTTCTCATTTTCTCACCATCTGTAAGTTTCCCTTGGAGCAATATTGCTGATCCTTCACTGTTGCTGGGTAACAAAATCTTGGAGGCATCTTCACAAAGGCAGCTCACCATCAACTTCTCAAGGACCATTAAGGATGGACAATACATTCTAGCCACTCACATCCGAGTACTGAGTTTATAAAATGATCATTTTGTTTGCCTTTTCATGTTCACTTTCTTGCTAGGATATCCTTCTTCATAGAATCCCCATGGTCTGGAAACGGGCCATTCGGCCCAATAAGTCCACACTGACCCTCCAAAGAGCACCCCATCCAGACACATCTCCCTACCCTTTCCCTGTAACCCTACATTTCCCGTGGCTAATGCACCTGACCTTCATATCCCTGAAACACTGGGTAATTTAACATGGCCAGTCCACCTAACCTGCGCATCTTTGGGCTGTGGGAGGAAACTGGAGCACCCAGTGAAAACCTTCTTATGCTGTCACGACCGGCCTACATAAGCTAATTTTTACCTCTTGGGGAAATACTACTTTATTCCTCTGCTTGTCTATTCAGTTTGCTTCCTTACTGTTATCACTAAGCTTGGTGTTAGTGAGAACTGACGGAATCACAGAATGGCTACAGCACACAAGCAGATGCTTTGGCCCATCATGTCTGCGCCAGTTTTCCAACTGAGCAGTGCTTCTCGTGCCATTTCTATTGCCATCTTCCCCTAACCCTGCACATTATACCTTTTCAGATAATAATCCCATTTCCTCTTGAATGCTTTGATTGAACCTTGTGTCCTGAGGTGCATTTGTGTCTTCTGGAAGTGACATTCATTAATAGTCTCTGCAATTGAAAGGAAGATGTTTACACTTTGTACAATATGGAATTACCTGAGAGCTTGGAGGACCTACAGTTTCTTGTTTTTTTCACCGCTGCAGCTACTCAGTCAGTCTGTCAACTTGCTGACCTATTAGTACCTTTTTCTCCTTTAGTACAAATTGTTCTCATCACTTAAAATAAAACTCTTGCACTTATCCTGATGAATGCAAAATGAAAAGCTTTGGTAACAAGTCTCTCTTTTCAACAACATTCAAATTGTATATTATCAAGTAGCAACTTGTGTTGTATTGGGGGCTTTCTATCGTCACTTGGCTTGTTTCTTCCTTCTCAAGGTCCTGCTAAAAATGATGCTTAGCCACTTTAAGTATCTTGTACTGGGCCTGATTTTTAAATCTGTCCAAGTGGGCTTTGAGTGAGTCAAAGTCTTCTGAGCGTGTATCTTGTCCACTTTTAACTTCTGCAGTCTATCACTGATCACTTTTGTTGAAATTTGACAGTATATCCACTGCAGAATCTCTCTGCAGACAGTCCCAGCAAATAGACACCTAAAACCTTGCTGTGAAATCTTTAACATTCATTGGGAGATTTACAATTGTTGGGTGTGGATGACCCCCACTATACAATTAAATACTTTGAGCGCAGGGTTTCCATGGGGATGTTGGCGACCTCTTGCAAGGCCGTCATGAGTTGCCTATCTCTAATTCCCCTCATATCAAGAGACTTTACGGACCTTTTCATAGTGCGGTCGAGAATTAACCACAATACTGAGACCCAACCCTTAGAATGGGAGACTTCCTTCTCTTCAATAAATCGATGAAGCAGATAGGTTTGCACAGCAATCTGTGCTGTACAATTGCCCACCTTAATGCTTCATTTTTGGACTGTACCCCTGTTACCTTTCATCGTAATGTTGCTGTTAGCAGACTTCCACAAGCATGGCCAAGCAGCCATCTCATGGATTGGAACAGGGTGCATCTCATGGCTCCTTGCCTGCTCTTTTGTTCCTCATTCATTTGACACCTACTTAGATGCTCACAGCTTCTCCACCTTGCCGTACTGTTTTGCATTTCTTGCTGCCTCAGCCAGAACTTAAAGGCTCTTGGTGCTTTCACCATGTTGTACTGTTTAGCAAAGAAACAAGCTTTTGTTGCCAGCAGTGACCAGTCACAAGGGTGGTCATGTTGTTGCATGTCACTATGCTGCATCAGTCCTTCACCTACGCATGTACGAGCAGTGTACACAGTGAACAGCTGTACGTGCATTTACCAAATAGCCATGACTCAGTCTAAGGGCAGCAGTCCTCGGTCAGGCCAAGGAAAACTGTCTTCAGTCAGGGGAACCCAGCACTATGTTAAAGCCCATGTCTTATATCAGTTCCAAGGTCTTGGACATGGTCAATAAGCCATTTGGTGCAGTCAGGGTAAGGGGGTCTGTTTCACTGCTGTGCAGGAAATGGCTTATGTTCAGTCCTGCAGGTCCAAAATGTAACCAGTCTAGAGAATGCCGGTAAGTCAGAGAAGTGCATGCGGATCAACCACACATCAGTTGGAGCTGTCTGTGCAAGTCACTCAAGGTGTGAATCACAGTCATACCTGGGGGTCAGCTCAGAGAAAGTCAGATGGTGCTATCAGGGACCAGTGTTGAGCTAGAGATGCAGGGGAGGCAATTATTATGAAGGATGAAAACTGATCATATGAGATGAGAGTGACAGCCCTTAATATCAAGGCTGCATTCAACCGAGTGAGGCCTAGTAAAGACTGGAATCAGTGGGTAATGGGGAGAAAACTCTCCACTGGTTAGATTCATACCTGACACGTAGAAAATTGATTGTGGTTGTTGGAGATCAGTCATTTCAGCTCCAGGACATCACTGCAGGACATTCTAAGGGTAGTGTCCTAGGCCAAATCACCTTCAGCTGCTTCATCAATGACCTTCCCTCCATCATGAGGCCAGAAGTGGGGATGTTTGTTGATGATTGCAATGAAGTGTCAGCCTCTGTTTTTGGTGCTTTTCCCACTATATGCAGCATGAAAGGGCAGCTCCTGGCTGGCAGGAGTCAACAGGGTGCGGGGCTGGCCTTTCAAGATGGCATTGGTAGCCGAAATCCTAGAAGAGTGGATTTGCCTATAATGTGAGGACAAGTGGTGTTGTGTGTAGTTAATGAAGTGAGTTTCTAAGAATAAGGTAAGAAATCTCCAAAGGGGTCCCATATCAAGACCCCGCTTGAAACTTGCCAAAGTTGACACTTGGCCAATTTCTAATAAAATTCAGCCTATTGCGCTTTTTTTTATTGCAGTGGTCTTTAATTTGTAAAGACTCTTAAGTTTCTTTCTTTTAAAAAAAAGCAGTTGAACCAAAGCCATTTCCAAATAACACTAAAACAAGTGGAGCATTCAGTCCTAAGCTAAAGCACGGGTTAAGAACCATGATGGCCGGGGTTGAGAGCAGGAAATGTTTAGAGTGAAGACACAAGGATATGGAGAGACTGAGATTGTGTTAAGATAGCACTTTCCAGAGAATATGTCAGTGAGGGGCATGCCTAGAAGTTTGCTTTGGCCAGTCATGTTTTCTTAACCTCTTTTCCCCTAATTTCTTTTCTTGGCTATGATGATTTGGTCAAGAACATACATGGCATTTTGTGTATGGCACTTCTGTGGAGCCAAAGTGGGCATTACTTTGCTGTGTCTCAGGCCAACTCCCCACCTCACTTGCCTGTCTTCTCAGTGACAAAAATCACACCATTCAGTACCTAGTAAGAGCAGAGGTAGGCCATTCAGCCCGTTGAGTCTGTTCCACTATTTATTGATTCATGACTGATCTGATAACCCTCAACTCCACATTCCTGCCTTTTTCCCTGTAACCCTTACTAATGGAAAATGGGTCTTGAATATACCGCACAACACAACTCAACAGCCCTGTATGGTAAAGAATTCTACAGACTCACTCCTCTCTGTGAGAAGAAATTCCCCCTCATCCCTGTCTTAAATATTCAACCCTGTACTCTGTGTTATGCCCTCTGGTACTGGAATCTCCCTTTACGGGCAACAACCTCTTCGCATCTACCCTGTCACGTCCCCCAAGAATCTTATCCCCAAAATGAGCCCTGAGCTTAAGTAATCCAGACTGTTCATCAGTGCCAGGGTGTTCAGTTCATTCCTACAGTAATTACTGATGAATCGATCACAGTTTACATTTTTGGGATTTCCCATGTTTGTCCTGGAATTAATTTTCTTCTGCAACACCTGAATGGTGGAGTTACAGGAAGTTGCCTAATTCTGTCAAACAAAGAGCTTGCACTTATCTAGAATATTTCACAGCTTCCAAATGTTCCAAAAACACACTCAGCCAATAAATTATTCTTGGTATCTATTCGAGCAGCCAGTTGGCTTTTCGCAGAGTTTGACAATAAACATGAGCGGCCAGTTAATCTGTTTCACTGGTGTAATAATCTGAAGAATAATCATTGGCCTGAATACTTAATCTTTGCAAAGTGCCATTGGATCTTTTACAGAATCACACAACCAGAAAAGGTCATCAGTTTACTGTGTCATCTGAGAGGCAGCGCTCCCTAAAACACAGCCCTTGACTTGACTGTCAGCTCAAATTGGCTGCTGATGCTGTGTTATGTGAACTATTTGTTCTTTTCAAATCTTAACACTCCTGTTTGGGAGTCAGGAAGGTTGATAGTGAAGAACTAACCAAAATATTTAAGCGAAAGGAATTCTGGCTCCTGTTATTCTTCACTTTATTTTCTTGCTCCCAGTTTCACCTTTTCCTCAGTCTCCTAAGTTTTTTGTTTCTCTTTTAAACTTTACCCTTGATGGGGAAAGTGAAGTTACAGAATCGGCCACCATTAAACCTTCCCTAACTTCAAAAGTAATTTAAAAAACTTTAATTTGGCATTTTGCTTTCACCTTTTAATTGATATGCTGGCCAAGTGTGATACAAAGGTAAATGGAGTTAGGGGCCCACGTCCCTAAGGGAGCTAATTGAAGTTGTTAAAAATGATTTGATTTGATTTCGATTTTATTGTCACATATACTGAAGTGCAAAAATACAAGAGTACAGTGAAAAGTTTGTAATGTCACCACACAAGGTGCATCTTAGGTACAAAGACTTAGGTACAGAATCTTAAGAACAAACTAGAGAGAAAGAACAAAGTTAAAAGTTTAAACGTTGCGGTAATTATACTACAGTGCAAAACAAACAAAATAAGGTTAGAAGTTACAGATGCAGACCTTTTTAGTTTTAAGTAGAAAATAAAGAAATGAAGCTGAAAGTTCAAACATAACAAACGCTTAGCCACAGTGGGACCACACTTGGAGAAACCATCTCAAGCCTGCAAGTCCATACTGGGCCACCAGGAGGCCGCCGGGCCGGGAGGCCATGGCTTCCTGGCTGGGAGAAGGAAATAGATGGAGTGGTTGAACTCCGACTGAAGCCATTTTGGATGCAGTTACAGCCAGATGCTAAAACAAACAAATGCTGCTCTGATGAAGCGTCTAGGCCCGAAACATCAGCCTTCCTGCCCCTCTGGAGTTGCTTGGGTCTGATATGTTCATCCAGCTCTACACCTGGTTATCTCAGATTCTCCAGCATCAGCATTTCCTACTATCTCTAATAATTGCTGGCAAAAGCCAAAATGGCTTTAAATGCTAAAATAGACAAATGCTGCTCTGATGAAGGGTGTAGGCCCGAAACGTCAGCTTTTGTGCTCCTGAGATGCTGCTTGGCCTGCTGTGTTCATCCAGCTCCACATGTTATCTTATGTCGGTTATTGCCCTGGTTTTGGGAGTAAGGTAGAGGGTCCAGAGCAAGGACCACAAGCTTAAAATTAGAACTAGGCCTTGCCGAAGTGCAGTCAGGAAATTTTCAGTTTTTACCCCCCCCCAAATTCTTATTCGCTAAAATATTTGTGTTGCTGTGGGTCAGGAAGGCATAATTGTCTCAAAAGTGATCTCGAGTCTGATTTCAGCCGATTAACCACAACTTTTACAAAAGTAGCTCCTTCCTCTACAAGAGACAGGGTGTATAAATATAAGAAACAGGACCAGGACTTGGCCATTCAGCCCCATTAGCCAGCTTTGTCAATCAGCAAGACCGTGGCTCATTTGATATGTGCCTACGTTTTCCCTGCCACTGCCCCTCTTAATGGTCACCCACCTTGTCAGTCAAAATAATTGCCAGCAATTATTAGAGATTGTAGAAAATGCTGATGCTGGAGAATCTGAGATAACAAGGTGTAGAGCTGGATGAACACAGCAGGCCAAGCAGCTCCAGAGGGGCAGGAAGGCTGATGTTTTGGGCCTAGGCCCTTCTTCAGAAATGGGGGAGGGGAAGCGGGTTCTGAACTAAATAGGGACAGCGGGGAGAGATAATGGGAACTGCAGATGCTGGAGGATCCGAGATAACCAAGTGTGAAGCTGGATGAACACAGCAGACCAAGCAGCATCTTAGGAGCACAAAAGCTGCCATTTCGGGCCTAGACCCTTCATCAGAAAAGCCTTTTCTGATGAAGGGTCTAGGCCCAAAACGTCAGCTTTTGTGCTCCTAAAGTACTGCTTGGCCTGCTGTGTTCATCCAGCTCCACACTTTATTATCAGGGAGAGAGGGGGAGGCTGATAGAAGATGGATAAAGGAGAAGATAGGTGGAGAGGAGATAGACAGGTCAAAGAGACGGCGATGGAGCCAGTAAAGCGGAGGTAGGGAAGGGATAGGTCAGTACAGGGAGGACAGACAGGTCAAGGGGGTGGGATGAGGTTAATCGGTCAGAGATAGGGGTGTGGCTTGAGGTGGGAGGAGGGGATAGCTGGAGGGAAGGACAGTTTAGGGAGGCGGGGACAAGCTACCTACTAACCTCATCCCGCCACCTTGACCTGTCCGTCTTCCATGATCTGACCTATCCCCTCCCTGACTCTCCACCTACACTCACCTTTACTGGCTCCATCCCCACTTATTTGACCTGCCTGTCTTCTCTCCACCTAGCTTCTCCTCTATCCATCTTCTCTCTGCCTCCCCCTCTCCCTATTTATTTCAGAAACCCCTTCCCCTCCTCCCTTTCTGAAGAAGGGTCTAGGCCCGAAATGTCAGCCTTCCTGCTCCTTTGATGCTGTTTGGCCTGCTGTGTTCATCCAGCTCTATACCTTGTAATGCCAGCAATTATTACACAGCTTACACCACCATTACACAGTTACTGATAATTGTTGATGCTTCATTTTGGGACTGAGCCCTTTGTTGGCAATTGTTTGAGCAAAAATGCCATAACTGATATATAATAGGTCAGTCATTTTCTCAAATACTTAGCTACTAGGTTCCTGTGGGCTATAATTTTGCAGAAAACAAATTTCTAGTGTTGTGTTTGGCAATTTTTGATACCCTGTGTCTTATCTTAATTTTCCCATGTATAGCAATTAAGCCACTTTTAAGACTACCATTTATTGACATCTTGGATCAAAATATTTTCTATGAGAGGGTTTAATGTATGTAATTACAGGAATTATTTTAATGGGCTGCAAACCAAAAAAAAAGTCCTTCAAGTTCTGTCTCAGATTCAAGAGGAAAGTCCATTTTCAGCTGCTTTAATGAGCTGTTAAAAAAAAAGATATTCTAACAGATCTAACAAAACACTCCCAATGTTCCATATTTCACAAGGGGGAAATATCCATTTTGAGATTTAGTTGATGTTTATTAAAGTTGACCTTCATCATTTTTCCTTATGAACAGTTCAGGAATTAGGCCATCAGAATTTTAGCTTTTCAGAGATTGTAGATTGTAAGAGAAAGAAAAGGCAAAAGAATATCACTGCCCTAGTAATTAGATTAGATTCCCTACAGTGCGGAAACAGGCCCTTCGGCCCAGCAAGTCCACACTACTCCTTGAAGCATCCCACCCAGGCCCATTCCCCTATAACCCACACATCCCTGAACACTATGGGCAATTTAGCATGGCCAATCCACCTAGCCTGCACATCTTTGGACTGTGGGAGGAAACCGTAGCGCCCGGAGGAAACCCACGCAGACACGGGGAGAATGTGCAAACCCCACACAGACAGTCGCCCGAGGCTGGAATCGAGCCCGGGTCCCTGGCGCTGTGAGGCTGCAGTGCTAACCTGCACTGCTAATAAAGTTTGAATATTTGTACCCTTTTGCAGCATCGCTTCAAAGATCTTGAGAGGTTTATAAAATCATGAGGGATTTAGGTGAGGTGAATGGCACATGTCTTTTCCCTAAGGTGGAGGATCTCAAGACAAAGGTGAGAGGAGAAATGTTTTTAAAAAATAGGACAACTTTTTTTTATACAGAGATTGGTTCATGTGTGGAATGAACTTGCAGTGGAAGTGGAGGATGCAGGTACAGTTACATTTTTAAAAGACATTTGGATAAGTACGTGAATAAGGAAGATTGAGGGACGGGGGCCAAGCACAGGCAGGTGGGACTAGTTTAGAGATAATGGGAACTGCAGATGCTGGAGATTCCAAGATAATAAAATGTGAGGCTGGATGAACACAGCAGGCCAAGCAGCATCTCAGGAGCACAAAAGCTGACGTTTCGGGCCTAGACCCTTCATCAGAGAGGGGGATGGGGGGAGGGAACTGGAATAAATAGGGAGAGAGGGGGAGGCGGACCGAAGATGGAGAGTAAAGAAGATAGGTGGAGAGGGTGTAGGTGGGGAGGTAGGGAGGGGATAGGTCAGTCCAGGGAAGACGGACAGGTCAAGGAGGTGGGATGAGGTTAGTAGGTAGCTGGGGGTGCGGCTTGGGGTGGGAGGAAGGGATGGGTGAGAGGAAGAACCGGTTAGGGAGGCAGAGACAGGTTGGACTGGTTTTGGGATGCAGTGGGTGGGGGGGAAGAGCTGGGCTGGTTGTGTGGTGCAGTGGGGGGAGGGGATGAACTGGGATGGTTTAGGGATGCAGTGGGGGAAGGGGAGATTTTGAAACTGGTGAAGTCCCCATTGATACCATAAGGCTGCAGGGTTCCCAGGCGGAATATGAGTTGCTGTTCCTGCAACCTTCGGGTGGCATCATTGTGGCAGTGCAGGAGGCCCATGATGGACATGTCATAAAGAGAATGGGAGGGGGAGTGGAAATGGTTTGCGACTGGGAGGTGCAGTTGTTTGTTGCGAACTGAGCGGAGGTGTTCTGCAAAGGGAAACCAAGCGGAGACTTGGGGACCGCTTTGCAGAACACCTCTGCTCAGTTCGCAACAAACAACTGCACCTCCCAGTCGCAAACCATTTCCACTCCCCCTCCCATTCTCTTTATGACATGTCCATCATGGGCCTCCTGCACTGCCACAATGATGCCACCCGAAGGTTGCAGGAACAGCAACTCATATTCCGCCTGGGAACCCTGCAGCCATATGGTATCAATGGGGACTTCACCAGTTTCAAAATCTCCCCTTCCCCCACTGCATCCCTAAACCAGCCCAGTTCATCCCCTCCCCCCACTGCACCACACAACCAGCCCAGCTCTTCCCCCCCACCCACTGCATCCCAAAACCAGTCCAACCTGTCTCTGCCTCCCTAACCGGTTCTTCCTCTCACCCATCCCTTCCTCCCACCCCAAGCCGCACCCCCAGCTACCTACTAACCTCATCCCACCTCCTTGACCTGTCCGTCTTCCCTGGACTGACCTATCCCCTCCCTACCTCCCCACCTACACCCTCTCCACCTATCTTCTTTACTCTCCATCTTCGGTCCGCCTCCCCCTCTCTCCCTATTTATTCCAGTTCCCTCCCCCCATCCCCCTCTCTGATGAAGGGTCTAGGCCCGAAACGTCAGCTTTTGTGCTCCTGAGATGCTGCTTGGCCTGCTGTGTTCATCCAGCCTCACATTTTATTATCTTGGGACTAGTTTAGTTTGGGATTATGGTGGACATGGACTGGTTGGACCGGAGGGTCTGTTTCGGTGCTTTCTGGCTATGACCGACTGGAGTTTGGTCTGCATTTTCTGAAATGGTGCAAATGTGTGAGAGTGAGTTGCCAATCAGTTTTACATTTAATGGAAGTGAAAGTCGGGAGAGATGTAGGATGGGCTGGCAATTTGTCGTGACTTGTGTGACACCAGCACCGAAATTCAAGTTCTGCCCAACGGCAGTGATGAGGCAATGCTGCTGAGGAATTGTCAAGTTGTTTTAATTTAGCCCAGGCGCGCACAGCAACAATACTGATCAGAATCAGTTTGTTCAGACGGTAATGTAACTCTTTAATATCATGCTACAAGGTAAAGACTTTGCAATGGTCCTCACCTCAATAGATGGTCTTGAATTAAGTGCAAGCTCTCCAGCTGTTATCTCATTCTCAGATCCTTGAAATCATTCAGAGCTCTTTTTTTTAAAAAAAACTTTACATTTAGAGGACTGGAGAATAAGGAAACAGAGGTTATGCTGCAGTTATACAAAACTCTGATTAGGCCCCACTTGGAGTACTGTGAGCAGATCTGAGTACCACACCTTGGCAAGGATATATTAGTCTTGGAGGGAGTACAACATAGATTTACAGGAATGCTACCTGGACTTCAGGGTTAAGTCATGAGGAGGGATCAAATAAATTAGGCCTCCTTTCTCTAGAATTTAGAAGGTTAAGGGGTGATCTGACCAAAGCCTTTAAGGTATTAATTGGAAAAGACAGGGTTGATGTAAATAAACTATTTCCATTGTTTGGGGATTCTAGACCTAGGGGGCATAGCCTGACAATTGGGGCCAGACCATTCAGGAGAGGCATTAGGAAGCACTTTGACACACAAAGGCTGGTAGATGTTTGGCACTCTCTTCCACATTTGCAATTAATGCTCAATCAGTTGCTAATTTTAAATTTGAGACAGATTAAATTTTTGTTAAGCAAGGGTTTTAAAGGATTATGGGCCACAGGAATATGGAGTTCGGACATAGATCAGCCATGATCTCATTGAATGGTGGGAACAGGCTTGAGGGGCTGAATGGCCTATTTCTGTTCATGTGTTGCTGTAGCTGATTGCCCTGCAAACCTTTTTATCTCATAAATGCAGCCTTTCTTTGTCTTCAGACAGATCATTGTCAAAGATGTTTCCAATACAATGAGTGCAAGATGTCCTATGATGACTCTCAGAAACAAGTGAATAGTTCGTTGCTCGTTCTTGAAGCGAGTTCTGTTTCATATTTACTGCTTTTTGGCTAAGACTTTTCAAACCTTTAGGCTTGCGCTTTGCTCTTTGAGTGTGACTTTTAAAAGGCTTTAGACATTCTTAAATAATTTCTCTTGAATTTTCTTTTCAAATTCGTTAAAGGTGAATGACATTTTTTTCAGAAATGACTGGTGTTGCGCTTGGCAGAAGCAGGAATGGGATTAGGCCATTTGGCCCCTTGAGCTTGTTCTGTCATTCGGTATGGCAAAGTGTTCATCTGAGTGTGGCCTTAAATCCACTTGGCTTTCGCTCCATGGTAAACCTTAAACCTGCCTTACTGAAGCTCAGTTAGAGAATTGGTGCTGTTTGCACCACACACATGCACACACAGAGCCAGAAGGTACATGCACAGAAAGTGGAAGGCCGAGGGAAAACTGGGGTGGTATTGGACTTGATATAAACACCGAGAGTGCTGGATAAACTCAGCATTAACATTTCCAATCCTACAGACTTCCGTACGACTTCTCCAGAATAGATTTTGATATGTTGTGAAGTTAGAGCTTAGTCAAATGCTTCTTATAACCTAGGTGTAGGATATACAGAATAGAAGCATGACACTTAACCCTGTCACTCATTGCTTGAGTCTAAACATGATCCTTCTGCTTTTCTAATTTAAACCAACTGCAGTAACTATTATTCCCTGCTCCCACAAATACTTGGCTAACTTCACCTAAATCTGTTTTTCCCAAACTCGTCATAGGGATGTATAGCATGGAAACAGATCCTTTGGTCCACCTCATCCATGCAGACCAGATATCCTGAATTAATCAAGTCCCATTTGCTGGCATTTAGCCCATATCCCTCTAACCCCTTGCTATTCATATACCCATCCAGATGCCTTTTAAATGTTGTAATTGTACCAGTCTCCATCACTTCCTCTGGCAGCTCATTCTACACATGCACCACGCTCTACATGAAAAACTTGCCCCTTCAGTCCCTTTTAAATCTTTCTCCTCCCAGTTCTCCAAATATGACTACTTTTCATGACCCTTTATGGCAGCAGAAACAAAACTACTAATAAAACAATGTAACAAGTAAATGTTGAATGTCCTTGTACTTGTGTACATTCAGTTCATAATTTGGTGAAGTTTGTTTATTCATATAGATCAATATAGAATGTAAACATTGTAAAAATATTTTTAAAAAAAAACTTTAACCTTATTTATAAAACCTTTTAACATTATATTTATAAAAATATTATCAATGTACTCACCAGTTCTTTCATTCATCTGAGCTGCTCCAGCTTGGCCAGTATGCAACAGATATGATTGATGTTAACGATTTGTAGCAACATCTCATTGCACAAGGCTTCAGTACTGTTACTGTGAGACAATATAGGTGGTGTTAGTTGTATTTGAGTGATCAATAACATTTGTAGTTGGTGGAATTGGAATTCTGCTGACTTAGAAATGCATGTTAGTTTCCATGATGGTAACCGTGACAACAGTCATAGAATCCCATCTGGTTCACTAATGTCCTTTAGGAAAGGAAACCTGCCAGCCTTACCCTAATCCGGCCTACTCCAGATTCACAGAAATCCAAAGGGGGGGCACAGTGGCTGGCACTGCTGCCTCACAGCGCCAGGGACCTTTCAGAGGGTCAGTACAGACTCGATGGGCTGAGTGGCCTGCCTCTAGGCTGTAGGGATTCTACAGTAAACTTCTTAGGCTTGAAGGGTATGGGGAGAAAGCTGGAACTGGGGACTGAGTGGCATGGTCAGCCCTGGTTGTGTGGAATGACGGAGCAGGCTTGAAGGGCCAAATGGTCTACTCCCCCTAGTTTCTATGTTGCTAACCTGGGTATCGGGGTGTTGAGCTTTTGCTGCATCTGTTCCTAATGCTGTGCACCCTTTGTATAGCCATAGAATCCCTACATGGCAAAAAGAGGCCATTCAGCCCATCAAGTCTGCACTGACCCTCCGAAGGTTCTCCGGCCCTGTGAGGCAGCACTGTGCCACCGTGCCATCCTGTGGCAAGTATAAAGGTGTGTGCAGTGCGATACTTGCATTAACATCTTGTGCCAATTCTACATCATACCCCTTTCTACTTTGTGCCAGTAGATGTAAGACCGAGAATGCTGTTTACCTTCACAAGATCATGTCCATTTGTTCCATGGAGAAAGAGCTAGAGCATTTGGACAGCCTCTGCAGTGATTGTTGGCCCAGCTGTGTGATTCTATCTGTGCAGGATAGATTTCCAGCTGCCCAGAAACAAGCTGAAACTGAAGGTCAGAGCCTCTGCAAATATCCGTGGAGGGAATTGCTGCGTCTGTACTAGAGAGGGCCTGGAGGGCTCTGAGCTCTGCAGTTGCAAACTGAAACTGCAGTTGCAAGGGAGGCTTGACTGTGCCCGACTTTGCAGAGACACATTGTTGGAAACGTTAGCTCTGATGTCTCCATGCATGCCCGACCTATCCTCCCTTCTAGTCAAAGGAAGCAGCCACACTGTCAGACCGCACAGGCCCCCAAAGATATCGATGCTGCTTTGCTTAGGGGGTTAGACCTTGGCATAGGAGAACCTGGCGGGCTTTTGCCATTATTTGAATGCATTATTATTATGGAGACAGTCCCTAGGGGCAAGAGCATTGCAAGCGGCCTTGCTAGTTGAAGGAGTATTTGCAGATTTGCTTTGATAATGAGTCAAATGCCTATTCTTTGCAATTAATAGGAAAACAGCACAGGAATCCTACGGCAGGGTGTACATTTCAGCTGGGAGGAAGCAAACAAGTTGAATAACTCTCCAAATTGTCTCCCTGGCCTGCGCAGCTCTGATTTGCGTGTAACCACATACTCTCTTGGGAATTGCCAGGACATTGTTCTAAAGTTATTCAGTTAATAATTAAATTGCTGTCTTCCTTTTATTTATTTCATGAACTCTTGTGTGACACAGCATAGGAGTGAATAAATCAATTGGCTGTGATTTAGCAAGAAAATTACATTCTTTACCGATATGAAGGGCACGAGCTTAAAATGTGCCTTTGCTTGGTTTATTTGTGGCTCGGTAATTCTTTGTAGTCCAGCCTGTAACAATGCAGTTTGCCCTCGGAATTCCTGACTTATTCATTGGTGTGTGGGCACCATCTGGTGGTGTGACTGAGGAATTGTCGGTGAATTGAAAATGGTCATGGCTGACACACACAGCATGGAAACGGATCCTTTGGTCCAACCCGTGCGCACTGACCATAATCCCAGACTAAACCATTCCCACCTGCCTGAGCTTGGCCCATAACCCTTTGAACCGTTCCTATTCGTCAACTTATCCAAACGTGTTTTAAACGTTCTAACCCTACTTACATCCACCACTTCCTGTCGAAGTTCATTCCACATACAAACCACTCTCTGTGTTTTTAAAAAAAAGTTGCCGGTCATGCCTTTTTAAATCTGCCCCCTTTCACCTTAAAAATATGCTCCCTAGTTTTGAACTCCCTCGTCAAAAGACCCTCATCATTCACTTTACTTATGCCCCTCATGATTTTATAAACCTCACGAAGGTCACCCCTCAACCTCCTATGTTCCAGTGAGAAATCCCAGTCTTTACACTCTACTTTTATATCTCTCAACCCTCCATTCCCAGCAATGTGCTGGTAAATCTTTTCTGAATCCTCTCCAGTTCAATAATACCCTTCCTGTTACAGGCTGACCTGAGCTGCACACAGTGCTCCAGAAGAAGCCTCACCAATGTCCTGTACAACGTCACCATGACGTCCCCAATCCTATACTCAAAGGTCTGAGCAATGAAGGCAAGCGCGCTAAATGCTTTCTTGACTTGGCTAAACAGTTTGATTATTACTTGACGACCTTTCTAATATGTGCCAGTGGCAAGCTGAAGTTCTGAGAGGGGCTGCTGGTCTGAGGTTGCAGCCTGTCTCAACACTCTTCGTAGCTGCAAAAAAAACAGACTCTGCATGTCAAAAATACGTATTTCCACAGCAACTGTGAATCCTTGGCACTGTGGTGTGTTGATGGTGGCTGTATGGTTGGTATGGATCAGATTTCTGCCACATTACTGTGAAGAGGTTGTTTTCTGTATTCCGTCTGGGTTGGAGTGAGCAGAAACATGGCAGGTGGGCAATAGTGTGGGAAAACGGATCGTCGATGGACTTTGACAGGAAGAATGGAAAAGGCCAAGTATTACTTAAAACAGAGAGCACTGAAAATTTAAAGTGCAGAGCAGTTTGGGTGTTCAAGTGCACGTGTCACTTAAGGTGTGTAATCGGGGTGTCTAATGGGATATTATGCTTTATTACAGGAGCAGCTTAACGTAAAAAGAATGGTGTTCACTGATGCAGGGCAATGGTGAGAACACATCTCTGGGTGCAGCTCTGTCCTCCTTATTTAAGGAAGGATTTGATTGCGTTGGAGGTTGTTGAGAGGAGGTTTCTTGGATTGATGGCTGCAGTGAGTGTGTGGATGTGAGAGGGGAGTTTGGACAGGCTGGATGTATTTCTGCTGGACTTTAAAAGGAGGGGTGACTTGGTTGCAGTATATAAGATCCTGAATGGTCCCACCAGGTTGGGCAGACTGTGTTTCCTTCTGTTGGTAACTCCAGAACAATGGGCCACAACTTTGGGACAGAAATAAGGAGAATTTTTTGTTTCTCAGAGTTAAATGGGAACGTGGAATGTAGAAAGGGATCAGCCACAATCTTATTGAAATAGTGGGACAGGCTTGTTAAGGCTGAATGGTCTACTTTTGCTGCTATTTTAGTGTGTCTGTGATTTGGAATAATCTCTTGCATCTACCCAGTGGGTCATGATCCTGGTGCCAGGGTTCAGACCTGCCTTTTCAGCTTTTTGCCTCACACACTCATCAGGGCACATGCAAGAATACAAAATTTAAAATGGAGCAACAATCTTCATTTGCCAATTAAAATGTGGAGTTGGAAGAGCACAGCAGGTCAGGCAGTACCCGAGGAGCAGGAAAGGCAACGTTTCGGGTCTGTACCCTTCTTCAGCAACTGGGGAGGGGGAGGGGAGCTCAGAAATAAATAGAGGGAGGGGCAGTGGGGATAGGGAAACCATGGGGTTGCAGTGGGAGAGAGACCCACTGAGATCTCTTCAGAGAGAGGAGGAGGAGAACTTCTTCAAGCTGGGCACCCTTGGAAGAGGCTTCACAGTATGATTTTCAGTGACTTCTCACTTTGATTCAAACAGAAGTGTGGGATCAGTCGATCCCTTGTGCATTCCTCTTACCCCACACCAGCCAATTGAAGTTGCCTTGCCAACTGATTGGCACTTATTTTAACTTGAAAATATAAATTGTTGATTCCTTTGAAATTTCAGTGCCAATTTTAGGGGGAGAGGGAGGGAGATTGGGGGATTTGAGAGGGAGGGAGATTGGGGGATTTCAGGGGTGCTGGCTGGTGACAGGAAGTTGAGGCTTTTGTGTGGAGTTCTGACCAGGAGATTCAACTCCCCTTAGCCTGCATGTCAGAAGGTTTACAAATTGATCGTCAACTTCTTTGGCTACTTTATGACACACATTCAGAGTCATCAAGCCCTAAAATTGGACATGCACACCAGACCCTCTGACCCAGAGGTAGGGGCGTTACCCATTGCACTCCAAGTCCTCCGAAATGTGGTATTTTTGCAGGTGCCCTGACAAGTAGGAGATGAAATGTTTTGAGAGCATACCTCCTGTTGTCAGCAGGTGTCAGAATTCTCCTTGGGTGGAGATCTCTAGTGGTATCCAGGCACAGCACAAAGTGCCACAACAGTGCCACCCGAAGGTTGCAGGAAAAGCAACTCATATTCCGCTTGGGAACCCTGCAGCCCAATGGTATCAATGTGGACTTCACAAGCTTCAAAATCTCCCCTTCCCCCACCGCATCCCTAAACCAACCCAGCTCATCCCCACCTCCCTAACCTGTTCTTCCTCTCACCTATCCCCTCCTCCCACCTCAAGCCCCACCCCCATCTCCTACCTACTAACCTCATCCCGCCTCCTTGACCTGTCTGTCCTCCATGCACTGACCTATCCCCTCCCCAACTCCCCACCTACACTGACCTTTACTGGCTCCATCCCCGCCTCTTTGACCTGTCTGTCTCCTCTCCATCTATCTTCTCCTTTATCCATCTTTTATCAGCCTCCCTCTCTGTCTCTATTTGTTTCAGAACCCCCTTCCCTTCCCCCATTTGTGAAGAAGGGTCTCGGCCTGAAACATCAGCCTTCCTGCTCTTCTGATGCTGCCTGGCCTGCTGTGTTCGTCCAGCTCCACACCATGTTATCTCCACACAAAGTTGTGCTTTGTATTCTTGTAGGACACTGACCAGATTTGAATTGACTGGAAAAGCTGCAGGGAAATAAAAACAAAATGTAACAACGTAACGTTTGGCTCCTGATAGGAAGAAGCTGACATCACGTTTACAAGAGGCTGAGGAAGCAGTTGAGGCAGCCCAGGCCAAGTGCTCGAGCCTGGAGAAGACCAAGCAGCGACTGCAGGCAGAGGTGGAGGAGCTGAGCATCGATGTGGAGAAGGTGCGTCTTCCCCGGACAACCCAGGAATGATCGGGATTCCCTGATAATCACTAACCACCCCCCCCCCCCCCCCCCCCCCAACCCCCATCTCCCTTATGTGGTTGGTCACACCAGAACCCAATGTTATGATTGTCTATAGTGTCTGGTACGTTACCATTAGATGGTAGGAGCAGATTTAGGCCGTTCGGCCCATTGCGTCTGCCCTGCCATTCAATCATGGATGATCTGTTTCTCACCCCCATTCCCCTTCTTTCTCCCCATAACACTTGATCCCCAACCTATCTATCTCCGTGGTAAGTACATTCAATGACCTGGCCTCCACAGCCCTCTGCAGCAATGAGTTCCACAGATTCATCACCCTCTGGCTGAAGAAATTCCACCTCATCTCAGTAGGAGAGTCATAGAGTTGTACAGCATAGAAACAGACCTCTTGGTCCAACCTGTCCGTGCTAACCAAATGCCCTAAATTAATGTAGTCCCACTTGCCAGCATGTAACCCATATCCCTCTAAATCCTTCCTCTTCTTATACCCACCTAGATGCTTTTAAGTTTGTTGTAATTGTATCAGCCTCCACCAGTTCCTTCCATATGTGCACCACTCTCATGAAAATGTTGCCCCTTAGGCCCCTTTTAATTCCTTTCCCGTCTCACCTTAAACCTATGTCCTTTTGTTTTGGCTTCCCTGACCCTGGGGAAAAGATGTGGCTATTCACCTTATCCCTGCCCCTAATGATTGTATAACCCACTGTAAGGTAACCCCTCAGCCTGTGAAGCTCTGGGGAAGACAGCCCCAGCCTGTTCGGCCTTGTCCGATAGCTCAACCCCCTCCAACCCTGACAACATCCTTTTAAATCTTTTCTAAACCCTTACAAGTTTGATATCATGCTTCCTGTAGCAGGGAGACAAGAATTGCACACGGTATTTCAAAAGTGGCCTAACTAATGTCCTGTACAGCTGCAACATGACCTCCCAATTCATATAGTCAATGACCAATAAAGGCAGTATATAGACCAATAAAGACCCAGATATTGACCAATAAAGGCAAATGCTTTCTTCACTCAGTTTGAAAGAGTCATCCCTTCGGTCTGTGACTGTGCCCTCAGGTCCTAGTCTCTCCCACTAGTGGAGACGTCGTCTTCATGTCCACTCTATCCAGGGCGCCTCAGTATTCTGTAAGCTCCAAAGAGAACAACCCTCATCCACCTAAACACCATAGTGTACAGATGCAGAGTCCTCGACTGCTCTCGGATGACAAGCCCTTCTTTCCTGAGATCATTCTTGTAACTATCCGCTGGACTCCCCACCTCAAGGCCAGTGCATCCTTCCTTAGATACAGGGTCCAAAGTCCCCACTGATTCTCTGTCCAATAAGAGAGAGATACTCTGAACATCAGCCTGGAGCAAGCAGTGGCCAGAGGGTTCATCCTTCCTCCCCATTTCCAATTATGGGACAGCACTGCAATCTCACAGCTCCAGGGCCCTGGATTCGATTCCCCTCTTGGATGACTGCCTGTGTGGAGTTTGCACATTCTCCCTGTCTCTGTGTGGGGTTCCTCCAGGTGCTCTGGTTTCCTTCCAGAGTCCAAAGACGTGCAGCTTAGGTGGATTGGCCATGGTAAGTGCACAGACACAGGATCAAGTAGGGGCTGGGTCTAGGTAGACTGCTCTTTGATGTGGACTTGATGGACTGCTTCCACATGAGGGATTCTATTGTTCTGGCGTTCTCACTTGAGCTTCACACACCAGATAGAGTCTTAGGGTGATGATCTAAATCCCCCTGTGCACTGACTAGCAGGCCCCCACTTCATGTGTTAGTGGCCTTTCAGAAATTAAAAGGGGACATTTTACATTTTCTGCCAGGGCTAATGCCTGTGAGGGAGACAGACAGAAGCCGAGCAGTCCGCTGACTCCTGGAACCACCACCCCTCCCACCAGGCACCCCAGGATGGTCAGATTGGTGCGCTCCCCCCCCCCCCCCCCCAGCTCCTCAGGATGGTCACATTGGTGCCCCCCCCCCCCCCCCCAGCTCCTCAGGATGGTCACATTGTCAAGCAGGCTACAAGGGATAGCCCCACACACACACTCGGGATTCCAGGCCGGGCATGCATTGGCAGAAAATCGGAAGATGGTTACAGCTACAAATTGGAAGGAACCTCCCCACATTGGTCCTTCCATTTTAATGTATGGCTCAAAGTACGAAGTGAGCTGTAAACCGCATAGATACTTCCCCCTTCACCCGGGTCAGTCATGGTGAGGCCTGTTCTCTGGCCTCTGTACTGTATGGTCAAGGTGCTTGGATAAATACCCCCAATCTTTCTGAGGAAGGGTCACCGGACCCGAAACGTTAACTCTTGTTTTTTTAACTTCACAGAGGCTGCCAGACCTGCTGAGTGTTTCCAGCAACTTTGTATTTGTTCCTGATTTACAGCATCCGCAGTTCTTTTGGTTTTTACTCACAATCTTTTCTCTAGGTCATGCAGGAGGCCATGGAAAGTTCTGTACATTTGACTTTTGAACCCCTCAGTAGCTTGTTAATTGGCCACGAAGAAATAGCAATGTGTAATTAACCTGAGCCTCGTCTTCAGTAATACTCGTGACCAGCACGTTGACATTGCATTATGATGCTCAGTCGGAAATGCAGTGTTTTACCCTCACATTGGAAAAGTACCAATTTGCAGTGTAAACTCCAGCCTGTGGCTGAACTGTTACTGATCTCACTCAACGAAAGCAATGGAAGCTTATTTGCTGAAAGTTTCTGAATGTTTGTACTGTGAACATTTTTTTTTGTAGCACTCGATATCCCGTGGTCTTAACCTACTGTTGACATTCACAGGTGGTCGCGGTGTCACACAAGGTGGCCCTTAGTTAGGAACCCTGGGGCAGGATGGAGATGGGAGAACCCACAGATCAGGATTAACCCCATGCTCTGTCGACCGTGCTGTAATGGTGTAGAAGCGGTTCCCCCTTCGAGGCCTGAGCTGAACCTCCAGCTGAATGGTGAACCGGTCATTCTCAGCAAGGAGTGGATCCAGGCTGAGGGTGTCTGTCCGATGGGCTGCCCATTCCAGAGGGGACGGTGATGGAAGGGGTATAAAGATGAGGGCCCATAGTTTAGAGAAAGTCATTGCTCATTAGTGGGGCATGAGGTCTGATGTAGATTGGAGGGATGATTGTGGTGGAAAAGGCTGTCTGGGGGGTGTTGGGAACGTGTGGTCAGGTAGTGGGTTTGGGTTGGGAAACACATTTTTGGAGACTTAACCCCTTACCCCACTCGCCACTCGGTCCAAATTTGCAGACCTTTGTCTCAGGTTAAAATATTGTCTTGCAGCTTCCTTCATAAGACTGATTATTTTCATATTCCCACTGTTTGATAAACAGTGAAATTCAAAACTGTTTTAAACTGTTTTTAATTAACCATGTCGCAAACATCCAAATCTACATTTTGTGATCTGCTGTAAAATTAGTTCTTTAAAAGGGCCCGTGGCAGGTTCCACTTCTGGCAATAAAATTGAGTGAAGACTTTTTGGAGCAGATGATGGGGTGGAGGAAAAACATTTCTCAAAATTATAACAAGTTATAAGCAGATGATTGATCATCCTCTGCCACAGGCTGTTTGAACTAACAGTATACTTTCTGTAATTTGAGTGTGCCATGTGACCACTCAGGAGCAACACTTAACAGAATTTAAAAAAAATCAATCTACCTTCAGGCCTGAAGCCTTCAGTGTGAAGCTAAATGCAAAATTGATTTGAACTCCTCAAGGGGCATTCTTTTTTTTTGTTTTCACGCAGGCAAATGCTGCGGGTGTGACCCTGGACAAGAAGCAGAGAATGATCGATAAGCAAATCTCTGACTGGCGCCAGAAGTGTGAGGAGGTCCAGACCGAGCTGGAATCCTCCCAGAAAGAGTGTCGCCAGTACGCCACCGAGCTCTTCAAACTGAAGACTTCCTACGAAGAGCTGATCGAACAACTGGACTCGCTCAAGCGGGAGAACAAAACGCTACAAGGTAAATATCTGAATAGCCATGAAGGTATATGGGATACAAAGATAACGTGTTGGAGTTTGAGTTAGTACAAATATTAGGGAATCAACCGAACTTTTAATCCTATGTTGGGCAAGGTAATGCTGATTTTAGGAAGGAGAATGCATGTGATGACCTCTTGTATCCATGCAATCTCTTGGGCAAAGCAATTTTGTTCTACTCCTCTGCCATTTCTCCTATCCCTTCAGAAAATTACACAACATCCTTTACAAAACCCCTGTTGAGTTTCCCTCCACTACATTCTTAGGCAGTGCATTTTGGATCAAAAATACACACTTCTTGTAACAAAAAAAAGCTTTTCCTCATGTCACCTTTCAATGTTTTTGCTACTTGTCTGAATTCTATATTTTCTGTTCTCTGTCCTTGCACCAACGAGAATAGTTTCTCCCTGTGCATTCTGCCCAAATGCTACAATATTTTAAACGTCCCTAGTGAATCCTCGTCACATCCTCCTTTTCTCTAAAGGCTAACTTCCCCTGTCTGTCTGATCTATTCTGATAACTGAAGTCCTTGTCCCTGGAACAATTCTTATGAATCGTTTCTGCTCCCTGGCTCATGTTTTTACATCATTCCGAAAGTGTGATGTGCAGAACTAGACCCAACCCTCCGATTTGAGGCTGACACAGTGTTCATTTTTAAGCTTCACCACAGTTACTTGCTTTTCATAACTTCCTGCTTTTTGAACTCTGTGACTCTACGTATAAAATTTAGATTCCTGAATGCCTTTTTGAAGACTTGTCCTGTGCTTTTACTGACTTGGACATAGACTCTGAGGAGTCATTGTTTCTGAACCACTCCTTTTAGAATTGTAGATATTTTCCTAACTGACCTATTCAGAGATATACACACGTGGAGCTGGTGGGATGTGAAGCTGGGCCTCCTAGATGAGAGCTTGGGACATTAATGCAGCATCAGGAGAGACTTGAAATGGTATTACCTTTGCCCCGGATGGTCTCGGACGAGCAACAGCCAAATGTGCTGACCAACTGTGCCACCTTTTAGAATTGTATCGTTTTAGTTTTGTTTATCATTTCCTGCCCTTTATGGAAGTCACCTGGAAAATGTCATTAGAAAGTCCTGGGAAGGTTGTTCAAAAGCAGTTTGACAATGGCAAGCTTGGAGCCCATAAATCAAGCCTTTATTTTAGCATCTTCTGAATGTGTGTTGTTGTTTTTGATATTTGTGTTACTGGAAGTTCCTCCTCACCCAGCCTCAACCAGCAAATGTTGCCTTTGGCATTGATTGCCTTACTGTTCAATGTCTTTGTACAATGAGAAGAATACTAGGTGCTGTCAGTTAGAAATGAGCACACCTCAACTTAGCCTTAAATAGAGGCCATATATTCTGTTCCTGAAGCAATTACTGATATTGTTCCTCAGAACGATATCTTAGAGCACCAGGGCACTATAATAAAGTGTGATCGGGAACCAGAGTAATGTGAGTCATCACACATCTGCCAAAGTGTGACCAATGATTTCTTCAGGTCTTGGGCACCTTGTGGGCAGGGTCAAAGGGAGGAGAAATTTAATACTTTGGCAGCTTCTGCAAATATTAAGGAACGCACATCGATATATGGTAGTCAGTGTGTCCCTTGTTGTCCCAGTGCGCTTCATTGCGGGTGAAGCCATTCTCTAATGTCAGCCAGTGAAATAGCCACTTTTGTGCAGAGCGATCTCCCACAATTGGCTAAGGCCAGTTGGAAGGCTAGGTTTCACCGAAGTCTCAGAGGAACCTTTCGCGAGTGGACAGTGTCACATCAACTGCTTGTCTGGGAAGGAGAATTCTGAAAACACTCAACACTCAGAGAGAAGAGAAATCTACTTCATCTTAAATGGGATCAGTGATAATGGGAACTGCAGATGCTGGAGAATCCAAGATAACAAAGTGTGAAGCTGGATGAACACAGCAGGCCAAGCAGTATCTCAGGAGCACAAAAGCTGACATTCTGATGAAGGGTTTAGGCCCGAAACGTCAGCTTTTGTGCTCCTGAGATGCTGCTTGGCCTGCTGTGTTCACCCAGCTTCACACTTTGTCATCTTAAATGGGAGTTTCCTTTATATTTAAACAATGTATCCAAGTTCCACTCTCCCCCGCAATGTGAAGCATCCTTCCAGCCTTAACACTGCCAAGTCCTGTCAGGACCTTTCTATACTTCAATAAGATCACACCTCCCCCTTCTAAACTGTAGTGCTTTCAGGTCCTGCCCATCCGGTCTCTTCTCATTGACTAGCCTCTCATCCCAGTCAAGTGAATTGTCTGTACTTCTGTGTCCTTTCTGAAGGATAGCTCAGTCTAACACAAGCTAACATTCAGCGTAAGCTAATGCAGCGATGGTAGCAGTCAGCGCTGTTTCCTTACAGCCCTGTTGCAGTGTTGAATTGCAGGGATGATGCTGTGGAATGGAACAACGAGACCTCTATCTACACAATCTCTTCCCAAACCATCTTCTACTACAACAGCTGCGGTACAGAGCAGGCCTTTAGATTTTCACCCACAGCTTGAGGAGTTTTCTTTATACTTTCCAATCTGACCGGTCTCCACGTGTTCCTCAGCCTTTGAGATGCTTTTTGATGCTCTTCAAAACTTGCAGAATTTTCCACCCACTTTTGTGGCATCCCTGTTTTTGTTGGCCCCCATCCCATTTAAATTTCATGCGTGGGAAGTTACTGCTGCAGCCACCAAAATGCTCCCCCTACACCTGGCCAGACTGATGGAAGAGACTGTGTGAGTGAACAAACCAGAAGGAACTGGGAGCTAATGTCCACCCTTACACTTGAGTCTGAGCAAAGTACACTGAAAGAGGATTGTAATTAATCTCGATAGCAGGTCATGTTTGCAAGTGTTGCTAAATGAAGCAGAGTTGGAGACTGTAAAAGATGACAAAAGGAAGGTTGAGGTTCGGAAGTCCTCGGGGCCTGGTGGAGGGTACATTCGGCTCTGGATTTGGAAGCTAATCTCTGCAGTAGGGATCGTTAAACTCTCATCAATTATCAAAGCAACCCACCAGGTACACTCACTGATAGTAACACCTCCCAATGCTGGAGTCTGAGATAACACAGTGTGGAGCTGGAGGAACACAGCAGGCCAAGCAGCATCAGAGGAGCAGGAAAGCTGACGTTTCGGGTTGGGACCCTTCTGTCCTATAGGGAGGGCAGTAAGGCTTCCTTACCTAAACTGGCCTCTATGTGACTTCAGACCCTGAACAATGTATTTACCTCTGGAAAACAGAGAATGCTGGAGACACTTAGCAGGTCTGGCAGCACCTGCGGGGAGAGAAACAGAGTTAACATTTCACATCTGATATGTTTTCAGAACTGCTTAACTCTAACAGCCCTTTGAAATGGCCCTCAAGCCACTCCGTTCAAGGGCAGTTAGGGATGGACCGGCCTCTCTCTCAGCAGTGCCCACATCCCATCAAAGATTAAACACCACCCACCCCACCTCCTTGGATCACTGCCGTAACCATTGTGCCCAGGCCAGCGACAGTGTCGCCTCCCAGTTTTTCTGGCTAACTGCCAGGTTCACTCCATTTGCCTGCTGGGGATTGGCATTTCTGATGCTTTCATTAATGCTTCTGGAAGCTCCTGGTGGATAACAACCAGAGAGAATTGGCACCTTGACAGTAAGTTGGTGGGGGGGGTGGTGGGAAGAGAAGGTAGGACAAGGATGTGACACTGGCTAGTTGCTGATGAAGTATGAGCTTCAGTCTTTGTCAGAGCACGTGGTGATTTGTTCTAGGTGTGTGTCTGAAAGACCAGTGGTCCCCCGCTGATGGCTCACGCTGACGTGGTTCTGTCTCCATTCTGCTTCTACAGAGGAGATTACTGACTTGACAGACCAGTTGGGCGAGGGTGGAAAGAGTGTCCACGAGCTGCAGAAGTCCAAGAAGAAACTGGAGATGGAGAAGGAAGAGCTGCAGGCAACCCTTGAGGAATCGGAGGCCGCACTAGAGGTTTGTTTGGGGCCTACGGAATGTGACAACTCAAATTAATGGAAACCAGAATGAAAGGTTGCTTACGCTGAGGGTAACACCGAGCATGTTCACATTGTAACCGTTTCAGTATTCACCAATAAGCTTCCGTATGAAGTGAGGATTGATCATTAATCCTAGGAATGATGGAATGTGTCTGGCAAAGTAGAGAAGACATAGGCAACTGGAGCTTCTTCCAGAATGGTTCCCAGAGTGAGACTCTTCAGTCATGAGGGTGAATTGGGACTGCACCCGTTGGAGAGAGGAGATCTGATAGAGGTTTAGATAGGGAGAAGCTGTTTCATTTCACGAAAGGAACAAGGACAAGAGGGCATACGTTTAATGCGAAACAAGCTAGGGCTTTCACTCAATGAATAGCTTGGGATTCGAATGCGTTGGCGGGGAATGTGGTGGAGGCAGGTTCAGGTCTAAAGGACATTGGATGATTTTGTATAGAAGTAGTGTGAAGTAGTATGGGGGAAGCAGGAGATTGGCTGTAGGTAATGATGCTCATTTTGAAGAGCTGGTGCAGGGACAAGGGGCTGAGCAGCCTCTTTCTGTGCTGTAACAGTCTGATGAATCTGTGACGTTAAAATGAGTTTCTGTGATACACTGCCTGTTGACATATTGAGGTGCTAAAGGAATCAGTACTCCCAGATACCCTGGTACAAAGCTGTAAGTTCCAGTGTAATTGATCAATGTTACATGTCATCAGCATTGTCTGAGTGCAGCTTTAGGATCAGTGCCAACACTGAAAGGTTAGTGAGTTGACAGCGCAGTCACCGCAGTTTTGCAGTACGTTTACATATTAATTTTAATATTACTCTGCTCTAGCAATGTTGTTTTTCCTCAAACCTCTGGTACATTTACTAGAGAGGTAGTAGGAATTGCCGATGCTGGAGAATCTGAGATAACAAGGTGTAGAGCTGGATGAACACAGCAGGCCAAGCAGCATCAGAGGAGCAGGAAAGCTGATGTTTCGGGTCTGGACCCTTCTTCAGGGGAGGGGGATTCTGAAATAATAGTGGTGGGGTGGGATGTGGATAGAAGGTGGATAACGGAGCAGAGAGGTGAAGTTGATTTTTCTACTCGAGTTGAGTTTTCTGAATGTTTCAGGACATTCTGCAGGGATTATTTTTTTCCAAATGTTACGGTGCATATACAGAGTTAGTTTTGTTGTTACCCCTTTGCTGCTGCCGAGTACTAAAATTTCAAACTCTGAGCTAGTTTCTGGCCCGAGGGCAATTATTTGTCGAACACACTGATGGTTCTCCTGAATTTTCAGGCTGAAGAAAGTAAAGTGGTGAGACTGCAGCTCGAGCTGACCCAGGTGAAGACTGAGATTGACCGTAGAGTCCAGGAGAAGGAGGAGGAGTTTGAGGCGACACGGTAATGCCATCTACTACTTCCTGCAGTAATTAGATGGAGGATTAGAGTTGGGTTTTATTGTCGGGTGTGCTTACAGGAGCACAGTGAAGCATTTACAATGTCGCCATTCACAGCACCTCGATACAAAATTGTAGGTAAAGAGTCGGAACAATAAATAAAAGTTCAGCATTACAGTTCTTGTCAGAATGAGGTAGCAATAAGAAATGAAGTTAAAAGTTTTGTACGACAGCCAATGGCATGGCGAGGGGAAAAAACTAAAGGAAAAAGGTCACAGGTGCCAGGGTATTGCATGGTGCTCTGTGCTCAAACACAGTGTCAGTTCAGACCAGACAGAAGAAGCAGGAGTTTTTGCAGCTGCCTTTGAGGCAATGTTCCTCCAGGTGTGAATGAGCAGCCATGATCCGACTTTCCAGAGGTTATTAGCTCTTCCACTGACTCCTCAAACTCTCACATTCCCTTTAGTCTGCTCACCAAGGTTGCAGCTGGTAGCTTTGTCAGTCCCCGTCCCTTCTGCTGGCTTTTGATGAATCTTACTCTGTGTTCAGCTGTTCCTACTGCCTTCTTGTGAATGAAAAACCCATTTGCACATTTCTCCAGGCATTCTTGTAAACTCTTGTTGTCACACCCTACAGCATGTGGTGCATTTTAAACATTGCTCTTTTGCTCAGGTCATGTGAGAACACTCTTTATTCCTAAACCATGAGCTTATTTAGACAGAATTGAAGGTGCGAAGTGCAGCCAAGCAATGGAATATTTGTGTTTCTTTCTATGTTATCTTCCCTATGCTCTTTCCCATCCCTGTCACATTCCCATTCCGAGAAAATCCTGACAGTGCGCAGGTTACAGCTGCCCTCAGGGCCTCTGGCAACTTTTCACATGAGATCCACAAAACGAATGTTGGCAGGCTGTTCGGATATGTGAGGCATCACAACTGAGTCTAGTCCCCCAAAACCATAGTAATGATACGGAAGGGGCCATTTGGCCCATCTTGTGCATGCCAACCCACAGACACCCAGATCCCCTTTCTAATCCCATCTTCCTGCGCACTGCCCACAGCCCTTCAGTTTACAGCTCGTAAGGTGTGGATCCAAATACTTCATTGAAAGAGTTTAAGGCCTGTGTCTCCACCACCAATTCCCAAAAGCTGAGTACCCTCTGTGTTAAACGTCTTTTTCCTCACGTCCCCTCTGATCATTCTGCCACTTAGCTTGAATCTGTGGCCCCTGGTTTTTGAACTCATTGCCAAGGGAAACCAGTTCCTCTTATCTGACTCTGTCTGTACTCCTCACAATTTTGTATATCTCAATCATGTCACCCCTCAGCCTTCTCTGTTCCAAGAACAGCAACCCTGACCTCTCCAGTCTCTCCTCGTAGCTACAAGTCTCCAGCCCTGGCATCATTCCGGTAAATCTGTGCACTTTCTACAGAACAGTTACTTCTTTATTTAATCTCAATCAGCCGTCAACTCTGCCTCTTTGAACTGCAGTTTAAGGAGTCCTGCATTTTGCAATGTACTGTAATCATTTGTGTACTTAAGATATTCATATTTGTGTAAACTCAATTATTTCCTATTTTAATAATTGTCCGTGACTAGGGTGTAAATTACGATGACTTGTTTCATTTTTATTGTCATCGCAGTTCACGACCTGTTGCTGTGGTGATTTTTCTAGATAAACTGATTCTCTGTAGTCTGGACTGCAGGAGGGCCAGATAAGTTAATGTTTCACTCTGCGTTGCTGTGATTTACTGCATTTAGTATCTCCTTCAAAATGAAATAATCTCCGTCGCTGTTTCCTGACCTTTGCTCATGTTTCTCCTCTTCTCTTCCACCTTCCATGACTTCTGTCGGAAACCTCTCTCTTCTGTGGTAAGTCTGAATCAAGCATTTGACTGTGTTCAGCTTTCCCCATTGAATCGTTCTGAAATGTTCTGGCCCTCAGTGACATTGAAGGGTTGCAAGGATATTGTGTCTTCTTTTAGCTGCCATTCAGTGTAGGGAATGATTTGAGTTCAGAAGAATGGGAGGTGACCCCATCGAGACAAACAGACTCCTTACAGAGTTCATTGGGATAACTGTAGGAAGTCTGTTTCTGGTGGTTTGAGGGAGGGAAAGTGGAATAGCCCAGAACTGGGAGATAGTCACAGGCCATTCGGGGTTGAGAAGAAGAGTGGTGAGCATCCGGAATCCTTTACCTCACAAATCTGTGGAGACTTTGTCTTTGAGTATGTTCGAGACTGGGATTGACGGAATTCTAATTATTAATGACATCAAGAGAAATGGGGATACTGTTGAAGAAGATGATTAGTCATGATCTAGAACAGCACGGGAGAATAGAGGCAACAGAATGGCCACCTCCTGCCCTCATTCATTGAGAAGGCTCTGTTTATTGTCTAGAAGTCAGAGGCTGGGATGTAGTCAAGATTTAGAAAGGTAGTAGAGGAGGAAGATCAAGTGACAGTAATTGGATGAAACTAAGGGTGGATTTTTCAGTTGTTTCCTTGTGTAATCCAAAAGGAAAATGGCATCTTATGAGTGCCGGAAGGGGAAAACGTTGGACTTTCTCATATAAACCTGTATTTATATTGTCCCTGTAACCCTTTAATACTTCCCAGAGTGCTTCTCGGGAACCTCATTGGATAAAATCTGACTGTGAGCCTCAAAAGAAGATATTAAGACAGATGACTAAAAACTTAACCAAAGGTAAAGTTATTAAGGAATGTCATCAAGTGGAGGGAGACAGAGACCAAAAGAAGGTCCTAAAGGGAGTTCCAAAGTGAGTAACCTGTACAAGGTATCACCACCTATAGTGGAACTGTTGAAATTGAGGAGGCAAGAGTTGGATAAGTGAGGGGATCTAAGAGGGCTGTGGGCTGGAGGCACAGAGAGATAGCAAGGGTGTGAGATGATAGAAATAAGAACCAGGGTGAGAATTTGAACATCAAGATGTTGTCAGCCTGGGCACCAGTAGAGGGCAGCAAGCAGTGGAGTGGGTGGGTTGATTGGTGCAGGTTAGGGTGTGGGAGCATGCTTTTGAGAGAGCACAGGTACACGGTGTTTGGGAAGCAAGCCACACCTGTGGCATTCTGGGCTGATTTGAGCCAAAGGTGCAATTTAGGCACTCAGCGACGATTTTGTTATCTAGGATCAAGGGTAGCTGTTCTTTGCTCTTGAACAGGGCCTGTCTTTGTCAGGATCCTTTCCAGTGACTGGGCCTTATTTCTTTTTTTCTCTTAAACTTTTCAAGGAAAAACCACCAGCGGGCTCTGGATTCGCTGCAGGCCAGCCTTGATGCAGAGGTGAAAGGTCGTGGTGAGGCCCTGAGAGTAAAGAAGAAGCTGGAATGTGACCTGAATGAGCTGGAGATCCAACTGGATCAGAGCAACAAGAACAACAGTGAGCTGGTGAAACTGCTGAAGAAGATGCAGCAACAGACTAAGGTGAAGCAACCGCTGGAACCTGTAGAATAATAGAGGACGCGCTTGGATGAGGATAGTGTTAAATACAGCACAGCTGTCTGCTCCTGGGCAAGGGCATTTGATATACCTTGACCTCATTCTTTCAGTTCTTCCAAAGGATTGTTGCAAAATGTGTGTAGCGGCAGAAAAGGGGGGGTGTGCATTTATATTGCACCTTTCACTGCCTTAAGATGTCCCACAGTGCTTTGTAGCCAATGAAGTCATTTTGAAGCACAGTCATTGTTGTAAGAAGCACAACGGCCGATTTGTGCACGGCAAGATCACATTAGCGGCCAAGAGATAATGACCAGGGAATCTGCGCCCATCCTCCCCTCCCCCAACCAAGCAGCCTTAGCCCTTGCCACCTTAATGATTACTAAAGGCACAAAGAAGTGCTGTGCCATTCATGTTGACAGGTTTTACTCGATGTCTCGTTCTAATTTTGATTGGGCTGGGTTCAGTGGAGTGGGGCAGGGGGAACGAGATTGCTTCAGTTGTCCTAGTTTATGGCAGATGCATTAATACACTGGGTAAAACAAGGACCGATATTCCTTCTGAGTCAGTGATTGGCTGTAAATTGTTTGAGAAGGGTCTTCTGGGAACTGCAGTTAAGGCTAAATGAATGGAGGTCTCAATTTCAAGCGAAATATTAATACCTGCAAAATGTTGACAGGGATCCTCACCAAATACAATTTTATACCATTGAACTGGACTGTTAAAGGAGAGTGGGAGAAGAGTGACATTGTGGGTAGTGTCACCGGGCTATTAATTCAGAGGTCACATAATGCTTTGGGGATAAGGCTTCAAATCCCACCATGGAATCTGGCGGAACTTAAACTCATTTTACTCCAGCAAAGTGATGGGCCATAGAAACAAGGTGACGTGAGAACAGTGTCTGAACTGAACAAGTAGCTAGGGTTAGAGGGCACTGCCTGGAAGTATGGTGAAGGCAGGTTAATTGAGGCACTGAAAAGTGTATTGGATAGTTATTTGGATAGGGTTTGGGGATAGGGGGAAGGAACAAGAGTTTGGCGCTGGGTAATGATACTCATTTGAAGGCACTGTGGGCCAAGTGGCCTCTTCCTGCATTGTCACAAAGCTGTAATTTTCTGAACTTTGATTTTCAAACTAAGATCGTGCGATCACCCAAGTTTAAGATGGTACTGGTGGAAGTGAAGCACTCCCTCTGTGCGGCACGCAGGCGTAAGGCCCTGGATAGGGACTTGATGTGGAGAGAGCGTGTACATCAACGACACCTCCTCAGAGCACTGTTTCCTATAAATGGATGTTATGAGAACTTGTTTCAGTTTAAAATTCTCGTTGAGTTTGCATTATCTCAACTGTGTGGAATGATGACTATCGGAGTCTCCAGTGTATGCGGCTTCTGTGGTGTGGCGTTTGGTTGTGACAAGGAGGACAGTCACATTTGTTTTGTGTGCCCCCCCAATTTGTTTAAAAGTCTTGGAACAAAGTCTTGTTTAAAAGTCATGGCCCTCAAACCCATTGACGAAGCCCTGAGTTTCGAACCGTTGATCGACCCCAGTAATCTGATTTTTTTTTTGGTGGGTTTTGCAAAAATTGAACTTAGTATCACTGATGGCCGGGTGTGGTAAAGAAACACGTTGCCCCCCCGCTCCCCTTTTCGGAAAGCGCTACAGCGTGTACTGCAGTGTGAGGCTTCCCATAGTTGAACAACCACTTGGTACCCTGGCTAATTTTGCACGAGAACTGGCACGTTGTACTGACCGAGGGAAACTGACAAAACAGCTTGGCGACTCTGATTAATGCCAACTGGAGCATTTTTAATGCCTTCATGGGATGTGGGCATTATTGCCAAAGCCAACCTTTGTTGCCCATCCCTAATTGCGCTTGAACTGAAGTGCCCCACTAGCCCTTTCCAGGGGGCTGTTCTGGGTTGGACGTCACACATGTAGGACAGACCAGGTAAGACACATTGTCGTCTTAAAAGACATTAGTGAAGCAGATAACAAAGTGTGAAGCTGGATGAACACAGCAGGCCAAGCAGCATCTTAAGAGCACAAAAGCTGACGTTTCGGGCCTAGACCCTTCATCAGAGAGGTGATGGGGAGAGGGTTCTGGAATAAATAGGGAGAGAGGGGGAGGCGGACCGAGGATGGAGAGAAAAGAAGATAGGTGGAAAAGAGAGTATAGGAGGTAGGGAGGGGATAGGTCAGTCCAAGGAAGACGGACAGGTCAAGGAGGTGGGATAAGGTTAGTAGGTAGGAAATGGAGGTGCTGCTTGAGGTGGGAGGAAGGGATGGGTGATGGGTGAGAGGAAGAACAGGTTAGGGAGGCAGAGACAGGCTGGGCTGGTTTTGGGATGCAGTGGGGGGTGGGGACGAACTGGGCTGGTTTTGGGATGCTGTGGGGTAAGGGGAGATTTTGAAGCTGGTGAAGTCCACATTGATACCATTGGGCTGCAGGGTTCCCAAGCGGAATATGAGTTGCTGTTCCTGCAACCTTCGGGTGGCATCATTGTGGCACTGCAGGAGGCCCATGATGGACATGTCGTCTAAGGAATGGGAGGGGGAGTTAAAATGGTTTGCGACTGGGAGGTGCAGTTGTTTATTGCGAACCGAGCGGAGGTGTTCTGCAAAGCGGTCCCCAAGCCTCCGCTTGGTTTCCCCAATGTAGAGGAAGCCACACCGGGTACAATGGATACAGTATACCACATTGGCAGATGTGCAGGTGAACCTCTGCTTAATATGGAAAGTCATTTTGGGGCCTGGGATGGGGGTGAGAGAGGAGGTGTGGGGGCAAGTGTAGCACTTCCTGCGGTTGCAGGGGAAGGTGCTGGGTGTGTTGGGGTTGGCGGGCAGTGTGGAGCGAACAAGGGAGTCACGGAGAGAGTGGTCTCTCTGGAAGGCAGACAAGGGGTGGGATGGAAAAATGTCTTGGGTGGTGGGGTCGGATTGTAGATGGCGGAAGTGTCGGAGGATGATGCGTTGTATCCGGAGGTTGGTGGGATGATGTGTGAGAACGAGGGGGATCCTCTTTGGGTGGTTGTTGCGGGGGCGGGGTGTGAGGGATGTATTGCGGGAAGTGCGGGAGACCTGGTCAAGGGCGTTCTCGACCACTGTGGGAGGGAATGTTCTGCACTGAGAGCAGATGCGGCAGAGGCGGAGGAATTGAGAATTGGGGAAGGAATTTTTGCAGGAGGGTGTGTGGGAGGAGGTGTATCCTAGGTAGCTGTGGGAGTCGGTGGGCTTGAAATGGACATCAGTTTCTAGCTGGTTGCTTGAGATGGAGACTGAGAGGTCCAGGAAGGTGAGGGATGTATTGGAGATGGCCCAGGTGAACTTGAGGTTGGGGTGGAAGGTGTTGGTGAAGTGGATGAACTGTTCGAGCTCCTCTGGGGAGCAAGAGGCGGCGCCGAAACAGTCATCAATGTAACGGAGGAAGAGGTGGGGTTTGGGGCCTGTGTAGGTGCGGAAGACGGACTGTTCCACGTAACCTACAAAGAGGCAGGCATAGCTTGGGCCCATGCCAGTACCCATGGCCACCCCCTTTGTCTGTAGGAAGTGGGAGGAAACGAAAGAGAAGTTGTTGAGGGTGAGGACGAGTTTGGCTAGGCGGATGAGGGTGTCGGTGGAGGGGGACTGGTCGGGCCTCCGGCGCAGGAAGAAGCGGAGGGCCTTGAAGCCGTCTGCATGAGGAATACAGGTGTATTGGGACTGGATGTCCATGGTGAATATGAGGTGTTGGGGGCCAGGGAATTGGAAGTTCTGGAGGAGGTGGAGGGTGTGGGTGGTGTCATGGACGTAGGTCGGGAGTTCCTGGACCAAAGGGGAGAAAATGGGGTCCAGATAGGTGGAGATGAGTTCGGTGGGGCAGGAGCAGGCTGAGACAATGGGTCGACCAGGGCAGACAGGTTTGTGGCTTTTGGGAAGGAGATAGAAACGGGCCGTGCGGGGTTGGGGAATAGTAAGGTTGGAGGCTCTGGGTGGGGAGGTCCCCTGAGGTGATGAGGTCATGAATGGTGTTGGAGATGATGGTTTGGTGCTCAGGGGTGGTGTCATGATCAAGGGAGCAGTAGGAGGAGGTGTCGGAGAGTTGGCTTTTGGCCTCGGCAATGTAGAGGTCAGTGCACCATACTACCACTGCGCCACCCTTGTCTGCGGGTTTGATGGTGAGGTTGGGGTTGGAGCGGAGGGAGCGGAGGCCTGCCCGTTCTGCGGGGGAGAGGTTGGAGTGGGTGAGAGGGGTGGAGAGGTTGAGGCGGTTAATGTCTCGACAGCAGTTGGAGATGAAGAGGTCGAGGGAGGGTAGGAGGCCTGGGGGTGGAGTCCAGGAGGAGGACTTGTGTTGGAGGCGGGTGAAGGGGTCAGTGGAGGGAGGGTTAGGATCCCAGTTGAAGAAGTAAACGTGGAGGCGAAGGCGGTGGAAAAACTGCTCTATGTCCAAACGTGACTGGTATTCGTTGATATGTGGTTGTAGGGGCACAAAGGTGAGCCCCTTGCTTAGGACTGACCGTTCGCCCTCAGTCAGTGGGAAGTCTACGGGGATAGTGAAGATTCGGCAGGGCTCAGTGTGGCTGTCTTCTCTGGGGTTGCTGGCTGTGGAGGCTGTGGGCGGAGCGATGAGGTCGTCGGCCGTGGGCAGGGTGAATCAGATGCTTTTTTTTAAGGACAGTGTTGGTCACTGTGACTGACGGGCAACTTGTGATTCCAGATCGATGAATTGAGATTAATTTCCACCAGGCAGGATTTGAAACCTTGTGACATTTCCATGCAGGTGGGGGGGGAGATGGTGGTGCAGTATGCAAAGGGTTAAATCGCCCTCCCCATCTCCCCCACTCCACCAGACGTCTTTAAGATCCTCTCTCCCGGGTCCTAACTACTGCATCCACTAGATGGCACTGTGCGCCACTCTTGGTTGACAATGCGAGAGCTGCTTGACAGAGCTCCCATTCCTGATAATCCCATATAATTTCTTCAGGACCTGCCAACTCGCTCGTTTATTTTCACTGAGCTCATTGTTGCCCCTGAAGGGGGAAAAGGGAACTCGTTTGCAAAATACAATATCAACTAACATGTCTCGATATTGTCACTGTTGCACCTTTGTGTCCTGGGCGATGCTGTGAGACAGTGGGAGGATTCGGTCTCTCAGGTCCCAGTTCTACCCATGTCTAACTAGTGTCGAGAGCAGTGGATCATGGACAGCGGCAGACTTTAAGGGATACCATGACCCCTATCATTAGGAAGGAGTGGGAACCCACTACACAAGAGGATCCCATTGAGTTTCAGTCCACATCCATTCACCAGAAATGTCAAGAATGGCCTCGACATTACATCTTTCAGAATATTGCTGAGAACAGAGACATGTTTCTAAACTCGTCCCATCTCTCACTCATCAGGACTAGTGCAAGAATGCCAAATTTCAAATAGTCACACCAATTCACACTGCAAAGAGAAAAGGGTGTCAATGGGTGGCAGATTGGCCCCGATTGAAGATTGATTTAAGAGATCTTTGATTATCATTTGGACAGAAACCATGTGCAGAGTTAGAGGGAAAAGACAAGAGGAATGACACCAAGCCATAATGCTCGCTCAGACTGCCAGGAGAAGACTTGATGGGCTGAATGGCCTCCCCTTGCTTCAGAACACTTCTGTTATTAGATTTGTCGAATCCCCACCAAAAGGACACCATTCAGCCCATCGAGACTGCACTGACCCTCCGAAGTATATCTCACCCAGACTCCAACCCTGTCCCTGTAACCTTCCATTTCCCATGGTTTGCCCACCCAGCCTGCACATCCTTGGACCTTGTGCGTAATTTAGCACAGCCAGTCCCACCTAAACTGTTCATCATTGAACGGCATAGGAAGTAGGCGAACCCGGAAGAAACCCACTCCGAGGCGAGGAGAATGTGCAAACTCCACGGAGATAGTCATCCAAGGTTGGAATCGAACCCAGACCACTTGGTGCTGTGGGCCAAGGTGCTGGCCAGTTGACTGAGATTTTGCCAAGGTGGGAACTCGAGGCTCCCAGGAAATTTGAGATATGTCCAGGGCTTGGGTACATTTGGATTGTTGTAGAAAACAGGGTCGTGCTTAACAGGGTTCCTCCTCACTCAGAGGAGGTAGTTCCCAACAGCAGATGTGGTCCATCCCATGGCAGTAAGTGGTAAGTAAGGCAGGGGGGTTCTCCCAGATGTCCTGGCCAACATTTGTCCTTCACCCACCCCCCTAGGAGCAAATAATTGGACCAAGCTGTTAATTCCTTGTTGTGGGCAAATTGGCAGCTGTGTTTCCTATACCACAACACTGTTGCAAAAGCAAATGGTGTCACTGGCTGCAGGTCTCCAGTTTTGACAAAGGGCGCTAAAGAAATTCAAGGTTTTGTGTGAGAGTGGTGTTGATGGAAGCGGCTGGCAAGCTGATGTTTCTTCCAATCCTGTGTTTCTGTGTTCCCTCAGGATATGCAGACCCAGATGGAGGAGGACAGCAGACAGCACGAGGAGCTCCGGGAGCAGTATGGCCTGGTGGAGAGACGCTGTGGGGTGCTGTCCACTGAACTGGAGGAGACCCGTGGTGCCCTAGACCTGACTGACCGTGCCCGCAAGATCCTGGAGCAAGAGCTGATGGAGATGACTGACAAATACAACGAGGTTAACACGCAGGTGAGGGAGGCGGGACCAGTGGAGGTCTCCACTGTCCAAATCGCAGCCGGGGTTTCGAAGCCGATCTCGTTTTAAGGTTCTTGCAAAGAGTTGTAGCTCAGGTTGTGGATAAGGTTGTTAGCTCACCGAGCTATACAGACATTTCATCACCATGCTCGGTAACATCATCAGTACAGCCTCTGATGAAGCAATGTTGTTTGACCCCATGTGATATTTATCTGATCCAATTTATTAAGTTAGGTTGTCTTATTTCCAGTTCAGTTCTGCAAGGGTTTGTGTATATGGGGGTTTAATTATGCTACCGGGATACACGAACGCTGCAAAACGACAGGATGAACTTTCCCCAATCTGAGTGCACTTGGCAAAGGAAGGCCATCAATTTAACTGGGACAAGGTGACCACCTGAGCTCAAGCCAACCACAGACACACACGGGAATTCCTAGAGGCCTGGTTTCCAACTCACGATGCAATCAGCGAACATGGAGTTGGACCCCATATACAAACCAATGCAGAACCCTACCTGAAATGATACAACCTAACTTAATAGATCGGATCGTGTAAATTCCAAGCAGAGTAGAACAAATCGCTTCATTGGAGGCAACACTGATGATGTTAACTGTCATGGTGACAAAGTATCTGAACAATAACTAGCCAGCTCGGCGAGCAAGCCAACAACCAGGTCTCTCTTCTTCAATCATCTCTATTCCCTCTCACTTCTCAACATTGACTGAGAATTTAAAGAGCTCAGACTGATAATATATGATCTTTGGACTTTAATACAAATGTAAGTCTATAATGGCTGTCACTGCAGCTGTAGGTGTTGAATTTGATAATGAAACAAATAAAACAAGTTTGCAGCATTTTTACAGACAGCCATCAGCGTAAAATAGGGTATGAAATGTCAAAATGATTGCACAATTGTGAACAGTCAGTGTACGAATCACTCCAAAACCGCAAATCATCACTCTCCTTAATTTACCAAAGAAATGGCAGGGTCTGTTGCTCCTTTTAATTTGTGTTAAAATCCATAGATCATATATTATCAGTTTGAGTAAAAATATCAATCGCTTACATTGAGGAGCTGGTTTGAAACATTGACAGGGCTGCCTCGTTCGTTTGACTTTGCAATATTTGCAGAATTATATCCTTCCTCTTTAATTCCATTGCAGATTTACTTTCTGGTGGCTGTGGGTGGTGTTACAAGGAGGTGAGGTTTGATGTTGTGGTTAGGGAACAGGAGGAATTCTCAGAGCTATTTCCAGCACCCGACTGAATGATGGCTGATCTGCATGTTAAATTCCTCAACTCCCCTTTCAAGCCTCTCCTGGGAAAACCTCTAGCAATCTCAGTCTGGAGTTTTCACAGCCTCAACGACCTTTATTTGGATGACGGTTAGAGGTAGAAAGTTTAAGATTTCTGTTGGTTTTTTTTTGGGGAAACTGCTTCCTGCGATATCACAGTGCAGCCCAGTCCTGAGTTTATGGTTACATCTCTCAGGTCGGAACTCTTTCTCCCCATGAAACCATCAGATCAACTTAAACTCCTCGATTTGAGGAGCTCCAGCTCTGTCTCCAAGGGATTATGAATCTCGCCTGTGTCCTCACAATACACCCCTCCCTGTCATTAAAGTGCCATGTTTGGAAGGTGGGGGTGGGGCGGGGGGATATTATAGAAACTAGTCAGGGTGACTTGGCATCTTTACCCATTGGTGGATGGCGAGCACAGGGGTAATTGTCGAAGTTGGCAGGGTGGAACATCTCAAAACCAGGAGATATCAGGTGGTGGACTTTCAGTAACTAACTGCAAGCCAGTCTGGATGCTGTCTTCAGCTGCAGCGTCTGTACCGAAAAATCATCCAGAGAGCACGTGTGGCCATTGTCACCCAGCAACATATCATTTAATGATTGTCGCCTGGCAACATGAGCTGCAGTCAGGTCCTGGCAGGTTCATTCGGGGGGAATACAGAGGGGAGCATTTCTGGAGAATCTGGAGTTGATGAAGTCTCTGACATTAAGGATGATATGCCAGCTATTTCCAGGAGGCCCTGAGGATTCCCTTGCTGTTCTTGAGAATCGCTGAATCCCTGCAATGTGAAAGCAGGCCATTCAGCCCATTGAGTCCACATGACCTTCCAAAGCGCATCCTACCCAGACCTACACCCCTAACTCCTCTCTGTAGCCCTGTATTACCCATCGCTAATCCACCTGCACATAACTGGACACTGTGGGCAAATTAGACGTGGCCAGTCCACTTAACCCACACATCTTTGGACTTGGTATGGGAGAACCTTAGGGGACAAAAGCTGCCATTTTTGTTTCGTTTGTATCTGTAGCAGCTTGGCATCCTCCCAGTCAGTGCAACAGGAACGTGCAGTGAAATGGGTAGCAGTAAGCTGTGGGTTTCAGATGATCAGCTTTAGACGAGGGAAGACACGGGTGGTACCTGGGCACCCAATCAGGAAGGAGCTAGAGCTTTTTGGAGCAGCGTTGCCAGGGCTGGTCTGTCAGAGAGGAATGCAATGAGAGACGGGCAGCAGGACAGTATTCCCGACCCGGATTTTTCGCAGACTCGTGACGACTTCTGAACTTTTGCTCCTTGCCTTTTCCCAGTTTCAAGGTGCGACTGTCGTCAAACGCAAGCTGGAATCTGACCTGCAGCAAATAGCAGCAGAGAACGAGGAACTGACAACGGAGTTCAGAGGAGCAGACGAAAAAGCCAAGAAGGCAGTTTGTGAGGTGAGCTCTACTCCTCATTGCTCACGGAGATGAGGAATTGAGGAGGTCGGGAGGAAGATTACTGAAACACCAAATTAGGGGATTTTCAAGGGAAGTATTGGCATCGTTGAGACAGAGGTTATCCCTGTTGGGGAATGGCTAAGGCAATCTAGGGCCCATGTGGGGTGAACATTTGGTCCCAATTCCTCTGTCCAAACTCTGCCTCATTATCCTATTCCTTCCTGCACTCCTAAGCTTTCATCCTTGCTGCTTCCAACTGAGAAAGCTCTGAGCATGTAGATGAGGGAGGGTCGGCACTGAAGGAGCGCCGAACTGTCGGAGTGTCTGTGCTGAGGGAGCACCGCACTGTCAGGGGATCAGCGCTGAGGGAGCGCTGCACTGCCGGAGGGCCAGCGCTGAGGGAGCGCCGCACCGTCGGAGGGTCAGCGCTGAGGGAGCGCCGCACCGTCAGAGGGTCAGCGCTGAGGGAGTGCCGCACCGTCGGAGGGTCAGCGCTGCGGGAGCGCACATTGTCGGGGTGGTGACTTATCACTTATTTTGTTGTCCACGATCGACAGGTATTCACAGAATTCCCCTGGAACCTGAGTCTGGAGTTTGCAATGTAATTCAGGTCCAGCTGATTTTCAGACATGACATGAGGGTTTCCATTACGCTTAGTTTTAAATGGGGCATGTTGTAACGAGTCTGCCAGCTGCTTCCGACAGTAAATTGTTTGTGCGTCTTTTGCGGCTTTTCATGTCATCAGAAACAGCTTGACTGACAGCCCTGAGCTGCTGGTGGTTTAACGGAGTTCTGGGAACAGCCAGCAGGTGGTGGTGTCGTTCTATGCTGCCAGATAGATGTGTTCGAGAACAATATTTGGGAATTTGGTGGTTTGCAGTTTTCTGCTGGACAGTGCCTTTACAACATAGCCTTGTAGTGCAAGCTTCATTTCAGCATTGAACATCTAAAGGGCATTTTAACAGCATTTTTTTTAACAGTTTTAAGCAGCCAGTGGTTCACTGAAACATGTCCCAGTGTAAGATAAAAGTATTGGCCCAATAAAGGGGTTGTTGGTTTCAGATCTGTACCCCTGTAATGGCCCAGTCTGAGACCAATGAGACATACCAGCTTGGGAAGAAACTAAATTCAGACAATGGCCAATGTGGGTTGGAATATAAAAGCAGCGATGTGCTTCTGAGACTTTATAAAGCTCTAGTTAGGCCCCATTTAGAATAGAACATAGAACATTACAGCACAGTACAGGCCCTTCGGCCCTCGATGTTGTGCCGACCTGTCATACCAATCTCAAGCCCATCTAACCTACACTATTCCATGTACATCCATATGCTTGTCCAATGACGACTTAAATGTACCTAAAGTTGGCGAATCTACTACCGATGCAGGCAAAGCGTTCCATTCCCTTACTACTCTGAGTAAAGAAACTACCTCTGACATCTGTCCTATATCTTTCACCCCTCAATTTAAAGCTACGCCCCCCTCGTGCTCGCCGTCACCATCCTGGGAAAAAGGCTCTCCCTATCCACCCTATCTAACCCTCTGATTATTTTATATGTTTCAATTAAGTCACCTCTCAACCTTCTTCTCTCTAATGAAAACAGCCTCAAGTCCCTCAGCCTTTCCTCGTAAGACCTTCCCTCCATACCAGGCAACATCCTAGTAAATCTCCTCTGCACCCTTTCCAAAGCTTCCACATCCTTCTTATAATGCGGTGACCAGAACTGTACACAATACTCTTAAGTGTGGCCGCACCAGAGTTTTTGTACGGCTTCACCGTCACCTCTTGGTTCCGGAATTCAATCCCTCTATTAATAAAAGCTAAAACACTGTATGCCTTCTTAACAGCCCTGTCAACCTGGGTGGCAACTTTCAAGGATCTGTGTACATGGACACCGAGATCTCTCTGCTCATCAACGCTACTAAGAATCTTACCATTAGCCCAGTACTTTGCCTTTCGGTTACTCCTACCAAAGTGCATCACCTCACACTTGTCTGCATTAAACTCCATTTGCCACCTCTCAGCCCAGCTCTGCATCATATCTATATCTCTCTGCAACCTACAGCATCCTTTGTCACTATCCACAACCCCACCGACCTTAGTGTCGTCTGCAAATTTACTAACCCGTCCTTCTATGCCCTCATCCAGGTCATTTATGAAAATGACAAACAGCAGTGGACCCAACACCGACCCTTGCGGTACACAACTAGTAACTGGTCTCCAGGATGAACATTTCCCATCAGCTACCACCCTCTCTTCTTTCAGCAAGCCAATTTCCGATCCAAACTGCTATGTCTCCCATAATTCCATTCCTCCGCATTTTGTGCAATAGCCTATTGTGGGGAACCTTATCGAACACTTTGCTGAAATCCATATACACCACATCAACCGGTTTACTCTCATCTACCTGTTTGGTCACCTTCTCAAAGAACTCAATCAGATTTGTGAGGCACGACCTACCCTTCACAAAACCGTGCTGACTATCCCTAATCAATTTATTCTTTTCTAGATGATTATAAATCCTATCCCTTATAACCTTTTCCAACACTTTACCAACAACTGAGGTATGGCTCACTGGTCTGTAATTACCAGGGATGTCTCTACTCCCCTTCTTGAACAGGGGAACCACATTTGCTAACCTCCAGTCTTCTGGCACTATTCCTGTAGACAATGACGAGTTAAAGTTCAATGCCAAAAGCTCAGCAATCTCCTCCCTGGCTTCCCAGAGGATCCGAGGATAAATCCCATCCGGCCCAGGGGGCTTATCTATCTTCACCCTCTGAAGGATTTCTAATACCTCTTCCTTGTGAACCTCAATCCCACCTAGTCTAGTAGCCTGTATCTCAGTGTTCTCCTCGACAACATTGTCGTTTTCTAGAGTGAATACTGTTGAAAAATATTCATTTAGTGCTTCCCCCTATCTCATCTGACTCCACACACAACTTACCACTACTATCCTTGATTGGGCCTAATCTTACTTACGTCATTCTTTTATTCCTTAAATACCTATAGAAAGCCTTAGGGTTTACCCGCTATCCGCCAACAACTTCTCATGTCTCCTCCTGGCTCTTCTGAGCGCTCTCTTTAGGTCTTTCCTGGCTACCTCTTAGCCCTCAAGTGCCCTAACTGAGCCTTCACATCTCATCCTAACATAAGCCGCCTTCTTCCTCTTGACCAGAGATTCCACCTCCTTCGTAAACCATGGCTCCCGCACTCTACAGCTTCCTCCCTGCCTGACAGGTACATACTTATCTAGGACACACAGGAGCTTTTCCTTGAATAATACTGTCTCCAATTTTGGGCCCCACACCTCAGGAAGGACATATTGGTGCTGGAGCGTGTCCAGCGGAGATTCACACGAATGATCCCTGGAATGGTAGGTTCAGCGTATGATGAACGGCTAAGGATCCTGGGATTGTATTCATTGGCGTTTAGAAGGTTGAGGGGAGATCTAATAGAAACTTACAAGATAATGTATGGCTTAGAAGGGGTGGACGCTCGGAAGTGGTTTCCGTTAGGCGGGGAGGCTAGAACCTGTGGGCACAGCCTCAGAGTTGGGGGGGTCAATTTAGAATGGAAATGAGGAGACATTTCTTCAGCCAGAGAGTGGTGGGCCTGTGGAATTCATTACTACGGAGCGCAGTGGAGGCCAGGATGTTAAATGTCTTCAAGGCAGAGATTGATAAATTCTTGATCTCTCAAGTAATTAAGGGCTACGGGGAGAGTGCAGGGAAGTGGAGTTGAAATGCCCATTGGCCACGATTAAATGCAGGAGTGGACTAGATGGGCCGAATGCCGTTACTTCCACTCCTATGTCTTATGGATATGGGGAGCAAGACAAGGAGTTAGAGCTGCATATTTAAAAGGGGTCCCTCTGTTGTGTGGCGGTTTGTTGCCTCGCTGGCTGGAAAAGAATAGCTTAAGGTCGAGACAGGGCAGATGCTGGGATCAGAAATGGGTACGTGGCACCCTTATTTAACAAGCCACCCCCCCCCCCCCAAAAGGCTGTATCCGTGAGGGAGAGCCGGATGGTGTGGGCACTTATTATTGGCATGGTGTGCGGTGCTTTGTGGAGGAATAATGACGGTGTTAAATTTGGGCACTGCAGACAGTCAGCACGGGCTGAATCTCCATCATTGCCTGGTCATTCCGGTCCTTGTTTATGGAGCAACTTCTGCCCGCAGCTGAAAGCTCTCGCCAGCCCTGACTGGTTTTGCAGGTCAGTAAAACCTGATCCCTGCTGCAGGCATTCTGTTCCAATCCGGAGACACTGCCAGCTCAGCAAATGCTGCAGTTGCAATCCCTTTCACCCCGTCACCTGCCAACTATATCACTCCTCCGGGAATCGGAGCTGGCAGTCCCCAGGAATGGTCTGAATATCTGAGACGTCATGGGCTCAGTTTGCAGCTAGAGACCCGGGGGGAAGTGAGACGTGCCAGTCTTAGACTTTGACCCCTTCCCCCTTGTCATCCACCCCACCGATCTACCCCTCAGTATCAAACCAAAACTCATCAATAAAATCTAGAAAAGCGAAGTTTCAGTATGAGAGATAGTAGGAACTGCCGATGCTGGAGAATCTGAGATAACACAGTATGAAGCTGGATGAACACAGCAGGCCAAGCAGCGTCAGAGGAGCAGGAAAGTTTGACGTTTCGGGTCAAGACCCGAAACGTCAAACTTTCCAGCTCCTTTGATGCAGTGTCAGTATGAGGTGTGGTGTCAGTCCATTGACTTTTTTTCTGAAGACAGGAAGAGTCATACCTAGACTCTCAAAATGTTAACCCTTTCTCCACAGCTGCTTCCATACCTACAGAGTTTCTCCAATACTGTTTGTTTCTGTTTTGATCTCCAGCACCTGAAACATTTTGCTTTTATTTCACAGCTTTTCTGCATATTTCCCCCACTTCCCAATTAAAATGTGATTTTAAAATTCGGAGTCTTTTTCCTTTCAGTCTAATGGGTCCATTTTGGGACAAGCCGCGGTTTAATTTAAAGAATTACTATTTGATTGGGTAATTGCAGACTCTGAAGGCTGATTTACAACATATATATATATATAGGAAAGAAATGCACATCTTTTCTTGAACCAGGAGGTGGCACCCTGCTGATCAGAAGGGATTACTGTGCTCAGTCTGTCCAAAACTCTGAAATGTTGTCATTCTTTACATCGGTGAACACATGTCTGTCTGTGTGTTTTGAGAGTGAGGGGAATGTGGCTGAGTATTTCAGGTGGGACCAGAGTTTTGAGTGCTCGTTGACAGAACAGTCACAAGAGGGCAGTGTTGCTCTATGTAGCGCAGCTTAATGGTGTGAAAGTGACTCTTGCTGTTTGTATTTTGTTTTAAGGTGGTCAGATTAGCTGAAGAGCTGCACCATGAACAGGAGCACACCCTACACCTGGAGAGGGTAAAGAAGGGCCTGGAGGCACAGATCAAGGAGTTGAACATGAAGCTGGAGGAGGCTGAGCAGCTGGCCCTGAAAGGGGGCAAGAAAATCATTCAGAAACTGGAAGGCCGGGTGAGAACATAGGTTTCGGTAAGGGTGCAAGTTAGGGCCGTCGGGTGGCTGAGCGTCTCACTACAGCCCTGACTGAGGCTGAGGGGTTTACCCAGCTGGAAGGTAGGGGTCGGAGTGAGAACGAGAGTACCTCCTGATTGCACTGCTGGCTGGAGGTGTGCTCATGTACGACAGTGACATGGGAACAGGTCAGGGTTTCGAATCCCACTGCTGCTGTAAATTCAACAAAAATGTCTCCAGCCCTTGGTGCCCATGATGGAGGAGAAAACCCACCTGGTTCGCTGTGACCCTTGGCCCTCTCCGCCTTTCCTGACCTGAACTCTACATAACTCCATGCCCACTGTCGTTCGTTCTTGACTGCAATGGGTACAAGGGCAGTTCAGGATGGACAGAAGAGCGTTTCACCTTGGTAGGATAAAGGAAAGTAAAATGAAGTTTTTGTCCATGCTCTAGTTATGATTAAGAGTGACCCAAGCTGATTGGAGAAGGATTAGGCCCACATTCTGACAGGATTGTGGGAGGAAAAAATAATCTACTTAGACTGTACTGAGACATAAGTCATGCAGCGCAGTGGTAATGTTCCCTTCTCTAGGCAGGAAGGTCTCACCTACCCCAGAGGGTTGCCATAACACATTCAAATGCGTTGGTCAAAAAAATTAGCTATAGAACATTACAGCACAGCACAGGCCCTTCGGCCCTCGCTGTTGTGCCGACCTGTCATACCAATCTGAAGCCCATCTAACCTCCGCTATTCTATAACTATACTCCTGAAGGTACAGAGACCACCTCCTACCTCTTGCCTTGTTCCTGTAGTGGAGCTTTGAGCTCAGTTTTAATCTGGAAGAACGTGACTGGGGTTCAGCAGGAATGGGGTGTAGTCGGTGGTAACCCGGTGCCGCCTCGCTGCAGGTGAAAGAATTGGAAACGGAACTGGACGGCGAGCAGAAACGCCATGGTGAGACCGTGAAGAGCTTGCGTAAGAACGAGCGGCGACTGAAGGAGCTGGTCTTCCAGGCCGAGGAAGACCAGAAGAACCAGCATCGCATGCAGGAGCTGGTCGAGAGGCTGCAGAACAAGCTAAAGGCCTACAAGAGGCAGGTGGAGGAAGCGGTGAGTACATCTCCCTCCCAGGTCCACTTGGAGGATGAGACAGCTCTGAAAGGCTGTGCTCAGAATTAGTGGGAACGTCTGCGAACAGAACCCTAATTTTTACTTGGATTTGTTCACAGTGGGTAGGGGTGGTGAGAGCACGGCCAGTATGTGATTCACAGTAAGAAGTGGGAGTTTGCAGTGGATTTGAAGAGAATGTCCTTTCGTTCAGAGGTTGGTGGGTATCTGCAACTCCATGCCTGAAATATGTAAGAAGCATTTGGGTGGCCCTGTCAAACACCATAGCACACCAGGCTACAGGCCAAGTGTTGGGTAATGGGATTGGAGTAGAGGGATATTTGACAGTGAGCTAAAGGGCCACTTTCGCGTGCCATAGTGCTCTGTGATGCAGGAATGTCAGCTAAACTCACCGAGTATAAACTGACACTTCTTACAAGCCTGTTTGCTTCCAACATGGTGCACTCAGAAGCTCGAAGCCTTCACAAGACTGACGTTGACCAGTTCTGTGTCTCTGTTAATGTTGTAAGGCCTTGTTTTCTATGTTAGAGGAAGCCTAGTGCCTGTAACTGTCAGTGACATCGTTCCCATTGTCACCGTCACTGCTGCCATACACGAGCACAGGGCAGCAAACCGCGTTCAGGACGGACCTTGTTACCGCTACATGCCAGCAAAGACACTCAAAATATACTCCAGGTATAGTGGGAACTGCAGATGCGTGAGAATCCGAGATAAGGGAGAGGCAGATCGAAGATGGATAGGAGACAGACAAGTTAAAGGGCCTCCCCCTCTCTCCCTATTTATTTAAGAACCCTGTCCCCATCCCCCTGTTCTGAAGAAGGGTCTCGGCCCGAAACGTCAGCTTTTGTGCTCCTAAGATGCAGCTTGGCCTGCTGTGTCCATCAGTCTCCACACTTTGTTATCTCAAAATATACTCCTGTTTGATCGGTCTAACAGGGTTTCTATTTAAACACAAAATTGAAGTGATGATAAACAAAATGAGGCTCGAGCATCGTTATAAACCGCTGCTGGAAACGAATGTAAGCCACCACTGATTCGAGTCCCAGTTAGGACTGCCCGAGCCATCCGGTAATGATGTGGTTAGTGTTAGCTGGAGCCCAGTGTGAAGAATCAGAGCCTACCAACTGGGACCAGTCAATCAACATTGGCTGGCAACACATCCCTATTGCAGGGTGAATTTTCTCTGTCAAAGCCACTGCGCAGATGGAGGGGGTGGGGGGGAAAGAGAAGGCAGTAAGAAATCAAACGGCAATCCACTAGGACATACCTGGGCACAATTACAGTGTGATATTAGTGAGGTGAGTCTTTAGGGGGTAAAAGGCAGAGGCACTTGATGTATTTTTAAAAAAAATCTTTAGTTGTTTCCTACTAATTGGTTGTATTTATTTTTCATGTGATGCAGCTCCTCGTAAAATAAACCCTTTATTAATAAAGTCAACGGAGTGAAGAATCATTAGCTTAAAAGCCTCATGAAGTTGCTGTACTTACTCTATTGATATTGACTGTGATTAAGAAATCTTTGCCCACTAGTGTTCGGAGAGGTTCAAATGGTCCATAAAGACCCTGTCAGGTGGACTGATGAATCCAATGGGTGTATTTGATGTTTGAGAAACGTAGTAATTTAGAGAGAGGGGACTGGGGGTGCGTGGGGAAGAGGTTTGAGAGTAGATCGGCAGTGTTATTTTTGGCAGCGCAGTATTCAGTGTGGCACCAGGCTAACCGTGACCCCCTGGGATTAGAGCACTTTGGTAACCCAGGAAGGAGAACAGCGCTAGGCTTCACAGCCATTTCCCCTGAAAGAATGAGGCCACATGACAAGAGACCTGGAGGTCAGCTGTGCAGACCGGGCCTCCCACTCCCGAGAACCCCTTCCCCATTTCTCTCTGTTCGCCCCGCAGGAGGAGCAGGCCAACATGAATCTGGCAAAATACCGAAAGACGGTTCACGAGTTGGACGATGCAGAGGAGCGGGCTGACATTGCCGAGGCGGCGCTGACCAAAATACGTACCAAGAACCGGGCCAGCTTCGGCAAAGGCTACTCCTCGGTGAGTGTTGACACGGGCTCCATTCGTCATTGATGTATAGTTGCCGGGGGGGGGGGGGGGGGGGGGGGAGCGGGTGGAGGTTAGGGAGTGTGTTGGATATGGGTGGCGGGGTTTAAGAGGGGTCAAGGGATGTGTTTCCTCTGACCTCAATGCTCAGGTGTCCCACTCCTTTCCCAGTGAAAAAATGTTCCCCAACATTGACGATTACCTTTCTCACAGCCCTAATAGTCAGGATGCTATGTGCCTATGTCGACTGCCAGCAAAGTCTGAGTTGAGCAATTCATGCCAAATTATAATTGAATTGCATCTTAATGCACAGCTAATCTGATATTTGATAAGAGCAGACGGGTGTCTGGATCAAAGGCTTCTGTGATATTGTGCCTGGTTTCTACTAATTCAGCCATGTGGTCACTGGGGACCCAGGGTCTACTGCTGTAACCCAGTCTCCAGGTAATCACAGACTGGACATACCTTGACACACATCTTTCAGGAAGGCCAACTGCTAACTGCCCAATAAATGTAGGTTTATGTTCATTACCCAGCTTTTGGTAGCTCCCAAAAGTCTCCATCTCTCAAATATTGAAGGGTTTTGATGAACCTATCTTTATAGTTAGTCAGAAATGGTTACAGGGATTACATTCACCCATGAGAACATCAGAAGTATGAGCAGGAGGCTATTCAGCCCTTCATTACCAGTTCCACTATTCAGCTAAGTTCACAGCTGACTGACATGACCTTAATTCCACTTTCCTGCCTTCCTCCATAATTGGAGACAGTGCCACCACCTTGTTCTTGGATCTCCCACACCTTTTCAGCTAAATGCCTCATGAATTAAGACACCTATTAATACCACCTTCCTTAGAGATAGCTCGAGGCTACTGAGGAAGAAAAACTACCCACAATCTCCTTTGCGATGTCAAAATTCCCAATTGTTTACAACAGGGCAATCTCAACATTTTGCTGCGACTTTGGACACCTATTAGTTTCTGCAATTCTAAAGTTCCACATTATGGGCTTTACAGACAGGAAGAATACCTTTCAGCCAAACAGCCCAGGCCCTCCAATATGTAACGGAGACCTGATGTCGAGCATACTGTAGCACAGGTAACATGGCTCCTTTAGTTTACTTTAAGGTGAAGACACAACCTCAAAACATAATCTTATAAAATCAGTTGTATCAAAGAAAATAGTCAGGTTCAAGTGAAATCAAAACACTTTGCAACAGTTAGGGATGAAAAGAAATAACTCCTGCTACCTAATTATTTCCCATTCCAGGAAATGGATATCCTTTAAATCTTCCCCAATATGATCTCATCTGAATGCTAAGACAAATATTTGAATAACTAAATGCTCCTCATAATAGTTTAGAAGCTGCCGTAAAATTTTAAATAATGCTCTCATCTTCTACAATTGATAGTAACAGTTTCTGCTGTTATCTCCTTGCAAATCATGATGCAACCGCACTGCACCCTCTTTACATGTTGTGTGTTCCCTTTGAAAATGTTGAGTTTTCTGACAGAATGAATGCAAGATGTCCCCTATGACCAGGGGAGTCCAAAACCAGAGGCCACAGTTTAAGGATACAGGGTAGGCTATTTAAGACTGAGATGAGGAGGTGCTTCGAGAGAGGGAGGGGGAGAGCGAGCGAGAGAGCGCGAGAGAGATGAGCCTGCCAAATTCTTTGCCGCCTGGTGGTCAAGGCCAAATCATTGAGTGCTTTCAAGGAGTTAGACAGTTCTTCAGGTCAAAGGGACAAAAGGTTGTATGGAGGAAGTGGGAACAGGATGCTGAGTTGGATGATCATACTGATTGGATTGGCACGCTTATAGGCCCAATAGCTACTCTCGCTCCTTTTTTATGAGCACAGTCCCAATGAAAGTGGCAACATGGCATTTATTTTCTCAGATTGCTTCACTAGGAGCCATGCCCTGAGTCTCTAAGTTTGTGTCTCCTTCTTGTCACAAAACCCCAACCTTTAGTTAAAGAATTGATCATCACAAGTACACAATGTGAAAAAATCTAACATTTGACTGAGACAGTGGGAGACAGTTATCACATAAATCTAGAGTACACCGTAGACATACAACAAAGCACATGGATGGTGCTGCTAAAATAATTGTCTGGCTTTGTCTGCTTTAACTTCCAGGGTTACAATTCCCCTTTCGCCACCTTAGTCAGATCACCGAGCTCCACTGGGTCAGAAGGACGGGGCGAGAAACTCCTGAATGATGAAGATTCCACTTCTCTCATTCCGACCTACCTTAACTCTTTGAAGAAGCTGATCGTGGACTGACTCGCAGAAGAAACGGCCACATCTCTTGCACAAACTGCTCCTGGGAAATACCACATACAGGCCAGAAAGGCAGCCAGCACTGACCACTGAAGCAACCTCCCACACACCGATATGGACAGCTTGCCATTGTTAACTGGACATCCAGACTGGTAGGAGTATGAAATAAACCCATCTTACAAAGTGACATTTCATCAAAGTTGCTTTAGAAAATGTAATTTCCATATGTAATTGTTCTTATTTGACCAGACGTAGTGCCCTGTGTTTGTATGGTTGATTGGGAGCAGTGGGTCATAGATGCTGTTGACACTGTATTGAATGACACCCATAGATCAGGCATTTCTCCATATCTGCTGATCAAAGCCAGATCGATGATGAACTGACTTCGAGTTTACTTGATCAGTCAGACCAGTTGTGGTCTGCCGTATTTTAACTCAGTGTTTCAGAGATTAGTTCTTAGGTTCCCAGGTAGATTCTTCAGTGGCTTACAAAGTGCCGATTTGTAATTTCAAAGCCACACTGTCGTAAAATGTTGAGATTTTAAACAACTGTATTCCCATATGTCTGAGAATTGCATTATATTTATATATTATTATATATAAATGGTGGACTGCTTGGTGGAATCTGTAGTACAGCTTTAAATTGGCCTATAATTGCAGATAGAATTCTCCGTAGCAAGTCCTTATTTTACTCTATATTGTATACCTTTTGTGTAATCAGTGGTGATTGTGAATATATTATTGTGCATTTTAAAATATAATAAACCAATCTAATCTTCTTAGAATGGAGCACCTGTTTTTGATAATGAAGTTAGGGCTGTTCATTATATAGTGTACCTTTGATACAAGTCACTGTTAATTTTCAGTGTTTGGTTAACAAGAGCGTGATGTTTGGGTTAAGTATCAAAGGGAAAATTTCCTTGGTTTCTGCCTGTGTGTGTTTGGAGATTGGGAGCCTGAAGTCTAAAGACCCATCTTTAAATCCCTAGGGATTATGACTGTTGACTTTGTGACAAAAAGTGTTATGGAGTACACGGCAACACTCTGGGATAATTAAGGCTAAAAACAGAGCTCAGTGAGTGCTTTACTAGTTCAATTTCAGAATCTAGCTGAGTGTCGAGGGAGTTGAAATCTCAGCCTGTAGATATTATTAAGCTGGAGACGGTCCGCCTTAAAGGTAGAGACTGGGACTTTCTTTTTCCTTTTTTCACTGGAGCATAGGAGGTTGAAAGGGGAGCTTAAGTCACAAAGGACATGGAAAAGGTGAATGGCGACGTCTTTTTCCTGCAATGGGGGATTTCAAGACTAGTGGGCGTATATTTAAGGTGAGAGCAGATTGTTTTTCTTTACAGAGGGTGGTTCGTGTATGGATTGAACTTGCAGAAGAAGTGGAGGATGGAGGCTTAGTTTCAATACTTAAATGATATTTAGAAATATGAACCAAGTGGGAATGGTTTTGTTTGGGATTATGGTTGGCGTGGACTAGTTGGACCTAAGGATCTGTTTCCATGCCGTATGAGTCTGAATCTGTAAGAGTGAGCTACATTTGGCAACTGGGGTGTTTACACTGATCGTGCTGGCTCTTAATTTACCAGCATTTTGCAGTACAACTGTCACGGTTTCTCCAGATAAATGCAGCGAGATGTCTAGTTTGAATTTTTGCCAACCTGATGAATAAAGGTCCGAGTAAACATTAAAGTTCAGTATCAACAAGCCACACCAGCGATGGAGATGTACTTTGTCAATAAGGTGGAGCAACATATGCTGTTTTGCAAAATTGCATTGCAGACCTGTGAACAAGCCTTTCCCATTAGCGATTGCAGTCTGCATAGCTGAGAACGTTTGATGGTACTTATAGTTCGGGTTACTGTGAAATATGAATTATATGCAACAAAATCCAAAGATATTTAAAGCAGACATTGCAAGCATCTATTGCAGCACACTTGCAGGCAATGTTTCAACAAGATGTCATTTATTATATGGAAAACATTCAGGTTTTAGCAGCTATAGCCTTTCAATGAAAAAAATTGCTTTTATGATGTGAATGTTTTAACTATCAACTATATAGAACATGTATCACAACTTGCACAGTATTCAAAAGCAACATACAGTGTTAAATAGGAACCATTATACTGCTGTAAATACAGCTTGGTCAAATTCATTTTGGGGTACTTACACATGAAAACTTCTTGGATCGTAAACCTCATCTTCAATGATTGCTGTTTTATGGAAAACTGTGAAACCCCTGTTATACAGTACCTTGTAGAATTTCAATTATATACAGAATATCTGTGCCACAGTAACAATACCACTGGTTCATGAAACCCAATGGGTAAAGTTATGCAAATAGCAATTCTGTTGATCAAAGTTGTTAATGTTAATATCAACCCCCAATATACATTGACAGAATGCTCCAAAGTAAATTTTCCTGTAAACTGTTAATTATGTGTATTATTTTTAGATGACATTTTCATTAATTAAAGAAAAGCACAGAATAGCAGCAGTGCTGTGTCCTCAGAAGCCAATAAACAATAATGTGTAAAAAGTTGCATACTCATTGAACAAGGGCACTGACAATGCAACTCACCTGTCTACCAGCCTGCTACTTTAACTGATTGGCTTCAGCAAGTTTGGAAGCAGTGCAATGTAACATTTCCTTCTGGAAATCTGCTCTATCCTTTGGAAGCCGGAGTACACCTTTGTTAATGAAATCCACGTTTACAAAGGAACATCTCCGTGCTCTAAACTCTTCTGTCAATACATCCCTTCTCAGAAGGTTCAGGCAAAGGGTGAGAAAGCCACCAGATCATTAAAATCATACTAACCAAAACATAGTTACAGCAGAAATTTGCCTCAAAACATTGATTAGTGCACGTTACTTATTTGAGATATTGTTACCCAACGAGGAACTGAACAACTCTGACTGGGAGGTTGTACAAGAGAAGTGAATTGAGTGTAAATGAAAAGACCCCACTGTGGCATTTCCCAAGTTGTGCACTTTTCTCAAGTGTAAGGTAAATTGATTTGGAAAGAGCTACAGAAAGCGTGTGATAAACTATTCAATCATCCACAGAGTAAAGAAACAATCACCGTGGTAACAACTCCAACCAAGGCAGTGGGGAATGCAAGTTATCTTCCTGCAGTAGATTAATTTGAACCTTCAGTACTCGACCTGTTAGAGTCCTGCCATTATGAATTCAGTTTGGAGCTTTTTACTTCAGCCAGCGTCCCTACAAAAATGGACTTGAGAGAGATCTGGAACTAGAAGGCCTGACTTGAACTCTCTCAAATCAGAATTCCAAACTCTTTGAACATTCGGTAATTTTTTTTTTAAATATTCACAATTTTCCAAGGAGTAATAGCTAGATCATGACACACTGCACACACACCAAACTTCATAGCCCTTCACTAAAATGTACCAGATTATCAATTTTGCAAGTTATTACAAGCTCCCTGCGTCCTTTGTACTCGGATCAGTCTGTGACCACCCTTAACGTGGTCAGCTACTATGCACGGTCTCTGGCTAACTTGTATGGCAAGGTGAAATTCAAGAGAAATAAAAGATTGGAACTCTATAACCAAAGTTAAACTGGTTTTCAAGTGAAAGTTCCCACTTTGATCAAAGGACAACCACATTGCACTATATGTTGGAATGTAAGGAGTGTGGGGGACAGAGAAGGTGGAATCACCAACAGCAAAGCACTCTTGTGTATATATACATGCTTAGCATGCAAAAGAAAGCTTTTCCACCATTGCTGGTGAATAGGCAGTTTGATTTGCAAGAAGACTCCTATTAGCACAAAGAAAACAAACTGCTTATTGAAGTTGACACAGATGGCTAAATATTTAAATTTTTTTTTGTTCCATGAACACAAAAGGCACTGGGTTATGAGCTTGTACTTGTAACTTCCATTGCACTTCGTATCCTCGACTCAATCCATTCATTTGGAGACCAGCAAAATCTAACTGCTCAGTCAATGCCTGTGAGGGGGAAATGTAACCATAGCCCTCTATGGGCTCGTGCTCTATAATTCCATGTCCACAGGCCGGATGTGGCCCGTTTTCTGCTCTTTTACCCATAACTCTCGATCACTGTTGGGGTCAACCTTCCGAAGTAGCTTGTCCACTGGTTCAATGGTCTAGAAATGAAGAGGAAAACAAAAACAGTATGAAACACTACTAGATTTGAAAATGACATCGCTCAATAACAATCATTTGAACCCTTCATGCTGCAAAGACTTGGAATGTGAACTCTACTTTGTTCCTAGATGCTGCTAGATCAGAATGTCTTTGCTGCGTTTGTTGTTTAGGATTCTGGGACCTGCGATATTTAGATTCTGTACAGGGGAATCTTTTATGACTTTTAATTGAATCACATAAAATACAAGATGCATCATCCAGGTCTACCTTGACCTTTGTTGTTCCCCTGGAATGTAGCCAATAGTAAGAGAGTTGAGAAAGAATGTCAGATCAAATTTGGTTAGGTGATGGCAAAACCTGGATTTGAAAAGCTGGGAGTTGGGAGAAATCAGCATCAAAATGGCGGTTAGAGAGTTCTATGGCTCTGCAACCAGGAGTCACATGCACCAGATGGTTTTGATGATGTAAGGGAGGCGAGACTGTCTAACAGTGTATTTGGAGGATAATATACAATAGATAACATCTTGTGGCAAAGTAAGTAGCATTACTGTATTAGATTCAAATCCCTCTAGGACATGATGCCCATGGAAGTTGCATTCAGAACATAGGCAAACAAACTACTAATCCTTCTAACCACCTGCCATTGATCTGACCTCAGTCATCAACAGCCTTACCATTGACCAGAAACTGAACTGGATTCACTGTAAACATAATCTGGCTGTAGGAGCAGATGAGGTTAGGAATCCTGTAACAAGTAACTCACTCCTGGCTCCCAATGCCTGTCCACCAACTTCAAGGGACAAGTCACGAGTGTGATGGAATACTCTCCCACTTTCCTGGATGAGTGCAGCTCCAACAACACTCGAGAAGCTTGACACCATCCAGGACAAAACTGCCCACTTGACTGTTTGTGGATATAATACCAATCACTCCCTCCACCACCTCAAAATAGCAGAGTGCACCATTTACAAAATGCACTGCAGAAATTCACCAAGACTCTTTAGACAGCACCTTTCAAACCCACAATCATGACCAACCAGAAGGTCAAGTACACCCATGAGGTGCCCTCCAGGCTAATACTATTCACAGTTGGAAATGTAGCACCGTTCCTTCGGCGTCACTGGGTCAAAATCCCAGCATTCTCTTCCTAACAGGACTGTTAGTCTACCTACACCAGATGGATTGACAGTACACCACCACTGCCTTCTCAAGGTCAATTAGCAGCACTCACATCTTATAAATTAATCATTTAATCATGACCCGTGGCTCTGGACCACATTATGAATGTAACTGGCACACAGCCTCAGCAGTCTAGACTCCATGGCAGTTCACATTGATTAAACTGATGCTGACAGCACAGGGTTCGATCCCCATTCCAAGCAGGGTTCTCTATTCATTGGAAGAGAACCAACACAAAAGGTAAAAATGCTGGCGATATATTCCTGACAGACTAAAACAGCACCACCTTGTATATTCAGAAAGTATCCGACATGCTAAACTGGACAGCTTTGGGAGAGTTACTTTAATGGTTACCTCCTCCCACAACTCCCCTCGGAGATATTGCTGAATCTACACTTCATCCTGAAGGGGTAAAAAACCTGAACATTCATTCTAACAACAGCCACAAGCATGAAGCAAACTTCCCCTGACTATCTGCCATTACTTGAAAGTTGAAGTGAGCAAAGGCTGAATAACTTACTTCATTTGTCGTTCTGTATTCAGCTTTTTTCGTAACTGTAACTGTTTGAGTGCCTGGCTTAAATAACTGCCTTTCTTGAAAAAGGCAGTGGACAGCAAAGGGAGCCTTCCCCAGTATTGACAGTCAAGTCAGTAGCTCACCTCAACTGTTAAATCTTCAATGCTTTACCGTAATGGTTGATGATGCCAATGTCTTGCAGTCAGGTCAAAAGAGATATAGCTTTATCTGCATGAGCTCAATGAAGTGAAGCTAAAACAGAGCTCCAACTAACAGGACAAGCATAACCTCAGTCAGAAATTTATTTAAGCAGCTAGGCAATTCATCAAGTGAAATTAATTTAACACCCAAAGACTATGAAAAATATTTTTTATATTATGATAGACCCAGCAGCTGATAGCAATATGCTGGGCATAAATGTGTCAAACCATTTAGGTGGTTGGGTGTGACTTTTTGGAAATACTGTTTCCATAAAACCTTAAATATGGGCCACAGGATGTTTATCTGCAATTTAGTGAATGGAAATCTTATCGGTAATTCAGCCTGAAATAATATTTTCTCTTAATGAGTGAGCAATTAGCCCCCCACTAAATAATGAAAATCTCTGGAAAATTGACTCACCCAAGTACCCTCTCAGGAGAATTCTACAAAGTTCGTCAAATGGGCCTCTTGGTAAACAGTGGGGAGAAGTCCTATTTAGTCCAGCATGGATGGTTCACTATGTATCTAAGCAGTTCCAGATGACCAAAGCCCCCAGTACTGGGTGTCAACAAAAGAGTGAGGCGATGAAGTATAAGTAGACTATACTTGGAAGAGAAGTATAGCAACTCTCCACATGGAAATTAAATATCCTCCACAGCACCTTCTCCCAAAGGCTTTCCCAGTAATGACAGTATTATATTGCCTCAAACTTAGTGTTAGCATAGGGAGGGCCGTGGAGGAGCAAGGCAGAGCTGGCTGAAGAAGTTCATTGTAATAGAAGTTATTTACACTGCAGAGTTTTAGAAAAGGAAGTTCTACATTCCACCATTCATTTTGCAGCAGCAGCTGGGCCTTAAAGATTTGTCCACTAGGCTACACGTACCAATAAACAAAAAACATTAAGATTCAGAGAGGCCAGAGATAATGGGAACTGCAGATGCTGGAGAATCCAAGTTAACAAAGTGTGGAGCTGGATGAACACAGCAGGCCAAGCAGCATCTCAGGAGCACAAAAGCTGATGAAGGGTCTCGGCCCAAAACGTCAGCTGTTGTGCTCCTAAGATGCTGCTTGGCCTGCTGTGTTCATCCAGCTCCACACTTTGTTATCTAAGATTCAGAGAGACCTCTCAGTTGTTTGCATTCAGTCCAAGCTCTGTGGCAACCATTGGTGCCCTGAGACTCATGATCTCATTTTTTGGTGGGGGGGGGGGGGGGGGGGTTGTGACCCATAGTTCAGGAAGTCCTGCTCTACAATCACTTAACAAGTGTAATTCGTTCAGCTGGGGATCTCAGTTACCGAAAGAAAAATGCACAATTATACCAAGAGCAAGAAAGCAGAGTTTTATATGCAGATGGACCACCTTCCCACAGATTGCAAACAGTCTTGTTTGTTAATATTTCATCTGTAAGAGGACTTTTAATAAGAAAAATAGAAAAGAAACAAAAATTGAAATGGCTGGAGAAACTCAGGTCTGGTAGCATCTGTGGACAGAAAGTAGAGTTAACATTTCGGGTCCAGTGACCCTTTGTCAGCCCAGCAAGGAGGGTCACTGGACCCAAAATGTTTACTTTGTTTTCTCTCCACAGACCTGCTGACTTTTTCTGTCAATGCCTGTTTTTGTTTCTGATTTCCAGTATTCACAGTCTTCTGGCTTTCTTTAAAAATTGTTTTGAGTGACTGACAAGTTTATGTTTAGAAGTTAGGAGCAAAATGAGTCTTGGAAGACACTGAAGCATCCGGGAGCAGTGTTCATGGGGCGGTGACAAAGTTGCCCTGAGCAGTGATCACGATGATAATAATCCCATTGCCTTTCCTCTTTCTGGGACACATTTTTCTTCAGTTCCCTTTGGTCCAAGACAGAGGAATGTTGGACCAAGAAAAAGAGAATGCTGGAGACACTCAGCAGGTCTGGCAGCATCTGTGGAGAAACACAGTTAACATTATGGGTCCAGTGTAACTTCCTGAAAATTGAAGAAAAGTAATACCAGACTTGACACAATTTCCAGCATCTGCAGCATTTCGCTTTTTTGGAATGGAAACTTGGATGTTTATGAGCTTATTCACTGTACGATTAATGGTTATTACATGCCTGGTCATTTTATTCAAAGAATGCAGGAAAGTAAGCAGAAGGAATTTCCTCTGGTCACTGGAAATTGCACTTAGAATCACAGAATCCCTTCAATGTGGAAGTAGGCCATTTGGCCCATCAAGTCACACTGCCCCTCTGAAGAGGATAACACCCAGACCCACCTCCTTACCCTGTCTCTCTAATCCTACATTGTCCATGGCTAATCCACCTAGCCTGCAATATCCCTGGACAGTATGGACAATTAAGTGTGGCTAGTTCATCTAACCTGCACATCTTTGCACTGTGGGAGGAAACCAGAGCACCTGGCACAAGCCCACGCAGACACAGGGAGAACGTACAAACTCCAAACAGAGTCACCTGAGGCAGGAATTGAACCCGGACCAGACGTGGTCAGGTAACAGTGCTAACCACTCAGCCTCCCATTGTTACCAATAAGTTAATGGTGCACTCTTCTGCTGCACGTAACAAACTTAGTCTGCTAAATAAAAATTAGGAGCGGGGGGGGGGGGGGGGGGGGAATCACATTTCACACAGGGATTCAGCTCATGTGGGTATTTTGAAGGAGGGAGATGAATTGTGCTTCAAGAACCTTAAACCATTCTAACAGATGGAAAAACTAATTTACTGTGATCACCTAACTGCAAGTGGTCACGTGATCAGAACCCAGCAACATTAAAAGTGGCAGCTTGTATTGGGGGCAAGTTTGTCTGATAATTGCAAAGTGATGGCAAACGTAATTTGTAGATAGGCGTGTCTGTGAGCAACTGATGGAGACTGAGCCTCATGTGACAGCTCGTCGGTGGCTGTCGAGGTGAACAGTGTGTGTGTGTGCAGGATCCATTGCTTGTTGTGGCCAGCAAGACCCAGGGTGGGACTTGAACCGGTGAAGCAACAAGGCATCACAGCAGCACTTCCTGTCCATCCCTAATTGCCCAGAGGGCAGTTAAGAGTTAAACAAGTTGCTGTGGGTCTGGACTCACATGTAGACCAGGACCAGGTAAGAATAGTGATTTCCTTCTCTAAAAAGACACACGAGTGACCCGATGCGTTTTTCTGACAAGTGACAATGTTTTTCTTGGTCTTCAGCAGACTCTTCATTCCAGATTTTTACTGACCATACGCTGTGGCAAGAGTTGAACCCAATTTCCCAGAATGTTACCAGTCCAGTGACAATACCTCTTGGCCTTCATTTCCCCTACGTATGGCAGTGAACCTCTCTCAAGCTAACACCACTCTGCACTTGTGAACCATTTTCTTATATGTTCCACCCTGAAGGACACTTCACAAAAGCACACACACACGCGCACACATACACACTGGAAAGACTAACTACTCACTGCTTTGTTTTGCCTTGAAAAGCTGCCAGCGATCAAAACTAGTACAACAGTGACTTGTGCGTTATCCCTCATCGAAGTTACTCCGGTAGACATTGAGTTAGGCTAGTTTTAGGAGACAGTGTGTGCACTGATAAAAGCAGCACCCGCAATTGAAGAGAAATAGAGTAAGCACACACTGACTGAACAGACAGAAAGTTGCCACCAGCAGTTCTCATTGAATTACAGCAGAGTTGCATTTTGTCAGACACTGATTAGACTGTTGGTGCTAATATCCAATGCAATTGCCTGTGTGATAGATGTGGCCAGCACAGCTGTTCATTCACCCTGGAAACCTGGAACTGAGCCAATGTTCAAAAGTAGCACACATTTATATGGTGCTCAATGATTCACAGGTACTTTACTGGAGAAAATATGCCACTAAGCTACACAAGGAGATAATAAGACAGCTCCAAAAACTAAGTCAAAGAGCTAGGTTTTCACAACTGTTTTAAAAGAGGAAAGTGAGGTAGACGGGCCAAGCGGTTTCAGAAGGGAATTTGAGACCATAGGGCCAAATCACCTGAAAGCATGGCTTCCAACAGCCGTACTATTAAATATCTGTAAAAGGCTGGATGTGGAGGAGCCTGCAGGGTTCAGGAGGGTCATGAGGCTCCTGGACATTACAGAGATGAGAAAGGACAAGGTCACCGAATCTGTGTACATCAGTGACCACATGCGCAATGGACAAAAGGGCACTGTGTAAGACAGAATTTGGGCAGTAAAATTTTGGATAAGCACAAATTTGTTAATTATTTTTCCCAAGCTCAGGAGCTGTTAACTGAACTGTGATGAACTTTGTCTTCATTTTACTTTTTTTTATTACCTAGAAGTCATTGATGCAGACTGTGGTGGGGTGACCTATCAAATTTTTCACTGTATTTTTCACGTAAAAGTATGTGACAATAAATTTCTATTCAATTTTGTTGTAAGATGGCTCATTGAGAATAGCCATTTTTCACTTTAGTTCCTATTTTCGTTCAATTTTTGTAAAAACCTTAATCGATTCTTTTTTCTAAAAGATACCTTAGCAAAAAAAAGGCTGCTCTTAAAACTTAATCAAGATTGTTTAAAAGATAATCTTGTGCATTTAAATGTTTTTGCCCGCATTCTGGGGCCTAAATGAAACAGCAACACAAAATGGGAACAATTTGAACCTTGCTAGTAGATTAAAACTGCCAATATCAGGTCAGTCGTGATTATATTTCTCCTCTGGTTGGAATGAAATTCAAGAGAGGGATATAATGTACTGTTAATTCTGAATCAATGCAACTCCCAGTGTCATGGAGTGGTCTCATCCACAAATCCACAAAGATGACTGGAATGTTCAAGCAAAGAAAATTAGATGCAAATCCCATTTATGAGCCTTCCTGTCCATCATAGCCAGCAAAAACAGCAGAAAACCTGCTACACGACGTAAAAGGAGTATTTTCAACTGCATCTAAATGCTGCCCTCCGCTGAAGAATTCTGCCTGTGGGAACGAGCAGACCCGACTGTAAAGGGACCACCTGCTGCCCTCAACTAAGTATGGCAGCTGCAAAAGGGAAGAAAATCAAAATGCCTCATCACTTGTCAAACAGTAAAGCAGTCTCAGAAAACTGACACCCAGCTGGTAATGGACAGATATAGATCCAACATCTGTGTACGCAGTTGACTCCAGAGACTAAACTGAAGGACTACAAACAGCTCGAACATGTGTAAAACGAAAATAAAAACTGTCCAGTTAAGGATTAGCAACCTGCCGAGCTACTTGTTACTGCAGGCCGGAGAGGCCCCTGAGAGCAGTGAACTTGACCACTGCTTAAAAAGACAAACAAGTTCCAGTGACATTTTTTCAAAGCCTTGCTGAGTATATAAACAGCCTTGCACCCTTGTTAATTAATTGAGAAGGCTATTGCATGAACTGTTGAATAGATCAAATGTCAATGAGAAATTGGGCCTACACAAGCCTTCTGTCCCAAAACCCTTAAATCACTGATTAGGTGGTCACCCGGTGAACAAGTAAGAGGAGATTTCATTGTAAAAGGCTGTTGTTCTCCTACACGCAATCACACATTTTGGACTCGTGCCCAAACCATTAAAAGGATGTGTTGCTATTGGTAACAGCTTGGGCTTTGCCAGTGTCAGACCAGCAATGAGCTATTTAATTATCGAGCCACTCTCTATTACTGTCAAGATAATTGAAGATGGCAGAAAATCAATCCAAGCAGCCAACTTTGAGGGATGCCAGTGTGTATAGTTTTTAAAAAATGGACATAAAAAAAGCACAAACAGTGAAAGCGCAAAGTGTGTGGGACAACTCATTTGGATAGCTTTCTAATACACACTGTAGGAAATATGCAGAATCCCTACAGTGCTGAAAGAAGCCAGTTTAGCCCATTTAATCTGCACCATCCCTCCAAAGAATATCCCACCCAGACCCACCCCACCACTCTGTCCCCATAACCCCATATTTCCCATGGCTAATCCACCTAACCTGCACATCCCTGGACACTGACAATTTAGCATGGTTAGTCTGCCTGTCCTGCGCATCTTCCCCCTTACGTGTGCGTGGGTTTCCATTGAATGCTCTGATTTCCTCCCAGTCTAAAAATGTGCAGGTTAGGTGGGCTGGCTGTGCTAAATTACCCGTAGTGTCCAGGGGTGTGTACGTTAAGTGGATTAGACATGGGAAATGCAGAGTTACAGGCAAAGGGAGGTGGGATGCTCTTTGGAGGGTAGGTGTGGACCTGTGGGGATGAATAGCATGTTTCCACACTGTAGGGATTCTACGACAGCTGCCGAGAGTGGAACTGAACCAGGGTCCTTGGTGCTGAGGGGCAGCAGCGCTAACAGCGAGATTTTCTTCAAAAGACTGCATGAACATAAAATCACACAAGGCAACAGTGGAAACAGATGCCTTTACAGTTCCTTGCCTGAGTATGCAGGAGATTGGCAATGGAGGTTATTAGATGTTTTAAGAACTGGTCAGGTGGACCAGTCAGTTGTGTTCTCATATTACCACATCCGAAAACTACTTTGCTATCAGTGTGACACCTATCTTACATTTCCAAAATAACTAAGGACAGCATCTTTTTTTGGTGCATACAGTCACCACTGGTTCTATACAAGCAAGTTTCTCTTACACTTTGGTTGAACATGTCAGTCTCGTGGCGAAGCTGTGTGTACTGGCAGAGGTGCTGCCGAATCATTTCGATCCTTTCAACCTCCAGCCTCTCGAGTTCCTGCAAAGGTAAAAATGAGCAGTTATTAACCGTACACGGTGCCTTAATTCTTGCAAACTTCTGATAACTTAATCAAATTTAACATCCGTTTAAGCAAGAGGTTGCACACAAAGCTTTCAGACCCTTTGGCTAAATTTAAGTGGTGCTGTATGTTCTGTCCTTCGCACTTTAGAAACTTGCACCATAATCCAGCAAAAAAACCATGTAGCCACTTCTAAAAATAATAGGCCTACTAAAAACTTCAATTCCAGTCAGTTGGTAAATAGGTTATCATGCAGAATCTACAACGCACAGACTGTTTAGCCCAACTGCATTGTACCAGTGTTTTCATGTTCTACATGCACCACTTCTCAGCCTCTCTCATCGCAAAGCGCTACTATTCCTTACTCCCTCAGATAATTATCAAGCTTTCCCCTTTAAGGCATCTTTGCTAATTCACATCAACTGCTCTCTATTGTATCAAGATTCATATTCCAATTTCTGTGATCTCAGATTAAAAAGTGAAGAATTTAACACTCTCTCTCGGGACAGGGGCATCACTGGCTAGGCCAAGCTTTTTTTCTGCCCATCCCTTTGTGTTGTTCTCGTGAAGGTGTTGGCAAGCCACCTTCTTGAACTGTTGCAGTCCATCTGGTACAGGCAGACTCAATGCCATTAATGAGGGAATTCCAGGTTTTTGACCCTCTTACACTGAAGTAATGATACATTTCCATCTCAGGGTGGTGAATGGTTTGGAGGCATTCTTGTAGTCTGTGGTATCGACTGCCCTGCTTTCTAACTGGTAGAGGTCACAGGCTGGAGGAGTCATGGTAAGCTGCTGCAGTTTACCTTATAGATGGTACACATAGTTTTCACTGTGCAACATTGATGGAGAGTGTGGATGTTGAACGTGGTGATCTATTGGGCTGCTTTGTTCTGAATGGCGTTAAGCTTCTTGAATATTATTGAAGCTGCACTCATCCAGGTCAGAGGGAGTATTCTATCATGTTCCGAGGTGATGGACAGGCTTCAGGAAGTCAGGATGCAAATAACTCACTGCAAAACTCCTAGCTTCTGATTTTCCCTGTAGTCACGATACACATTTATGGCTAGTCCAGTTAAACTTCCGGTCAGCAGTAATGCCAAAGACATTGATCGTGATGCTAATGCGATTGAAACCGAATATCATGGTGTGGTGGTTAGATTCTGTCTTATTGGAGATTGCCATTTTCTCTCACTTATATGGCACAAATGTTACTTGCCACTGTTATCAGCCCAAGCCTGTATATTGTCCAGGTCTTGCTGCACTTGGACATGGCATTACTTCATCTGGGAAGTCAGAAATGGTGCTGAACATTGCTTCTTTAGGTCACATCTGGTAGTGACTGCACAAAGGCAAAAGGTAATTGATCAAGCGGCTAAAGACAGTTGGGCTTAGGACACATATTGGAGCTTGTATTGGACCTTGGGAAGCATATAGGCTGGTGGTGGACTGGATAATGCTACCAATTAGTTTTGTACTCCAAGTAACTCTCAACCCTCGTAAACGGTACGGACAGTTTTCATTGTATCGTTGATGGAGGGAGTGGATGTTGAATGTGACTATCTAGTGGGCTTGCATTATACTGAATGCTGTCGAATTAACCCATGAGATCTATGTCCTCTATATTGCTTTACTTGTATGTGACAAACATAAAATGTCATAACATAGGTTATTTATTTAGAACTGACTCGGGAATTCATGGTAGACGGGTGGACCCAGGGAAGTCACCTGTTAATCATTTCTCCTTGTGAGAAAACATCAAAGTAGGAGACAGAGGGTGATGGTAGAGGATTTTTTTTTGGACTGGAGGTCTCTGACCAGCAGTGCACCACAAGGATTGCTTTTCATCATTTTATATAAATGATTAGGACATGAATATAGGAGATATGTTTAGTAAGTTTTCAGATGACATCAAAATGGTGGAACCTTGACCAAATGGGCCAAGGGCTGAGGAGTGGCAGTTAATTTAAATAAATGTGAGGTGTTTCATTTTGGTAAGGCAAACTAGGACAGAACTTAACAGTAAATGATAAGGTCCTGGGGTGCATGGCTGAACAAAGAGACCTAGTGTGCAGTAGCACAGTTCCTGGGAAGTGGAATCGTAGGTGGACGGGATGGTGAAGATGGCATTTGACAAGCTTGCCTTCAGTCAGGATATTGAGTATAGGAGTTGGGACATCACATTGCAGCTGTACAGGCCACTTTTAGAATACTGTGTATAATTCTACTCACCCTTCTATAGGGAGGATGTTGTTAAATGCAAGAGGGTGCAGAAAAGACTTATTAGCATATTGCTGGCACTAAAGGGTTTGAGTTATATGGAGATGCTGAATTGGCTGGGGCATTTTTCCCCCGGACCATCAGAGGCTGACAGGTGACCTTACAGAGGTGTATAAGGTCAGGAGAGGCATTGATAGGGTGACTAGCCAACGTTATTTTCCTAGAGTGAGTGAATCCAAACTAAAAAGTCAGGTTTAAAGTGAGAGGGGAAAGATTTAAAAAGGATCAGAAAAGTAACTTTTTCACATAGAGGGTGGTGTGTGTGTGAAACGAGCTGTCAGAGGAATTGGAGGAGTCTGGTACAATAACAAAATGTAGGTACATGAACAGTAAGGGTTTAGAGGGATATGGACCAAATGGAACTAGATCAGATTGGGATGTCTGGTCAACACAGATGAGTTGGACCAAAGGCTCTGTTCCATGCTGTATGACTCTAATCACCCAAGTGCTACAGCCGAGGTCATTGACTTGGGTGTCTTTCTTTCAGGGGATCGATAGAGGGTTGGCAGGTGAGGACGGACATACTGGTGCTGATCACAGATCTGAAACCCACTTCATTGGCAAAATCTGACAGCTACAATCTTGAGCTGAAGAATGAGCAAGTAAAAGCAGGGCTATGGGATAATCACAGCCCCAGTCTCTGTGCCTTTTTCCACTGCTGCTCTTGATCCAAATCAATGATTTACTTGACATTCCCAGTGATGGTAGGGGGAAATCTCTCATTTTGACACAAAAACATGATAGGATCCAGCTGGTTGCTTGATTTAAAAAGTCGATTGAAGTCTAGGGAGACGAAAGATTGACTGACAATTAAACTAAAAGGACCAGCCCATTCTCATTATTCTCCTGCCAAACAAGTAGCCACAACCCGTGTAGTTTTAACCCAATCAATTTCCAAATACCCACTTGTAAAACAGAGAAATCAGTTCAAAACTGACACTTTGTTTTGTGCATGTGTCATTTTATTTCCCCTCAAAAGATTCATCAATTTGTCAAGGTTATGCCAGGTTTTGGGAGGTATTTGCTGACAATCTGTTCCCATGGCTAGAAATAAGCTAGAAATAACTAGCAGTTTCTACCAGACACAGCCATTTTTCACACTGTGGCAGAACAGCACTGATACTGGAAGGCCCCTTCTCTAGAACATCCCCTTGTTTAAAGCACAGCACGTCAGTGCAAAAATGGTAAACAAGGGTTGAATTTATTACTGGTGTAGTATTTTCCAGCTACTGCAGGATCTGCTTTGTGAGCTCACCACTTTCCTTACAGGAAACAGATGTGAAAGACACCGTTAGCTGCTCTCCTGAACGCGACAAAACAGGAACTGTCAAAGAACAGTTTAGTTTAATACAACATGAGCTAGTGTTCTAAAGTTCATGGATTTACAGACTATGAATCAGTCTGGATGATCACCAAACGTTTGTGATCCATGGGTGGAAAGGAGACAGCCGAAGCTGGACAGAGCAGAGAAAGTTGGTCATAATTACAGAAAAATGTTGTGCAGTCCCATCAGCCACAGTGGTATGTCATAACGTGCAAACACATTGATTAACACATTGAGTGTTTTTATGGTCACTACCCTTGGGCCCAAGGGTCTGGGTACAAGTTCCACCTTCCTCAGATGTATGTCATACACGTCTGAGGTTCATTAAAAATAATTTACTATTGGATCCATGCATAATGTTATAAGTAAGGCAGAAATACAGTTCTGCAGCAACACACACATCGTCTGAATGCCTCAATAAAGTTGAAGAAGTTGATCTTGAAATCGTGTCATCATTACCATAGAAGGAGCACTGCAACCAGCTTCTACAATATCGTCTTTGAGTTATAATCAGATAATCCTTTTCTTTTAAAAGTGATTGTGGTTGAATAAAGAATGTCCTTGCTCCTCTTCTGAATCGTGCACGGGACCTTCCGCGTCAGCTCAAGAGGTCGGACCGGGCCTTACTTTAACTTGTCCTAAAAAGGTAAAGGTAACGTTGCCATTGTCCCAGAGAACCATAGGGTTGCTCTCTCATTAGAGAGATGATTGATGGTGGTTTAACCTGAGGGTCATCACATCTCAAGCAAAGGGAGTGGAGAAGGAGAGGTCTTCACGGTAACCACAGTCGATTCAGGAAACACACACTGTAGGCATTACTGTATATCGCATCCAGCTGGCCAGCTAACCGACCCCCAAAGCAGCACTCTTGAGTGCAACACTCATCGATTAAAATAGGAAATTCTGTTGATCGCAACTGTTCATGTTTTTGGTTGGCAATTTTATGAATTCTCAGGGAAGTATACTCAGTAAAGGATGTTGCTCAGTCACTCAATAAATAACACATCATCTAATTAAATACCGTGAGTCACAGGTTCAAAATGAAGGAGTCAAGAATGATAAAGGAAGTCAATGGGAATCTGTCATCCAAAGTGCAACAGAAATCTGCGGTAAATTGCCTCAAAGGCCATGAACTGAAGCTCATAGTAACATGGGTTGAAGAGCCATTTGGTGCTTATGGTCAAGGTGATTGATGGTAAAAATCACACCAGGTAAGAAGTGAAAACCTTGGAAAATTAATTTGCTTCCCTTTTTTGGGAGCAACTCAACAAGATCATTATCTGAGATAATAAATTGTGAAGCTGGATGAACACAGCAGGCCAAGCAGCATTTCAGGAGCACAAAAGCTGACGTTTCGGGCCTAGACCCTCGCTCTGATGAAGGGTCTAGGCCCAAAACGTCAGCTTTTGCGCTCCTGAGACGCTGCTGGGCCTGCTGTGTTCATCCAGCTCCACACTTTGTTATCTTGGAATTCTCCAGCATCTGCAGTTCCTATTATCTCTGATACAAGATCATTATCTGAAACTTGTTTATTATTATCATCTGTACGTAAATTAACATATGGATGACCTTGGGGAATGAGACTGTAATGTATAGAATATTTTCTCAGTGGAGAATCAACACTAGGCTGGCTTTTTCATGAGCCAGGGCAGGAATGCTTCGTCCCCTTCTAAGCAAATCCCTAACCATTTCAACTGTTTGTCACAACAAGGAAACATGTCCCCTGGAGAGCTTAATGGCTGTTACTCACCAGAGTTGTCGTGACCATCTCCTCAAACCATTTTGATTGAGTTTGATTGTAGAGATCTACACAGCGGGTCAGGTCATCACCTACAATGAGAGACAGCATGTCTTAAAATTTGGGTTATATAAACAATGTTTCCTAACTCCAGAGTGGCAGAGTACTTTGTGACAGCAAAACAATATTAACAAATAACCAGAGATAATGGGAACTGCAGATGCTGGAGACTCCTTGACCTGTCCGTCTTCCCTGGACTGACCTATCCCCTCCCTACCTCCCCACCTACACTCTCTCCACCTATCTTCTTTACTCTCCATCTTCGGTCCGCCTCCCCCTCTCTCCCTATTTATTCCAGTTCCCTCCCCCCATCCCCCTCTCTGATGAAGGGTCTAGGCCCGAAACGTCAGCTTTTGTGCTCCTGAGATGCTGCTTGGCCTGCTGTGTTCATCCAGCCTCACATTTTGTTATCTTAACAAATAACCAGCTCTGTTTTAATCACTTGGAGCCATTCACACATTAGTATGTACACAAGCACTATTCCAGATTAGGTATCGGTTGAGATTTTGCTCAGAACCAACCAAACCTAACCCAAACCAGATTCAAAACATTAACTCATTCTCTCTTCACCACCTGCTGAGTTTCTCCAGCATTCTCTGCTTCCGAGGAATTTTATCATGGAGCAAAATGTGATATCAATACACGCAAGAATTAATTAGGACAGATACTTGGTCAAAGAGGTAGGTTTTATACAGTGTCTTAAAGGAGGTAAGAGAACTGGAGAGACCGAGGGATTTGGAGAAGGGGACTCATTCCTTAGGGCTGAGGCAGTGAAAGTAAACAGTGGAGTGTTTAGAATCAAGAGGCTAAAATTGGAGAAGCACATAAAATTTCTGATGACTGTGGAGGTGGTGAAAATTACAGTGATAGGGTGGAGCAAGGCCATGGGAAGATTTGAATGTAAGTGCAAGAATTTTGATAGAGATGTTCCTTAACCAACGTAGGTGATCTCGTGCAAATGCAAAAATATAAAATTTATTATAATTGGAGCACATGCACTGGTTGAGATTTCAACACATTTCCCACAAGGTGGCAGTGTTAGGACATAGAGGTGTAGAACTTGGGAGCAAGGGGAGGCTATTTGGCCCTTCAAGCCTGCCTTGCCATTGAATAATATCTTGGCTAATCTGGTTATGATCTCAAAATGTACAATCATTCAACTTATCCATGCCCATTTTTAGACTGTTTACTTCTCAATTTACTTTCTTACCGAGTTTGGTATCATCAGCAAAATTTGCTCCTGTGTTTGGCCCCTTTCATCCCCAGTAATTGAGATACTGTGTGAAGAGCTCTGTCCCCTGCACTGATCCCTGTGACAACTCATTACAGCTTGCCAACCCAAAAAAAACACTGAGGTATCCCTATTTCCTGCTTCTTTTTAGCTAACGGATCCTTTAGCTAATGTGGGACCACCTCCCCACCACACACCCCCACCAAGTGCTCTCGCCTCATGTAAGTAACCTTTGATGTGGCATCTTATCAATTCTAAGTCACCACATATATAGTCTCACCTTGCTTATTACTTCCTTAAAAAACTCTGGTAAGTTAGTGAAACATGAATTTCCTTTCACAAAGCCAAACTGAATCTGCTTGATCAAATTATGACTAAGCATTTCGTTATTTCATGCTTGGATTTGACATTTTGTGAATTAAATATTGCGAGACTCAAGCACATTATTAAATAATTCTGTTGAAAATGCTAGAAGAATATCCTAGAAAATCTTTAGTTAGCATCGATATCTGTTACTGAATTGTGTTATATTGGAGTGCAGCTTGTAGAATTTCCATGTTTTTGACACTTATGCAGTGTAATGTCTCTGTAGACTGTATTGTCTGCTTCTTCAGCATTGGTAACTGGTATGATAGGAGACGGACTTCTGCAGTTGTATCAAGCTAAAATTTCAACATCCATCATCATAAACAAGTTTTGTGCATCTCAGATAATGACAATCACCAATTTTCTCTGTAGATATCCTGGTTATCTGTTCCAAAGGAGACTGTGTACCATAATAAAGGTCTTTTGATGTCTAACCTGATACTTCTCCGCAACTCTAACTTTACGGTACATCTGCATTTACTTTCTTACCTAGCTTGGTGTCATTAGCCAGGTAATTTTGAGGCATTGTTCTATCTGAACATATCTTGAATTTCCAGTCTTGTGTTCTGCATGATCCAACTCAGAGCTTGAATCTACTATGAAGTCTGGTCTGTTTTTCCCATTTCTTTCCAGGGTTCTGATCGATATTGCAAGAATGCTTGCAATCCATTGTTCCTTATGCTTTTATTCTTATATTTGAAGACTTCTTCTGTACGTTGAAACCACCTTCTTGCTGCTTCCACAGCTATTTTGCGCCTCTCTCTCTCTCTGCTGATAATCACAAATCACCTGCATCTTCTTAAGGCAGCAATGCTCTTAAAGTAGTCAATTCAAGAGCCTGATTTTGTTTTTGTTTCGTCTAGGTCTTTCAGAATTTCTGTCCTGTAAGATTTGCACTGCTGAAACCATGCAATATCTTCCCAGATAATATCCCACTCTTAATGCTGCATGGCAAATGCCATCTCTACCAGTATGTGGTATTGTATAAATGTTGTCCGAGATAGTTCACTGCCACCAATTCTGTATGTTGTTGCTTTATCCTGGGGCTACTTCGTCTTACTCATGGAGATACTTCACTATTGAATATCTACAAGAGAGGCACTGTTCTTAGATAGCAAAACGATTTATAGCACAACACCATTAAGTACAACTACAACAATAAAAACAGAAGTTGCTGGAAAAGCTCAGCAGGTCTGGCAGCATCTGTGAAGGAAAAAAAACAGAGCTAACATTTTGGGTCTGGTGACCCTTCCTCAGAGCGGACCTGAAACGTTAGCTGTTTTCTCCTTCACAGATGCAGCCAGACCTGCTGAGCTTTTCCAGCAACTTTGTTTTTGGTCCGGATTTGTTCTTTTGGTTTTTATTAAGTGCAACTACCTTTGGTCAGGCATATTTACCTCAGCAGGTCAATGCAGGAACATCAACTGCCTCTGAAAGCTGGTGTAGAATCCTCTTTTTTTTAAAATTCATCCATGGAATGAGGGCATCACTGGCCACATTTATTACTTTTCCCTAATTGGCCAGAGAGGGCAGCTAAGAGTCACACGTATGCCAGACTAGGCAAGGTTAACAGTTGCCTTCCCCAAAGGACATTATCGAAACCGTATGGGTTTTTCCTCAACAGTTAGCAATGGATTCACGGCCATCATTAATTCCAGACTTCTGCTGAATTCAAATTCTGCCATCTGCCATGGTAGGATTTGAACCCAGGTCCCCCAAAATATTACCTGGATATCTGGATTAATAGTCCAGCAATAACGCTTCTGGGCCATTGCCTCCACAACAAACAGCATGACATCGGGATAGACAGAGCCATGCAATACAGACATCAACCCCTTCAGAACATTAACTTCAAGGGGAATGTGTGATTATTTGGCTCAGCTGTCATGTGAGCATGCTCAGGAAATTTACACATGCTCGCTTTGTCTCAGACTGGTAGAATTTATGTGCAATGGTTCAGTGGTTCAGGAGTGTGGTGGAGCACTGGCGTTTCGAATTGCACATCTGGATCATGAGGAATCCCAGGAGGTTCAAACTTCTAATGGGTAACTCTCCTGCTCTGGAACTCTCCAAAACAGCCCTTTAAGTCAGAGATTTCAAAGACTCAACTGAGCTTTAGTTAGCCGAGAAAACTGAGACAGAAACATACTCTAATAGCCAACTTGCAGACTTGTCACAAACCAGCCCTTCCCCACTATTTACCGCAAGTCTGGCCAGACCCAAAATCATCCTCACCCAACAAACACCCAACCTGACTGTTGGGGGAGAGAGGGGAAGTGACCAATTTGACCTGCCACCACCAGAATCAATGCCCCCATTCTCAGCCTAGCTCAACATCTACATTCAACCTACCCTGGTCATTGGATTCCCCCCCCCCCCCCCCGCCCTTCCCCAGCCCAAACCGCTCCCACTCATCTTACTGACTGACCTACCCATGTCACTGGTACCCTACCCCAGAGTCCCAGCAAGCACGTCCCACCGCCACCCCAACCCCCTTTCAACATGTTCTACCAAAGTGCCTTTGGGGCCTTGAACCCCTGAAATATGGCAGCAAGTGTAATTTAAAAAGGGATGGGATTTGACCTGCAACATGATTCCTGCACTGGGCAGATTTGATTCCCCATTTCCTCTGACATTCAGGACAAACCAAATTCCGGATCTTTGCTGTACAAAATTGGCAATGGCTAAGTGAGTAATTTTAAAGGACTATGGGTAGTCGAATCTGTAGTGACAATAATGAAACTATCAGGGACAACGTCTCTTTTCTCTGAAGATTGTAAAAGTCACAATGTTCATTGCAAAGGTAACACAATATTTGCTCATCAGACACAACACATCTCCACAGTTGTGTTGACAATTCTCAAGGACACAAAGTCTCTCAGTAAACATAGTGAAATGATACCTCGCACAAAGTGTTAAATCATCAGTTCTGAACATAGAAGGAAGCAACATTGCAGCAAGCTCTTTTAAAATCATCATTTTTGTTGTAAAACTAATGATTAATGCAATCATGACTAATTTCTATGCACAGAAATTGTAACAGCATTGTCACTATCCTACTTCAAGCACAAAACCAAAGTGATGACATGCTCCTGTTCTAATCAGAAGAGCAAAGAAAACACAACTTTTTTTGTATTTGTTAGGCGCAGGAGCTTTGCAAAGGTATTAATAACTTTGCATTCACCAACAACCATGGAAGACTCTGCAATACTTCTGCAGCATCCATTTGATTGTGTTTCATGTTACTTGCTTGTAACTGGAAGCCTGTTTACTTGTGTCTGATTTTTTTCCCTGCAAAACCATATCCCTGCCAAGGTCAACACGCTGCAGAAAGGGTTCAAACCTCTTGCAGTCTGGGTCTGATCTGATGTAGAGTGTCTGTGTGTGTACATGTTTCAAATTTCCTGTACTCAGTACGGCAAGGCTCGACACTGCAAATCATTTGTGTGTTTTATTTTTCTAAATTGTCACAAGGGAGGGCGATGCTGCCCTTCATCCACATGTTCACTAGCACAATCAGAGTCAGCATATGTTCTCAAGGAGTTTTGGACTTACTTTGGTCCAGTATGCATAACTACACTCATTCTCTCCACCCGCTTCCTCTACCCAGGTTAGCCAGATATGTGACATTTAGGCTGCTGAAGTGTTCCCAGAATTATACGCAACCCTTTGATAACTTCTGGCTTGGAAACAACTCTTAAAAGTCTCAAGTTAAAGTCATCTATAGTTACAAACCTATGCCTTGTAGCACCAGTTTGGGCAGAATGAGGGAACCTGCACCTTGGGCATATTCCATTGTCCAAAGAAATCACAGCAGATCTGAGAGTGAATGCAATATTCTAACTATTACCCTATGCCCTTTGCCAAAAGACTGTATATCTCAGATTTAAAATTAAAAGCTTTTGTAGAAGACAGTTCCAGACTTCTGGAAAAAAATCTACCACGTGCAAAGTAGTTCCCAATTTCATTGCCCCAAATTGGAGACGTTGGTGAGCCCACTTTTGGAGTACTGTGTACAGTTTAGGTCACCCTACTATAGGAAAGATTAAATTGGAGAAGGTTCAGAAAAGATTTTGCTGGAACTGGAGGGTTTGAGTTATGAGAAGAGGATGGATAGGCTGGAACATGTGTCATGTGTCACTGGAGCATAGGAGGTTGAGGGGCGACCTTATTGAGATTTATAAAAGCATGAAGGGCATAAGTACAGTGAATAGCAAGGGTCTTTTCCCGAGGGTGGGAGAGTTTAAATTAGAGGGCAAATTTCTAAAGGTGAGGGTGAGAGGAGAAAGATTTAAAAAGGGACCAGAAGGGCAGCAATTTCACAGAGGGTTGTTCGTATGTGAAATGAACTGCGAGAGGAAGTGGTAGAAGCAGGTACAGTTACAACAATTAAAAGATATTAGGACAGCTGCATGATTTAAAATATGTTTAGAAGGATAGAGATCAAATGTAGGCAATTGGGGCTTGTTTAGTTTGGGGAAACTTGGTGGGCATAGACTAGTAGGACCAGAGAGTCTGTTTTTGTGCTGTATGAATCCCATCCTATTGGTTATACCAAGGTGACCTCCATTCTTAACCATAACAAAGAACATAGCAGCAAGGGATCACCCCACCCTTCATGGAGATTATGACTATGAGCACCCTTTTTGACAATCCTCTGTCCCATAAGGCTTCAGGGAAAGGAATACCAAACTAAGTGGTGAATATTTCTCCCAAAAATACCTGACTGGGTTCCCAACAGTCACTCTAAACAATAACCCTAGGACTCCAGTCCACAAAAGCAGCTGGAGACATAATATCTGCCTGTCCAGGTGGCCACATCACATCCATACTAGACCGTTACATATACGAGCAGAGTTAAGCCATTCGATCATGGCTGTTATTGTTTCTCAACCCCATTCTCTTGCCTTCTCCTCATAACCCTTACTAATATCAAGGATCTATTTTAATCTTAAATACACTCAATGACTTGGCCAAACAAATATCTGTAATTAACTAACTTATTCAGGCAAGGTGCAGGTACGACATCTGATCCTAAGGTAGGGACACCATTATTACAAGAGAAGGTTGCAAATAACATTCTGTGAACGGCCTTACTCAGTGTCTCTGCTAGGCTGAGGATGCAAATAACTCAACAACAGAGAGAACTTAACAACAGCCCCGACTTCAGTGGACTTGTGTGGGAGGGTAGGTGTCTCTTACCCCATCCTAAACACTGCTGTAAGTGTCTCCACTATCCTATCAGAGTTTGAGGCCAGTCTGAAATAAGCAGCCTTTCTGGCTTCTGGATTTGAAAGGTCAATGGCAAGAGAACAGTTTTTATTTTTACCTTTTTTTTGTAAATTGTGAAGTGCCTCAGAAAATACGAAAAGAAATGCATAAATAAGTACTGAAGTGTTACTCAGAATTATAACTCTTTCAGGCAGTCAGTTTTACAGTTTCACATATTGTCTATTTTTCTTGCAGACTTCCAGGAATGTATTTCTTACCTTAAAAACCTATTTAAATTCAAAGCACAAAAGACAACTAGTCAGGCCATTGTGCATCTTTGAAAGAGCTATCCAATTAGTCCCATTTTGTTGACTTCACAGTCATTTGGTAGGTTTTTCCTTTAATCAAATGCTCAATTCTCTTTGAAAGTAATGATCGATTCTCCTTCTAGTGCCCGTTCAATCATTGCTTCATGTCATAACAACCTGTGTGAAGAAATTGTTCATCTTCTTCTCTGGCTCTTTTGCCAGTTCTAACCGTACACCCCTTGTGCAGAATCTGCTTCTGTTTATTTGTCCAAACTCTTCATAGAACTTAGAACATAGAACAATACAGCGCAGAACAGGCCCTCGATGTTGCACCGACCTGTAAATTTCCTATTAAACTTCTCTTTACTAAAAAAGGACGATTGCAAGTTTTTTTCTGCTTAAATAAAGCCCTTCATTCCTAGTATCACTATCGTAAATCTCTTCAACAGTCTCTCTCCGAGTGTGTCAACTAACATGGGACTAAATGGTTTTTAAGACAAATACATTGACATGTTCACAGGTTGAGTTTGAAGACAACAGAACCATAGTTAACTACTGAAATGTACAGGATGTGACACTTGCGGCATCCATCATGGGGTGCTGCACTGGCATCTTTACAATATTTATAAATGGCTGGGGTTAAGGATCATAAACTTACTATATACTCAGTTTTGTTGATGGCACCAAGTTAGATGGCAGGATAAATAGTGAAGGTGGGAGCATAAAGCTGCCAAGGAATATTGATTGATTTCATGGACAAACTCTGTCAGGTGGAGTCCAACGTGGAACTGTGAGGTCATTCACTTTGGACCTGAGACATGTTGATTCATGTGTTGACTCAGGCCAATTCTGCCTTTATTTTCTATGTGCCTATCTTTTCTGTGACATGTTACCATTTTCCCTACACTGATGTCACAGTCATACGGCACAGAAACAGACCCTTCAGTCCAACAGTCATACCTGTTTACTTCCGCTTCTGTCCTCCATCTACCTGATAACGTCAGACAGAATTATCTAATGGATTTTAATTACTATTATCTTCACAACCGCTTGCCTTATCGGCTGGTGGTGCCTTCACTTTGTGCTCTGCCCCTTCTTGCTGCACTCTGATGATCGATTCCGTTCTTGCTACCATGCTGACTTGCCTCTTCCTCTTTACTTAATTCATTCGTCTTCTCTCATGATGCCTGTGATAGTTTAAAGCCCTCTCTATTGCCCTAGTTCCATGACACATTAGAACACTGGTTAAGATCGTCTTAATGGTACTGTTTCCTTTATCCTCCGTGACTGGACCAAACCTGTTTCTCCCACACAGATATTTAACCCACTGACCCTGTTTACTGTACACAAATTTCTTTGTCATTCAGGTATTAATACAAAGATCATGATTTTTGAAGTGATGATAAGAACTGCCGATGCTGGAGTCTCAGCTAACACACAGGAGCAGGAAAGCTTATGTTTTGGGTCGGTTCCCTTCTTCAGAAAAGGAAGAAGGGTCCCAACCTGAAATGTCAGCTTTCCTGCTTCTTTGATGCTGCCTGATCTGCTGTGTTCCTCCAGCTCCAAACTGATTTTCCAGGAGCTGCTTTTACAGTTAGTCCCAAATTGCCCAAACTGTCTGAACAGAATATCCTGCCTATCCCTGATGTAAAAAGTGAAATAGGAATAGCAGAACAAGAGAAATGGAATTTTGGTCCGCGTGTTCAAGAGGACTGAAATTCAACAGGGGTTGAAATGAGCTATAATCAGAGTTCAGGTTGGGTCCTTGTTTAAAGAATCTCAGAAAGCAGGAAGGGTCACCAGATCCGAAATGTTAACTCCGATTTCACTTCACAGATGCTGCCAGACCTGCTGAGTCTTTCCAGCAATTTCTGGTTTTGTTTCTCAAGAAGCATGTACATTGAACTTGGATAAGGTGCAGCTCAGATTCACAAGGAGGATACTGGGAAAAGGAAGGGTTAAATCAGAGGGGTTGTATCGTGTAAGCTGATGTTCTCTTGATTATTAGTGGATGACCTAACTGAGGTGATGAAGGTGATCCAAGGGTCAGATCTGGTAAATACAGCAGAATGATTTCTGGTAGAGTCAAGATTAAAACTGAAACTAAGCTGTTCAAGAGTGCCATGAGACCACAAGACATTGGCCTTACTTCCACTCCTTTCGGCCCATCGAGTCCACTCCGCCATTTAATCATGGCTGATGAGCATTTCAATTCCACTTACCCGCACTCTCCCCGTAGCCCTTAATTCCTTGAGAGACCAAGAAATTATCAGTCTCTGCCTTGAAGACATTTAATATCCTGGCCTCCACTGCGCTCCGTGGCAATGAATTCTACAGGCCCACCACTCTCTGGCTGAAGCAAAGTCTCCTCGTTTCCGTTCTGAATTGACCCCCGCTAATTCTAAGGCTGTGCCCACGGGTCCTAGTCTCCCCGCCTAACGGGAGCAACTTCTCAGCGTCCACCCCTTCTAAGCCATGCATTATTTTGTAAGTTTCTATTAGATCTCCCCTCAACCTTCTAAACTCTAATGAATACAATCCCAGGATCCTCAGCCGTTCATCGTATGTTAGGCCTACCATTCCAGGGATCATCTGTGTGAATCTCTGCTGTCCTTCCTGAGGTGTGGGGCCCAAAATTGGACACGTTATTCTAAATGGGGCCTAACTATTGCTTTATAAAGTCTCAGAAGCGCATCACTGCTTTTATATTCCAACCCTCTTTAGATAAGTGACAACATTACATTCGCTTTCTTAATCATGGACTCAACCTGCAAGCTAACCTTTAGCGAATCCTGGACTAGCACTCCCAGATCCCTTTGTACTTCAGCTTTATGACTTTTCTCACAGTTCAGAAAATAGTCCATGCCTGTATTCTTTTTTCCAAAGTGCAAGACCTTGCGTTTGCTCACATTATCACAGAAGAATTGTCAAATTCTGCAATTTTCTCCCCAAAAAATAGTTGAGCCAGGTTCACATCCAAAAAAAAGTGTGTTATGGGAATGTTAAAAGAAAAGGCATAAAGCAAATTGGAATCAAGGTGAATAGATGGAGTTAAGGTACAGATTGAATGGTGAAATATATTGAGCTTAATGTCTCCTTCCTGCCCTTTTGCTTTAACTCTTTAGCATTTCCATTTCAAGACTGTAGTTCCCTTATGAATGGCATTTTGAAAGAAGCAGGTTCTTTTTGGTTACAAGTGACTGAGAAGTTTGAGATTTAGCTCTCAGAATCATCGTTAAGTTTTAGTACATGTTTTTGTAGATGTCAGGGAGAACAAATCAAGTAGTAGTAAACTAACTGACATGTTTAAAAAGATAAATCCATACACATGTTTATGTATTTTTGTCCATCATTTTATCTTTCTCCATATGTTGTTACTTGTACTCTAATGACTGCCTGTCAGGAGATCAGCCCATTAAAGCAGATGCAGGAATGGCGTTAAATTATAGTCAAACGCATGCGCTGTGTGCAGCATACGTAATGTTGGCCAGAAAAAAAAAGCGGGCATTCTGAACTGTTTTATTTACATTGGCCTGATCCACATCCAGTTACTGCAGCATTTTTCTCTGAAATGGCAACAGGGGAATATTTTTCTGCCTTCAATTGTAATTCACGACAGCTGCAAACTTTCACCAAGAGTGGAAACATTGTCCTCAAAATATATAGTCATTGAAATTGGAAAGGAAGCAAAATAACCTTTTTATTAAAACAAAAATTGGGACTTGTTTTGTGAATACAGATGTTTAAAATTCCCAGCTTCCCACACTCATTCTGACAGAAGCCAAATCTGTAACCACAGCTCAGTGCCCTGCATCCAGGGATTATTGTGCATCACTCTCCTCTGTTGCCTGGTGTTATTCATAAAATTGGCAATGAACCTTAATGCAAAACCTCTTTTCACTAAGACTATGTGCCAATCAACAAACATTTCAGGGAATCATGAGCCACAGATTCCCTACATTGTGGAAGCAGGCCATTTGGCCCATCAAGTCCACACCAACCCTCCCCTCCCAAATTACCCTGTAACCTTGCATTCCCAATGCCTAATCCAGTTAATCTGCACATCGCTGAACACTGTGGGTAATTTAATATAGCCAATCCACCTAACCTGTACATCTTTTGACTGAGGAAGGAAGCCGGAACATGCAGAGGAAACCCACACAGACATAGAAGAAAATGTGCAAACTCCACACAAAAGGCAGAACTGAACCCAGGTCTCTGGCGCTGAGGGGCAGCAGCGCTAGCCACTGAGCCACTGTGCCACCATGTTAGTGCACAGTTCTGAGAGTACACTCTGCGCTGTAGGATGGTCTATCGGGTAACCTGAGAATTTGATTTCATACGTCAGAAGTGACATGTTGCATTATCTCATCCACAACCCACAAATCCCCTTTTCCATAAATCTGCTCTGCAACCTGTTCAGAGGTGTTACTATTCACCTCTGGAGTAGGTGGGACTTGAACCCAAGCCACCTGCTTGAGGGACAGGAGCATGACCACCACATCATAACAGCCATGTCAAAAACCTACTGCACCTATATTCCCAGGGTGTCTTCCATTCTAACCAGGCCAGAGTCTGCTAAGGTTGCAAGATGAGAAGATACCGGGTTGAGTATCATCCAAGTCAATTTAAATCAGCTGTATATTGTAAAGGGTGAACCAGTCTTAATAAGAGGCACTCAGTCGTACACAATAAGTAGTAGTTTAATGGATGATCACAGTAGGTACAGTTATAGTGTTTGCTCAGGCATAATTACAAAACAGTTATTAGGAGCCAGAGATGGTATTTGCTAGACTCTTGCTTCTCCATCCAAAGACTGTGCGACCTCAATCGGGATTGGGGTTGGGGATGGGGAGTGTTTGTTGCAGCTGCAACATAAACCCTTCCACTACCATTGCCTCGTGACTTGTAACCATTTTTATCAAGGTAAAATACCCTAACCACTTCACAGGCTGAACTAGATACAAATTTGAGGACATGCGAGGAGACAAGATGACCAGAGGTTGCCTTAAGGTAGGTTTCATTGAATGGATTAAACAAGGAACGATCATAAGGCACAACACAGGTTTAGGTAGGAAGTTCCCTTGCATCAGACCTGCATAACATCAGGCATAGAACCGATGTGGAAATCAATACATACCAGTCATCCTAATTCCGTTCCCCAGCACTCAGGCCACAGCCCTGTATGTTATTCTTGTTATTATGCCATTATTCAAATCACAAATGCACCCTAGGCAAAAAAATTTAAAAATGACAATTTGTAACTTCAAGTTTCCAGCTGTGGAGTTGGATAAAGTTGGGGAAAGCCAATAACAAAAGTCATGATGTTTTCCCAAAAGGCTGGCTAATTGGAGTATTCAGTAATCCTGGAGATTACCATTTATGTTTAATCCCTGTCAAGACCTTCAAAACCCATCTTGTACAGTAGGCTGTGTATCCTTGTTTTTATATACATGTATGCTGTTACTTCCGATTTCCAGCATCTGAAGCATTTTGCTTTTGTATTAGTTTTTAATTCTCTGCTGAATCTCTTCCAGGTATGCTCACTTTGAAGAAGTTCTGCTCTTGTCTGGGCTGGGTCTTCTGCTTTGTTCACAACCTTGACTTTTCATCTCTCTTTTTGAGTTTATATGTTTTTATGTAAAAAGTTCACTTCCACAGTTACATTCCATTGAAAGAAATGTACCTCTAGCTTCAACTATTCTTTATGGATTCCAACTTAAATTTAAATCTTAGTCAGTAATAATAACACAATTTTCTAAGCATCCAAAATTCCTTAAAAATAAGATAACACGGTATGGAGCTGGATGAACAAAGCAGGCCAAGCAGCATCAGAGGAGCAGGAAGGCTGACGTTTTGGGCCTAGACCCTTCTTCCTTTACTTGTACACTGTCATTCTCTTTTGGAAGCAACAATGACTGACAGTATCTTAAAGCTGACTTGGCCCAAATTCCATGTATATTCTACTTCATTCAGTGCTTTAACAAAAATATACCTTCCTATCACCGCAAAGCTTTATCAGCTCATGGATACCAGCTCACCTCTAGTCATAAAGTCACAGCACAGAAACAGACCCTTTGGTCCAACCAGTTCATGCTGAACATAATCCCAAAATAAGCTAGCCCCACATTCCCCTAAACATTTCTTACTTCTGTACTTATCTAATTGTCTTTTAAACATTGCAATTGTGCCCACATCCACCACTTCCTCTGGAAGTTCACCCCACACATGAACTACTCTGTATTAAAACTCTGCCCATCATGACTTTTTAAAAGCCACTCCTCTCACCTTAAAAGTGTGCCCCCTAGTCTTAAACCCCCCACCCTAGGGAAAAGGCATTTACCATTAACCCTATCTATACCCCTCATCATTTTATAAACTACCATAAAGGGTCACAACAGACAATAGGTGCTGGTGTAGGCCATTCGGCCCTTCGAGCCAGCACCACCATTCATTATGATCATGGCTGATCATCCACAATCAGTATCCTGTTCCTGCCTTATTCCCAGAACCCTGGATTCCACTATCTTTAAGAGGTCTATCCATCTCTTTCTTGAAAGTATCCAGAGAGTTGGCCTCCACTGCCTTCTGGGGCAGAGCATTCCATATAGCCACCACTCTCTGGGTGAAGAAGTTTCTCCTCAACTCTGTTCTAAATGGCCTACCCCTTATTTTTAAACTGTGTCCTCTGGTTCTGGACTCCCCCATCAACGGAAACATGCTTCCTGCTCCAAGAGTGTCCAATCCCTTAATAATCTTATACGCCTCAATCAGATCCCCTCTCATCCTCCTAAACGCAAGTGTATACAAGCCCAGTCGCTCCAATCTTTCAACATATGATAGTCCCGCCATTCTGGGAATTGACCTCGTGAACCTACGCTGCACTCCCTCAATAGCAAGAATGTCCTTCCTCAAATTTGGAGACCAGAACTGCACACAATATTCCAGGTGCGGTCTCACCAGGGCCCTGTACAGATGCAGAAGGACCTCTTTGCTCCCATACTCAATTCCTCTTGTTATGAAGGCCAGCATGCCATTAGCTTTCTTCAGGGCCTGCTGTACCTGCATGCTTGCTTTCATTGACCTCAAAGAACTGAGCGCAGTAAGTTCAAAGGGGACAAGATGAGCAAGTACAAGGAACAGAGTAATAAAGGGGCTGATTGCACACGGGCAGTTCTCAACAACATGATCTCGAGAGGGTGAGGAGCCGGAAAGAGGAGTTTGGGTGAAGGGAAGATGTTGGAGGCGGGTGAAGTGATACATTAAATCAGAAGACACATGGTGAAAGAGGCAGTCATGGAGGTAAAGGGGCAAGAGTCTCTCAACTCCTACGCTCCAGGTAAAAAAGGTCCCAACCTATCCAGCCTTTCTTCATCACTCAAACCCTTCCATTCCCAACAACATCCTGCTAAATCTCGAGGCCTCTCCAGCTTAATAATACCAGTCCTTCCTCCTCTTTCCATCACTCCAACATCTTTTGCTTTCTCAAGTTTCTCCCTTTGCCATATGTTCACAATATCTTCTGACTTTCTCCTCTCTAGCTTTTCTGAGCATTTTGTCCTGAGCAAAGGCCTCACCTATCTCCTTGCTTCCCCAGATTTCAACCTTGGCAAAACAGAGCTCTTGCCTCTTTACCTCCATGACCGCCTCTTTCACCATGTGTCTTCTGATTTAATGTATCACTTCACCCGTCTCCAACATCTTCCCTTCACCCAAACTCCTCCTTCCGGCTCCTCACCCTCTCGAGATCATGTTGTTGAGAACTGCCCGTGTGCAATCAGCCCCTCTATTACTCCTGTTCCTTGTACTCGCTCATCTTGTCCCCTTTGAACTTACTGCGCTCAGTCCTTTGAGGTCCAGCCCCAGTATTGGCATCAAACCTGCTGACATGTGTGGCACTGATATACCAACCTCAATCTAGCAAAAACCAAATGTAACCTCTTGCTGCTATCTCCCACTTGACCATCACCTCATTGCAGAGCATCAGGTCATTGTGCCCAGGGCGGTCACTGACCAAGATTGCCTGGAAATCTTAACTCAACCGTCTGCAAAATAAGACAACCACCCCAATTACATCACTGTTTCAGCCCATTCTATCCCACAAAACTTATTTCTTGCCTTCTTGAATAACTTATTTGCGTATCTGCAACTTTTTCGATGTTCAACACCACTTCAAATGTTTCCTGTTTCTGGCCCTAACTATTTCCCTTTCGCTAGGATCACCCGAACATTTTACTGCTCCATCTTTCACCAAGATGGCGTGAGAGTTCTCTTCTTCCAAAAACGGAAAACCAACCAGTTCCCATCCATCAACACCTGGCTGAGCTCAATTTCACTCTGCACAACTTCTCTTTCAACTGCACTCACCTCTCCCAAATAAAAGGTGCTGTTATAGGTATCCACATGGGCCACAGCTAAGTCCACCATCTTGGAGGAATATACGGAACATGATTTTTTTCAGTATGACTTAGGGGCCCACTTGCTGCTCCTTTCACTGGTTACATTGATGACTGCTTGGTGCAGCTTCCTGCTGTGGCCATGAACTAGGAAATGTCATTGTTTCCAATTTCCACCTTCAAAGTCAATCACCTTCACCTGATCCATCCCTGACACTTTCTTACCCTTCCTTGAATCTTTCGATTCTCAGATAGTCTGCCTCCAAATGTTTACTCCAAATCCATGGACTTGCACAGCTACTATCCCTTCATGCCCTGTGTCCTATAAAGACTCCATTCTATTCATTTAGTTTTTCTGGCACCATCACCTTGATCTAATTAATGCTGCTGCCATACCAGCATTTCTGACTTATCTCCCTTTTACTTCAACAAAAGACTCCAATTCTTTGCAGCTCACAAGATCCTCCAATGTGCCCTATCCACTTCATGCATCTCCACATTTCCCTCCATCCTCATTTTACACCAAACGTCCTCTGTATTTAACAGATCATCCATCATCCTTCACCGTTTTCACACGTTTCAACAGGATGCCTCCACCGAGTTTTTTTTAGGTTTTGCTAGGCTGATTGAATTTGTTATTCTCTCCTGGTGCATTCAGGTAGTTTTTAATGCAGTAACACATGCCTCACATGGGCACAGCCACTCTTTCTTCACTTTATCAGGTATCACTCTCCTTGGCTGTTGCATCATTAAATCTTTTGTCATTTCATGTCCCTGCCTTCTCATTTATTCTGTCTTCCCCTTTCTCCCACCACCACCGCCCCCCCACCCCCGTCCCTTCCACTGGCTTAAAATGCTCTGACATTTTTTTTGTAGTATCTTTTCTTTTTGCCCACATCCAAGGGTTTGGATACAAGTTAGATTGTCAGGAAGGTAACATCAAGAACAATATTCAGGTTAGGGCTTATTTTCAAAACTGTTTAGTAGACATGTCTAAAATGGTACAACATATCATAAATCAGATCCACGCCAGGCTCTAAACCTGTTCTTATGGTTGTTAAAAAATTACATGTCTGCTTAATGCCAGTTGGTCTCCTCCACAACTATATCTTAACACTCATACATATTATTTATGCCCAATGAGGAAGAGCTCTATGACATCATTGCAAGGCTGCTCCAGGGTCCTTATATAGCACTCTCTTTCTTCAGGAGATAGCAAGGTCTAGAGCTAGATGAACACAGCAGGCCAAGCAGCATCATCGGAGCAGGATATGATGCTGCCTCGGCTGCTGTGTTCATCTAGCTCTACATCTTGTTATCTGAGATTCTCCAGCATCTGCAGTTCCTACTATCTCTGAAACTATCTTTCTTCAGTTCTGTTGAAAAGTTAACTGAGGTTTTCTCCACAGCTTCAATCTGATCTGCTCAGGTTTCCTCTTGTTTTGTTCTGACATGCTCTTGATGCCGTTTTGCTGTCATGTAAAACACATATATAGGGCTGTTCTCCAAATCACATGATGATGTACTGACTGAGTTGAACTGAAGTACATAGCAGAAATTATGCTGCATTAAGTCATGAGTCGTTTCAGGGAGGCACGTTCTAAAAAGCAACATAATACTGTGGATAGACATCAAATCTGAACTATTCCCACTGCAACAAGTAATAACTACCTGTCTTTCATATAAACCGTTCACTCGCTTCTCTATTTTAGTATTGTGGTTTAGAAGATTGAGAGAGTATTTTTTATTTAACATCCTCAACTTGATAATTGATTGAAAAACTCTGGAATTTAATGGGAAACATCAGTGAGCAGTTTCATTCATCACAGTTCCTGCCTCAGATAATAGGAATCTCCACATGACATAGTTGAATAGGAATGATTAGCCTTGCCAGGATTGCAGTAACTTCTAGCTATGACAAGAGAGAGACTGTCTTTATAACACAGCGTAGTGAGAAAACATAGTGAGAAAAAATTTGCATTTTCATCCGCTCAGTTTGAGGCCCCATTCAAAGCTGCTCACCACTTACCTTTACAACTTTACAGGCATTCACAAAACTCAGCAGGAACATAAAAACAATTCCTGCTACCGTGTGTATGTGGGGGTGAAATGTGCATGAAAGAGAGAGGGTGCTATGTGAGTGGGTGCTGAGAAAGACAGAGTAGACAGGGTCATACAGCACAGAAACAGACCCTTCAGTCCAACTAGTCCAGACTATGTCCCCTCAACTAGTCCCACTTCCCTGCATTTGACCCATATCCCTCTAAACCTTTCCAATTCATGTACTTATCCAAATATCTTAAAACGTTCTAACTGTAACGACATCCACTACTTCATCTGGCAGTTCATTCCACACACTAACTGCTCTGTGTAAAAATGTTGCTCCTCACGTACTTTTTAAAAATGTTTCTCCTCTTACCTTAAAATATGCCCCGGAGATTTGAACTCCCACCACCTTAGGAGAAAGGCCTTTGCTATTCACTTTATCTACGCCCCTCATAATTTTATAGACCTCGATTACGTCATCCCTCAATCTCCTATACTCCAGTGGAAAAAAAGCCCCAGCCTACTTTAGAACTCAAATCCTCCATTCCAGACAACATCCTGGTAAATACTTTCTGAACCCAATATCCTTCATATAACAGGGCAACCAGAACTGCACACAGTACTCCAGAGGAGGCCTCACCAACATTCTGTATGATTGCAACATAACATTTCACCTCCTGTACTCAAAGGTATGAGCAATGAAGGCATGTGTGCTGAATGTCTTCTTAACCACCCTGTCAACCTGTGATGCGAATTTCAAAGAATTATGTACCTGAACTCTTAGGTGTCTGTTCTACAACACTGCCCAGGACCGTACATGAATGTACAAGTCCTACCCTTGTTTGTTTTAGCAAAATGCAATGCCTCACATTTAGCCAAATTGAACACTATCTGCCACTCCTCAGCCCATTGATCCAATTGATTAAGATCTCTTTGTAATATTAGATAACCTTCTTCACTGTCCACTATACCACTAGTTTTGGTGTCATCCACAAATTTACTAACCACACCTTCTATATTCTCATCTAAATCATTTACCCAACAATGTCAGACTCACATGGCTTCTCCTTACAGCCTTTCTTAAATAAAGGCACGTCAGCTACCCTCCAGTACTCTGGCACCTCACTAGTGGTTATAGACAATACAAATATTTCTGCTCGGGGCCCTCACTTCCTCTCTAACTTACCGCAATGTCCTGGAATATACTAGATTGGGTCCTGGAGATCTATCCAACTTTATGTTTACTGAGACCTCCACACTTACTCTACTGTAATGTGAAGCATTTTCCAAACATTAATATTTATTTCCCGGAGTTCTCTAGCCACCATTTCTTTCTCCACAGTATAAACAGTTGTGAAATATTCATTTCGTATCTCTCCCGTCTCCTGAGGTTCAACATAAAGACAACTGTTGATTTTTAAGGGGGTCTACTCTCTCTAGTTGCTGTTTTGCTCCTTGTGTACTTGTAGAATCTCTTTGGATTCTCCTCAACCTTCTCTGCCAAAGCGCTCTCATATCCCCTTTTTGCTTTCCTGATTTCCCTCTTAAGAACACACCTCCACCCTTTATACTCGAGATTTATTTGATCCCAGTTCCCTATATCTAATATGAATCTTTTTTATTCTTGACTAGAATCTCAATATCTTTATTCATTTGTTGTCCCTAACTTTACCAGCCTTACCTTTCACTCACAGGAACAGAATGCCTCTGTAATCTTGTTGTCATATTTTTGTAAGCCTCTCACTTGTCAGTCATCCCTTAAACTGCAAAATAGTCTACTCCAATCAACTTTTGAAAGTTGTTGTCTCACACCATTAAAGTTTGCCTGACTCCAATTGAAAACTATAACTTTAGTCAGGGCCTTATCCTTTTCTGTAACTATTTTAAAACTAATAGAATTATGATCACTAGTCCCAAAGTGTTATCCTTCTAACACTTAAGTCACTTGTCCTGTTTTATTTCCCAAGAGAAGGTCAAGTTTTGCTCCTTCTCCAGAAGGAACATTTACAAATTGATAAATGTCTTCAAGAAAATTTTCTTTAACAAATTCCTTACCATCCAAACCCTTAAATGCTATGACAGTCCCAGTCAAAGTTTGGAAAATTAAAATCCCCTATTATTACAACCCTGTTTTTCTTACATATATCTGTGATCTCTCTCCATATTTGCTCCTCAATTTCCCTCTGACTACTGAGGGAGCCTACAGTACAGTCCCATTAAGTTGATCATCCCTTTCTAATTTCTACTCATTTTCACTGTCTGATTCCTCTGAAATATCTTAATTACAGTAGAAATGTTTTTCTTAATCAAAAACACCCCTCCCCCATCTCATGTCTTCCTTTCTATCCTTCCTATAGCATCTCAAACACACAACATTGAGCTGCCAGTCCTATCCTACCCTCAGCCATGTTTCTGTAGTAGCTATGCCCTGAGTGCATTAGCCTTACTGGTAAGAACTCTTGTATGGAAATAAATACAGTTTAATTCTTCAGAATTACCTCATTCTGCCTTGCTCTTGTCTTTGTTTTCTGAATTAACCCACTGTTTTCTGATTCAGAACTATCCTCATCTTTCTATTTTCTTGCTACTAAGGAACCCACCACCTAATAGTTTAGAGGCTCCCAATACAGAACTAGCAAAACTCCCCGCCAGGATATCGGTCCCCTTTCAGTTCAGCTGAAACCCATCCTTTTTGAATATGTCTTTTCTACCCCTGAAGACATCCCAAAGACCCAAGAATCTGAATCCCTACAAGTTATGTCACTTCTTCATCGCCTCAACCCTATTTTTCCTTCCCTAATTAGAATTTTAGCATCGAAAATAACCCAGGAGATTACTTCTTTTGAAGTTCTGTTTTTTAACCTTCTACCTAACCCCTCATATTCATTCTGCATAGCCTTTCCTTAATCATGTCGTTCCTACCAACAGTTGCAACATCTTCCAGATTCTCACTCTCCCCTTTGACAATATGCTTCAACCGCTTTGAGACTTCCCTAACCCTGGCACCAGGAAAGAAACATACAATCCTAGATTCATGCTCACCGCTGTAGAACATTCTGTCTGTGCCTCTGACAGGAAAGACCCCCATAACAATTATTCTTTTAAATGTTGACAAACCCCATTTAACATAATATTCATTCTTAGTGCCCAAGATCTGACTGCCTCTTCTATTTTCCTCAGAGAGACTATCCCCTTCAGCAGCACCCAAAATGGAATATCTTTTTGAAAGAGAAATAACCACAGGAGACTTCTGAACTACCTTATTTTTCCTGACAGTCACCCATCCATCTGATTGATCCTGCTCTATAATCACTTCTCTAAATCTACAGACATCACACCCTGTGTCTCTTCGATGCCCTGTGACATTAATCCTAAAAAGCAGCTTTCAATAGCACTGCATAGATAAAAATAAGTTAGTTTGCCTGAGCCACAGATTTTAATGTTAACCATGCAAAATATTTTAAAAATTAAATATATAAATCTTAACATAAAATCAAGCACTGAGCCAAAACAATTGAAAAATGCCTTAAGTCCCCCAACTGTAGGAAAAGTGGATAGGGAATGAACTTTTAAAGAGGTGAATGTAGTGCCAATCAAGTGGGCTGTTTTGCCCTGGATGGTGTCAAGTTTCTTGAATGTTGTTGGAGCTACTCCCAACCAAGTAAGTGGGGAGCATTCCATCACGCTCCTCATCTGGGTCAGGCTTTGGGGAGTCAGGAGGCAAGTTAGTCATTACAGAATTCCCAGCCTTTAACCTGCTTGTCCCTACTGTTTATATGACTTTGTCCAGTTAAGTTTTCAGTCAGTGGTAACTCCAAAAATGTTGATGGTGACCGAAAGATATATCTTCTTGCATGCGCTGCTCTTCATAGTTAGCTGAAATTATCATTTTTAAATTCGAGCCAAAAGACTTTGCATATACTGTTACTGTCACCCAGAGAGATCAGGAACACAGTGATAATCCACACTATTTAATAGAAATCACAATCCTTCCTGTTGACACCCGCTGCTCTATTGTGCATATGGACAATTTTCAGTTCACAGCAAACACGACTCTGCATTGAGCAAAGTAAAAATGTGTCCAGAGAGACTGGTATCAAGACAAAATCAACATGGATCTTAACAGACTAGAATGAGAGTTGGAAGATAGGAAATAAAGCCAGAGCACCCTTATCTCCAAATGTAGCCACTGTGGGAAGCTCACAAATCAACAAGTGTGACAGCCATTGGAGAAACCCAACACCATAATCTATCTGGCTGTAAGGTAGTGGTTGTTTTGTATAAAAAGGAAAAAAAATGTAAATATATTTCTCTTAAGTTTGTAAACAAGGGGGTGTTTTAAACAAAGGGTACTATATCTAAACTGTTCTCCTTTTAAATAACTCTTTGTTCCATGCAGTGGTGCAATCTGTGATATCTTCCTATTACTTGGTGATGCGTGCATTATACAGGTGTTTCAAATCTAGGAGGGGAAATTTCAGTCATTTGAAGATCTCTTTTTCTAACAAAGACCAAAGACCAGATAGGAAGCCAAGCCAACACAAGGGAAGCTGGCAGTGAAATGAGGTAAGAATATCTAAAGACAAGTAGACACAACTAGACTTAGCATGGCACTTATTTTATATCATACCCCACACACATTTCCCCCTTACGCCACCTGCTTGTGTTGATTTCCGCCTGGCTTTCTTGATATCTTCCTCTGTTTTGTAAGTGGATTTATTCTCCAGTTGTTGAGTTTTGAATTCCAGATCCTTTTGCCTCTCCGCCAAAGCTTTTCGAGCCTGTAGAAAGGTAAAACCAGTCAACATAGATCTGAGGAGGAGTCAGTCTCTCCTTGTTGAGAGACACATGAACAGCAACAGTTACATTTATATAACACCTGACACAACCAAACCCACAAAGTATAGCATGGACAGTGAGCACTAAACAAAGTGGTGACCCAAGGTACAAGTTAAAAATTTTGAGGGTACACCTTTTTAAAGAAAAAGGTACAGAAGGGAGCTCCCGAATGTAGCTGCATAGCAACTGAAATTGTCATTGGCAATAACGGGACTACAAGCACAATGAGAGTGTTATGAAAGGCTGTACTCCACTTGAATAGATGAGACAATTGGTCTGCCTATTGTGCCCAACAAAGCAAATACACTGATCAGCAAATTCTATGTATTAAAAATAATCGGCTTCTCCTTCAATAGATGACTCAATCTTTTCAAATGGCAGTGATCATTAAGTGCATTTTAAAGACTTGCCATTACTTATACTAACAGAACAAGTTAAGCTGTACATGACTGAAGATTTAACTAATGATTAGCAAGTGTAATAGAACATTGGAGAGCCAAGTCAAAGCAGTTAATAGTTCAGTGTCTCCATGCTATTGAGCTCAATTGTGCTGCTGTTAAGAGGTAACAAGTGACTTTCATTTGCTTTTCAAAGATTAGTTACAATGACACTGGCAGAGATGTTATAGCAAATCAGTAAGCCATGGCTGTGTTCAAAAGTTACATTTATGACACACAAGTACCATGAAATGATCATCTCCATCAAGAACAAATTTAACCATTTCCTCTTGAAATGCAATGACATCACCACTGCACCATGAACTTTCCAGATGTTACCAATGACCAGAAACTGAACTGGACCAGCCATATAAATACTGAGGCTTCAAGAACAGATGAGATTCTCAAAATTCTATAGCAAATAACTTGTCCCTTGTCACCCCAAAATTTCCCACCATCCACAAAGCACAGAACAGAATTGTGATGGAATACTCCCCACTTGCCTGGATGAGTGCAGCTCCAACTTATAAGAAGCTCAATTCCTTCCAGGACAAAATAGCCCATATGATTGACACGCCATCTGCCCCTTTCAACATTCACTCCCTTCCACTGAGGCACAGTGGCAGCAATGCACATCATCTACAATATGCACTGTAGTAACTTGCCAAAGCTCCTTGGACAGTATCTTCTGAAGCCATATCCTCTACCATCTAGAAGGATAAGGGCAGTAGATACATGGGAATACCAGCCTATTCAAGTTCCTTCGAAATCACACAACCCTAACTGGCACATAAATCACTGCTCTTTCATTGTCCCTGGGTCAAAATCCTAAAACTCCCATGCTAACAGCACTGTGGGTAGCCAACAGTACAAGGGACTTCAGAATTCAAGAAAGTAGCTACATGGCAATTAGGGATGGGCAATAAGTGCTGGCCTAACCAATGACACCCACATCCTGTGAATGAATAAAATATTTGAACCCCAGGCAGAGAACAGGAAACTGCACACGGTGCAGAGTGTCACAAGAGAGAGTTGCAGGTCTGTTACCTGAGTGGGGATGGAGGGGGAAGGAGGCAATTTTTTTTAAAAAATGTATGAACTTTCTTGTCGACCGTAACTCCATTCACTGGTAAATATGGCAGAGTGGACCCTTGTTGCTGATTATTGTTACATCACACCTTTCAAAAATCATAAACCATAAGGAAGAGGAACCTTGACCCTCCTCCAACATTCAGTAGGATCATGGCTGAACTGACATTCCTCTCATTCACTGTACTGCTTTTTCCCAGTAACACTTGATTCCCCTACTAATCAATCTATAAAATCCAAGAGCCTAATTTTAATTATTTTGGCTTTTGAATGGCTCCAAGGGTCTTCAGACCAGTGTAACCACCTTAAATTATACAATTTGGATTATAGCACACTTCCATTCTTGCATTTCCAGTCTGTCATATTGGTGGAGACATTTTATCATTTGAAGAGGAGCCAAATTTCCAGCCTTCACATTTCAGGGCCCTTCAATTTTTGAATTAAGAAAATTCTATTGCTAGCAGTAACCACTGATCAAATGAATTTCATGTGTTCTGCATTTGGCAGCTGATTTGAACTCATTTGGTTTTAAATCCACAGGCAGGAGCGCCAAAGCAGTGACCCATAAGAGGTAACAAGGCTTTGTTTTGCTCCTATCCTTGGCTGGGAGGGGGCTGGTTGGCATTGCCTCTCTGCTGTGAGCAACCAAGTATTGACTGGGTCTCTCTCATTCCTCAGGCACCAACTTACGGAGCTGTCTGGTGAAAAGACAGTGAGACTGCTCGCATCATGGTCACTCCTTACAGTGGTTACAAACCCCTGAAAAAGGGGAAGAGGAGTGGAATCTCCCCTGCATGATTAAAGCCAATCTGGCTATCCCAATGGTGAAGTGATTGCTACTTTTGTGCGTTCTGCAACAACCTGGATCAGTGAGAGCTCCCCGAGAGGAGTAAAACACTTGGCATGACTGGCTGCAGCTATGGCAACATTGATCTAGTCGGATACACTGGTAAACAGAACATCAGTGACCTGGATTTTGAAGTACTGCAATGTCAATAGCACTGGCCTGAATGGACAACACAGAACTGGGGTCTTAGGTGTTCCTCCAAGCCCACCAAGTCTGCACTGACCCTCTGAAAAGCATCCCATTGAGATCCGCACACTCCACCCTATTCCCATTACCCTGCAATTACTATGGCCAGTCCACCTAGGTCGCACACCTTTGGACTGCAGGAGGAAATTGGAGCACCTGAAGGAAACCAACACTGACATGGACGGGGTGGGGGAGTGCAAACTTGACACAATCACCGACAGCTGAAATTGAAATAGGGTCCCTGAATGTGAGGCAGCAGTGCTAACCACTGAGCCACATGCTGTCCATAATTCCGAGAGTCACAATCTCTGGAGGCAGTTGCTTCGAGCCATGCAGCAAGTTGACTCTGGACTCAAGCCCCAGTTACTGTGCTGTATGTGGCACTCTGTGGCCATTTCATTTGATCCATCAAGCAGCATGGGACTGTGGAGAATGAGAAAGCTGCTGCTTCTTTTTCCAAGCTTACAAAATGTGAGGCTGGATGAACACAGCAGGCCAAACAGCATCTCAGGAGCACAAAAGCTGACGTTTCGGGCCTAGACCCTTCATCAGAGAGGGGGCTGGGGAGAGGGTTCTAGAATAAATAGGGAGAGAGGGGGAGGCGGACCGAAGATGGAGAGTAAAGAAGATAGGTAGAGAGGAGAGTATAGGTGGGGAGGTAGGGGGGGGAGATAGGTCAGTCCAGGGAGGATGGACATGTCAAGGAGGTGGGATGATGTTGGTAGATAGGAAATGGAGGTGTGGCTTGAGGTGGGAGGAGGAGATAGGTCAGAAGAAGAACAGGTTAGGGAGGCAGGGACGAACTGGGCTGGTTGTGAGATGCAGCGGGGGGAGGGGACAAGCTGGGCTGGTTTTGGGATGCAGTGGGGGAGCAGAATCCAGTGTGGCTTCCTCTACACTGGGGAAACCAAGCGGAGGCTTGGGAACCGCTTTGCAGAACACCTCCGCTCGGTTCACAATAAGCAACTACACCTCCCAGTCGCGAACCATTTTAACTCCTCCTCCCATTCCTTAGATGACATGTCCATCATGGGCCTCCTGCAGTGCCTCAATGATGCCACCTGAAGGTTGCAGGAACAGCAATTCATATTCCGCTTGGGAACCCTGCAGCCCAATGGTATCAATGTGGACTTCACAAGCTTCAAAATCTCCCCCACCCCCACTGCATTCCCCTCTTTATTTATTTCAGAACCCTCTCCAATGAAGGGTCTAGGCCTGAAACGTCAGCTTTTGTGCTCCTGAGATGCTGCTTGGCCTGCTGTGTTCATCCAGCTACACACCTCGTTATCTTGGATTCTCCAGCATCTGCAGTTCCCATTATCTCTGCTTCTTTTTCCAGTTGCTTGCTCTGTTTCTGAGGCACCTGACTTGGTGGCTGCTGAATCTCTTCCTCTTCCAATGGTCCAGCCATCTCCCAGTCAGTGAATACATACAACGTCATGGGCAACATGAAAGCCCGCCCCCGACAAGAACCCAAAATAGCGTAAAGCGTTTAACACTAAGTTGCTGTCCACACATGAACTCCCTTTGTTTAATCTGATAAAACGTGGAGGTGCCAGTGTTGCACTAGGGTGGACAAGGTTAGAAGTCACATGACACCAGGTTATTGCCCAACAAGTTTATTTGAAATCACAAGCTTTTGGAGTGTTGCCCCTTTCGGGTGAAGAGAAGAGAGCACCTGGGCACAGATTTTATAATCAAAAAGAGATCAAAACTGCATACAAATTGGAGTGTGTGGAGTGGCAACAGGCCGAATAAAAGGCAGAGGCAGAGCCTCTAATCTGATTAATTGAGGCAGAGATATAATTACAAAACATTAAAAATAAGGTGGTACTGAAGACAAACCAAACGATTAGAATAATGTTATATGAGTCACATGCCAAGGGTCTGTTTAAGGTTTGACGACTGTTTTGAAGCGAGAAGCGGAAGCGTACCCTTCGTCATCCAAAGTGGAGAAACTACACCATGTTCTTCACAGCCTTCAACATGTTATCAGTGATGACAATCATCTTACCAAGATCATCCCTACCCTTCCGCTTCTCTCCTTCAAACAATCGCCAAACCCTGAACAGACCATTGTTCACAGCAAACTACCCTGTCTTCAGGGCAACATTGACCACAACACCACACAACTCTGCCACAGCAAGGCATGCCAGATTGATGTGGCTGCTGCCATCTCACACGGGAACACCGCATATACAGCAGCTACTCATGTAACTCAGCCAACATTGTCTATCTCAAACGCCGCAGGCAGGATTGCCCTGAGGCATAGTATGTTGACGAGACCATGCAGACGTTACAACAATGGATGAATGGACACCGCACAATAATTGCCAAACAGGAATGTTCCCTCCCATTCAGGGAACACTTCAGTGGTCAAGGACATTCGGCCTTCAATCTTCATGTAAGCGTCATCCAATGCAGCCTTCATGGTACATAAAAATGCAGAATTGCAGAGCAGAAACGGATAGCTAGGTTTTGTATCCACGAAGACAGTCTCAACTGGATTTATGTCACACTGCATATGTAACCCCACCTTTTCATTCTGTAAAAATCTTCATTACTGTCCTGTTTTGACACCACCTTGATAACTTATGATTTTTCTACCCTAATTAGGCAGCTTGTCCTCAAAATACCTTTTAACTTGATTACATAAAATGGTTCAAACAATGAGAAATGTGATTTAATGCCAACATATGAGAAGTCGTCACTTTGGACAAAAAAAATCAGGGATGCCACAAGTCAGTGTGTATTTCTTGGAATTTCATAGATTAGGATGTGATTCGATCAAAGTGTTAAAGATACTGAGGGGATCTGACAGGGCAGAAAGTGCGTGCAACTGACTTGGGAATCCAAAATAAAAATCAGAGCTAAGCACCAGTAGTGTGAAATTAGGAAACAACTCTACAAACAAAACAAAGAAGAAGTTTGGAACGCCTGTTTACAAATAATTGATGACCTAGGACAATTGTTAAAACTAAATTGGAAATTTGCAGATTTTTTTGAACGAGAAAAGTTATTAAGGTGAGTATGTGAAACTAAGTCACAGATGACCCATGATCTCAAAGAACAGTCGAACTGATTTGAAGGCTAAATAGTTTCCTTCTGTTCCTATGTATGACTCGGTCAGCGTCTCCTTTGGAGAATACACCAATCATGGTTTTGAGTCACACGAAGCAGCAGAATCCAAGATAAAATTGTTTTGCATTAGTCAGCCTCCAATCAAATTTAACGACACCTTAAATTGCCGCTCTACATGCTACTAAACCAACTGGATGAACAAAAAAATACCAAGCGTAAACCATGCGCACTTCAGCATTGATAATCAATGGAGTAAATCTAACATTTGTCCAGCAGTATAGAATTTTACATCTGGACTGTGACTGTCACCTAATTTACAATGTTCCAGAGGGTCAAAATCTACCTCAATTTAGACAGGAGGATGAGGTCAGACTGACAAAGTACGACCATTCAGAGATAACTTCCAGTAACTGGTATGTAAATGAGTGAACATAAGGACACAATAAGAGAGAAAAGTCAAGGTACTGGCTTCTGCATGTAACAGTTTTCTGAACTGCTAGCTATACAAACTGCATTACTTTGCCCAATTCTGTTAATCTCTTTATTCTGACTGGGAGAAACTTCATATATTGTTTGTCCAAGCTTCCTTAAACATCATTCCAGCAGAATTAAACCAAGATTCATCCATAATATGGTAACAGTTGTTCTGTCAACTGTATTTAGAAAATAAAAGCATTTTAAATTTGACAACTGGCAGTATTATCCATGATGAGTGTACACTGACTTATAGTAACATCAAGAATTAGAGACACAGCTGGCATCGATGAAGTGTAGAGCACCTTCCTCTGGTCTGGTGAAAAGAAGCTTTATCCACTCTTTGAACTGAATTTAATTGATTGAGTTAGCTTTATTGTCACATGTACTCACATGAGTGCACTTAAAAGTTTACAAGTCACCACTTATGGCACTCTTAGGTACAAAAGTTTATAGAAGTTCTTCAGGGAAAAAAAAATAGAAAATAACAAAATGAAAAGTCCAGCATTACAGATTTTAAGAATAAATTAGAAAATAGAAAATAAAATTCAGAACAACAGTCCTTCCAACCTGGCCCATGCTGGCACTTAGCCTCCACTCCAGAAGCACCTGTCAATTTTACTGATTTTTCATTAACTCTTGGATGAACGGAAACATGGAGATACATGACTTCCTGACTGTTCTGACATGCTGCCAATGACTAAATATACAAGATGCTTTATTCAGTTTCTTTAATACGACTAAATTTAACCAGGACTTCAGGAAGAATCTATGTTCCTGCTGACTGTCATTTAATACCTGAGTTCACAGGCTATAGTATTTGATCAGCATTTGGCTTTTTGCAGTTCATACTTTTGTTCTGTTGCTTGTCCAATAAAGGGAATGAATTTGTCATCAAACCCTCAGCTTCTCTAACGGTGTAGCCGAGAGCACCAGTGAATGCCCAGAGAGTCAACCTGCAGCTCATTAATGCCAATGGGTAATTTTGACTCTTAACAATTGTTTAGTCTGAGCACTGGAAAACCAGCATCCCCAGTTCCATCTCTGCTGGTTCTCTTCCTCACTGACTTCGCAGTTATCTTTCACCTTAAGCAACACCTGAAGACAAAACGTTCAGGAATTTTCTAAACATTCAGTCTGTGGGATATTGCTGTTCACAAACTGGTTGCTGTGTTTCCTACATCACCACAATGGCTGCCCTTTAAAGATATTTCAGTGCTCTAAAGCAGAATTTTACATTTGTACATTTTACATCTGGACCATGAATGTCACAATTGTGTAGAGGGTCAAAATCTGCCTCAACATAGATGCGAGGATGGGGTCAGACTGATAAAGAAGAAGCAGAAGGATCTATTCATCTACTATCACTGTTAATAACAAGGCTGAGATATCTCAAGACATTTCAGGTCTAACAATGAAATTACGTAAATGGGGAAAGAACAATATATCATTAAGAATTATAGATTTCTGGAAACAGCTTCTCTCACACGCTCCACCTCCCCAACTGCCCTCACCCTATCAACTTCCCAAGTCTCTCATACCTTCTCCACTGCTGCATAGCGAGCACTAAGTTGTTTGCGCAGGTCAGATATATGATGGTCAAACTTCTTCATATCCTTCTTGAAGTTCTCTCGAAAGGACAACAGAGGTTTCTCCACTTCACTCTGCAGCTGAAAGATGCAAAGAATTGAACTCCCATCAAGTTGGGGAGAATAAACCATCGATTTCAATAATAATGGGGTGGAGCTCTTCAAATGTTTGCAGTCTAATGATAAAATGCCATTTGTCTGTTTAGGTCTCTGACACTACACAAAGGATGTTCTTCAATAAATTACATTTTTACAAGGTAACAAAACAGCAGAAGCTTTCAAACATAGATGTGATCTATTCTCCAAGGACTATAAAAAGGATATCCTGTAACTAAGGCAATGGAGAAATTGTGCTGTTGTAAGATTGCTAGCATAGTTGTGCAGTTATGTTTATCAGAACTGCTGCATCTTCACTGCTGGCTGAGTTGGCAACTGTATACGCTGCACAAAGCTGTAAACAAATTGCTGAACTTCTCCAAATTATTTGATCTCAGCCGGGCCATTGAGGACACTCGCAGTTGGCTTCGGGCTGTTCAGGCTTGTGTGTGGGAGTATAAGGAGCAGCCAACATTCCCACTCCTGATTAATGTCCAGTAATTCCTCTTGGAAAGCTCCTACTTCCTCAGCTGTGATTCCTATCCCCCACAGCGGCCAAAGGGTCAAACACTCTCCTGCTTGGAGAGGGCAGGACATCGAATCACATGTAAAAATGTAATTTTGTGCCAGTATAAATCAGTAGGGGATAAAAAAAAACAAATGTGCATAACGGCAAGAGTGTGTTCAAAAGTGAACGTATGCCTATATAGTGTTGTGTTCTACTGGTCACTTTTCCATGAGCTGACCCCAGTTTCCAAATACATGCTGGAGAGCAAATATCCTACCCCACCCTAATCTACCTGTTCCCAGAAAAGTGGGAAAAGCATTCAGTCATTAAGAAAAAGCATCCACCATTTAGCTATGTCACATTTTCATGGGCATATAGAATGAAGTATGGAATGACAGTATGATTGAAGAACTTTAGAAGGAAACCAGAACATATTTATAACACACACACACACACACACACACACACACGAGAGAGAGAGAGAGAGAGAGAGAGAGAGATCTGTCAGCTGAAAACCTTACAAATGTAAATGGCTTCAAATCTTTATCTGATCACGTTCATAAGCACAATTACACAAACATAGTAATTATAGAAAAGTCTGCAGGTTATGCTTTTCCTGTGTTAACAGACTATACTGCTGGCTTGCAGAACACTCCCCATGTTGACTAGCAATCCCAAGCCTACCAGTCATTTTTGTACAGCTGCATAGAAAGTACAGAGTAAGAAAACATTGCCCTGAACTATCAATACTGGGCAAGAAAGAGAGGGGAAATCAAAGCTTCAGGAATGGTTTTCCCCACAGACCCTCTTTGACGGGGCAACAGATTCAGTGCTACCTGTACAACTGAGTTTTGTTTCTCTTCACCTTTTTTGCTACAGTTGTTGATCCATCCGTAAAACACAATTACCTTTGACGAAAATTTCAGATGAACCTCTGCCTCATCTGCCAAACTTTTCTTCACTTGTGTCCAAGACTCTCCCAAGGTGCTGCAAGGATGAAAAAATGAAAAATGCATGGAATTTAGAAGTCAAAAATGTCATATGCCTGACCTACAGTATATATCTTGGTATCAATTTCAATTACCCACTTCACCATATCCTGCAAACTGTTCTTTAGTTTAAAACACATGGTGCAAAGAGTTGCTGGAGTCACAACGGATATCATTATAAATGCACTGAACTAAAAAGGTGTTGAAAAATTCAGTACATAGCGGCCAAGGTATTTCATCATTCACATAATGTCTGCTCCAATAACTTCTTTGTTTCAACGTCTGTCACCATTTGTACAAAATTTTTATGTAACTACCTTCTTCTAGATACAAATTCCGGTCTGCATGATGCAGATATAACATTCTAACATACATAAAACAAACATTTCTTTGCAGTATTTCAGAATAATGCCTACATCAAAACAGCATTTTGTTTTAACTGACCACAGGAGAACACTGTTAAACACAATTTCTATCATTTAAGCCCTTCAGCATAATGAGCAACTTCCTTCATTCCTTTTACAGAACCAAAAAGTTTAATTAGGACTTTCCCAATAAAGAGAGAGGCTCAGCATGCTTAATCTTTACCTAAAGGTTAAATCCAGGATGTTCACTTTAAAGTTACTCAAGGGAAATCAAATTCTCCCTGAAGTTAGGTGACCTGAGGTAGACCCATGTCGAACACAATGTGCAGCTATGACCTCTTGGGAATTGTGCACAAACCTGACACTAATACAAACCAGTAGTTTGTGCAAATAGCTCCAATTGAGTACTTGGCTTCCACCTGTCAGGTTTAACATCAGTAAGAAGTCCAAATCATTTTGCATTGACAATAAACTTACATGCCATGGCTAGTAGTCTGATTTGAAACAGTTAAACAAGCTTTGCTCATGTCAAACCAGACCTAAAACTGCATACGTTTTGTAACTCCGATTCCCTGCATTGAACTGCACATTCAAGCCAACAACTGGATACACATTTGGATTTTCCCCCTTCTGTCATATTTCGATGCCCCTGACCTTTTTGAAGCCCCCATATAAATCCCATATATCCATGGACAAGCATTTGGTCACACATCCTAACTATTCCATTATTTCAACATCCAGGCTTTCTGTGCCCATTGAAGTTCCTTGAGATGTCTTTCCACATTAGAAGAGCTTTATAAATGAAACTTTGGATTGTTTACGCAGATCCAGCATTAGACAATTAGTTAGCTCACAAGATATAAACGAGCACGAGACATTTTGATGGAAGACTGCAGTGAAACATGAAACAAATACCAAACATGTCTTCACCTCTAGAGTATTTACAGCTGGCACCATGTACCCCAGACAATCACATTTAATCTTCTTTAATGATATATCACCTTGGCAGCAGAGTCATTTGTACAGCTAACATACAGATCAAAATCCATTTTGGAAGTTATAATTTCCTTCAGAAAGGAGCTGAGCATTAAGGGAGGACAGAGATACTACTTCATATGATCAGATTACATCTGTGTTAAACTATCAATATCAAGCCGGTTTTGACATCAGCTATAGCTCACTTAATACATTCCTATATCTTTGTCATGTAGGCATTATTTGGAGTGAATTGTAAAGCAGGACAGAAGCCCTTTCCTGATAAGTGTGTCTTCTTAATAAGCAACCACAATGGGGAAAAAAAAATCGCCATGAGCCAGGTGTATGCAATCAGAAAAGGGCAGGTTTTTGGTCAGGCTATGTTCCCTGTGCGGTGTCTCACTTGGCAGAAGCCTGGACTGGAGAGCCAGGCGTGGAGGTTTTCACGGTCAATTTGTAGTGTTTCCAATTTTACAATCATTAAAATGAATGATCAGAAATGGAGCGTATCTTGAACCAAACGCACTGATCCCTCCCACCCCCATCAACGGAGGTTTACTACTGGAACCAGTACTTACTCTAAACTCTGTTCTTGTTCCCTTATGGAGCTCTGCAGCCTTGGTTCTTAAATTCAGTGTATTATTTACTGCATCAAATCATTTTCCCAAGGCATCAACACATTCCTTTCTCTTACAATCTTCAGGCTTTAGAAGCAAATATAGCATCATCCAAATACAGCTTGCCGCTCTTTCTTATCACCTCTCCTATTCACAGCGTTCTACACTATTAATGTTGGCATTTCACAGTAAACTGTGGCACAAAGCAAAAGGAAATTCCTGAATACAAGATTGCTAATTTCAAATCTGCTTTTAATTTTTGGCACTGGTGGGATGAGTTTTTCATTCTTCTCTGGCTGGCTTTAAAAGGTTCATAGCAAAATATAACAAAAACAGAAATTTGATGGAAAAGCTCAACAGGTCTGGTAGTATCTGTGGAGAGAAATCAAAAGTTAATGCTTTGGGTCCAGTGACCCTTCCTCAGAACTGATGGTAACTTGGAAAAAGTTGGTTTTTAATGCAGAAGAGAGAGTTGGGGAGAATCAGTCCCAAAATCAGGTCATAACTGTTGTATATAAAACAATCGACTAATATTTGGTTGATATACAGAACGAACTTGGGGTCCAAGTCCATAGCTACCTGCAATTGGTAATGCAACTGGATAGTAAAGAAGGTGTACAGCGTGCTAGCCTTAATGGGTTGGGGCATTAAGTATACAAGTTGGCGTGTCGTTTTGCAGTGAAAGAAGAATTGTTTTTACACGCAGAGGGCAGTAGGTGCCTGGAATGCAATACTAGGAGAGTGGTAGAAGCAAATATGTTAGCAGTGTTTAAGAGGCATTTGGAGAGAAGTGAAAAAGCAGGGAACAGTAGGATATGGACCATAGAGAGGCAGAGGAGATTCGTTTAGAACCGCATCATGGTTGACACAGCCATGGTGGGCCAAAGGCCTGTTTCGGTCCCCTGCTGTTTTATTCTATGAAAACGGATCCTAAGTTGGCAATCATTAAGGAAATAATGGTTGGTTTCGGAAATGTAAATTATTGGGGGTAAAATATGAAATTTAGACATCAGTGTGGAGGAACACAGCAGGCCAAATAGCATCTGAGGAGCAGGAAAATTGATGTTTCAGGTCAGGACCCTTCTTCAGATCCGAAATGTCAGCTTTCTTGCTCCTCTGATGCTGCCTGACCTGCTGTGTTCATCCAGCCTCCAGCATCAGCAGTTCTTACTATTTCTTGGTGAAATTTAGAGTTTGGGTTTAGGCACATAACTGTGTCAGTGTAGAAACAAATCAGGAAATATGACAAAATAAGTCTCAGGTCTGAGTGGGTCTGAAGTTTGATCCATGTTTTAACAAATTTGCAAGTGTTCGATATTAGATTTGTGAAGATTGTGAAGAAATCATGGGGCCCGAGACTGTACCAGCAGCAAAATCATTTTAAAAGGTGAAGAGTTGACATGGGATCCCTTTGAGTACGTTCCTCTCCTCGGTATTCACACTTTATGTAGGGGAGGGTTGGCTGTACTGAAGCAGCATTATTCCAAAAGCAATATACGTCTTCAACAAAATCGATTACTTCACAGCTTTCTCGGCAATTTGCCAACTTCACTTATCACCCGTACACAAGATCAACTAACTCAAAGTCCAGCAAGAGATTTTCCCAATGATCGACAAAGAGGACATTGTACATCTATGCTGTTCATGAACCACAAACTTAAAACAGAAAAATCAAAAAAGTTTAAATGTCAAGTCAGTGACCAATGCACAAATTGTCCAAATCCATCCATAATCTTAATGAAAAGCAACTGGACCTCATTAATTCGTGAATCTTGGCAATGGACTTCATGTGATCAAAGCTAGTGTTGATGCTAGTGTTGATGGAATTTTTCCTTGATATGTTCATGTGTCTATGGACTAGGAAATGAATTAAAAAATCATTTGAATGAATTATCCTTTGCCCTCTGCTGGGTTCTGGCATTCCCTCAGAAAATCACAGCTGCATTGCATGAAAATTAAAACCACGAGCAAAAGACAGTCAGTTTTACGATCAGTCATTGCAGACTAGGGCCCAAGACTGGTCCAGCCACTTGAAGTTCCACACGGTGTCTCCAACTTGACACATCAGTGAATATGCCTGAAAACAAGATGCTTAACGTCTCAGACATCGACACCTTTGACGTACACAAAGACATGCCATACGTGCCTAATTTTAACTTCAGTGCAGCCCAATTGACAGCTAGTCCCCACTGATTGGCAGAAAGTTCACCCTACCCTTCCCACAAGACAATCAATGCATCAAGAAATCAGAGAAAGCCTTGGGGATAAATTGACGATGCAAATGAAAAATAGTCTACTATGTCATCATTCTGAGGATTGTTTCTAGCTTCATTGTCTTTTAGGTATTTGTGCCAATATCGGCTTGCCATTTATTTCTGCTTTTATGCAAATATCTTGCTATGTATCAAACCTTACTATTGTTTATAATCTCAAAGTAAAGGTTCATTGATTTGTGACATCGTTATTAATCCCACAAAATGTGGGAGGTAGCAGCCATGTTTCACTATTTGTGCCTCCTCAGGCCAATCCTGAGTCAAAAGGTCTTTCGGCAGTTTGGACAGGGTTATTCTGAGGAAGTTAGAGCTTCAAGTCAGTGTTCTGCTCCCTCCTTCCTCACTTCTCCACAGCACAGTAGTTAGCTCCTGACTGCAGTATGGGCAAAGCCTTCTCCAACAAGTCAATGCTATTCATGCTGGAATTTGTGAGCAAGTCCCAACCACACACTACTTTCAATATGTCCCCTTTTCAATGAAGCTGGCAGAGTGCACTTAAAACATTTCATGTCCTCATCAAGATCGGGTACCATCTTCATGTTGCTTAAAAGGAGGGTGGCTTTGGGAATGAATTATTTCATTTACAGCACCTCTCTGAATGAAGAGGAAGGCAACTTGGACCTTGGTGCATTGTGCTGTTAGTTCCATAGCACACAAATGATGCACATTTGGCTTGTAAGGTGACCCATCTATTTACACAACCTTTTCTTTGGCTGTGAATGAGTTACAGCTGTTGGTAGGAAGTCCAAGTACTTATTTTATCATTTTGAGGTGTCATTTACAAAAAAAATTGCATGATTGAGAAATGAGTCTTAGCTCACGTGATAATGTGGTTGACAAAATATTAAGTCTAGACAGACAGAAGATCCAAGCCGCCGTCGCCATGGAGCTTTGAGATGCCAACCACAGCAGCTGTTCAGGTGCCAAAACTGACAACAGTGCCTGGGCTGGAACAGGGCAGAGAGAACAGTCAGCATTCCAGCTTCTGAATACTACCTAGTGTTTTCACTGGAAGTGCACAGACTTGACAAGAACAGGGTTGTGTTTAACTGGAAAGCGCTTAGTGGGTGACGATCCCAGTCCCATTTACCATCAGGATCCAAGGAATGGACACTGAGCTGACACACTGGTGGACTCCCAACAACGACGGACCCTTTTCCCAGAAAGGATAAGAGCATTCATGAGGACCACTTTGCAAAATGATAAGTCTAAAAGGATTTTGGTGAATGCATCAATCTCCAGGCTGGTGTATCAATGTTGTCATTTATCATGCACTAGGGTTAAAATGTACGTACTAGTGATTTTTAATTGGGAGCTGATTCGTGTCTCTATCAGAGTTTCATCAGCTGAATAAAACGTTGATCCAGAAGAGCTTTTCAAATTACCAAGGATTTTCTTTGAAGAACATTGTGGATTAATGAATGTACTTTAAAGTGTTTGTCAGGGATTCATTTTTCTTGCTTTAAAAATATATCCAGAAGTGCTGCTATGCACGATTGAACCTTTCTCCCCCCATCATCAAATTACCCGTGGCATAGTCAGGGATTAATCATTCTTTATTTTAATTTGCAACAGATGGAAAGGGAAGGTGCAAGACAGATACAAACATTTTAAATAGAGAGAGATTGATAGGTTAAGTGAATGGGCAGAAAGTTGGAAAATGAAGCATAGTGTGGCAAAATGTGAAGTTGTTCATTTTGGAAGAAGAATACAGTTATTTAAATGGAGAAAAACTGTAGAAAGCTGCAACACAGAGACACTTCGGAGTACGTGTACATGAAACAGAAAGCTAGCATGGGCGCAGCAAGTAATCAGGAAGGCTAATAGAATGTTGGGTCATAGGGGCAGAGTCCACGTGTATATTTAAGGCTGAAAGTGATTCTCAATCAGTAGGGAGTCAAGGGTTACAGGGAAAATGCAGAAATGTGGACATGAGGAATGTCAGATCTTATTAAATGGCAGAGTAGGCTCAAGGAGCTGAATGACTATTCCGGTTTGTATCTTTAATATAAAAAACAAACAAACAGTCTCACAGCCAGAAACTAAAGCCCTGGTCAAAGCGCAAAGACAAGGATTGTCAATTTAAGAGAAAATATATCTGCTAAGACTCCTGCAGGCCATTCGGCAAACAACACCCACTTCAAAGAGCATCCCCTCTACCATATCTCTGTAATCCTGCTTTTCCCAAAGCTAATCCACATTGCCTGCACATCCCCGGGCACTATGAGCAATTTGGCATGGCCATTCTAGCTAACCTGCACATCTTTACACTATGGTTGGAAACTGGAGCACCTAGAGGAAACCCATACAGCTATGGGGAGAATGAGCAAACTCCACATCGGCACCTGAAAATGGAATTGAACGCACATTCCTGGCACTATGAGGCAGCCTTGCTAACCACTGAGCCTCCATGTCACCCTGTTGGGCTTCTTCTGTTCTGCAGTCGTTTGTTTGCCTTCTCCTTTCTATCTATAAAGTTAAATGGAGCTGTTTGAATTGTTCCACAGATAATGCTCTTTATACAGTCCAAATTTAAAAAAAAGGAAACATGAGCACAAAAAACAAGAAACAAACCAACTCTTAATTCCAGATGTGACACAAAGAGATAATATAAGAGCTTTATTTCCTTTCACAGCGCATATGATGAAATTTTCTCTATTTTAGTTCAGAAAATGTGTTGATGCCTTTTGCGCCTCACTGTGCAGATACACAAATATTTCCTGCTCGTTTTGTTGCTTGCAGAGACCACCCATCTGGCTGATCTACGCCAACTTCCAATTCTATAGTGGCACGTTTTGCTCAATATCTCTACTTACACACAATTAAAATCAAATCATATGACTGCAGTTTCAAAGAACAATATTTTCCATTCAAAGTTACAGCAGTACTCCGGAATGCAAAATTTCAATAAAAATGATAAACTCACCCTTCCTCTAGACCTGCCAGTGGACTCTGGGAGAGCTTAGCTAGGTTTTTGGCATAGTCCTCTTCAATTTTAATCCTTTAAAAAAATTACATGTACATATTCAAAATTGATTGAAATAGCCACTCCTTTCAACAAGAAAAGGCAATTTCCTACTTTTGTACTCTTGGAGAAAAACATTGTATTGTAAGCAAATATCAGAATGGTGCATAAACTCAAAACATAATTTGTAAATACAGCTTTATCCCAATCATTTATAGTGAAATGATTTGGAGTACCAATGCTCGATTTTCCTTATGACAGAAGGAGCAGAGAACTGGTATTAATTAGCTATCTCCACCAAAGAGCCAGTGCAGGCACAAGAGGCCACACCACCTCCTCTATCAATACTGCAATATTCTAGCATTCTAAAAAGGTCAACTAATTGACTGTGAATCCCATCCAATATCGCAATACCTACTCCAGGTCTAACAGGAAATCATGTGACTTTGATTTTAAAATCATCTTCCATAAAAAAAATTTCATTAAAATGCAAGTGTGGTGACGTTCAACAACAGATGTCAGTGTGAAACATTGTAACCACTGAGTGCCAATGTACGTGCATATGAGAGATATACGTCAACATTTCTTCTTTTCAATATTCTTGTGTCACAATGCAAAAGATTTCCAAGAAACTAAATGGGGGAAAAAACGTTAGGTTTACTTTGAGTTTCGGATATGTATTCACACAAGTTGACAAACACGAAAATGATTTGAGACAAGGAAACTTTCTCAAGCTACCAAATGGTTTTCCTCTACCCCACCAGATTACACAGATCGTCTGGATTCCGAAAGAGGATGGAGTCAGCAAACAGAACTGAGTTGTGATCCATTATACACCGTGATATTTAATAACCACTTTGTTCAAGTCAAACAGGACAATCTACAGTGATGTGCAAGACCACAAGATGTTGGAGCAGAATTAGGCCATTCAGCCCATCAAGTTTGCTTTGCCATTCCATAAGATCATTATTAGTCAGGTGACACCTTCACTTTCCTCCCTTTTCACTGTAACCTTCAGTTTCCAAACTGATTAAATTTCATCTGTCTCAGCATTGAATATACTTAATGATCCAGCCTCTACAGTACTTGAAGAATTACACAAATTTACTCCCCTCTAAGAAGAAGCCCCTTCTTATCCCAGTCTTAAATGTGCGACCCCTAATTTTGAGATTATGCCCTCTGGTCCCAGACTCTACCACAAGGGAAAAGCAACCTTTCTGCATCCCTTAAGAATCTTGTACATTTCACTCTTCTAAACTCCATCGAGCACAGGCCCAATCTATTTAACCTGTTCTCATAAGAGGATCCTTCCAATTCTGATTTCAGGCAAGTGAACTTTCTCTGGACTACACCCAATGCCAGTACATCTTTCTTGAGGAAAGAGTTCCAGCAGTGGCCTGAAAGTGCCCTGCACAGTTTTAACAAAACCTCTCTACTTCTATAATCCAGTGCCTTTGAAATAAAGGCTAACATTCCATTTGCCTTCCCTGTTACTCACTGAACCTAGATGATAGATTGTGAATCATGTTTGTTAATCATTTCACATCAATATACAAAGTGAGTATACATCATTCGAAATTTGTGAACACAGTGACAATGGTGGCGCAATATGAATTAAATTAGCTTAATGATTTGTACCTGGCCTACATGACCCGAGTTTGCCGTAGGAGCCTTTGAAGAAACACACCTGAAAGCATTTAGATCAATGAAAGAATATGACTGTTACACTCCTGCCTTACGCCGTCCTGTCAGGAGACATTTGGCAATGTGTACACATCTCTGAATGTGAAGCTATCAGACTACTTAGTGTCTCAGTGGTGCCAGTTTCTCTGGTAACCCAAGTTTGTAAATACAAAACACATTCATGAAATTTCTGTGGACGATTGTTCCTAGTAATCTGCTTGGATGTAAATTATGTAACAAAATTACCCAATATTCTAATCATTTGTTAAATCTGCTAGAAGTTCCACACCAGACTTTCAAGCAGACATACAAATGGAACAGAATAGGCATTCATTAGTATAAGATTGTATGCATTTATAATGGCATCAAACCAGCTCTACCTTTACTTAAACACTTTTGTTTTGGGTCATTGATTATTGGGAGTACAGGGGAGGATGACTGCTGAGACATTCAGTTTTACTGGACTAGCAGAAAGTTTCTGAACTACAAAACGAGTACACAGACAAAAAGCAGGTAATGCAGATAGAAACGAAACAGCAACTATCAGAACAGGAAATAACTGTGGGGAGTCCAATGGATTAAAAGATCATAAAATCAAAACCAACTCAAATAAATGCTGATTAATCCAAAAATGCAGTGTTCTAAACAGCTGTGAATTTCTACAAATATGCTGGTAGAGTCGAGATGTGCAGAATTTCTCCCTTAATGAAGCATAGAAACATGTCCATGACTACTAACGCTTCACAGTCAATTTTAACTGTTCATTCTAGGAGGGAGACCAATAGAAATGGGTCAGCTGGCTGTGTTACACTTTATCCCACAGTGACATGTAAATTGGGCAGGGAACATTAAAAACTGAGCTTACTTCCCAATAGACCTATGCATCCCTTCCATTCAGCCAGGGATAGAGGATTGCTGGATTAGGTAGGAAGGAAGGGAGAAGGGAAAAGGGAAGGAGAATGGATATGGGGATTACGGACCTCAGCGTATGTCTCGGAATTAATTCAGACAATACACTTGGACACTGGACTGATTGTCAAATTGAGACCTCCTTGTAAAATCTTGCCTAGGAAATTGCATACTGTTGCAACTTGCGCTTCCAGCAGCTGAAGTTAGGGAAGTGCATTCAAAGGGTCTACCCTAATTCAGTGGGAAGCACTCACAACTCAAGTTAGTAAGTCTGGGGCTCAACTTGAGCGCCAATTCTGTAGCACTGCCACAAGACTGGACATGCTCTTTTTATGGCACCAGCTGCCATAGGCCTAGTTTAAGTGTACGAGGAGAACTGAAATGAATGGGTGAGTGGACGACTGAGTAAACGGGTAGCAGGATGGTTTGGCACATGGGTCTGAGGGTAATCAGGTTGGGAGGATTAGTTAGGCAGTGGTGGTAGTCAGGTCTGCTCAGGGGTTGATATGGTTGGGAGTGGTGGTCAGGTTGGGGGTGAGACCAGTCCTAGGGGTCAGGGTTCAATGAGTCATTTGTAGCTTCTGTAGTTACCCAGGAGTTAAACTAGATTTTAACCTCTCTACCATTTCCCCGAGTCACCTGTTTTTAAGATTCACTCATGGGACATGGGTATCACTGGCTGGCCAGCATTTATTGCTCATTTCTAATTCAGGCTAAGTATATCGGAACTGTCCGGATTCTTTCACTCTCAAATGGGACTGGAGAGCTTGGGAAGTGCTTGTCGCAAGTGTAAACTTCCCAGGCAATTCCAACAGAAGTCAGCTTCCTCATGGTTTCTGCAGAATGCTGAAGCTCATCTTGGCTTTGTTTGTTCTCTGATGATCCAGAGACCAGAAATTGTGGCCCATTAAATCTAGAGACTGCTTTCCCATCTCAGATAAATCCATGGCAACTACATTGAGGAACACTGGTCCTTGATTAAGTTCCTCTCCCAACAGTGTAACAAATAAAGAGATTGTTAACTGTTATCATGTTGCCATGCATGGGGCCTGTGTCCAAATTAGCTGCCATGATTGTCAGTTGCAGCTGTGATTAATAAAAGGATTTTTGGAATGTCCATGTGTGAAAGGTCCTTAGCGATTGTGAGTCTCTCTTTACTTGCTTTTAAATAGAGGAAGCTGGGCTTGTACACAAGTCAGTAGCTCCACTTTTTTTGTATTACTCATTGCATTAATCTACAAAAAAAATACTCATTCAAGCCATTGAACAGGCTTTCTGGATATTTATCGAAGTTTGTGAAGTGCCTAAGTAGATATCTCTTACGAGCATTCCCCATCATACAATAGTAGCAATAATGCTGGAAACTTAACAGCAGCAACGGAAACAAGCGCAAGATAATTAAGTTGACCAAGTTTAATATTCAATGCTCAGTAACACACAGCTTCTTGCCAATTCCCTGTGCAATGGATCAAAGAAGCAGCATCATAACTTATCTCTGTTACTACAAGTGGGCCACATCCCCAAGGAAAGACATTAATATTCAAAAATAGTTAAAAAGTGAAATACAAGTGAAACATTCAGCCGATGAGTCGGTGCTATTACCTTTCCCGAATAAATTCGGCCATTTCTTTCTGCATTTGTTTGCCCTTGAGCTGTTTCACAAGGATAATATCAAATCCAGCAATTGTGCTATTGCTCTGGGGTTCCTTTTTGTCTGCCTGTTGACAAAGAAGGAAAAAAAAAAGAACTTTTTAGAGAATAATGCTGTGAAAAATATATATTTTAATTTTCATTCACTTCAGTAAGGGAGTGTGAGCCCGAATGCTGACACGCTCCAAAGTTTCCAACCACCATTAGTAGTTTTAATGGGATGCTCCTGTTGACAGTCCAAGTTTCACATCCTATTCTGCTCTGTTCCTTCTGCCTCACTGGGATCTTTGTTCATGCATTTACACTCAGACACAAGTGGTCACAACCAGGCAGGGTGCAACAACTGGCAGTCCTACAAACAGTATTAAGCAATAAAAGGTAAGGTTACAAATGCACACTGGCAACAAATTGGAAGTTTGGCTGTTCAATATTTAGGATTCATTAACTAGAGAAATTATAAGCTGTCAGCACAGACTCATTACTCAGGACAGAGTAGGAATAAATGAGTCATTGTCATGTTGGCAGGCTATGACTCATGGGATTCCACAAAGATAAATGTTTGGGCACAAGTGCTTCACAATATACTTACGTAGTGGGGACCAAGAATTAACATATCCAAATTTCTAAATGGTACAGAGTTAAGTGGAAACTTATATTGTGAGGAAAACATAGTATCTTCAGGAGGATTTGGACAGGCTGGGTGAATAAGCAAGAACATCACAGATAGAATAGAATGTGGGAAAATGGTAGGAAGAACAGATGTGCAATGCATCTCTTAAACAATAAGAAGTTAGAAAGCATAGATGTGCAAAGGACTTCAGCAGCCTGTTGATAAGTCAGTGAAAGCCAACATGTATTTGCACTAAGCTATTAAGAAAGCTAATTGGCTGCTAGGCTTCTATTGAAAGACAATTTGAATATAAGGATAGTGAAGTTTTGTTTCAGTTGTATAGAGGCTTGAGAGATGGCCCCTGGAGTACTGTGTGCAGTTTTGGTTTCCTTGGCTCAGGGTAAGATTTTATTGCCCTAGAGTGTGTGCAGAGTTGTTCCCCGAAGGGCAGGGCTGTTATTTGGACAGAGTTTGGACAAATGGAGCCTGGATTCTCTAGAGTTTCAAAGAATGAGAAATGATCACATTGAAATTTACAAGATTCTTAAAGAGGGCAGATACAGCAAAGCTGTTTCCACTTGTTGGAAGTCGAGAACAAGGAGCAAAATTTAAAAGTAGGGGAAATACCAGTGAGGTGTAAGATGAAGAGTTTAAAATGCAGAGGGTTGTGGATCTTCTCAGAATTTGTTACCACAGAGCACATTGAAAGCTCAGTTTGTGGAATGCACTTATGACGGAGTTTGATATATTTCTGTTTAACAATGGAATGCAGGGTTATTAGGGGTGGGATGGCTAAAAGTTAATGAAATGTTCAAGCTGCCATGTTGGAACAGAGTTGATATGCTGAATGGCCAATTTCTGTCCCTGTAGCACACTCACCATGAGTCAGAAGCCTATCAGTTTAAATCCCATTCCAGGCCCCAGCTTCCTCCCCCACCCCCAGACACAGACACAGATACAGGCAATGTCCAAGTTAAAGTGCTCCAAAAGCTCGATTTCAACTAAACCCGTTGGACTGTAACCTGGTGTCGTGTGACTTCCAACTTTGTCCATCCTAGTCCAACACTGGCATCTCTACAACACACAATATTTAGGTTACCCAAGTGCAGAACTGGGGCAGCATCATATTGTCTACCTCAGATTGTGTGTTTTGGATTAAATTTAGATATTAAACCAAAGCCCTGTTTGTCGAAAGGGAGAAGATCCTACAGCACTACACAAATAGCAGCTTCTGTTAGTCCACAGACCATACTTATCTCTTAAATCAACATCACCAAAAACAGTTAAACTGTTCGTCATCGCATTGCTACTTGTGGTCCTACAGTGAATCATTCACTTTGCGACATCCTGAGGCCGCGAAAGGCACTAAGTAAATGCGTGGCTTTCCTTCTTTCAATGAGCACCTTCTCATACACTTCACTGCAATCAACTCAAGATCAGGGAAGTGACAGGGCTGGGATTAAATCTGCCCATTTGCTGAGTCAAGGACACAGGGGAGGAGGGGTAACCTAAAGAGAGATAAGAGACAACAACTTGAAGTGAAATAAATGAATGAAAAAACAGTAAGAATGAGAGAAATTAAACAAAAAATTGAAATAAGCAAGCAAGAAAGAAAAAAAGTGAAGTATTTACTTAAATTTTAAACTTTTAAAGACACTTCCAAGTTTTGACAACAACAATGTGGAGAATCAACGCATTTGCCTAGGTAACTTCTGCTCTATTGCTAGGTTTTTCATCAGGTCAGTTACTTTGTTTGGATTGTTCAAAACAAATTCAAATATTACAGTCCGAGAGCATTCAGCTTGGAAACTCTAACCATCCACAAATTTCTTGGCTATTGCACTTAAATCCATGTTTCAATGTTGTAACAAAATGCCAGTGCTGAGACGGTAACATACACTGAACCAACAATCTCTGACTTACAGGTGGTCAAAATGCAATGAACGTCCGGCGATCTCTGCTAGCCAGGATTCTGACCACAGCCACAATGGGAAAACATTCCTTACCCAGAAATAGTCACAGTAGCTCCAATCATCTCGTTTGAGCAGCTGCTGTTCAGGCATTGTGTCTGGATGTGGGAATGTGACACAATTTATCTGTTTGGGTAAACAAAAATACTTTTAAGTCATGACACACTGATGATTAAAAATGCAGGTTCCTGCACTGTTTGCATTTTAGGCACAATTTCCTTTGGCGAAAACAATAGTATTATTTTCTCAGTCATACGATATTGGTAATTTTCAGCTTCTCTATTCCTATTTACTCAATAATTTAATCCGGTCGCATACATTCCAGCTTTGTCTATCCTGAAAGCTGTGCTGAAGGATGGTTCACTAAGACCGTTTATGAACTGCAGCCAACAGTCAATCTTCATATTGCATGCCAAAATAAAGCGTGGTTACAGTCTATTCAACCACAAAGAGCAAGGTAGAAACTGGTTATACAGTGGTAAGTGGTTCATCTTCCATCTCCACAAAGCCTTTCCGCCACCTACAAAGTCTCAAGTCAGAGCAGGAGGAAATATTCCCCACTTTTCTGCACAGGTGCAACTGAAACAAGATGCATGAAGCAACATTCAAGTAATCATTGAGATTTACAGCACAGTAAAAGGCTCTTTGGCCCATCTTATCCATGCTGGTCAAAAACAACCTAACTGTTCTAATGATGCATAGCCTTATATGCCTTGACATCGCAAGTGCACATCTAAATACAGCAAACTTTATTTTAACTGGCACTCTCAACGAACCAGCAAAAATTATACCCCTGAAATACCAGAAGTTTCCTGTATTATCACAATCTCCAATATATCTGGTGTGGTCATTTGAGGATGCGAGTGAGAAGGCTCTCTACTGGTAAGTTTTATTTAAGGCAAACTTAAATTATTTAAGTGATTTATGCTGTTGAATGGGATTCTGAAGAGTGAGGACTTGCATGCATTTGGAGAGGCAAGGAACGATTAAGGACAGTCAGCGTGGCTTTGTGCATGGGAGATAGTGTCTCACAAACTTGATTGAGATTTTTGAAGACACAGCCAAAAAGACTGAAGAGGGCAGAGCACTAGATACATGGACTTTAGTAAAGCCTTTGACAAGGTTCTGCATGGATTGACTGTTTAACGAAGTTAGATCACATAGGATTCAGAGAGAGCTTGCCTTCCAAGGCAGAGGGTGCAGAAGGAGATGAAACAAAGTGTAGGAGACAGAGGGTGATGGTGGAGGGCTGTTTGCTCAGTTGGAGGCCTGTGACCAATGGTGGTCCACAGGGATCGGTGCTGGATCCACTTTTGTTTGTCATTTATATAATCAATTTAGGTGAGAATTTAAGATGTATGGTTAGTAAGGTTGCAGATGACACACCAAAATTGGTGGTATAGATAACCACCTTTGCTGTCAACTAGGATTACAAAGGGCTCTTGGTCAATTGGGCCAATGGGCTGCGAGTGGCAGTTGAAGTTTAATTTGGATAGCCACAAGGTATTGCATTTTGACAAAACAAACAAGAGCAGCAATTATATGGTTAATGGGCAGTGTTGCCAAACAGAGAGATCTAGGGATTCAGGTACGTAGTTCTTTGAAAGTTGCACCACAGGTAGAGAAGGTGGTTAAGAAGGCAATTAGCACACTTGCCTTCTTTGGTCAGACCATTGAGCACAGGAGCTGAGGGGTCATGTTGAGGTTGCACAGGACAGTGAGAATGAGATAGAGGTGGAGGTTGAGGGGGTGATCTTATGGAGATTTATAAAATCCTGCAGAGCATAGATAAAGGTGAATAGCAAAAGTCTTTTCCCTAGGGTGGAAGAGTTCAAAACTAGATGGCATATTGTTAAAAGGCAAGAGATTTTAATAAAAAGAAGATTTAAGAGACCAGAGGGGGGAACTTTTCCATTTGGAGAGTGGTTTGCATGTTGACTGCACTTCCAGAGTAAAAGGTAGATGCAGGTACAATTCCAACATTTAAAAGACATTTGGATAGATACAGGAAAAGGTAAGGTTCAGAGGGATGTGGGCCCAAATGCAGGCAAGTGGAATTAGTGTGAGAAATTTGGTCAGAATGGGATGAATTGGACCGAAAGGTCTGTCTCCACATATGATTCTGAGTACACCCCTACATTACATTTCGATGACTGAATGTGTTTTTGCATTGATTATGTGGTCTTCTTGATCAACTAGAATATTTGAATCAACTGGCACACTTCTGGTCCCATAGAAGTCAATTAATAAAAAGTTTACCGTACTCAAATGTTGAGGGTTTCTACCTCTACCACTCATACAGGCATTGAATTTCAGATTTCCACCACTCTGAGTGCAAGAGTTTCTGACCTCTGACACCAATCACCCACGTGGGACCTTATCTGTTTGTTGCGACTCAACACTCCCTCTCTGTTGCCATTACCCCTAACCAGTCCTTAAACATCTGCTGCACTCAAACAGCCCCTCCTAACGTGGCTGCATTGTGTGATATCTATATGCAACGCAGCAACAACTCACAAAAGGTGACGCTGTTTTCAAATATTTTTAGGACAGATGAGAATTTTTGTTTTCCCTGAAGTTTACACAACTTTGGAACTCTCTACCTTAGAAAGCAGTGGAGCCAGCACACTGAATATTTTTAAGGCAGAGGTAGATTTCTGTTGCATAAGGGAATCAAGGTTAGTGGGTATAGATTAAATGTGGAATTTGAAACACAGGAGACCAGCCACAATCTTATTGAGTGGCAGAGCAAACTCATGGATCCGAATTCTCCTAACTCTTGCACCCCGACCCTTGATTTTTTTTCATTGAGGTCGATAAGGGCAACAGTGTTATAGGAGCACCATCACGCATGAGATCTCCAATCACGTTACACCCAATCCTAACTTGGACATGCGCCCCTTTTCTGCATGATGAATGAGTGAGTGTCTCAAAATTCCCTAGCAGTCCAATCATGGCAAACAGAGTCCCACAGGATAGTTTGAGAAGGTCCTCTATCATCTCAAAACAGAGGCATTGGCTATTGAATAGAGCCTTGATAGCAGTGCCCGCATCCCAAGTATCAATAAAAATGAAAACAAAAGCAAAATCATCATGAAACTGGGCTGATCTCCTCTGCCATCAATGCATATTTACCTCCACCCTTCTATACTCAGGGCAGTCCTGCTGAGATTGATTAATTGGTCAAAGATTAGTAAATGAGATCATGGCCAATCAAACAATCTGCATGGTACGTTATAGTCCCCTACAGATATTACTTTCCTCCTACTGTTTCAGCTACCTTGTGTTAATACACTGTTCATTAAATATTCAGAACCAAGTGAGTTTAAAAGTACAACATTGGTGTTGCTGTAAAACATGATTTGCAGATATATTTACCACTGGAGATATAGTTCCATTTAGAAAAGCAGTCATTGTCATATATTCCACTAAGCAGCAAATATCCCATCATTTCAAAAAATATGAATTGTGAAATGTTTCTTTACTATGTTGCACAATATATCCCATGATCAACATGATGAATGGTTATTGAATGCAGCTTTTGAAAACATTAAAAGGTGAGAAAACTGGCCCATGCACTTTGAGACCACTGCAGTTCCAGGGACACCATGCAATTTTTAATGGTTGCCTGAGTAAAGGGAGAAGGTTTCAGTTAATACCTTGGTGAAAAGTCTTGGATACCCATTTCAGAACTACAGGTGACGATGCAGATGTGACACAATCTGAACCAGAATGCCCAAAGTTGTCCTGAATTTTGGCTTTGAGCTGTATTAGTATAAACTGATCTCTCGACCGTGTGCGTTGATCATTATGCAATTTTTTTCTGGCCTGCCGCCTGATCTATTTATGTTTCAAAAATGTGAAGGAAAAGGTTTATTCGACACAAGATGATGTATTACACTTTCTCCTCCCTCTTTGGGAAACTATTCAGTTCATAAAGGTAGTGACACAGGGCTGAAATATCTGAAAGAATATGGTAATAACCCTCAACGTACAATTCTGAGGAAGGGCCACCGGACCTGAAACGTTAACTCTGATTTTTTTTTCTTCACAGATGTTGCTCTGCCTTTCCGTCAACTTCTGTTTTTGTACAGTTCAGGTGTTGTGCTACTGGTTGTGTAGCAGAGAAAAAACTACTTCAAATCTTCATACTGGAAAAAGTGGGTCATTGAGTGTTCAAAATGAGGACTTGGTTTTGATGCAACAATTCTGCTCAGGGGCATTTAACATCAGGGAGCCTAAAGCAGTCCTTAAACGATGCCACTGGTGAATACTCAATTGTTCACAGGAAGGTTATTGAAGAATTGTTCTGGTCGAAGGAGGACCGTTACTGCTTCTTGACCACACAGAAGTCAAGTCCATTCTAATTCCTGGTATTCAACAATTGACTTTCCCAAGCAATTACTTCATTGCCCTCGGTCTTACTTCACCTCCAAGAAAGCTCCACCAGATTTATCATCCTGTGCAATCAGACCTATGTCTCCCTACATAAACCCTTATGCTCACTAGTGTTGACAGCATGCTGGTTAATTTCAAAGAGATACAATCAAGTGCTTATCGTCAGAAGTCAGAAATACCTAATGCATTCTGGTTTGTGCAACCCAAAACCACTACATAATTATTCACCAATAACTGCATATTCTGTTCCATTGCACTAACTAGCAATTCACTTGTGAACCTGTGAACAAATATAGTTTGAAAAAGTGTGGCTGTTGCATTACAAGGTATTAACTTGTAACATGCAATCCTGTCAAGTGTTTATTCTAAAGTGTGTAAAGATTGTCCACCACACTTTTTCAGGAAACTATGTATGGGTATTGCATAACACACATATGAAAATTGCTAAGCTGCTACCAAGCAGAGTCAAGTTCACAGGAAGTACAAGGCAGACAACTAGGGTTCCAAAGTTGCAACTTCATCTTTGGTTACAATGCCAAGACATACAAGCCCACCGGCCAAGTGTGGAAAATAGGATTAGAATAGGTGCATGCTTGTTTTTGATCGGTGTAGGCTTGAAGGACTTTTTTGTGTGCTGTAGACCTTAGACTCATGTACACGTTGAATGTAATTATTTCCTGGGGACCTGTAATTTACCTCATTAAAGCAATTTTGGTATCAACTCAAAAACAAATGGAGAGATTTCATTTTTTTAAAAAATACTGGCAGCAAAGCACTTTATCTATTGCAGACATTCTTTGTAGACCAATTATCTGTAAAGAGATTCTTCGTGCAATTATACAGGTCCAATGTCAGATTCCAACTGTGCTGTTGACAAGAACACCGCATCTTCACAACTCTCAACTGGTAGCATCTTAGCAGCTCGCTGCTAAAAATAATTCAGCACCCTATCACAGTATGCAGGGAGCTAGTCTGCAATTCACAAGAGAAAAGACATAATCTTGTTTTATTGCAGCTTTCTTATATCGACTGTCAACCATGCAGCACACTAAGTTACAGTCCACAAAATCAACAGGAATGCCATCTCAGCATAGGTACCCAGAAACCTCCAAGAGTTCCAGCAGTGGATTTCAGAATATCAAAGTCAAGACAATTTGAATCATTAAAACATAAAACTGTGAGCAATTTTGGCAACGAGGGAGGCTAATGATTCAGGCTTCAGGGTTTCCCACTTTGAGGCCTGCTATCCCACAATTTACTGCGCATTCGCTTGCAAGGAAAGAATTTCAGCTAACTGCCCAGTTAGTGTCTGCTCACTTTTTCAACAAGACAGCAACAAAGTAATTCCCAGTTTTTGAGACTTACAAACATCTGCCCTGAGCCCTCTCCATTCCCAAGAGATGAAGCAAGCCAAGATTTTTCAATCCTCACAAAAAAAACAAAACAAACTCTGAGCACAGATTTAATCTTTAAAGTTGTCTGCTTGCAGTTGGTCACATTTGATGAGCCACGTGTCTAAAGTTTCGTGCTTTTAAGTGACTGCCACGTTTAGCAGTACCGTGATCTCCATTTATACACATTCTAACGTTCTGTTGCTAGCTCATTATTTACTGGGGCTCTTTCTGTCAACAGTCAACACAGTCTTAATTACTGCAATGCCGCCTGCAGGGAGTGGCAGGGGAAGCCCCATTTGAAGTCTTGCTGTTTTCACTACTTATGTAAGCAACAAATGTGCAGAGACGTTTGCCAGAAAATATCAAAATGATTACTGTTGTGTCACTTCACACAGCATTGAGAAGCCAAAAAAAAGTTAATCTTTGATCTTTGCAAGAACTTCAAAATATGTACATTAGACTTAAAATGGATCACCCTGAACTGTCAACACATTCAGCTCTTTGCAAAATTGCTTACTTTGAATTATCTCTTCATTTGAAATGTAATTACTTCACAATGATTTATATTCTTAATAGAATTGCTTAATTTTATAGAGGTTTATAAAATTATGAGAGGTATGGAATCATAGAACAGTGTGGAAGCAGGCCATTCTGCCCAACAAGTCCACATCGACCCTCTGAAGAGCATCCCACCCATACCCACCCCCACGATATCCCTGTAACGCTGCATTTCGCATGGCCAATGCACCTAACTTGCACATCTTTCGACTGTAGGAGGAACACTCGCAGATACAGGGGAACATGTAAACTCCACACAGACAATCCAATGGAGGAACGGAACCCAGGTCCCTGGCACTGTGAGGCAGCACTGCTAACCACTGAGCCACCATGTCGCTCTATCGATTGACTATTCACCCCAAGTCTTTTTCCCAGAACAGGGGAGTTCAAAACCAGGCGGCATAGAGTTAAAGTGAGGGGGACAAAATCTAAAATGGATCGGAGGGGCAACTTTTTCATGCAGAGAGGGTGTGTGCATGGAACAAGCTGCCAGAGGAAGTGGTGGAAGCTGGCACAATAGCAAGATTTAAAAGGCATTGGGATGGCCACATGAACAGGAAGGGTTTAAGAAGGAAATGGACCAAATGTTGGTAAAAGGGGCTAGATTAAATTTTGGATCTCAGGTCAGAATGGACGAGTTGGACCAAAGGGTCTGTTTCCATGCCGTACAAGTGAATGACTCTAGCCAATTATTTAAATGTACAAATAGCCAACTATATTTAAGTATATCAACATGTTCCGCCTTTATTAATGACTGGCACAGGCTCCACCAATTTATTTTAATTTAGCTTATTCAGAAACGTTATGTCACATCTCTGCAGCAAGAGGGACTTGAACCATTACTGCTGAGGGCTTCCAGTGTGTGCTGGCCTTTGAAATTCTGCCCTTGCAAATAAATGCACAGAAAGTTATGGGATAGTGGGTATAGAAATAGAAAACGGTGAAGGTTGTGCATCTGCGAAAGGTGGATTGAGAAAAAAAAAAATCCTAATTAACCTGTTCAGATGGGTTATTACATACCTCTGGAGTTGGTGGGACTTGAACCTAGGCCTCTCATTCCAGGGGTACAGACACTATCATTACATCTCAAGAGGGGCCCACACCATCCCTTCTTAACACAGGCAACATTTTCATCTCCCCAGATTACTCCACTTGTCTGAAGACAGTCTGAAATTGGTGTGTGTAGGACTCTACTTCTCTTCATCTTGTCTTCCTTAGGTGCCCAAGTGAGGAGCCTAACCAGCATTACTCCTCAGAGGCCCGTATGCACATGTTCCTCTTAGGAAAACACTGTCAGAATGTAAAAAGCGGCTGATCTCATTTCTCTGGACTAGAGGCTCCAAAGCCAAGTATAAAACCTTAACAATGCTCCAGCTATCGTCAGATAAAGCAGCACAGACCACCATTCTAGCGGTTTGTATGTCCCCAGCCAATATAAACAACTGGAGGTACACACTTCTTTTTTGGTCAAGATTACAGTACTCAGGCAATCAGATTGTTGATTCTGATGATCTTTGAACAAATACAAGGATTCCAATTGGCACCTCTCCACGCACTGAACTTTCAATCAACTGGAACAGTGTGCAAATAGAAAGGAAAAATTCAAAATAATTGGCCAGCATTCAGTCACAATTATGCCAACAGTAGTAGTTCAGGCCCAGTAACTGGTTGTAAAAACAGGCAATATTGGGGAAAAAATACTGGAGATCAGACATCTTACATGGGGAGGGACAGAAAGAGTAACAGAGTTAACATTTCACATGGAAGACTTTTTGTCAACTGCAGTGCTCATGTTGTTTCATTTAGAAGCATCCAGCATTCCTTTTTGTCAGCTTCATATACAATTCTATCAAATAAATTAAAAGTACTGTGCGCATGTTTAGTTTCACCATATTATAATCTTTACATATGGATTTGGATAGACATTCACTTTGCGTCAGAACAATGTTAAGACTGGATGTGACTAATAAAGTGAAAACTGGACTGCAGTTTCCACTGTCTGCACTGTTCCAGTACAAGGTTAGAAGTCACGCGACATCAGGTTACAGTCCAAAAAATTTACTTGAAATCTCAACCTCTCGGAGTAATGCTCCTTCGTCAGGTGGAGAAGTGCTCAAAAACTTGTGATTTCAATTAAACCTGTTGGGCTATACCCAGGTGTCATATGATTTCTGACTGAGCCCACTCCAGTTCTCCATTTCGTGCTTGTCCAGTACAATTTAACTTGCTTTGTTCCTCCACAAACTGCATGCAATCCCTGAGAATCAACATGGAAATCCGCATGAGGTTACCATGTTCGCTCATCGAGCAAAGCCGAAAATGTGTAATTTTAAATCAGCGTCATAGTTACTGCCAGCAACCTCTTTGGCAGAAGTTTAATTTTACAAGCAGGGGATGCTGCATTCCATCACTACTGAAGTTAAAACAATGCTTTTTAAAACCTTTTCTTCCACATCCTTATTTCTCTTTACGTGAATGATCTTATAATTAGTTCTATATCCTCATTTGTAGCGTCTGGCTTAAATTCTGGGTGTTTCAGGTGGGATTGTTCAATCTAATTAGTTGAAGATCACACTGTTGCTGGCTTGTTCACACATTCCACAAACCTGCCACACAGCGTGCCCTTCTGTGAAGGATCTCTGGGAGTTAATGGTTGCTACTCAAATACCTACAGCATGACTGTGGGAATCTGCAAACCGAATGAACAGGAAGCACTACTGCTCCACTTCTGACTACAAATTCTGAGCATTAAATAAACTTGGCAGAAATTCACACCTCCTCCAGTGAAGGCCCTGTAGTTTGGCATGAGATTCAGAAGAACCCTGTGCTCTAACCAACTACTTATATATTTGTAAAAAAATTGCTGTGTATTTTTTCTATTTAATAACAAGACAAATGTTATGTAGTTAACGATTTTGTAAAAGCAGAAAATGACATTAAAAAGTGGTAACCTGTAGTGATTAGAACCAGGTGGATCTTGTTGACTATGAGATCCTTGATTGGCCCAGGGTAACCACCACCCCCCCCCCCCCCCCCCCCCCGCCCCCAATCAAGGGAAATCCTGTCTAACCAATATAAACAGCGGATTTACAGTCTCCTGAGTTCAGTTGACTGGCTACAGCCAGTGTACTATGCACAAGGAAATAAAGGGTGACCTGGCGACGGGATACCGACCTCTGTGCTATGTTTCATCTGAATGTGGCAATTTGGTCTTGACTCACTGCATGCAGTAGCCATGGTGTACAATAACTATTTATAGTTTCTAAGTGAAGGACAGAACAGCAGTGATGATATCAGGCAGAGAGATTTGTACCTATCGCCTGCAGTCAATTTTGCAAAACATTAAAATGGTCAGTGAACTTAAATATGAATTTATTGCAATATCACCACATCATTGCACTCAACACTCAATTGAAGGAACATCACTTGGTGCGTAAGACAAATTAAAGATTTAATGCCACATTTGCACCATCAGTAGAATATATTTCAATGCAAGTCACATGAACCTCCTGATTCTCCTTGCACAACCAAAGCCATAATCTCAGAGCAGTATTTTTTTAAGATTACTTTGGTCAACATTCAATTGCCTGAAAGTCTGGATGATTTGGTTTAACAGTATTGATAAAGTACTGAAATAGAAGTACTATACTGGCTATACCCTGCTGTGCATTTTAAGTGTTTCTCTTTTCTTTTAGAAATGGTATACTAGATTGTTAGTGACTTGACAGCCACACTATAAAATGCACTCTGCAGACTAGAAGACAAAGAACAAAAGAATTCCTGTTGTGTCCCATGGGTCCAGATTTGAACAAGCTCAACAACATTGAAGGTCTATAAGAAAGTTGTGCAGTCAATAGGAACACAAAGCTTCATCACCATTTATGTTAGAATAATGTGCAAACTTTCAGAAATGACAACACAGTCCACTATTATACAAAAAGCATCGAGGGCACAAACTTCAAAACTTTGGTTGTGGAAGGAGAGTCAGGAAGTTCACGCCATATATGCCAGACTAGGATGCTTTTTTTTGTCAGAAGCTTGTCAAATGCTTTCACAAATGGAAAATGTTCCTTTAAAATGTATACCTGCAGATAAAAGTTTCCTATTTACAAGCATAAACAGAGGACAGAGCTGTGGAATTATATACACAGTTGCAAACCCACTGGCCTAACAGTCATGAACAAGAACTGGGGTCTGTCATGAGTTTATTTATTTAACAGGCTGTATTGCCAATTTCACTGTCATTTCAATGGGTAGGTTGTGGTATCTTCACGTTGTAATCTTTTGCCCAGCCCAGCATTAATGATAAACTATCAGTAATTACAGATGTTCCCCTTCAAATGAGTTTAAGGGTGTCATACAGCGATGTCCCTGTAATAACCAGTAAATTACAATGAGGCAACTAGCTTGATTCAGACGCAGTCAGAGAGTCTGGAAAATTATATATAAAAAGTTGTTTTAAGCTTTGATGAAACAATGCTGTTACTCTTAAATTCAATATCGGATTACAGGATATGAAGTTGAAGTTGAAATATGAATTTTGCGCAGGAGCGAGATAAGGCGAGTACATTGGGTGGGAACATGAATTTCATTGTGATGTTTACTTTGCAACTACTAAAAACTTACCAAAAATTACTCAGTTTTTTACATTATAACACAAAGACAGAAAACAATTTTTGAAAGTGTGCATTCATGTGCATTGTTCAGATTTCAGAAATTGCTGACAAATTACTCCAAATTCTGACTAAGTTTCTTAACAAGATAGATCCTATTCCTACGTTAACAGTATTGTAAAGGAAATAAAATCTCAAGGGGAGACATTCATATATAGCTTTAAGAGTCTAAAAGGGATACTACAGAGAAGTTCCATCCTTATGTATCATCTGTTATGATATAATATGGACTTGGTGGTGGAGAAACTGGAGGATCTTAAAAGCTCCTCCTTACTGTCTCAGTAACCACATCTATCATGTCATTGAAACCTGTACCACTGTTAATAACATATATAACTACATCTTATTTAACAGCTTCTTCTCATTAGATTAGCAAGTGGTTTTCTTGTACCACAACAAAGGGGTGCTTGGATTCCTACCATAAAACATGATGTGGTCAACAAACCTATTCCACTGACAGCAATAGTGCAGCAACCTTACACAACATGGTGATCTGCAATGAGAAATAGTTCTCATTTAACACGGGCAGACAAAATTACACAGAAACCCTACAGCGTGGAAACAGGCCACTCAGCCCACCAACTCCACACCGGCCCTCTGAGCAGCATCCCACCCAGATCCATCTCCCTGTAACTCGACACTGCCCATAGCTAACACACCTAACCTTTGGGCAATCTAGCATGGCCAATCCACCTAACCTGCATGTCTTTGAGCTGTGGGAGGAAACCCGAAAACCCAGAGGAAACCCACGCAGACACAGGGAGCACGTGCAAACTCCACACAATTGCCCAGGACTGGAATTGAACCCAGATATCTGGTGCAGAGAGGCAGCAGTCCTAACCACTTTGCCACTGTACTGTTCATACTTACCAGCTCTCCAGTAGGTCAAACCAGGATTTCACCATGTGAGTTAACTTCCTGCAGTACGCAGCAGAAGAGACTCTCTTATTTTCAACACAATTCCTATGGGTTTAGCTAAGATTTGCAACAAAAGAAAATACACAGCAAAGGTTTTCATTCACATGCTTACCTTGATGCAATTAAAAAAACCACCTTCACAAGTATTCAAGGAACAGTTTCAGAACCAGCATGTAAAGATAAGCAGCAAGACTAGATGAAGCCAGCTTTCTCTATGTGACACAAGCATGAAGCACAGAAAAAAAGAGGTCACATTCCACATGGATTACATGCTGAGCATGTAACATGGTAGGTCAAAATGATTTCACATGGAGAATTTTTGCCCAAGTTAAATATGGTCATCCACCACTAAATTATTACAGGCTCCATTTGATCTTCATGAAGCAAGGTTCATATTATTTCCATTCAAGAGAAGACATCACAAAAGAGGCATTTTCTGGACACAACAGAAGCTGTTACATTCATTCTAGGCTGCAAATTTACAGATGAAGATGTACAATGTAGATGTATAGGACATTGGACATGGTAATTATGTGTATACACTACTGTCTATCCATGCCTGTATGGCTGGAAAATCATTAAAGTCCCTAATGAGGTAACAGAATAAATAGACAAATGTTGAAACCTGTTATTCGCCCTTCCGCCCATACTTTTTCTCACCATCTCCTGACCACCTTATTCCTTATTGACTCCTGAGTTTCTCATACACCAAGTTACTAAATTTGCTTCACACTCCTGTCACTCCACACCCTCTGTCAGTCCAACCAACCATGAGCAAAGTCCGAGAAACTGCCAAACTAGTTCATGAAAGGAAGTTATATCATCTGGCTAAGAGCATTATAATTAGGACGAGATATATACTATATGCCAGTATACTATACCGTAGTGATAGGCCAGTCATAGATTTCAACTTCACTTTCCCACCTCCTCTTCATATTCCTGGATACACCGAGAAACCAAAAATCTGCTTCTCTCCACTTTAAAAATAGTCAATAGGAGCATCCACAACCCTCAGTCATACAGAATCCAAGGATTCACAATCCTTCAAGTCAAGAAATTTCTTCTCATCTTAGTCTTAAATGACCAACCCTTTATCTTAAGGCTGTCTCTGTGTGTCTCATATTCTTTGGCCATGCAGGATACATCTTCTCAGCATCCACCCTGCTAAGCACCTTCCAAATAGAACACAGAACATAGAACATTACAGCACAGTACAGGCCCTTCGGCCCTCGATGTTGTGCCGACCTGTCATACCGAGCTCAAGCCCATCTAACCTACACTATTCCATGTACGTCCATATGCTTGTCCAATGACGACTTAAATATACCTAAAGTTGGCGAATCTACTACTGTTGCAGGCAAAGCGTTCCATTCCCTTACTACTTTTTGAGTAAAGAAACTGCCTCTGACATCTGTCCTGTATCTTTCACCCCTCAATTTAAAGCTATGCCCACTCGTGCTCGCCGTCACCATCCTAGGAAAAAGGCTCTCCCTATCCACCCTATCTAACCCGCTGATTATTTTATATGTTTCAATTAAGTCACCTCTCAACCTTCTTCTCTCTAATGAAAACAGCCTCAAGTCCCTCAGCCTTTCCTCGTAAGACCTTCCCTCCATACCAGGCAACATCCTAGTTAATCTCCTCTGCACCCTTTCCAAAGCTTCCACATCCTTTCCATAATGCGGTGACCAGAGCTGTACACAATACTCCAAGTGCGGCCGCACCCGAGTTTTGTACAGCTTCACCTCTTGGTTCCGGAACTCGATCCCTCTATTAATAAAAGCTAAAACACTGTATGCCTTCTTAACAGCCCTGCCAACCTAGGTGGCAACTTTCAAGGATCTGTGTACATGGACACCGAGATCTCTCTGCTCATCTACACTACTAAGAATCTTACCATTAGCCCTGTACTTTGCCTTCCGGTTACTCCTACCAAAATGCATCACCTCACACTTGTCTGCATTAAACTCCATTTGCCACCTCTCAGCCCAGCTCTGCAGCTTATCTATGTCTCGCTGCAACCTACAGCATCCTTCATCACTATCCACAACTCCACCGACCTTAGTGTCGTCTGCAAATTTACTAACCCATCCTTCTACACCCTCATCCAGGTCATTTATAAAAATGACAAACAGCAGTGGACCCAACACTGACCCTTGCGGTACACCACTAGTAACTGGTCTCCAGGATGAACATTTCCCGTCAACTACCACCCTCTGTCCTTCCCTTCACAAAACCGTGCTGACTATCCCTAATCAATTTATTCTTTTCTAGATGATAATAAATCCTATCCCTTATAACCTTTTCCAACACTTTACCAACATCTGAGGTAAGGCTCACTGGTCTATAATTACCAGGGTTGTCTCTACTCTCCTTGAGCAGGGGAACCACATTTGCTATCCTCCAATCATCTGGCACTATTCCTGTAGACAATGACGAGTTAAAGATCAATGCCAAAGGCTCAGCAATCTCCTCCCTGGCTTCCCAGAGGATCTGAGGATAAATCCCATCCAGCCCAGGGGACTTATCTATCTTCACCCTCTGAAGGATTTCTAATACCTCTTCCTTGTGAACCTCAATCCCACCTAGTCTAGTCGCCTGTATCTCAGTATTCTCCTCGACAACATTGTCGTTTTCTAGAGTGAGTACTGTCAAAAAATTTTCATTTAACGCTTCCCCTATCTCATCTGACTCCACAAACAACTTACCACTACTATCCTTGATTGGGCCTAATCTTACTTTCGTCATTCTTTTATTCCTTAAATACCTATAGAAAGCCTTAGGATCAGGGTAAACCCTATCTGCCAACAACTTCTCATGTCTCCTCCTGGCTCTTCTGAGCTCTGTGTTTACGTCTTTCCTGGTTACCTCGTAGCCCTCAAGTGCCCTAACTGAGCTTTCACATCTCATCCTAACATAAGCCTTCTTCTTCCTCTTGACCAGAGATTCCACCTCCTTCGTAAACCACAGCTCCCGCGCTCTACAGCTTCCTCCCTGCCTGACAGGTACAAACTTATCTAGGACACACAGGAGCTTTTCCCTGAATAAGCTCCACATTTCTAATGTGCCCATCCCCTGCAGTTTCCTTCCCCATCCTATGCTCCCTAAATCTTGCCGAATCTCATCGTAACTGCCTTTCCCCCAACTATAACTCTTGCCCAGTGGTACACACCTATCCCTTTCCATCCTAATGTAAACATAACAGAATTGTGATCGCTATCACCAAAGTGCTCACCTACTTCCAAATCTAACACCTGGCCAGGCTCATTACCCAGTACCAAATCTAATGTGGCTTCACCCCTTGTTGGCCTATCTACATACTGTGTCAGGAAGCCCTCCTGCACACACTGGACAAAAACTGACCCATCTACAGTACTCGAACTATAGTGTTTCCAATCAATATTTGGAAAGTTGAAGTCCCCCATGGCAACTACCCTGTCTCTCTCACTCCTATCAAGAATCATCTTTGCTATCCTTTCCTCTACATCTTTGGAGCTATTCGGAGGCCTATAGAAAACTAGCAACAGGGTGACCTCTCCCTTCCTGTTTCTAACCTCAGCCCATACTACCTCAGTTGACGAGTCCCCAAACATCCTTTCTGCAACTGTAATACTGTCCTTGACCAACAATGCCACACCTCCGCCCCTTTTACCATCTTCTCTGTTCTTACTGAAACATCTAAATCCTGGAACCTGCAACAACCATTCCTGTCCCTGCTCTATCCATGTCTCCGAAATGGCCACAACATCGAAGTCCCAGGTACCAGCCCATGCTGCAAGTTCATCCACCTTATTCCGGATGCTCCTGGCATTGAAATAGACACACTTCAAACCAACTTCTTGCTTGCCGGTGCCATCTTGCTTCCCTGAAACTTTATTTCGGACCACCCTACTCTCAACCTTTTCTATAGTCGAACTACAATTTTGGTGCCCATCCCCCTGCTGAATTAGTTTAAACCCACCCGAATAGCCTTAGCAAATTTCCCCCCCCACCCCCCGAGGATGTCGGTACCCCTCTGGTTCAGGTGAAGACCATCTTGCTTGTAGAGGTCCCACCTACCCCAGAAAGAGCCCCAATTATCCAAGAATCCAAAACCCTCCCTCCTGGACCATCCCTGTAGCCACGTGTTCAACTCCTCTCTCTCCCTATTCCTCGCCTCACTAGCACATGGCACGGGCAACAAACCAGAGACAACAACTCTGTTCGTCCTAGCTCTCAGCTTCCATCCTAGCTCCCTGAATTTCTGCCTTAAATCCCCATCTCTCTTCCTACCTATTTCGTTGGTGCCAATGTGGACCATGACTTGGGGCTGCTCCCCGTCCCCCTTAAGGATTCCAAAAACACGATCAGAGACATCACGCAGCCTGGCACCTGGGAGGCAACACACCAGCCGTGAGTCTCTCTCGTCCCCACAGAACCTCCTATCTGTCCCCCTAACTATGGAGTCTCCAGTGACTAATGCTCTGCTCCTCTTCCCCCTTCCCTTCTGAGCAGCAGGGACAGACTCTGTGCCAGAGATCTGTGCCCCACTGCTTTCCCCTGGTAAGTCGTCCCCCCCAGCAGTATCCAAAACGGTATACTTATTGTTGAGGGGAATGGCCACAGGGGATCCCTGCACTGCCTGCCGGTTCCCTTTCCGTCCCCTGACCGTAACCCATCTGCCTTTTTCCTGTACTTGAGGAGTGACTACCTCCCTCTAACTCTACTCAATAACCCCCTCTGCCTCCCGAATGATCTGAAGTTCATCTAGCTCCAGCTCCAGTCCCCTAACGAGGTTTTCGAGGAGCTGGAGTAGAGTGCACTTCCCGCAGATGTAGTCAGCAGGGACACTAGTGGTGACCCTTACCTCCCACGTTCTGCAGGAGGAACATTCAACTGCTCTGACCTCCGCTCCCATTATTCTAAATTCCCAAGACTTAAAAAATAAAGAATAAAAAATAAACTTGTTACCTTACCAATCAGGCACACAGAACCTTTTTTTTTGGTTATAGGAGGAGGATGGCTGGGAGACACTACCCGGGTAGTGTTTCGGGTAACACAACCACACAAATATATTACCTCACTCACTCACCAGTCCAGTGTCGACTCCTGCTCAGCGTACCTCCGCCTATTCATGAGGTAAGCTTTTTAAAGATTCAAAAACATTGATTCACTGGCTTCCCGACAGGCCCCTGGTCCAAGCTCCCGCTCACGCTGCTGCTGCAACCAGTTTAATTGAGATTATCTCTCATTTTCACTAAACTCCAAAAAAAACCAGACACAATTACTCAGCCGCTGATCGTGAGTTAAACCTCTTAAGTTGGGGACTCATTTAGTGAACCTTTGCCATATTACCTTTAATGCAGGTAATACTTCCTTAAGTTGGGGGACCAAAGTTTAACACATTCCAAACACAATCGCACCCAAGACCTGTACAACTGTGGAAAAAGCAATTTATTCTTGTACTCCAATCCCCTTGAAATTAAAGTCAACATGCCAATTACATTGCTAATTCTTACTGTACGTGCATACCAACATTCTGTGCTTCTTGTATGCCAATTGACCTCTGAAACCATTAACATTTATAAGCTTTATACCCTTGAAAAATTCTGGTTTGTGTTCTTAATATGCAAGTACATTAATCCCACGCTTGCTCACAATTCAACCAATTGGCAACCTTGCTGCCCATTCATTTAAAGAAGTGGCAAGATGATATGAGCAGATTATGTTCTTCTCATATTTGGATTTCCATCCAAATACATAATCGCCAGAAGTGTAAATATATTCATCTGAGCTTCTTTACCCAAGTTATTAATATGGACTGTATATAGCAGAGGACCTAACACTGATCCTTGTAACCCATTAGTCACAGCCTGTCACCTTGAAAACATACCATTTTTCTTATTCCCTACTTCTTATTGGTTAGCCACGTCTCTGGTGTATCATCCCCAACTACCTGAGCCCTTATCCAGTTGAACAGCCTTTTGTGTGTCACTCAAATGCCTTTGGGAATGCAATTATTTAACATCACTTGGCCCCTTCTATCGATCCTACTAGTCCATCCAACAAGAAAATTTGTCGAGAATTGTTTTTTATTCATAAAAATTGATCATATTATGATGCCTATCTGAATTTTGAAAACTGCCCTAATACAGGTTTCCAGCATTTTTTGCCTATAACTGTTACCAGGGTCACTGGGTCATAAATTTTCTATTTTCATTTCATGAATATAGAGCTGCATATACTGACTTAAAATCCTCCGGAATCATTGCAGAGCCTCGCACATTTAGAAAATCATTCATTCATTGAGCATTCACATCCCCTGCAATTTTCTCTTTCAGAACACTAGAACGTACACAATTAGAACCTGGGCATTTGTCAGATTGTAGCTCTTTAAATCTCTCCCTTAATATGACTTCACTAAATTCATTTTTTAGCACCCCTATTTCCAGTATATAACTTGCCCTCTACTTTGAAGACAGACATGTAATACATGCTCTATGTCTCTGCCATTTCCCATAACGATTGTTTTCTGATTCTGCATTTGCACCAACGTTAATGAGCTTTCCTTTTATATATTTTTAGAAACCCTTACTGTTTCTATTCACACTGTTGGTTAATTATCCAATTGGTTGGTTAACTAGCCAGCATTCTCCTCACACCTATGTATTAAGTTTAGGATTCTTGTGTCCATCATACCTGCGACATCACAGCTCAAACTCCTCATACCTCATAAGTTTAGATCTACAAAATGAACATTTTTTGTTAAAGAACCTTATTCGTTTTTCTCTGGCCTTCAGGATAGGCCTTGCTGATTAACAAGTGACAGCAAAATGCAGAGAATCGATCACCCTCAAAACGAACTCAACATGTTTGCCTGAGGAGATGTTCTCCTTAGGTCACTTGAAGTAACCTTTCTGAATTTGCTACATATATCTCAGGAGCAGGTAGGAATTGTACACTCCCCAACCTGGATTTCTGGGCCTTCTCGCAATGTATTGTGACTGATTATTACTCGTCCGCAAAAGTCTATAGCTTGTATGTGGCTTGAGATAAGCACGGGAAAAAGCAAGCTGGTAGCCATGAACTCCCACTGCTGATAGGGAGAATGATCCTGCACTATTGGTACAATTCTGCAAAATATGCTGGCTATCTGGCCAAATGACCTAACACGTCCCAAAGAAAATTAAATAGAGCAGGTGAGGTAGACCATACTAACAAAGAGCAGTAATTTCAAAAGATGTGGGGAATTTTACCTTACAATACTCCCACCCTTCTCCGAATACTGTCCAACTACATTAGAACGGCACCGTAAAAATTTTCAATATATTCTAAAGTAAGTCTGTATACAAATTTTACTCACTGGTACACATAGCTGACACTCCAGCACGCTAGTGAGCGAGTACTGCACAGCCAAAAAGTGTTCTTCCAGATAGACACAAAAATATTTCACGATGCTATTTGATTGGGTGCTCTCAACATCCTGACAATTAACTCTTCAACCACAACCCTTAGAAAACAGACAAAGTGGTCACTTATTTCATCATTGTATATGGGAGATTACTGTGTGCAAATTGACTGCTGCACTTAAAATAATAAATAATACTTCAAAAGTATTCTAAACAGTTGTAAACTATTTTGGAAAGTTCTAAAGTCATGAGAGGTATTATATAAATTTAAATATTTTCCAAAAATGAAAACGCATTAGCAAAACATGGAAGATTCTCCAACACAGTTAGATACAAATTGAAACACTCTGAAGATCCCCAGTAATCAATCAGAAAACAAAATTTCCATTAAAGCAGCTCCACTGGCAGTTAACTTTTCACTTGGACAGCAGTGATAGAATACATCATTCTCAAATATCTGGATTCAGTCATGTCCAGACCATGCCCTGACCAAGGAAAAGCCACACAATTTTATACACAGAAGAAAGTAACAGCATCTTGGATTGATCAAACCCTGAAGGGTTCTAGATTAAAGTTCCAAAAGCCACTCATTCATCAGTAGCTAATGTTGCATACTTTCAATCAGTGGGAAGTGGGTTCAATTTTGTACAGCGCAGCTTGTAGCATCATTCAAGTAAATACAGCATCCATCTGGGATCAAGTACTGGGTGCAAGACTACCTCGGGGCAATTATCACATGGGCATTTCGCAACAGCTGTTGTACAACTACATCTGCTGCAAAGTATACTTTAAACTTCAAATTTACTATTCTTTGCAAGGTCTTTGCTGAAATGGAAAACTTCACTGGTATTTAGATCAGTATAATTCAATTCATGCACTGAGACACATGTACACACTGCTGCCTACATCGAGGCTACTTGTGACAGCCTTAGTGCTGAAATTAGCCAGTCAGATGAGTGGGCAACATAGGAAACAAGGAGGGGAGTGAAGAGGGAATGAGACACTCACTGGGAATTGAAGGGGAGTAGACTTATTGAGTAAAAGTTAATTTTGTTGACACTGTTTCACATAAGGGCGCAACTTTAAAAGGAACAAAACTGGGACATCATGTGAGGAATTACAGAGATGGGAAAAACTTGAATATAAAAGATGCTCAGTTTACTTTGCCATTTCTCGAGTTTCTCAGATTCAGTGTGCAGAAATGAGATGTGTCCCTCAATACATCAGAGTGGGCAGGTTGATGACTTGAGTCTACACCATGCAATGTATGGTCACAACTACAGTTTAGGTTGTCTGTCAACTAACAGCTGAAGGAGGACTGAGGCTCTGAAACCGTGTGTTTTCAAATAAACCTGTTGGACTATAACCTGGTGTTATGTGATTTCTAATGCTTAAACTGTGTGGCCTTAACAGCTTCCAAGTGAAGATCCCATGCTACCATTCACCCTCCTCGGTTCGCACACCAGTCCACTGCATCTACACCAGTGTTTTAGATCATGTTTCATTGTCCTGTCAGTTTGCATTCCATGATAATGTCACTGACACATTCAATCTTACAATGCAATGTTAGTCTCATCGACTTCTCATAAAGTAAACAAACCAGTCCTCAGCCAATGATAAAAGCAAGGAGAATGGATTATTTTGAAAGATCAATGTGAGGCTCTCGTGGTGCAGTGAGTGTCCCTATCTCTGAACCAAGATGCCTAGATTCAAGCCCACCTTCTCCAAAGGTATGTAATAACATCTCTGAAGAGGTTGATTTTTTTTTAAAAGAAATTATCAGTCAAGAGTGAACTTTGTAGGGCCAACCATCTTTGGCTGCTTCATCAATGAGCTTCCCATCATAATAGGGTCTGAAGTGAGGATGTTTGCTTTTGATTGCATAATGTTCTGGATCATTTGTGACTCCTCAGATACCAAAGCAGTCCACGATCACAGGCAACAAAACCAGCCCAAATATCCAGGACCAAGCCTGACAAACAGTAAGTAATATCCATGCTACACAATTACCAGGAAAAGACCCTCTTCAAGAAGAAAAGATTGAAACATCAGCCCTCAACCTTACCATCACCAAATACTCCCCTTTCAACTAGATGGTAACCACCGTCCAGATGAGTTTCTTGTCAACCAATTCAATTACTGTGGGCCACAAAAGAAGGTCAGAGGATAGGCACAGTGCAGCAAGTAACTCATCTCCTAACTCCAAAAAGCCTGCCTACCATCTATATGACAAGTAGGAGTTTCATGGAGTAATCCCCACTTGCCTCGATGAGTACAGCTCCAACAACACTCATGAAGCTCAACACTGTTTAAGACTAAGCAGCTCATTTGATTGGCACCTCATCCAAAAACATTCACTCTCTCCACCATAAATGCTCAGAGCAATGGCATGTACTATCTACAAGGTACACTGCAGAAAATCACCAAGGCTCCTAAGCCAGGGTCTTCCAAATTTAGTGACCACTTCCATCTGGGAACATCACCAAATGCAAGTTCCCTTCTAACCCATTCCCCATCCTGATCTGGAAATATAATCATTTAGTGACACTGGGTCAAAATCCTAGACTTCCCGCTCTAGCAACATCGAGGTTCTACCTACAGAAAATAGACCAAAGCAATTGAGGAAAGCTGCTAGCCACCATCTTCTGCAGGGCAACTAGGGACAGGCAGGAAGTGCTGGCCCAGCAATGATGCCCACATCCCAAAAACAAATTAACAGAAATAAACATATTTAATAATCATCATAACAGGAAAAGCTGCCTCTACTAATACTCAGACACCCATCCAGCTTCAAAAAGCTACTGTAACTGAAAAAAACTAGAGGCAACATGGCGGGGCTCGGGGAACAATATATGCAATCCATTGATATGTGGCAAGGAATCCTTGGATGAAAACTGTCTACCTTTTTATAAAAAGCTGCATTTACAGTGTCTTCCATGACCAGATATCTCAACACACTATAGCCAATAAAAGAAATTGTAATAAAAAACAAAAATGCTGGAAAATCTCAGTACGTCTGGCAGTATCTGTGAAGGAAAAATCAGAGTTAACGTTTCGGGTCCAGTCACCCTTCCTCAGAACTGATGGTGGCTGTCAGTTTATACACAGAAATTCGGAGCGGGGGGGGGGGGGGGCGTTCGGGAAAGGGAGTAAAGTTTGGGGCGGCACAGTGGCTCAGTGGTTAGCACTGCAGCCTCACAGCACCAGGGACCCGGGTTTGATTCCAGCCTTGGGGGACTGTCTGTGTGGAGTTTGCACATTCTCCTCGTGTCTGCGTGGGTCTCCCTCCGGGTGCTCCGGTTTCCTCCCACCGTCCAAAGATGTGCAGGCTCGGTGGATCAGCCATGCTATATTGCCCGTAGTGTTCAGGGGTGTGTGGGTTATAGGGGGATGGGTCTGGTTGGATGCTGCAAGGGGCAGTGTGGTCTTGTTGGGCCGAAGGGAGTGTTTCCACACTGTAGGGAATCTAATCTAACAATAGGATTGAGCCTAAAGAGAAAGAAGAGCAGTTGGATAGACAAAGGGTTAATAACAATCAGGCTGGGAGGGTGAATAGTTGTTAATGGGGACTGTTAGTGACTAACAACAGATGGTATCTACTAGCAGGCTATGTGGTAACAAGGCCTGTGTGTAGGGTAGGGGGCTGGGACATGGAAGAGTTTAGGCCTTAAAAATTATTGAACTCAATGTTGAGTCCTGAGTGCTGAAGGGTCCCTAAATGGAAAATGCAGTGTTGCTCTAACTTGCGTCCAGTTTTGCACAAACACTGCAGAAAGCCAGAGACAGGTGTCGGCCAGGGAACAGAGTGGTGCATTAAAGTGGCACATAACGGGTAGTTCAGGGTCCTTTTCTTTTGTGGGCAGAATGCAGATGTTCTGCGAAGTGGTCAGCCAGTCTACGCTTCATTTCCCCAGTGTAGAGGAGACCACATAGTGAGCAACGAATGCAGTAGACTAGATTGAGGGAAGTGCAGGTGAAGTGTTGCGTCACCTGGAAGATGTGTTTGGGCCCTTAGATACTGGGGAGGGAGGAGGTAAATGAGCAGGGGGTGTACCTTCGCCGGTTATAGGGAAAGGTGCCTTGGGCTGGGTTGGGGGGTGGGGGGGGTAGATATTGCGAGTGAGGGAAGTGCGAACCAGAGAGTGGCCCAGAGGAAATGGTCCCTGCAGAAGGCAGACCAGGGAGAGGAGGGGAATACATGTCTGGTGGTGGCATCTTGCTGGCGGTGGTGGAAATGGCACCTGATGATCTTCTGGATGTGGATGCTGGTGGGATGATCAGTAAGGACAAGATCATTGTGCAGGTAAGAAGGCAGTCAATTTGCACACTGAAGCCATATAGAGCAATGTGATAATGACAAGATAATCTGCTTTTGTGATGGCAAATGTGGGAACAACATTGGTGCCAGGACACCAGAGGTAACTCTCACATTATTCTCTGAGATACCGATGTGGGATCTTTGACATCCATCTGAGTGGACAGATGAGGCCTCAGCTTAGCTGTTTACCTGAACGAAAACACCTGAAATGCGGTGCTACCTCTGTGCTACCCCTCATCAGGGCATTTTCAGGAGGTGCACATCCTGAAGCACTGAAAGTCAGTCAGTCAACAGACCTTGCTGCAAAGATACTGCTACAGAAAGAAAAGCTGAACAACACAAATAAAAACAATGACAAAGATCTAGCAAATTCTGCAATAGGATTTTCACCTTTCTTGACGTTAGAGTCACTCAAGTACCAGTTAGACAGCATCCTGGCACCTACATTGGTTGATGCCATCAGGCAGGCTAAGCAATGCATTACATTGAAGAATGCTGAAGACAGAATACCAGGAAGGGGAAAAAAAAAGTGGCTTAATCATCTACATTTTACCATTTTTTTTAAAAGCAAAACCAAAGGCTATGACATAGACATTGGATTGAGGGAAAGGTAGAAATTTTGAAGAAACTTTTAAAAATTAGTAATATTTTTTGACAATCTACTGTCAGGGAATGGAAAAATTAGACATCCCATAAGTAGAAGACTTATTTTTCAGGCCTTGAGGAGTTGTACAGAATAATTATGTAATAGCATACCACTCAAACAATACAATTATTTGAGATGCAATAAGAAGCCTCTTCTAGTGGCAAGTATAATGTCTCAAAAATGAAATGTCATGTCAAAATAATAATTTCTAATTGATTCCCTTCTGTGAGGCTTCAAAAGTTGTCCCTTAGGAATAATGGAAGAATTACTGACAACAGCCTCCAGATTTGTACTTCTAAGATGCATCAGAGGGTACCAGAAACTGTTGTCAATTTCACAAACTAACAAGAGGGAATGCTAACAGTTTCACCATTATTGTAACTACAAAATCTGAGCCACTACACAACAGCATGCATCAGAGGCAGCCACCTTCCCACCTTCCAAGTCTGTGCTGCTCTCTCCCCGCCACTTCCTTTTTGTCTTTCTCTTTCCTATCATCCTCACAAGCAGAATGGAGGCTGCGGTTCTAAATAGCAGAAAGGAGACCAAGTGTGTCTGGACATCATAACAGCATGGGTATTGCACATACAAGAACCATGCAGACATGGACTGTTTACCCCATCCTATTGGGCTAGAGGGACTGTATGCCCAGGAAAATCTGTCAGAATCAGATGTGGTGTGATTTTCAAAGAGTTCATCTCATCCCACTCAATCTGAGGAAAGTCAGTATTGGAAACAGCCTTATTAGATCCATCGGTATTCATCTTAGCAGCTCTGTGCAAATCCTATTTCCATACTTGTCCCTCAAGGAGGCAGCACGGTGGTTAGCACTGCTGCCTCATGGCGCCAGGAACCCAGGCTCAATTCCACCCCTGCGTAACTGTCTATGCAGAATTTGCGTGTTCTCCTAGTGTCTGCGTGGGTTTCTGCCAGGTGCTCAGGTTTCCTCCCACAGGCCATGCTAAATTGCCCATAGTATCCAGAGGTGTGGGAGGTTAGGTGGGTTGGCCCTGGGGAATGCAAGGATACAAGGATAATATTTTGCAGGGTGGGTAGGATGCTGAGATAACAAGGTATAGAGCTGGATGAACACTGCAGGCCGAGGAGCAGGAAGGCCGACTTTTCAGGCCTAGATCCTTCTTCAGAAAATGGAGATTTTTTGAAGAAGGGTCTAGGCCAAAAACGTCAGCCTTCCTGCTCCTCTGATGCTGCTTGACCTGCTATGTTCATCCAGCTCTACACCTTGTTATCTCAGTCTCCTGCATCTGCAGCTCCTGCTATCTCTGGGTAGGATGCTCTTCAGAGTGTCGGTGTGGACAGAAAGTGCAAACGGCCTGCTTTGACACTGTAGAAATTAAACAAAAAACAAACCAAACAAACGCTGCCACAACATTCGAAGCTTCCCAGCCCTACCTTTGTAAGAAATTGCTCAAGTTCCAAGTGCCATTTTACTGACTCAAATTTTAATCCAAAGAGTCTATATTTGTCATTATCGATTACCATCTATTTTGCTCTGCCGCAACAGGACAGATAATGTATAGTCCATTGTCTCAGCCTGTTCCTGCCCCACCGAACTCATCTCCACCTATCTGGACTCCATTTTCTCCCCTTTGGTCCAGGAACTCCCTACCTACGTACGTGACACCACCCACGCCCTCCACCTCCCCCAGGACTTCCGATTCCCTGGCCCCCAACAGCTCATTTTCACCATGGATGTCCAGTCCCTATACACCTGTATTCCTCATGCAGATGGCCTCAAGGCCCTCCGCTTCTTCCTGTCCCGCAGGCCAGACCAGTCCCCCTCCACCGACACCCTCATCCGCCTAGCCAAACTCGTCCTCACCCTCAACAACTTCTCTTTCGATTCCTCCCACTTCCTACAGACAAAAGGGGGTGGCCATGGGCACCGACATGGGCCCCAGATATGCCTGCCTCTTTGTAGGTCGCATGGAACAGTCCCTCTTCTGCACCGACACAGGCCCCAAACCCCACCTCTTCCTCCGTTACATTGATGACTGTATCGGCGCCGCCTCTTGCTCCCCAGAGGAGCTTGAATAGTTCATCCACTTCACCAACACCTTCCACGCCAACCTTCAGTTCAGCTGGGCCATCACCAGCACATCCCTCACCTTCCTGGACCTCTCAGTCTCCATCTCAGGCAACCAGCTTGTAACTGATGTCCACTTCAAGCCCACCAACTCCCACAGCTACCTAGAATACACCTCCTCCCACCCCACCCTCCTGCAAAAATTCCATCCCCTATTCCCAATTCCACCGCCTCCACGGCATCTGCTCTCACGATGAGGCATTCCACTCCCGCACGTCCCAGATGTTCAAGTTCTTCAAGGACCGCAACTTTCCCCCCACAGTGGTCGAGAACGCCCTTGGCCGCGTCTCCCGCAACACATCCCTCACACCCCGCCCCCGCCACAACCGCCCAAAGAGGATCCCCCTCGTTCTCACACACCACCCCACCAACCTCCGGATACAACGCATCATCCTCCGACACTTCCGCCATCTACAATCCGACCCCACCACCCAAGACATTTTTCCATCCCCACCCTTGTCTGCTTTCCGGAGAGACCACTCTCTCCGTGACTCCCTTGTTCGCTCCACACTGCCCTCCAACTCCACCACACCCGGCACCTTCCCCTGCAACCGCAGGAAGTGCTACACTTGCCCCTATACCTCCTCCCTCACCCCCATCCCAGGCCCCAAGATGACTTTCCATATTAAGCAGAGGTTCACCTGCACATCTGCCAATGTGGTATACAGTATCCATTGTACCCGGTGTGGCTTCCCCTACATCGGGGAAACCAAGTGGAGGCTTGGGGACCGCTTTGCAGAACACCTTCGCTCGGTTCGCAATAAACAACTGCACCTCCCAGTCGCAAACCATTTCAACTCCCCCTCCCATTCTTTAGATGACATGTCCATCATGGGCCTCCTGCAGTGCCACAATGATGCCACCCGAAGGTTGCAGGAACAGCAACTCATATTCCGCCTGGGAACCCTGCAGCCCAATGGCATCAATGTGGACTTCACCAGCTTCAAAATCTCCCCTTCCCCCACCCCATCCCAAAACCAGCCCAGTTCGTCCCCTCCCCCCACTGCACCACACAACCAGCCCAGCTCTTCCCCTCCACCCACTGCATCCCAAAACCAGTCCAACCTGTCTCTGCCGCCCTAACCTGTTCTTCCTCTCATCCATCCCTTCCTCCCACCCCAAGCCACACCCCCATCTACCTACTAACCTCATCCCACCTCCTTGTCCTGTCCGTCTTCCCTGGACTGACCTATCCCCTCCATCTCCTATCTCCACCTATACTCTCCTCTCCACCTATCTTCTTTTCTCTCCATCTTCGGTCCGCCTCCCCCTCTCTCCCTATTTATTCCAGAACCCTCACCCCATTCCCCTCTCTGATGAAGGGTCTAGGCCCGAAACGTCAGCTTTTGTGCTCCTGAGATGCTGCTGGGCCCGCTGTGCTCATCCAGCCTCACATTTTATTATCTTGGATAATGTATAGTTGCTGAGATCTACAACTGTCAAGTTTATTTTAATGAGATAGTTCAAAGGTAACTGTTTTCAGAAAAATATAATATTGAAGAAAACAGCTGCAAAGGTCAATGCTGAAAAATGTAAGGCAGCTGAGATGACCCACAGTAGAAACATAAGAAGCAAAAACAAACTACTGGCCCCCACCTTTCATTTACACATAGGAAGGAAAGTATTAAATAATGGTAGTAATTATAGTCTGCAACCTTGCTTTGTCTTTGTTTAAAAAGAAACAAAATAGAATTTAAATATTAAAAGAAAAATCTAGCATAGAAACACTATGTAGATTGGAAAGAAAGAAAACAAGACCTGCCCTCAAACATGGTGCGTGTAAAAGTGTTGAAAGAATGGATAAAGCACTCCTGTATAAGTTTAATAAATAATTACTTATCAAAATATACATTCCAGCTTGTGTGCAACTTTTAACTATGGCTCCACTTACAACCATTGTTGACGGTAATGAGCAATAAATCGCAACAGGTACACGGCGATTAATGGCAGAACTGCAATTTGCAAATACTCTGAAATGAGCAGCAATGCACTACAAGTTGAGTCTGATGCTAAGTAACAAGCCCTCGAGGCATTTGTGATCCAATTCCCAAAGCAATAATTTGTCAAGGTAGTAAAGGTTGAATTTCTTGGACAGGAATTTTAACACAGAGGGCTGAAAATGCTTGTGTTTGAAACACACACCAATTGCTCTTCATAAACCAGCTCCAGCTATTGGGTGTAAAGAGGAAGAAACCCCATGTGATATGGCCTGAGAGCTGAATCTGGTCCATGATCTCCTTCAGTCTGGCCTGCAGATCCTGTTGCTCCAGTTACTCATTGATTCCCACTCTCAGTCTTACGAGCTAGTGAAACTGCTTCACGACATCTCTGCTTAGAACAAGTGAGGGAATCGTACCTTTGTAATTAGTTAGTCAGGAAGTGATTTTCAAACATTGAATATTTAAACTGGAAAAGCCAAAAAATCTATAGTACTAGCATTCCAATTTTAGAGCTGAAAGTTCAGGGTACAAACTCAACTCTGGACAGCCTCACACACTACACAAAGATGCAGCAGGAAAAGCGCATCCTTACCCCACAAAATCCCCAAATTACTCAAAAATTCACTCACGGGAGTAACCAGAAAAAAGTCACTTCACAAATAGAATTGAAGAAAATGGAGAGAAACTGCTCTGCCAATCACAGGGTGGACTCTGTACTTGCTGCTAGCTAGGCTCACTACTATAACCAATAGCTCTCAGTTTGAATTCCACCAGCACTACTGTGCTCCACACCTTATTACAGCCTTGGTCCAAACACTGATTAAAAACTGAACTCTAGAGGTGATAAGCGAGCAATTGCCCTTCAGGCTTACATTTGACCCAACAGTGTTGAAGAGCTTGAACTAAGAGAAAACTGATCATTGGTTGCAAACACACCTAGCACAATGGAAGATGGCTGCAGTTTTGCCGGTGAATAATTTGAATTCAAGGACATCATTGCAGGTTAACAAAGTGTGGAGCTGGATGAACACAGCAGGCCAAGCAGCATCTCAGGAGCACAAAAGCTGATGTTTCGGGCCTAGACCCATCCTCTCTGATGAAGGGTCTAGGCCCGAAACGTCAGCTTTTGTGCTCCTGCGATGCTGCTTGGCCTACTGTGTTCATCCAGCTCCACACTTTGTTATCTTGGATTCTCCAGCATCTGCAGTTCCCATTATCACTGATACAATCATTGCAGGTGTTTGTTAGGGTAGTGACATAGACCAAAGGGTCTTCAGCTCCTTCATCAGCGACCTTGCCTCAGTATCACAGGGCTAGAGTTGTGAAGTAGTGTCCTACCAGATTCCAAAACATTAACCTTTTCTCTTTCCAGAGATGCTGTCAGGTCAACTGAGTTTCTTCATCATGTTTATTTTAATGTCAAAGAGGAGATGCTCACTGATGGCTGCACAATTCACAACAATTTCAATACTGAACCAACCAATGTCCATAATTAGCAAGATGTGAACGACATTCAGATTTTCACACAGAAGTCTAACACTTACTCGTTCACCTCATGAAAGGTGCATTCGGGGCATTGAACAGTGAAGAGAGAGAAGTAACATTTTACTTGTACTTTCAATCTAGCCTGCTGTATTCACAGCTCCTTTGCTGTGGCAACACCAAATGTAGACTGAGTGACCATTTTGCAGAATACCTCTGCTCTGTTCATGGGGACGACTGGTCACATTCCAGTTCCTTTAAATTTCAATAATACACTTAATTTCCATCCTGGGTGTGTAATAGAGTATTTCAATGAAATACAACAGAAGCTTCATAGAATAGAACTTTAGAATCCCTCCAGTGTGGAAGCAGGCCATCTGGACCAGAGGTCACACTGACCTTCTGAAGAGCATCCAACTGAGACCCACCCCATCCCTGTAACCCTGCATGTTCCATGCTAACCCCACCTAGTCTGCACACCCCTAGGCATTGTGGGCAATTTCCCATGGCCAATCCATGTAATATGCACATATTTGGACTGTGGGAGGAAACTGGAGTACACAAAGGAAATCCACGCAGACACAGGGAGAATATGCAAACTCCACACTGCATTCTGCAAAATGGTCACTCAGTCTACATTTGGTGTTGCCACAGCAAAGGAGCTGTGAATACAGCAGGCTAGATTGAAAGTACAAGTAAAATGTTACTTCTCTCTCTTCACTGTTCAAGGACCCAAACACACCTTCCATGAGGTGAATGAGTAAGTTACCCAAGGGTAGAATCAAACCTGGGTCCCTGGTGCTGAGAGGCAGCAGTGCTAATCACTGAGTCACCATACCCTAAAGATGGCAATTACCTTCACCAAAAGGACATTGGTGAACCCAGATAGATTTTGAGAAACATTAGACTCTTAATTCCAGATTTTTATTGAATTCAAATTCCACCATCTGCCTCTGCAGGTTTTGAACCAGAGTCACCAGAACATTAGGGCACGGTGGCTCAGTGGTTAGCACTGCAGCCTCAGAGCGCCAGGGACCCTGGTTCGATTCCAGCCTCAGGCGACAGTCTGTGTGTAGTTTGCACATTCTCCCAGTGTCTGCGTGGGTTTCCTCTGGGTGCGCTGGCTTCCTCCCACAGTCCAAAGATGTGCAGGCTGGGTGGACTGGCCATGCTAAATTGCCCATAGTGTTCAGGTGGGTTATGGGGGGGATGGGTCTGGGTGGGATGCTTCAAGCTGCTGTGTGGACTTGTTGGGCCTAAGGGCCTGTTTCCACACTGTAGGGAATCTAATCTAATCTAATTACCTGGATCTCTGGATTAACAGGCCAGTGATTATGCCACTATACCATCCCCCCACCCTCACAGCTAAGGAAACAATATCTCATCTTCCACTTAGGCACTTCACATCTTATTGGACCTCAACATCGAATTCCATCACACTTGGAAACTCTGCATCCCAATGGTCTTAATGTGGACTTTACAAACTTCAAAATCTCTCTAACCCCAACCTCATCCCAAAACCAGCCATCTCGTCCTCCCCTTCTCGACCTGTCTTTCTTTTCTCCTTCCTATCTGCTCCTCCCACCTCACTGACCAAATCCCACTCCCACTTCCTACCTACACTCACCTTTACTGGCTTCATCCCCAACAAGTCAAGGAGGCGGTCTTCTCTCCATCCATCTGCTCCTCTATCCACCTATCATTGCTCCCTCCTCTCTATTAATTTCAGAGCCACCTTCCCCTCCCCCATTTCTAAAGAAGGGTCCAGACGCAAAACATCAGCTTTCCTGCTCCTCTGATGCTGTTTGGCTTGCTGTGTTCATCCAGCTCTACACCTTTTTATCTCAATTCTACATTTTCCTCCTACTCCCACAACCACCAACCCCAATCACCTACCTGCCACACACACACACGTGCATGTCCTTCTGGCACAATGCACTAATTTTCTCATTTTCATGCTTTCATTTACACCTATTTTGCATTTCAATATCTCCTTCATCACCATTAGCAACTCCTCTACTTTTGCTCTGGACACCTTCAATCTGTTCCACTCACAACTCCTTACAATTTGCCAAATGCACAAGATCCATTATTGGCCTATCCCATTCAGTTCCGAATTGAAATGTTACTCTCTCTACAGATGCCAAAGACTTGGAATTTCTCCAGCACTGACCTGTTTTATTCAAGTTTCAGATCATAAGTGGGAAGCAAAATTCAAATGACATATGGGCCATGGCAATGACCATCTTCAACACAAGAGAATCTAACCATTTGAAGCATCTATTCTAAAGCACTTATTTCTTCCTTTACTGCTTGGCATGGCGTAACATCACAGTTATCCCCCAAATGATGTATAAAAGTATATTTACATGTTCAGCTTCTAAGTTAATATCCAATTTGGAATGTGCTCTGTAACTCAGGAGGGTGCATCTCCAAAATGTACAGTTCAGTGCTCTAGTTAGTCCATTTCTAAAATTTAGACATTTTTGGAAATATTATTTTTGATGCCATAGCTGCCTAATATGATTATTGCTGTTTAAATAACTTCACTTTCACGATAATAGCAGTTCTGCTGTTCTTTACTACTGTAAAATGTTTTTCCCAATGTTGCATATTGAAGATTTATGCCTTCTCCTTTTCCTCATCTAACTACAGGTGTTCTTTGTGATTAGCAAGATATAGTTTACAGTTTATTAGTAACCAATTACAGATGATGTAAAGCCAATGGCAAAATTCAGACCACAGCTACAAATTTACTGTCTAGCTGAGCTCATTTGTTTATCTTGCATGTGAAGACTTGGATTGTGAGCAAACCTGGTTTAAGCTTATACTTAACAATGAGTTGCATGGGATTTCCAGAGTAAGAGCAATTTACTCAAAGAGAAGCTTATTGAGAGGAAAACTGCCCAATGCACACTATTACATTTCAGGTGTTATGAGTTATTTTGCTTCAATTTTTTTTTTTTACAGGATTTAAGCCGAATCCATCACTGGCTTGCACTGATAAGCTAAGAACTTAAATGTAAAACATCAAAGTTAATTTAAGTTAAATTCTTTTTTCTTAAAAAGGAAAATCTTCTTCAATCAGTCTTCAAGTACGCCAAGCTAGGATTTGAGGCAGCTCAGAGAGAAACCATTCATCCATCATTCTGACTCTAAGACAACAATCCTAGAAGTACCACTTCTACATATGATGTCTATACCCATTTCTAAAATTTTAAATATGCTTATCCAAGAACAAAAATATCTCATTTCTGACTTGGAGACAGAAAAACTGTAGATGCTGGAATCCAAAGGAGACAAACAGGAGACTGAAAGAACACAGCGAGCCAGGCAACAGATAGAGGAAAGGAGAAGTCAACATTTCATATATTAGAGATAATGGGAACTGCAGATGCTGGAGAATTCCAAGATAATAAAATGTGAGGCTGGATGAACACAGCAGGCCAAGCAGCATCTCAGGAGCACAAAAGCTGACGTTTCGGGCCTAGACCCTACCCTTCTTCAATCCCAAGGAAACGTAATAACCAAAACACTGACTGTGTTCTTCCAGCCTCTTGTTTATCTATCTTCATTTCTGACTACCTGCTTTAGAATGTTATTATCATTACTCAATCTGTATAATCATTTCCCGATCAGCACCAATACATAAAATATTAAAAGGTCTTGTTGTTGTAGTAATCTTTCCCTCTTCTGCATGAAATCTGCCTTATTTTTGCTTTCAGGAAAATATCTTTGGTCTTTTTAATTCTATTTTAAGGCACTTGTATCAATGAACATTATGGTGGTGTTGAAATTAGTCATGAATACTCCTGCGAGTGAACAACAGCTCACACTGTTTTGGCATGGAGGATAAATTGCAAAAGGAAAGATTCTAGAATCACTGAGTGAATTTAGTTCCCTTCTTGACACTGCTTAACCAAGTAGATGCAGTGCTTAGAACCTGTTCTCCCAGGATTATAAACTAGAAATTCAACAAAAATTGAGTTATGGGCCAACTGAGGATAGTCTTTCCAAAGTCAGCCAGCTCAAGGCTGGTTGAAGGTAATTCCAAAGATGGGGAGGGAAGGTGAGCACACACCAGACGCCCTGTAACAGACAGGAGGTGGAATAACTTTTTCCCTTTACTCCTCACCACTCAGCTGCCAACAGGATGTATATGAAAAAGAGGGAGGGAGTTTCGAACCAACACGTAGTTGTGATTTTCAGTAATGGACACAAAGGTTATAAATCGGAAGAGGCAGTAATGCTTATGTAGTGCTTTGATACAAACATGATTACATTCACTCACTCCCTCACGCAAGCAGAGGAACACAATCAAAAGTGATGATGGGTTCTATCAGCAAAGTATGCATTTTGGTTATTAGCAGAAATACCAATAGTAAATAAGATGCACAGGATCTCAGGCTTTTAAAGATGTGCATAGTGCAGGCCTGGATAGGTTTTACATCTGGGAAGTTGAAAGCTTCTGGATTTCCAGATTAAGTTTGAGGCTAATATTTTCAGGTGAAACAAACTAATCTCCCTCACCCTGCCTGGATTGACTCTATCCAAAAGAGTTCTGTCCATTTGGCTGGAGTGGTTCGCTCTTTTGCCTTGTTTGTTTCTGGGCTGACTGGCTTTCTCCTGGTTCATTGGGCATTACGATTTTTCTTAATATCTGCAGCCAGATTTTGGTCAAATGACTACTACTTCACCAAAATCATTTAATCAAAAGTCATTAACATATATTGGTTTCTCATATCTACTTTTAAGTTTTGATGCTTGACGGTCACTTTGGGTGAAAATAAATTGCCTCTTTGCCGTGTCGCTCTTTCACCTCTGTATTTAAAAATGTCCAACCCTCTCTCTACACACACAAGCATGTAGCTTGAGCCAGTCAGCCCACAGCACCCTTGGAGAGTAAAAAAGTAGTATTGCACACTGCTCCCTGCTTCCATTTTCACATTGGTTAAAGAAAATTTAAGTCTTCTTTTAGCAGCCTCTAGCAGAGTCCTTTAAGACCCAGCACGGACTCAAAAACTTGATCACACACTGCTCAGTTGTGTCCAGTTGGAGTGAAATTTCCCTCTCCATGAAAAAAAAGGGCAAAATACCTGATTTGCACAGGTAATAAACTTGTAACAAGACTGAACATTTTGGACATCCTGGGGTGGGGGGTTGGTGGTGGATAAGCATAGGACAGTTTCATGCTCCTTGGTTGGGTGTGACATGACAAAATGTACCGACCAACACCTGTTTTGTACCACAAAGATGTTGGCTCTCAACTAATCTGGTGCCAGTTTGGCAGTGGGAGCCTAGAGCAGGCTCTGGTCCCATAAACAATCTATTGAAGAGGCCGGATGCCTGCTGGAGGCAGGTTTCCTTGTACGTTTGGCAATCAGCATCCAATAGTTTGGCAGACGATGGACTTCTGGTGGAGACTGTGCCTAGGACGAGGAGGAGTGAGGCATATCCATCTCTCTCTCTCTCTCTCTCTCTCTCTCCACACCATGTTTCCCCTCCCAACGATGACTTCGTTTTTAATAAAAATCAGCTCATCACCCCAATTTTACTTTGTTCAAAAAGTACACCCCCTGCAGTGCAAAGCGCCACTTAAACTGAAAAGCAGTATTCAGGAACTGCCAACACTTCCAAAATTCTACAAATTCTGCTAATGGGTACATGGAAACAAAAGTCTCTTTAAAAGTGCTTACGCTGATAACAATGTGATTGATTTAGAATGAGTGAAACTACACTGAAATGCAGGGTTAATGCCACCTTATTTTTGAAAATAATTCTGTTTCATTTCAGTAAAATACAGTAATGCTACTCCATGCTGTAGTCTAATTTAAAGACCAACACCACTCCTGTCCAACAAAGAATCCCCCAGGAAAATCTATTAAAGGAACTCGCTTGAAGCAAGTGACAGTGAACAGATGTAAAATGTGGGTTTCTTTTTGCGCACCCCCCCCCCCCCCCCACCTTGCCTTTCATATGAGAGCAAAGGGAAAATCATATTCCTTTGAGCAGGTGCTCCACAGTAGCACAGGCCAAATCTAGTCAATGATGTATCTTACAGGCTGTCAGGATGTGAGGAGTCAACCTGAAGAACTTCAGCTTATTTCTAACTGCAGAACGAATATGTTGCCTTTAACACCACCAATTGCATATAATCCAATTTGCTTTGTAGAACAACTTTGAAAAGGAAGTAGATATCCAGATATAGATGCATAGTCAGGCCAATAGAAACATACAAAATAGGAGTGGGCCATTTGAACCTTCAAGCATGCTCTACCATTCAATAGCAGAGTGGCTGATCATCCATCTTAGCACCCAGTTCCCATTTTCACCCCTTATCTATTTCTGTCTCTAGCCCTAACAGCATTACCTAATTCCTTCTTGAAAGTACCCGATGATTTGGCACCGATTGCCTACTGTGGAAGAAAATCCCACAGGCTCACCAATCACTGCGGAAAGAAATTTCTCATCTCAATTGTAAATGCCCATCACATATCTTTAAACCGTGACACTTGGTTCTGGGACTCCCTGGTCATTGGAGTCAGTGGTTCCCAGGAATCAGTTTGATAGATCCTCATGACACTTCCTCCATAGCCAGAACATCCTTCTTCAGCTAAGGAAATCAAAACACCAAACACTATAGATGCATTCTCACCAAGGCCCTATACAATTGCAGCAAGACAGCCCTATTCCTGTTCTTGAATCTCTCACGATGAAGTCCAAGATACCATTCACCTTCTTCACTGCCTGCTTAATTTCAGCAACAGGTGTACGATGACACCCAGATCTCACTGCCCCTCCCCCTTTCCCAGTCCGTCTCAATTCAGCTAGGTGATCTGCTTTCCTGATTTTGCTGCAGAAGTGGATAACTACATTTTATCTGCCATGCATGTGCCCACTCTTTAGCTTGTTCAAATCATGCTGAAGCATTCTAAATCCTCCTCACAGTTCACCTCCCCCCCACCCAACTTTGTGTCAGTCACATACCTGGAGATATTAACTTCAAGGAGGGAACTAAATCTATGAATATACACAGTGAAAAATTGGGGTACAAGCACAAATCCCTTTGATACCCTCAGTCACTGCCTGCAAATAAAATCTCTAGTTTGTTAGCTTCCTGCCAGCCAGTTCTCTATCCACAGCAGCACACTACCTCCCGTCTCATACACTTTAATACGTTACATGATAAAACATGTGGGACCTTATCAAAAGCTTTCTGAAAGGTCAAGTAAATGACTGGCTCCCCTTATCAATTCTTCTATTTACATTCTCAAAAATCTCACTGGATATTACAAGCATGATTTCACTTCCATAAATTCATGGCAATTCTGCCCGATCCTGCTACTATTAAGCGCTTCGCTATTCTATCTTCTTTTAAAACAAGCTCCCACAGCTGATATCTCAATAAACAGTTAATAATTCCCCATTTTCTCTCGATGTCATTTTCATAAATCATGGGGCTCCATCAGCCACTTTCCAATCCATATGAAAGGTTGCAGAGTCTAAGAAATCCTGTAAGATAACAACATTGCATCCACTATTTCTAGCAGCATTTCTTTAAATACTCTGGAATGTGATTAGTTGGACCTTATCAGCCTGTAATTCCATCAATCTCTCCAATACCATTTCCTTAGCAATGCTGATTTCCTTCAGTTTCTTCCTTTCTCTGGACCCTGCATTTGCCAATATTTTTGGCACGTTACTTGGGTCCTTCTTTGTCAAGGTAGAACCAAATTCTGTGTTGCTCTCTGATGAAGGGTCTAGGCCCGAAACGTCAGCTTTTGTGCTCCTGAGATGCTGCTTGGCCTGCTGTGTTCATCCAGCCTCACATTTTATTATCTTGGAATTCTCCAGCATCTGCAGTTCCCATTGTCTCTGTGTTTAATTAGTCGGCCATCTCATAGTTCCCACATTATAAACTTCCCATTTCTGCTTGTAAGGGAGCCGCATTTATCTTAAATAATCTTTATTTCTTCACATTCCTATAGAAGCTTTTGTAATCAATCAGTTTCAATGTACCCCGCAGGCTCAGACTTGTACTCTATTATCCCTTCTTAATCACTTTGTCCTTCTTTGCTGAAACCAGAACTGCTCCCATTCCTTGATTTGGCTGTTTCTTTAGCCAATTTGTAAGCCCCTCCCTTGGATCTAATGTTATCTCTCATTTCCCCTGTTAGCCATGGTCGGGTCACCGTTCCCTTTTAGTTTATGTGCCAGGAAGAAATGAATGATTGTTGTAGTAAGCTTGAAATATTTGCCATTGTCTATCCATCATCGTCCTTTTAAGCATACCAGCAATAGTTTCTTTTAGTTAAATTCAAGCTCCTAGATTCCGAATCAATTATGTCACTCTCCATATTAAAAACGAATCATATTATGGTCACTCTTCCCCAAGGTGCCTAACACAACTAGACTGTCAAATATTCCTTTCTAATTACGCAGTATCCGGCCTAGGATAGCCTAATTTCTAGCTGGTTCTTCAACATAGTTATTCTGAAAACCAAGATAATAAAATGTGAGGCTGGATGAACACAGCAGGCCCAGGTGCATTGCGGGAGCACAAAAGCTGACCTTTCGGGCCTAGACCCATCAGAGAGGGGGGGAGGCGGACCGAAGACGGAGAGAAAAGAAGATAGGTGGAGAGGAGAGTACAGGAGGGGAGGTAGGGAGGGGATAGGTCAATCCAGGGAAGACGGACAGGTCAAGGAGGTGGGATGAGGTTAGTAGGTAGGAGATGGAGGTGCGGCTTGGAGTGGGAGGAAGGGATGGGTGAGAGGAAGAACAGGTTAGGGAGGCAGAGACAGGCTGAACTGGTTTTGGGATGCAGTGGGTGGAGGGGAAGAACTGGGCTGGTTGTGGGATGCGGTGGGGGGGGGAAGGGGAGATTTTGAAGCTGGTGAAGTCCACATCGATACCATTGGGCTGCAGGGTTCCCAAGCGGAATATGAGTTGCTGTTCCTGCAACCTTCGGATGGCATCATTGTGGCACTGCAGGAGGCCCATGATGGACATGTCATCTAAAGAATGGGAGGGGGAGTGGAAATGGTTTGCGACTGGGAGGTGCACTTGTTTATTGCAAACCGAGCGGAGGTGTTCTGCAAAGTGGTCCCCAATCCTCCGCTTGGTTTCCCCAACGTAGAGGAAGGCACACCGGGTACAATGGATACAGTATACCACATTGACAGATGTGCAGGTGAACCTCTGCTTAATGTGGAAAGTCATCTTGGGGCCTGGGATAGAGGTGAGGGAGGAGGTGTGGGGGCAAGTGTAGCATTTCCTGCGGTTGCAGGGGAAGGTGCCGGGTGTAGTGGGGTTGGAGGGCAGTGTGGAGCAAACAAGGGAGTCACGGAGAGAGTGTTCTCTCCGGAAAGCAGACAGGGGTGGGGATGGAAAAATGACTTGGGTTGCTACACTTGCCCCCACACCTCCTCCCTCGCCCCTATCCCAGGCCCCAAGATGACATTCCATATTAAGCAGAGGTTCACCTGCACATCTGCCAATGTGGAAAACAGGATCCATTGTACTCGGTGTGGCTTCCTCTACATTGGGGAAACCAAGTGGAGGCTTGGGGACCGCTTTGCAGAACACCTCCGCTCGGTTCGCAATAAACAACTGCACCTCCCAGTCGCAAACCACTTCCACTCCCCCCCCATTCTTTAGATGACATGTCCATCATGGGTCTCCTGCAGTGCCACAATGATGCCATCCGAAGGTTGCAGGAACAGCAACTCATATTCCGCTTGGGAACCCTGCAGCCCAATGGTATCAATGTGGACTTCACCAGCTTCAAAATCTCCCCTTCCCCCACCCCATCCCAAAACCAGCCCAGTTCATCCCCTCCCCCCACTGCACAACACAACGAGCTGAGCTCTTCCCCTCCACCCACTGCATCCCAAAACCAGCCCAGCCTGTCTCTGCCTCCCTAACCTGTTCTTCCTCTCACCCATCCCTTCCTCCCACACCAAGCCGCACCTCCATTTCCTACCTACTAACCTCATCCCACCTCCTTGACCTGTCCGTCTTCCCTGGACTGACCTATCCCCTCCCTACCTCCCCACCTATACTCTCCTCTCCACCTATCTTCTTTTCTCTCCCCATCTTCGGTCCGCCTCCCCCTCTCTCCTTATTTATTCCAGAACCCTCTCCCATCCCCCTCTCTGATGAAGGGTCTAGGCCCGAAACGTCAGCTTTTGTGCTCCTGAGATGCTGCTTGGCCTGCTGTGTTCATCCAGCCTCACACTTTATTATCTTGGATTCTCCAGCATCTGCAGTTCCCATTATCAATTATTCTGAAAACCATCCAGGAATTCCTCCTCTGTGGTGTTATTATTTATTTGATTTGCCCACTCTATACGCAGGTTAAAGTCATCCACAATTACCACTGTACCTTTTTATTTCCATTTCTAATTTCCTGTTGGTGCCTTCTCCAACATTGCCACCAGAGTTGGGGGCTTATATACAATATTATTTATCCTGCCTTGCACAATGTTGCACAAAAATATGCAAATTCTTCTCAGGGTTTCAGAACTATAATGTGCACTTCGGTTAGAAATCCTACTCATGCTATTTCATTATTTTAAAAGTATAAAACACATTGGAGGCAAACAGGCCTGAAAAAATGCTCCATCTTAAACAGGCTGGGGGCTAACAAAATGAGACATGTTGTCACACAGAGGGAAGTCATCCCACACAGGCATCACATCATCTTGGCAGCGAGGTCAACCACGTGGAGGTTCCACACAGTTGAAGACACAATGGGGGTCAAAGTGTTGAAATCAAAATGTGCCTTTTGCAGCTCAACAATATTACAGCTGCTGAAGAGGGGGAAAGGAAGCAGTGTCTTAGTGAATGGAGAATGGCAAGACAGGCCGAAAACCAGGCAGTGTTGTACAAAACCGAATAGCTACATTACCCCAACCTTGCACTGCAAGAACCCGGTGTCCCATCAGTACCTCGCATGTGCATCGCAAGGACAGCAGCCTCAATATTAAGTACCGTGCCACATGGAAGAAGAGTTACAGAGTCATGAAATAGTTACAGCATAGGAGTTAGTTTTGCCCTTCATGTCCATGCTAGCCCTCTCAATTTCAAAAAAAAGTCTTCTAACCACCATGTATACATGTTGGAAGCATTTTCTATCAGCATTGCTACCACCAGTTTCAGGCAGGCATCAGTTTCAGAATATTTCTTGGAATAATTTGATGAAATAGGGGGTCTGCAGCACTCTTTGATAACAGATTGCACCATTTTACGGAGGACAGAGGAAGAAAAACAAAAAACTGAAACAAAGACAAACATTTGTGAAAAAAAAAATCAGACAATTGTGGAAGAATTACAGAAAGCTTTAGAATTTTTAATACCTTAGATCAGTTTGGCTGCAGGAATGCAGGATCAGGAAAATGTTATTAATCCCTCATGACTTGTCTTGCCATTCAATGTGGCCATAACTGATTTATAAATCTCTGGATATCTACCTTTCTTTTATTTCCTCCACTCCTGTGGCTAACAAAACAAAACTATCACTCTGTTTTATATTCAACAACTGATTGATCAATTGCCATTTCTGGAAGAAAGATTCAGAGTAACATCACTCTTATGCATTTCTGCATTTCACTCCTGAGAGCACTGGCTCCTTATTTTAAGGCTGTATACCTTGCGCTCAAAGTCACAAAATAGCAGCGTTTCCCATTTCTCACCTGTTCCCCTGAACACTTTGAAACTGTGCATCAAACCCCCACTTAATCTTCAAAACTCCTGTGAATGTACTTCGCGTTCGTGTAAGCTCTCCCTTTAATTTAAAAGGAGTCTCTGTCCAGTTCCACTCTCTCAAAGCTCAATTCTTTAAAAACTGGACAATTCAGTCAGGCCCTGTAAGAACTAATTACCACAGATGCTGGAGTCTGTACTGAAAACAAAACATGCTGGAGATCACAGCATCCATGGTGAGAAAGCAAGCTAATTTTTTGAGTCAAGGGGACTCTTCAGAGCTGACATGAAGTGTGGAGGGGGTAGTATTTATGCAATAGTTGTTGAGACGGGGGTGGGGTTAGTGGGGAGGGGAGAGTGCTGGGGGAGAAAAGACATTGCTGGTTCAATTAAAGCAAATGGAATGTGAGAATGACAGAACAATATAGTGTGTCTAACTGCCGAACTGGAAAGAACAGACAGTCCCATCGAGGTAGGGGAGGGGAAAGCAGAGACAGGATATGGTAACAAATACAGAGAAATTGGGAGGAACAACATCTCATCTTCAGACAAGATAGTAGGAACTGCTGATGCTAGAGAATCCGAGATAACAAGGTGTAGAGTTGGAAGAAGGGTCCAGACCCAAAATGTCAGCTTTCCTGCTCCTCTGACACTTCTTGGCCTTCTGTGTTCATCCAGCTCTACACCTTGCTATCTCATCTTCAGACAAGGCACTTTACAACCGTCTGGACTTAATATTGAGTTCAACAATGAACCCACTCACATTCCTTTTCTTTCTTTTAGGTTTCCTGGTTACATTCTGTCACCATGTCTTCTCATCCCTTTTCCCCACCCCAATGGGTCTATACGCTCTTTCCAGTTGGGCAGTCAGACACACTGTTCTGCCATTCTCACTTTCCGATCACTTAATCTGGATGATCAGTATCTTTTTACCCCTAGCACTGCATCCATCTGACACTCCACGCCAACTGACTGTTGCATAAATGCTGTTCAATGACACCCCCCCCCCCCACCCCGCCAACACTTCACATCAGCTCTGAAGAGTCATTTAGACTCAAAACGTTGGCTTGCTTTCTCTCCATGGATGCTGTCTGACACACTGCAATCTCCAGCACTTTTTGTCTTCAGTCAGTCCCTCCAGTGGTGTGTTTTAGTCCCAGACCAGTTACAGCCTTCGCAGTTTTGTGCACCATTCCATCCCAAGCTTCAAATGACCTTCCACCCTAGCCAACCCACACAACCCTGAATCACTCCATATCCAAAGCTCCCAGTTCAGAATACAAAAACACAGGGTATCCACAGAGCCTTGTTCCTGAGGGAGCCAGCTTTGAGGCACTGTTCCTGCACTATTTTATTAAAATGAAAGCTTCACTCCTTCCTAGACAAATCTACTTTTCCCCAGATATGTGTAACGCCCAGGGTCATGTAACCAGGGATTTGTAGCACATGCTACTTTCTTGCATTTTAGTTAGGATTTTTTTAAAAAACAGCTCTCTGTTAGCATTGATTATTTTTGCTCAAGGTGTACATTTTAAAAATTCAATAAGAAAATTCAAAACACAAAGTGTTTTTCTCTGTATAAATGCTGCCAGACTCACTGAGTTGCTGAAGCATTATCTGTGTTTACTTAAGAAATTGATGTGCCCAGACTTGCCAAGGCTCTCTGGATGTCTGGGTACAGCATTCTGTGTGTCCAAATTCCCAGTAGCCAGTTCATCTCTCATTTGGCCATCCAAAAGAAAACTGGGACCACCTTTCTGTGGTGGCAGCAAATGTGTTGAGATAAATATTGGCCAACAGATTAGGAAAGCTCCTTCCTCATCTTCAACACAGACTGCATGATGTATCAAAACCATCTAGGTTTTATGGGCACAGTTTAACATTCCACCAGAAACGATGACTGATTTAACAATGATACTGTCAACATTAGCACTTCCCTGACAAAGTGTCTGAATCATAATGACACCAGAGATCCTGAAGCAACCTTGTGATGATGTCACGGAGTTCCCCATTATACAGCTCAAATACTGCAGTGGTTGGAGTTAGAACAGTATGGAGTGAGACTCTCTGGGAGAAACACAGAGCACACAAAAGTGCTTTAACTTTTACTACTACTATAAACTATAAGTCAGAGCTGGTGCAGCAATGATTATACTGTATATCACTGCAACAGATGATAACCAATAGAGTAACTTCAAGAGTGGCAGAGTGGTTGGCACTGCTACCTCAGTAACAGGGACCCAGGTTGGATTGCAGCCTTTGGTGACTGCGTGGAGTTTGCGTGATCTTCCCAACTGTGTCAGTTTCCTCTGGGCTCTTTCCCCAGTCCAAAGATGTGCAGGGTAGGGGGACTAGCCGTGATAAATTGCCCCGTAGTTTCCAGGGACATGCAGACTAGGTGGGTTAGCCATGGTAAATGCAGCGTTACAGGGATAGGGTGAATGCTCTTTGGACAGTCAGTGCAGACTCAATGGGCTGAATGGCCTCTTGCAACAATGTAGGGATTCTATGATTCCATAAGATAGAAAGTTTGAAGGCTATTCTTTATTTAGTCTTCTCCTTTGCCAGCCTGTAAGAATCCCAACTCAGTGTAGCATCAAACCACTTGATAAAAAAGTGCTCACAGCAGATGTCATATGGATGTCCAAAGGCGACAAGGTGATTTCAGGTAGACTCAAATGGAATGGGACAATGGCCCATGGGTTGTCAGCTGCAGGAATTGGCATAGCCAAGCATGTTATTGAATGAGGGGATTAAAGGCAAGTGATATTATACAACTGACTGGCAAACTTAAAAATCTTCATACAATTCACTCTGGGACACTGTGACCTCAGACCATAATTTAATAGTAAACCATTCTGACAGTTGCGCTTCTCCCCGCCCCTCCCCAAAGGCGGGAATTTTGGCCATACGTTTAAATTATTTGTAGATAATCCGAAAGCAGTATTTCATGTTCAAGTAACATTTTCTTCCTGATTCTGCCAATATATTGGAGGCTGTAAGCAGAGCCCTTTATGTGGGCTGGTGTGTATTTATCAACACAGGAACAGTAACCACATTTAAAGATAAATCATCGTATAGGAAATGGGGGAAAATGTGATCTGTACAATTTTTGTGATTGCAAAGTCTTCATCTTAAAAAGAGCGTCTCACTTCATTTTTTTCCTTTTAATTTGCCAATAAAACAATTCCATATAATGCTGATTAATTTTAGAATACTCCTTGGTTTGTATATTTTATTCATATACCCCTATTTATATGGAAAACACCAGTGATACTGGTTGGGAGACTGTATATATCTGACAGTGTATTTGGGAGACAAATTAAATTTTACAGTTAAAATTTCAAAATTAAAATTTCAAAGTTGCTAGGTTAAGGATTCTGTCTCATATGAAAGAGCAAAGAGTTTCTGGACAGTTCTAAATCTAAACATATTAAAGACTTACTTCAAATATTCACATTTTTGCCCCATCACCAAACTGTTAAAAGGCAGGATGCAATATAGTAGAAGTTCAGACAGAATTATTTGCAATGGTATTGGTCTGAATTTGCAGTCAGCACCAGAAGCACTTAATGCCATTTCTGGTGAAAGCTGCTCACTAAAGATTTGACTATTTCTGTGGTGAGAGGGTTTCCCACTTTGCCAACTGAAGTTTAAATTTGGTGCCAGGTCAGAAGAATGCCTTGGCAATGAAGCAACAGTGATCTCACTAAAGGAGGTTAATAGCTACTAACATTGAAGCATTCACACACACTAAACTTGGAAGTTAAAACGCACAATATATGTTATCAATTTCAATTGAAGTTATCAGATAACAAAATAAATGAATGATGGAATTAAGATGAAAGCTGAAATAAAGATGAATCTTTTAAAAACGTTACAGTTATACTGTTACAAAAAAAGGATTTTATAACAATTGTGCAGTGATTTGGCAATGTAGAATTAACTGCCCAGGGCTAATGAAGTTGTTTCACAATAATTATGAAGTTACCACACTATTGAAAACCTAGTTAACCATTTCCAACCAGATGTAACGTTTCAGGAATTTTATAGAAAGATTAAAGCGGAAGCTCTGATTTTTTCGTGAGTGCAATGGAGTCAGCAATCTGCCTGCCTCTACTGCTTACACTATCTACGGAAGATTGGGCACTTAACTACAGCTCCTCCTGGGCTTCCACATTATTCTTCAGTCCAAGCTCCTAATATTGTAGTCAGCTAATAGCATAACTGCAGTGAATGCTAGCAGCTTCGCTCATTACCACAGTATAATCTGGCATGGTTTTAAAAGGGATACCGATGGGTCATTTGCCAGATTGAGCTAACCCAAACCAAGTTGGCAGAATTTTCAACCTCAGCAGAAGCACAAAACAAGCAACAACTGGACTGTCAGCTACAAATCCCAATCCCTTAGACTACAAAGTCTGCTATAAACACTCACCCCTTTCGTTTCATCGGTTAATGGGATTGGGTGTTATTGGCTCAGTAAGCATTTAGTATCCATCCTTAGTTGTCCTGCAGGAGGTGGTGGTGAGCTGCCTTCTTAAACCACCAAAATTCTTAAGGTGTAGATATACCTTCTGTGCTGTTAAGAGGATGGGTTCCAGGATTTTGAACCAGTGCTAGCCAACAAATGACAAAATAGCTCCAAGTCAGAATGGGGACTGACATGGAGGAGAGCCTACTGATAGAATGACAAGGAGAGCAGGTGCTCTCAGTACTAAGTGGAGGTCGTCTCAGGTTTGGTAGGTGCTATTGAAGGAGCACTGGTGAGTTTCTACAATGCATCTCATACATGACGCATACTGCCACCACTCTACATCAGTGGCAAGAGAAAATTAAGATGGCAAAAAAATGCCAATCAAATTGGTTGCTCTGGGGTGAAAGGAGGGGAGTAAATTGCCAAAAAATTCCCACCCTCTGACCTGCTCCTGCTTGAAATAACTCCACAGAGTCTGGTATCCTGTGACCGAGTCACTCTTTACTTATTTGTGCATAGTACATGACGGTTTCTACAGTACACAGAACCACTCTGACACTTCTGTTTATATCTGTCAGCCATGGCTTGCTGATTGAGGCTGTTAACTTGTGTCAGTTAGGGAACTCATTCTATGAGGACCACCTAACTGACATTGTTCCAATCACTACACAGCTAACAACAGTATCTACATCAGATATAGTAGGAACTGCAAATGCTGGAGAATCTGATGTAACAAGGTGCAGAGCTGGATGAACACAGCAGGCCAAGCAGCATCAGAGGATCAAGAAGGCTGACGTTTAGGGCCTAGACCCTTCTTCAGAAAACCTGAAGAAGGGTCTAGGCCCAAAACATTAGCTTTCCTGCTCCTCTGACGCTGCTTGGCCTGCTGTGTTCATCCAGCTCTACACCTTGTTATAACAGTATCTATATGGCAAATCCAGTTCAGTTTCTGGTCAATGGTAACCCCTAGGAGGTTCATTGATATATTTCAAAATGGTTTCAAGTGAGCAGAATGTCTCATTTGTGATACATTTACAGGATAATAGTGCAAGTATTTTAGGAATGTCCTCAAAAGCATCCCTGAAGAGTTCAGGCACTGAAGCCGGCTGATTTTTCTTTTGGGGTGGCATAGGGTTCACCAGCTTGCGACCAATCAAAATGGAGTAAGTTCCCTCAGGAAGGCAGGGAAAACATCTTACAGAAAGCTTGATGTTGAGGCATCAAAAGGATGGCAACAACCTCTAAACCTTCTGAATCCTTCAAGTACCACCTTCCCCACATGTGACAGTGTCCGTAGACCACACACTAGACTCATCCACCATTTCAAAACTCACTAAATCCTCGTTCCCCAGGGATGGCCTAATGGGATTACCACTTAGTCTGAAGCCAACCAATTCAGCACAGACTCTATACTACTTAGTCTCTTAACATTTACAATGAGAAATACACATTCATTCATTCAACAGACAAGTGTACAGTTAGGTTTAAAAAGCTGCAAGGATAGCATGGAAATATGGTGTTGGAGGGAATAAAAATTAATAAAAACCTTTAAGATGCTGTCTTTAACATGGAAAAGTAATCTCAATGAAAATCCACTTATGTTCTTCTAATGGTGGACAAAACAGCAAATGTTCAGTCAGTGTAGAGAGTAAATCCTGAGGTTATCAACTACAGCATTGAGTGCGCTGCCTGGAGCATCTGTTACTATGGCAACCTACAATTTCCTTCCACTGTAATGAAGTGTGACATTTGAAACACAAATGACAAATGTCATTACAGCATCGAGGTCCGTGCTCTGCGTCACATCACTGGAAAGCTAGACGATCCTGATTTCGGCTCTTCATGCTCCCTCATGCCATGAACATTGCCAGCAGGCAGCTGCCTGCTTTGATAACATCAAAAGTGATCTGGCAACATCAGCGACATGGTATGTATGTTGCTGGAAGCTAAGCACATCAACCAATGGCACTATATTTTATCTGTGATCTTCATTGTGAAGGAAACCCTGAGCAGCTTCACATCAGAGCCAGGCATGCGTTTCAGCGACGAGAGCACAGAACATCTTTCACGGCACTAAGGACATCTTCACACCCTCCAACCTGAATGGATCTTCCTCAGTGCTCAACTACAAAAGGTGAGTCCCAGAAAACAGAGACTCCTTACAATCTGTCCAGGCACACAACCTTTTAACTTAGAGATTTCTCTACTCAGTATGAGCAAGCCATTTCACGAGCAATGGGAATTGATCTACTATGTAAAACCAATAGTCCCATGTGTCTTTGGTCTGGCTTCATATTGGAAGCCCAGCTTTCACACAGATTATTCTCCCTGCTAGTGCAGATGCTTTACTGTATCCCTCATCACAGCCTTTAGGGAAACATCAAACAATTCTATCAACTTATGTGAATTGCTGCACAAGATAATGGATCTGAAGGGGTTAATGCTACATTTGCTTCACACAGTGAAACACACACACACCCCACACACAGGGTTTGGACCAGTTTTATTTTTGCTTTAAGAGAGGAGATGCATCTATACCAGCTCCTTAAAGTACTACTAATTATGCCTGACCAAATACACAGTTGTTCTTATTGCTATCACAGGATAAGCCTTCTTGTAATCTGAGAAGGTTTCTTTTGTACAACAGGATATCCTCAACCACTTTGTTGGATAGACAGACCCAAGATATAGAAGGATTGAACTACTCAAACAATCCTTACCCACTACCAGATACTGGTGGTCGAGGTAAATACCACAAGATAACAGAAATGGAGAGCCAGGAAAGATCGCATGATACACCACCACAGCCCCATAAGGACCCTGAAAATTATCCAAGTAGGTAGTCGGAAGGGGGGTGATCTCCCTACTTCCAGTAGGACAGCTTCAAATGACAAGTCACATCTGTGACCTGAACTTGGCTCCACTCTCAACGCACACTGCCTGACCTGCTGAGTGTCTCCAGTCCTTCCTTTAAAAATAAATCAGATTTCCAATATTACAGCTTTCTGGTATTCAATTAACTGCTCCAAAGTTCATTACAATGTTATCTCTTCAAGTTTAGCTCGCCCTAAGATACTGGGCTCTGTGAGATATTTTGTTTAAATTTAAAAATATAGTAAAACGGTGAGGGTTGGCAGAGGCATCTTTTAAGCCCGAGCTCTCAGTGCCCATCATACACACCTCTGTGGAACCTCAATACAACAAGGTCTTTTTCAAAATAAAGATCTCGTTGCTGTTGAATAACTCATCTAACAATGAAAACCCATCCCTCAATTTGAGAAATTGAGATTCCACCACCGCTCCCCCCCCGCAACACTGCTCAACTCCACCGAGTCATTTTTCGTTATGGCAGTGAGAAATTAATTTCCCTGTAATACACAGAACAACATAGGTAGAACTGAATTACAGAACAGCAGTAATCTCAGTATTCCGAGGATGTTGATAGATTGTTCGAGTTTTGCACTTCTGATTTACAACTGCCTTAATACTTCTAATTATTTCTCACAACATTAAGTACTGAAAAGAAACCTTACGAAGTCACAGCAAACGTGCTGCTTTATTTAATAAGCCCATTGTGCTACTGATGCATACAAATCCAAATGCTATTTATCTATTTTAATTATCACACACAAGCAGGCCATTTGGTCCAGCAGGTACATGGCAATGTTTGGGTCCCACCCATCTTCCTCTCACTCCATCAATACATCCTTCTACTGCTTGCACCCTCATGTCCCGTTTCCTCAAACGTAAACCCTCAAATGCCCATCACCCAACTTTCCTTCTTGACTGCTGTTAGCCAATTTTGTAAACATTCCTCTCCATAAGCTGTCCGCCTCTCCTTTAAATCATATATCAGCCTCTTCAAAACCTCTTCACCTCTTAATCCCTGTCAACTATAGGCCCGTCTGCAACCTTGCTTCCCTCTCCTGTCACTGTTGCAATTTCCAAAATCATTTCTCATTTTTGCAAGGAACTCCATGTTTGAATACTTCCAAACAGGTTTCTGGCCCTGCCACAGCTCTTATCAAAGTCACAAAAGACACCTTATGTAGCTAAGGAAACATTCCCTACTTTTATCATTTTTATCTTCCTTCTGCAGAAAGTTTCATGATCTTCTAATCTAATGACTTCTCCCTCCTCAGATGCTGCCAGACATGAGTATTTCCGACAATCTGTTTTTAAAAATCGCAGATTTCCAGTATCTGCAGTTTAGCGCTTTGGTAAACATTTTTCTTTCTTAAGCAATCTGCACCCTCTGACAAAAAGGTTATCACACAGTCCTCCTCCAGGGATTTTCCAACGTTGACCAACTCAGGGAAGGCCCACTGTCACCTAGTTCCATTCTTATCAAATTGCATTCAGAGAATCACTTGCACTGGCTTTTCTTCCGGTTGCCTTCACTTCTTGCCTCAATCCTTGGCTAGACACCAGTCTTTGACCACCTATTACTTATTGATAATCTGAGCCTTGGCAATACCATCTCAAAGATGAAAGTGCCCACTGTGCATGTACACTGACAGCACCCAGCTCTACATCATCTCAACTCCTCCACTGTTGCTACATTATTTGACTCTTTTCCTGAATTCAAATTTTTCAGAGCAACAATTTGCTTCAAATAAATATTGGAAAGACTGAAGCTATCATTCAGTCCCTGCTCCAAACTTGTTTCTCAAATATTGCCTTCATCCTCTTCCCTCACTATAGTGAGATTTAGCCAATCACATTCCCCATTGGCTGTTCGCTCTACTTACAAACCAGCGTCTACAGGAAAACAACACATGCGGACCAAATACTGAACTACAGAAGCAACCATCCCAACACCCACAAACGAAGCTGCATTAGAACATTATTTCAACGAGCCACCACACACTGCAGCACAGAGGAACTATGAAGAGCAGAACAAAATCACCTATACAGCGTATTCAAAAAGAATGGGTACCCAATGAACACAGTCCGCCGATTTCTCAGCAACAAACCCAAACAAACAGACAAAACGTGCCCAGAAACCATGACCACTCTCCCCTACATCAAAGGCATTTCAGAAATGACTGCCAGACTACTCAGACCTCTTGGCATCATGGTAGCCCACAAACCCACCAACACACTAAAACAGCAGCTAATGAACTTAAAAGACCCTATACAGACAACAAGCAAAACGAACGTCATCTATAAAATACCTTGCAAGAACTGTGACAAACACTACATTGGACAAACAGGCAGAAAGCTACCTACCAGGATACATGAACATCAACTAGCCACAAAACGACATGATCCACTATCACTAGTGTCCTTACATACAGATGAGGAAGGACACCACGTTGATTGGGACAACACATCCATCCTAGGGCAAGCCAAAAAGAGACACGCACGAGAATTCCTTGAAGCATGGCATTCCAATCGGAACACCATCAACAAACACATTGATTTGGAGCCCATCTACCACCCTCTGAGAAAAAGAACAGGAAATGACATCACCAACCCAAGGAAACCTAAACAGATAAATAGAAAGCGGGACATAACAACAGCGCTTCGTCAGAGGCTCACTGATGATGTTACCTAGAATGGTGACGAAACGTCTGAAAACTAACCTTCCAGCTCAGCGAGCAAACTTACATCCAGAACCTCAACCTGAGCTACAAATCTTCTCAAAGTTCGATAAATCGGTCATTTTCTGGTTAGCAAAATGCAATGAGTGATATGTCACAGGGAGTGCTGCAGGGGTGTCAACATTTTATAATTTGTATAAATGACCTAAGTAAAAAGAGGGAGGGATGTTTGCTAAATTTGTTTCTGAAACAAACAGATGGAGGAAGTTGTTAAGAGGAAATAAGGTCGTCGATAGGCTGAGAGATTGGGCAAAGATCTAACAAAAAGGAAAGATGGGGAAATGTGAATTACCCCAAGAAGAATAAAAGAATAGGTTATCTAAATGGTGAAAGATTTAAGAGCTCCAAACTGCAGAGGAACCGGCTGTTATGTTAGTTTGCAGGTACAGTCGTAGTAGTTAGGAGAGCTCATAACATGTTATTGTTTCTTATGGAGAAGATTTGAATCTAGATGTATAGTAGTTATGTTTCAGTTGTACAAGGGTACAAGTGAGAACATATCTGTAGACAGAATACCAATACTGATCTCCAGGTTAGAAAGGTAAGTTTTGTATCCACCAGCTTTTAGAGGCACGAGGGGAAACCTGACCAAAGCATACAAGGTATCGAGGGGTCTTCACAAGGTGAATATGGAAATATCTTTTACTCTTCTAGAAGAGTCTAGAACGAAACATCACTGTTTAAATATAAAGGGGGTCACCTTTAAGACAGATGAGGAGTTTCTTTTTCCTCAGAAGTTTGAGAATATTTGGAGTAGCATCCCTCAAAAAGGCAGTGGAAATAAAAAGAAATATTCAGTCTCTTATATTTAAGACAGAGGTAAATCAATTCTTGATAAGTAAGATGAAGAAAAGGTAAGCAGAGCAGATCTGAGGCCAAATAATCTCTTCTTGCTCCTAATCAACGTGTTCATGTATTAATATGTATAGACTCACCAGCAGGACAGATCAGAACTAAAAAATTTAAAGTTTATAAATGACAGGACTCTTTAGTGATTGTAATGAGGTCAGCCAGGTGGACAACACAGGCAACTCATTCGGACTGAGGCTGTTAAGAGCCTCAATCAAGGGGCCCTGGCTGACAGGCAAAACGGAGTGTCCAAGGATCTGTTCACTTCTGACAGCTTAGGAAGCGGGATCGGTGTCTCCAAAATGTAAATAAAAGGATGACTTGGTGACAAGATACCAGCCTCTGGAGTTATTTCAGTCACATAAATGACATTGGTATTTTCGGTCATCATTTAAATAGTTGAGGTGGGATCTAATCACGATATCTAGTTTGTCGAGAATTTGCTAATTGACGTACAAAGAAAACTATTCCTTGGTGGATGAACTTCAACCAAACAATGTTAAAAATCAGAGCCGACTCATGTAGAAAGAAATAAGAAAGCACATCTTCACAAAAAAGCCAAGTGAAATCACAAATTCTATTTTCCAATGGCTACGAATGCTGGGTCAATTAAATCTTCAAGCTCAAAACAGCAACAGCTAAAACCAAAGTATACAGATCAAAAAGCAGGTAAATTTGGAGTTTGAATTCTAACCAATTTTCTCTGAATCGCAAAACGGAATGAATAATTGGATTGTTACTGTTCACATATTCATTATCCTGCTGAGTTAGGCAAATCACAGCTGAAACAATACAAAGGGTGTGATCTATAAATGCCCAAGGTGGATAATGGATGAGCAAATAGTCTAACTCAGTGACGGTTCCTCTTACCGTTAACTGCCTGAGGAATAAACATAATTAATGGTTCTCATCAAACCATACTCCAACATTCACCAGTGGGACAGATATTGATATGTATATAAATCTGTGCTCTGGATTACTAGTCCTGTGACAATATCACTGCACTAGCAATTAGACTCCCAGGCAAATGCTCAGGAGTCATGGGTTCAAATCCCACCATGGCAGATTGGGAAATTTGGATTCAATAAAACTCTGGAATTAAAAAGGTAGCCAGAAGTGCTTTGAAATGGCTTGAGCAAGCTAGGAGCAAATAGGATAAGGGAGCATATAGGAACAAGCAATAAATGTTAGCTCAGTGACACCTGCATCCAATAAACAAATATTCATTCCCATCAGCCAACTTCAATTTCACTTTTATTCCCAAATGGCTATGGAAGAACACAACACCTTTCCTTTTGCTTTAAACGGATCTAAAAATGTGACATGAACTTGAACTTTGGAGGCAAATTTCCAAAAGGGCAAGTAAAACAATGACAAGCAATGTTAAAAATTTAATACATTTGTACCTTATTCAACAGCTAACATACTGGCATTCAGGTAAATATGGAAGTCAAGTTATCGAACATTGAAATGTATGCCAGTGATGCATAAGTAATTTAAGGAGCAAGTTAACTAAGTTCTCCTCCCTTGTACCGCAAGATACGTGTTTCATGTCTATAAGACTTACATCCAGCATGTTCGCTAACATAAACAGGGACAACAGCTGAAGAAGTGGTATAAAGCAATTAGAGGTTCAAGGCTATAAAGATGGCTCCATTGTAGCATAGTTAAGCGTAAAACTGGTTAAGAATTAATGATGACCAACCACTTAAAAAATTTAAAGTATAAGGAAAGGTCACATAAACGTCACTTGTATTTCCTGTCATTCAGATGGTTGAGATGTGATCTAATCAAGTTATTTAGATTTTTTTTAAAAAACAGAGAGTTTGATAAATTATATTCAAAGAAAACTATTCCTTGGTGGGTGAACGTCAACCAAACAATCTTAAAATCAGAGCTGAGTCATATAGAGAGAAAATCAGGAGACATATGAGAATGAGACACAATATCCTTCCTCTGAATCATACTTACTTTTAACAATTTAATGTTCTAGGTTGCTGCTCACTTCCCTAATCATTGGTAAAATGAACTTCTGGGATATCTAGTGCATGGCTGGGAGCAGATAATAACATCTGAACAGATCTAGGTAGAGGAGTTCCAGGTTTTCCAGGTATAGGACATGAATAGCACTTCAGATTTTTGGATAGTCACTAGTTATTTTAGTTGGTGCTGAAGCAAATACTTGTTGACTGCTCTAATTGTATCAAAGTGCCAATTACTTACAATTAGAAAGCCAGGAGAATATGAAGTGGATTCACACAGACTGAAAATTCACTAGTAAGATTAATTTGACATGTTTTTTCCCCCTCTACTGAGGTCACACACTAATCTCACGTATTCCATTAACATTGTTTGTCACCTACTGACAACATCAACAAAGTACAGAAAATTGTCATCTGCTCCAGAACAACAGTTAGTTAATGATGCATAGGATGTTTGGTTTAAAACAGGGTACGTATTTGTCCTGCATTCAGATTTATGCAGTTCATTGTACAAAAGCTATGGTTAAGATGAGCTGCTACATCCAATGGTGTCCACATCAAATGCATCAAACCCAAAAAAGGTACTCACATTGAATAAGTAATTGATAAATGTGCTAAACCTTTTAGAAAAATGCAAAATAAAAACTTTTATTTTTTAAAAATAAGAGATTGGAATTGCAGCTTCTGTTGCTCAGCACTGAAAGCATGGTCCTGAGATTTATGACATCAATGGAACCATTTGATTGAATGACTGCTTTTTAAAACTTACTGCCAGCCATCTATGACTCATCACATATTGTGGTAAAATTGACTGCACTGTAATTACAATACAACTGTTATTTGGGATGAATGTTTGGGTTCTTTCAGGCTTTCTAAAGTTTCAGTGCCAGAGACACACCCACAACAGGGCAGGCTGCAGCGCACAGAGGATATCTTTCTTTGCCAAACCAGATGGGCAGCTGGACACAAGATGCTCCATACTGACCAGAGTTGCGCGTTAACCCTCACGACCAAACCATAGGAGAGAATATACATTCTAATCAATCATTCCCAAAGCTGGTGGTCCATAAATTTCATAGAATAAATATGTTCAATAATAAAGCTGCCATCATTTGGCTTCCCTGGGAGGTCCTCTTGGTCATCATAACTCACTGAGCAATACAGAACTGTTAACTCTGTAGTTTCAATGTTTAAGCATCCAAAGCAGTGGTGACATTATCATAATCCTCAATATCACAAGGCCAGGGAGAAAAACACATTTAGACAGTGCCTGTCGCAAATGCAACTGCATGATCAATCCACCTAACCTGTATATCTCTGGGCTGTGGGAAGAAACCCTCACAGACAGTGACTCCAGGGTGGAATCAAGCCCAGATGCCTGGCGCTCCAAGTGCTTACAGTTAGTGCTGCAAGTTAGTGTACACAAATAATTGGGCTGTGAGCATGATCAGAATGCAGCAATGATGTTTTTCAGAGTCAAATATCATATCAACTCTTAATATTCAGATCCTCACCTGCAGAATGTCACACTCCAGAAAGACACTGAAGATTATGCGCTTTGGATGACCAAATGCACAAAATCTGTCACCCAAACTTCAAGCAGCAATAAGTCCCTCCACAGAAGGAGGAGGACAAAACTTCCATTATAGCACCTTCAGCAATCTCAAAATGTCCCAAAGCAATGCAGAGCTAATGAACTACATTTCAAGTGCATTTTCTGCTGTAATAAACATGGGCATCCAGTCTGCATGTGACAAAATAGCAATCTGATAAATGATCAGTTCTCATGTTTGCAGTCAAAAACAGAACAAGCTGTAAATATTCAGCAGATTAGGCAGCAACCAGGGAGAAAGGAACTTAATGGCCTGTGGCCAGAAACATCTGGTTTCAGCTTGTCTCCACCAAAAGGAAATTCACAATTGCTGCAGTAATGCTTATATTATCTACCACAACATGAGTGGGTGAGGATATCACTGTATTGAAGAATCCAACAGACATTTAATATACCTAAATATTGTGCAAAAGCATTACGTTCCTCAGTCATACTAGTGTCTGGGCCAACAATAAGCTAGTAGCTTATACTAGAGAAGCATGCTATTACTGGAGTAAAATCAAGAATAAAAAAAACTTTTATATCCTGAGATCACAAGCAAGTCTTGTAAAGATATCTTGACTTATTGAACATAACATCAGTTTTTTTGTTCCACCCCACAGATGCTTGCTGATGACGAGTCCTGTGGTAATGCCACCGCGTTAGCAATTCAGACTCCCAGGCAAATGTTCTGGGGTCACAAGTTCAAATAGCAATCCAAGCATTTTCAATTTTTACTTCAGATCTGGTATCCACACTATTTTGCCTTTGTCGTTCTGTTTTGGGTGTTGGTGGAAGAATGAATATTGGACAAGACACTAGGAAAACTTTACTGCTCATGGAATCTTACAATCACTACCCGTGCTTAAAAAAGGCCATTTGGACCACTGAGTCTCCACTGATCATCCAAAGAGCATCTCAACTTGATCCAACCCCCACCCAATCCCTGTAATCCCACACTGGGTTTTTAACCACGGCTAACCTAGCTAACCTACCTAACCTACACATCTTTGGACACAGACAATTTGTTGCATGGTCAATCCACCTATTCTTCACATCTCTGGGCTGTGGGAAGAAACCAGAGTACTGGGAAGAAACCCACACAGACATGGAGAGAACGTTCAAACCCTTCACAGACAGACAGTCACTCCAGGGTGGAATCAAACCCAGGTGCCTGGTGCTCCAAGTGCTTATGATCCCACTGTCATGGCAATTCAAGGGTTAAAGCTACAATTTCATGATCTTAGCATAGAACATCACCTTCCAGGAAGGCACAACAGGAACTTTGATGTACACCCCTCAAGACACTCTGTCGAAGGATGGATGAGAGAATTAACTCACAAGAATGCCCTATAATGCAATTTGTGCTGGTGAGTGGGAAGCAATACTTTGCAATAATTGTACATTTACAGAAGACACTTGCATCGATGACATGCGACTATTAGGAAGGTTCTGTGGAAATCAGTTATGCAAGTAATTGGAACAATGCACTAAGTTATCAAATAGACAAAATCTTAGCATCACTATGTGGAAGAGAGCTTAAAGCATAAATTCTAAGTTAGTGGCCCCTTGCATGTATCTTCCCATTTGGAAAGAGACAGACTTCTATTTTCAATCTTGAAAACATCGTTCAACCAAGAGTACATATGGAATTCAGTATAAACAGACAGGGGACCCACTTGAAGCTATACTCATTTGTTGTTCATCCTAAATTATGTGGGGTTTGAAAAGGGCTGCTGGTGGTACTGTGGTTTCAGTGAGGTATTAATCAGAATGATAACAGCAACTTTAAAAAAAGTCACCAACATTAAATTGACTTAAAATGCACATATTTCATCAGGCTCACAGATCTGTTTCCAAAGCTTCATAGCACATGACCATGCAGCAGATAGTAGTTTACTTTCCACACGCAATCTGGGTTGACACTCCACTGCAAGTCTGATGGCATGCTGCACTGTCAGAGGTGCTAATTTTCAGAGGCTTGGGATGCTCTCCCTATGGTGAATGTAAAAGAGATCCCATGACACTCTGTACTTCTCTCCTGTACCCAGTATCACTACAATAAATTATCTAGTCATGACCATGTGTTCTTGCCGTGCACAAATCATCTCCCATTTCCTTCATTGCTACGATGATGAAACTGCACAAGCATACAAGAATATTTTTAAACAATGCTTGGGGATGTCTTGAAGTATAAATTCAAATTATTTTTCGCCTCTTGCCTCACCAAAGATGGAAAGTAGGGTGTTGCCAGCTCCCAAACAAAATGCAGCCATGGCGTGAGTTCATAGAGAAAAAGGTGGGGAATCACTTTGTGACTAAATTTAACAAAGAAACAAGCAGGCCCCAACACCTCAAAATCACCTCATGAAGTGCTTTCGTAGGAGGAGGTCTCCAAAGTGGAATCAAGATGGCGACGAATTAGCAGCGCAGCACGCAGTCTCCCGAGTGGGCGGCTGCTTTACCAAGATCAGCCCAGCGTAGACTCATGCCAAGATGGAGAGACAATATTGCAAAGAATGGCGACATGGTTCTGTGGAGGCAGCACAGCAAAGGGACTTAATGCTAATCAACTTCATGCTGGTGATGGTCTCAGTATTGGTTTGGAAGAACCCAGATCCAGACCCATGTCAAAGGTTCAACATTACAGTCCTTCTTGTTATTTTTTCCACTTTATACTTAAGGTTTTGTTTCTAGGTACAAAGTCACCAGAGAAGGGTAACTTTGTACACTTAACTGTGCTCCTGTATCCCTGTACTTGAGTACATGCGACAATAAAACTTAATTCTAATTCATTCAAACCGTGGAGCGCAGAATTGCCTGGAGGCTGATCTGGGTAGGGTGGGGTACAATCAGAGTTTTGCAGGACGCCAATCATGTGGGTCGAAAATGTTCCTTAATGAGAGCAAACACTGGCACAAGAACTCGCGGAACCAAAAACAACAAGACAGCTTGGGAGACACATGGTTAACGTACTACAAATAGCATGAAGCACAGCTGCTCACTGCAGGTTTTTGTGCTCCACAGTTCACAAACTGTAACACTCAACTAACCCTCTCTCTCACACACACACACGATGACATACTTCTTTTGGCTTCCATGTACAATGTGTCACCATAATCATTAGGCAATTTAGAGGCTGACAAGGGAAAAATAATAGAATTTGGAAATAAAATATTTGTCTCCTAAAAGATCTGGAAATTGAATATATTCCTTTCGACACTTGTAAATAATTCTGGATTTCCGCTCTTCCCACTCAATTCAGCTCTGTCACCATAGCAACAACAAATCAGTCAGATTATTTTAGTAACAAGCCTTGTTGTTGATTTTTCTTGGAGGGGGAGGGGGTGGCGTTTCTCCCCTCGACGTATTCTCAAAGCAGCGTACTCACCGTAATGGTGCTTTCTTTATTCTGTCTTCGGGTGGGTGACCCAACGCCTGGACTCTGAGGGACAGAGAATGAAGCGTCAGTAGTCATCCTGCTTAAGGAAAGGGAAACAGAATAAAATAAAAGTCTGGGCTCAACTCTTCAGCTCACTCCAAGCCAGTTCTCATACAAGCTTCCCCCCAACCAAGTTCCTCGCCCTCCAGGCTGGTGACTTGTGACTCAAACTCGTTGGATCTGGTTGGTGAGACAAACGGAGCTTTCAATGACCGCCTGAGGCAACCATTGTGAAAGCAAGCAAATCAGTGTACAAATGCCAGTGGGAAGTGGGAAATTAACTAGTGACACAGGAACTTCTCTACACCAACCCCCCTCTCCCCTTCCCGATATGTGCACTCTTCAATAATGCCTGGTTTCTTCTCATTAACTGTTTCCCCACCGAAACGTGCACTTGTTCGAGCTCTCTGCTACATATGCTCACAACCAGTGCTTCCTCACATTCCTACTCTCAATCACAACTAATAAGCCCTTTTCAAAAGACACATCACCCACTCAAAATTAACTAATGGCTTCGTCAAGTTCATAGCACTTAAAAGTTAATGGCTTTTGACTCCATTTCAGTTGAATGAGGAGATTGCGACCTCATAGGATATAGCATGCCAGACAACGTTCTCAGACACATCAGTGCGAAGGTTGTGTCAGTGCTTCCAGTTTCACAGCGTACATGACTTTTACTGTTCTTTAAAAAAGCAAATGACAACAGTCAGAGCACTCTGATCAGTACCCATCATTTTCTTCAACTATTCAGTGTTGACACTTATACTGGCTCCAGTCATCCTACCCATTTATGTGTATGTAACATCAGCAGATGCTTACTCTTGAACATTACTAATTCCCCATCCTCCGCGATGTCACAACTGCTACATACCATCACCTCTGCTTACATCAATTTCTGAAGCACTGACCAGGAATCAACCAGGAACCTCCAATTTCATATTCACTTTGTATTATCCTGGGCAGTCTATACTTCCAGTGGGCCCTGAAAATATTATGTCCTCACCATCTATAATATAAATACATTTTCATGACTCCAATGTCACGTTGTGAAGGCAATATTTCTGAAACGTGAGTCTTGCTGAAGCTTTTTGTCTTGTACTCATCAGCTCCCCAGACATCAACATATGTTGTCTTCAGATCTGATCCTGGATGTAATTCCATGAGGGTGCAGCACTTACGAAACAATCCCAGGTGTACTTATAATTACATAAGCTCCCAGTTTAAGGTGATCAGTCTTGTTCATGACATGATCCATTACATTTGCTAGAAGCAACATACAGGGAAAAGATCCCTGGATATGAGTGTGAAGAAAAAGATCATGTTCAAGTCTCTTACATTTTTGAGAGAGATTAGGATCCCAGGGAGTGTAAAGTTCCTTGTTGCTTTCCCCATGGCAACAATTTGTCCAAAGTCAACTTACCAACTTTTTTATCCCCCCATAGTGTTCATTTGAAATTTGGCAACCTTGCATTTGTACTAGTGATTTTTTAAAAAAAATTATTCATGGAAAGCATTGCTGGCTAGGCTAGTTAGGCCAGTGCCCATCCCTAATTGTTCAGTGTCAACCACATTGCTGTGGGTCTAGAATCACACAAGCTAGACCATAAGGATTTCCTTTCAAGGACATGAGTGAACTAGATCAGTTTTTACAACAATCAACAGTGATCACATGCTTGACATGAAGCATTTTTTTAAATTCCAGATTTTTTTTTAGAATGGAATTGAATTCAAATATCACCAGCTGCCAATGGAGAGATTTGAATCCATGTCCCCAGAACGTTAAACTACGATTGTGAATTACTAGCCCTGTGATATTACTACTACGCCGACAAGTTGAAAAACTTCAGCACACATTCCATTTCAGGAATAGTCACACACTGTCCTATCAGCAATGGAATAGAGGTATCAGAATAGTGCAAAGGGTGAAGTCCCTAAGGCAAGTGTGCCAGTAAGAGGATACCAAATTAAGTGAATTGCCAATAGTGCCAGAGAAGATAACTCACTGCATTACAAACAATTCAATCCTACTGATAACTATCAGGAAGGCATTGCCTGAAAGAGAATTGGATAGTAGAGAATAAAGGAAATTGTAGGGCTGTGAGCAGACAGAAGAGTGGGATTAATTAAACAACTTTGCCAATGAGATTTTACAGGGTCTATGAGCTGAATGATACAGCAGAAAAGTAAACAGTTTAACGGTTTGAAGAAGCTGAAGCCACCACCTCCAATGTGTGGCAAAGTCTACAGATCATGCACTGGACTTATCAATGATCTCAGAATCCATTAGCCTGGTGTGGGAGCAAGTCTTCTTTGATCCCAAGAAACTGCTTAAGAAGAAGACGGTATCTAAAAACATTCAGTGCTTAGGGTCATGGAGAAGTTATATTGGTGCAACACTAGACAGTATGTCAGCTGGGCTGGAACTAGAGCTAGCATAACACACCACCTTTCGGGCAAAGATGAGGAGGCAGCGAGAGGATGATGACAACGAGTGAATTTAATTTTAAATACTGAATCAGGTCTTTGCTTCCTTTTGGAAAGCTAATATAACATTCGTTTTCAAACAACACCACCACACTGGGGTGACGTCCCTTTAAAACATCAATTCACAGACTCAGCTGGAACAGTTTGTAAATAAGGAGATAGGCATTCCTCTCAGTGGGCCCATTTAATGGATTAACATATGAATAGGCAAATAGAAATCATTATTCTGCTTCTTAAGTGCCTGCTTTGAGTTAAAAAAAGTACATGGGACTCGAAGAAAGCTGTTATTTGTTACGGCTCTAATGTTGATTTTAAGTCTCTTTCAATGCTTCAGAAAAGCAATGCAGCAGCACAACAGCTGGCTCTTCCTTGTAGTCAAGGCCCAATTCTCATTTTTTGGGGTCTCAAAATGACCACTGTTGCACTGTCAGACTCGGCTGCTCGATATAGGCTTTAGTTAAGGGGCCAGTGAAACTCAGATTGAGCAGATTGTTTGAAATGAAATGTATACAATAGTAAGTCATTGGCACAGCAATACAATGCCTCCACATTGACAGATTGAGTGCACAATGATACATTGTTATGAGATACATGGAACTACAATGGCACTGCTACCAATTGGAGGCCAATGCTCGTGGCTTGAGACAAATCATCCTTACCAGAAGGTCTAGGATTCAGCTGGAAATACAAGGCTGGATTTTAAAGCCCCTCCATGTGGGTTCATAGGTGGAGATGATGGAGAGGGAACAAAACTCTATGGACACCATTTCCTCTACATACCTCCCCAACTGGACTCCCCACAACTTCACAGATGACCCACACAGAGGCTTGACCACTCATGGGCCAATAGAGGCCTTTAAGTAGTCAATTAGTGGTCACTTAGGGTGTTCATCCTACCACAGATGTTATTTAACCAGAAACCCACATCAGGTGTCCAGCCCAGTTGTTCTAACCGCACAGGTTAGTGGTAATGAGGGAGGTGCCCATTAGGCCTATTGGAGGCTGTTCGTTATTGAACATTTTCTACTCATCCTGTTCAGATATATTATATGCCTCGAGAGCACATGGGACTTCAACCCAGACGTTTTGGTTCAGAGGTAGGGATGCTACCACTGCACCACAAGAGCCCATCAAAGGTATTAGTTGCCGACAGGGGGCATGAACCCATGATCATGAGGCTGACAGTTTAATAATTAAGCTAGCTGAGCCTAGGGTGTTAAAATTAATAATAAACAAAAAAGGAAACCAGCTAGGGAGCACTATTGGATACTTACTTCTACATACCAGGGATTAATCGTTGTTAACTAATTCATTCATGGGATGTGCGCATCGCTGGCTGGGTCAGCATTTAGTGGCCATCCCAAATCCCTCCCTTGAACCGAGTGGCTGGCTAGGGCCATTTCAGTGAACAGGTAGGAGAGCAGTCAACCGCACTGCCATTGGTCTGGAGTCTCATGTAGGTCAGACCAGATACAAATGACAAAAGGATAATAAGTGAACCAGATGGATTTTTATGATAATAAATGCCATTAGACTACATGTTTTTGGAGAAGTAAGCCAACCAATCCACTGAGTCTGCTCTACCATTCAATGAGATCATGGCTGACCGGATAATACCCAACTCTAATTTCCTGCTTTATTTCCTGTAACACTCAATCTCCTGATTAAAACTCAAGCTTGAGCTTGAATAATCTTAAATGACCCAGTCCCTGCAGCCCTCTGCAGTAAAGAATTCCACAGATTCACTGTTCTCTGGCAGGAAGAAATTTCCCCTTAATCTTAAATTGAAGGCTCCTTACTCTGAAGTTATGCTGTCCTAGACACTCCTAAAAAGGAGGAAAAGAAGCTCTCTGCAGCTTCCATGTCAATCCCCTAAAGAGTTTTTTTTTGTTTCAATAACATTCCAATTTCTCATTCTTCTCAACAATGAGTCCTGACTCAAGCTACTCAATGTCTCGTGTGTTGATGCCTTCATAACCAAAAATCAACCTGGTGAAGCTTGTTCTGGGACTGCCCCCAATACCTGCATATCATTCCTTGGTTAAGGGAACCAGACTATTTGCAGCATTCAATGTGTAATCTGACTAGTGCCTCATAACTTTATCATCAAGTCCAACCTATTTTGATATTGCTCTGCATTTCAATTTGAAAAGCCAATATTCCATTTGCCCTCCCTATCACATGAACTGGTATGCTGGTTTTTTGAGATTTATACACAAGGACTCCAAATCCTATTGTGCTGCAGCCTTCTGCAGTCTTTCACCATTCAAATCACCTTAATCTCTTGTACTTATCTTGTCAAAGTGCATGGTCTCTCATTTTCCCCACATATGTTCCATCTGCCAAGTTTTCGCCCATTCACTTAAAATTTCTAGCGATTGGGAGGAGAGTTCAGTAGTTCAGCATCACTGTGAAGTGGACAGGGAGAAGGGTGTAGCAGTTGGCTTCGCTGTGAAGTAAACCGGGAGGGAGTGTGTAATCAGTATCACTGTGAAGAAGACTGGGAGGAACTCCGTAAAGCAGTGTGTGAGCATGGCAGCAAACTTAAAAGAAAAAACTGCATGAGTGCAGACTGCTCAATTGGTGCTGTTCAGGGTTTGGGAAAGATAGCATGTATCTTTAAAAAGCTCTAAAGAGGTATTCCTAGAAGTTTGATCACATGATGTTTGCCCAGAAGACATCTGAAAACATTGCTGTGCATATCTAGTGAAAAAGGTTCAGTCCCCTTGCTTACTTTGTAGTTTGATTTGAGCTCAGCAGTTGTGGTGCATGAACAGATGGGAAACTAGGCCAAAAGGAGAGGGGAGATGGAAAGGAGTCACAGGGAGAAAAGCACAGCTAGCAGAAACTTTGCTTCCATTAGTAATTCACTGAATGTGCACAGATCACTAGTAATATCCACCAAAAAACTCCAATTTCTGGACTTATATTAATAACTGACTGACCCAGATAATAGTAATCCTACAATTGATTAATATACACCTTCAAACTATCGTCACAACCCTTGTGCACTGTGCAAGCTGGCCAGACAATATCACAGTTAACAGGCTCCACCTCATTCATCTCCTGGGCTCTGGCTAGGCCATGGGTTGCTCACAAAATGATGACAACTTTCAAATGAGAATGTTGCTCAGAATCAATATATACTTGGACATTGCATATTAGAAATCGGCCAGCCATGACCGATCGCAACCGAACAGAGATCACAGACAACAGCATTGATGCTTGCTGCATTACCTCAGAGGTCACGTTATCCTAAACCAAGCTCAGCAGCAGCACTTCCAAACTATTGAAGGGACTTGGGCTTGGAGAATGACTGCAAATTACTATATAAGAGAATTGCTAACTCTAATGCGCATTTGGCAATGCAATAATTTCTGGACATATAGGATGAAAAACAAAGTCTTCATTTAATAGTAAATTAGCGAAATACAAAGTAAAAAGCTAGACACACAGTCCACCTGTTTTAAAAGAAACTATTTCTGGACAAGGGACTTAACAATACATATAACATGGAGTCTAAAAATAGACAAGCAAGCTACTCAGTTCAAGTGTCATTGTGAATGGGCAATAAATATTGGCAATGGCAGCAATGCACACATTCCACAAAATAATTTTATTTTTTAACTATTTAACTTATTTGCGTATAATCTAATCCAATGAATACTAACAAACCTTCATGTTCTGTTTTAGGACCAGGCCACTAATTGAACAAATAATAAAGATTTTCTAGACAGCCAAAATTGAACAGAATAAAGTGAAGAATAGGATATTGAGCACAAGTCTGTATTAAATTGCCTGAGTTTTGGGGACAAAGTTGCCATGGAGAAGAATGGCTGTTGCTGGTCATATGAATGTTTGGGATTGAATGCTGGCCTAGGCGATTCATACTCCAGGATTATAACATTTGTGCTCCCAACCTACAGTGGAGGGTGATCAACATACCTGTGGATCACTGCTAGTCTTTCTCAAGGCCATGTGCGAGGTCTCCAAATGGTGTGACAGACTCCCTGACGAGTGAAAGCCATTCACTGTAAATGCAAAACACAACTACATTAAAAAGGCCGATCTGGTCAAATTCTAATCTGCGATGCTGTCCAACAACAAATTATGCAAATTTTTGGCATTAATCCACTACTTTTAAAATATTGATTACTTCCATTATCTCAAATACAATGTCCACAAAACAGTTCCTCATAACAAACCAGTTCCTTTCGCATTGGCAAATGCTAAAGTAAGAAAACTGACACTAGTGGGGTCAAAGCCCAACACGAAGGCTGGTTTCCACAGGCACCTCTGCAGAGAGCATGTTTTCCCTGACAGACTCAGACATTCTGCTTGAGATGGAGGAAACATTGGCCCTGGCCAACACATGCAGCAATTAAAAGCCTTCGTGTTTTGTTGAAAGCTATAAATCTGTGATTTGCCTATGTCAGATGTGGCTGGGTAGTTACAGTTTTTCAATATTCTTCCCTCAGTCCATTATGTGATATCTCTCAGACAAGCTGGCCAGAAAATCATTGCAGGAAGGATCTAATCATTTCATGTGCACAGTAGCAGTGAGTCATAATGACATAAGTGGAGTCAAAGCTGATAACGTATTCTTGATCTTTCAAATGGAATTTATCTGCAAGAAAACTGAGTTTGAACTGAATCAAGAATATAGAGTATTAGAAAAAAAATGAATCAAATGCTTTTCAACAATACACCTTTCAAGGTAGAGATTCTACACTGTACCATAAAGCTTCAATTTTGCAGGTTAATCATAAATAATAAAAAGACACTGTAGAAGAGGAATTTTGCTACATTAACTTTCTCATTCCATTAGTACAGTTATAATTTGTCAGAAACCTATTTTTCAAGTTAGTGATATGACATCGTATTTCTGATGAGGAGCTTTCAATAAAAATCACCCACACCTATTCTGGAATCAGATCCCAATGTGCTCTAAGCTGAAATCTTAAAAAGATGTTTACGATGAGTCATTGCCTTAATTGGCACCTTTGCAAATTATTTATCTATCTCCTTACTCTTTCCCCATTCTTTCTGGCAGATGCCGACTTGTGCAGAGTGTGGCAGTCACCTAAAGAAGTTCCTGACAGTACAACACATATGATTAAAACCTATTGTCTATTTTCTTGTTATAACAAGAGGAATAGTCCAGAGATTTCTCTAGAATCATATCAAATTTTGCTGGTTTTGAAATGAGGTCAACCCAGAAGCCAGCATTGTCAACTCTGAGTCAAGGATCCATTTTATCCCCGGCATTCTACAATGTTAGTTAGATTCATTAGCTCCTCGTGTACCATGCAGCAATAATCCCAGTGCGTGGCCAAGCAGCCCAGGTGCCTTTGTTGCTGTCCAAAGAGAAATTAGAAATGCAGCTCTCCTTACAGAAGAGAAAGAAGATACAAGTTGGTAACCAAAACTGTTGGGCTGGGAGACTGTAGTGGTTTAACTGCTAGACTGGTAGACCATTATTGTCTAACTATATTAGATATTACCAATTCCACGCTGATGACTTAGTCATCATCTTGTTGCCTAATTCGTACCTATGACTGGAAATACAGATTGATTTTGTGATACCAGATCATTTTATTTAAAGCAAAGCACAAGAAATCATTACAAAGACATAATTTATGCCTAGATTATTGTCGATCTAAGGAACAGAGTGTTCAAAACTATATTTTGGGAAAGTTTTGATGACCAGACATACTCAAAGTCTGACTGTCAGGTAATATAGTTTGGAATGTTACTCTAAGATATTGATGTTGCTCTGATTAAGTTGGAGGTGAAGAGAAAGAATGGGAAAGAGACGGAGTGGATCAACAACACTGGTATGCACTGGCTGGATCAAATAACCAGTTTCTGGGCTATAATTCCTATATATTAGTTCAGAAATTTGGAAGATCTCCTGGACTCAATGAATGTATGCATTTAATCTGTAAAAATGTAGGTGGAAACCAAAGTAAGAAACTAGAGGCAACATGGTCAGTGTTATGGAGAAAATTTATCATGAGAATGATACAATTAAAAGATCTTTGGGCAGTGTTGTAGAACAGAGACACCTTGGAACTGAGGTACATAATTCTTTGAAGTTTGAGGGGAAATTGTTTTCTTTAACAGAATGGTTTGTGTGTGGAATGAACTTCCAGAGGAAGTGGTGGATGAGGGTTCAGTTACAACAACACTTCAAAGACATTTACGTAAGTGCATGACTAAGAAATTAAAAAACAAATTGCTGGAAAAGATCAGTAGATCTGGCAGCCTCTGTATGGACAAATCAGAGTTAATGTTAAGGGTTGAGTGACATTCCTCAGAACTGGAAGAGTTCATGAATAAGAAATGTCTGGAGGGACTTGGGATAAGTGCAGGCACATGGAACTAGTTCAGTTTGTGATTATGGTTGGCAATGGACTGGTTGGACCAAAGGGCCTGTTTCTTGCTGTATGGTTTTGACTCTAAATAAAGCCTCAACCCTAAAGAATCTCGAAATGGATGCAACATTAAGTGTTTGTTATTTGTTGACCTGATAGATTTATTCGGTGTGAAATCAGGCAGGAAATGGGTCAGAACAGTGGAGAATACTAAATAAAAACTGAAAGAACTACAGATGCTGTAAATCAGGAACAAAAGCAAAGTTGCTGGAAAAGTTTAGCAGTTCTGGCAGCATTTCTGGAGGAGAAAACAGAGTTAATATTTTGGGTCTGGTGACCCTTCCTCAGAACAGTGGAGAGTTGGTTGGGGACATATTGCATTTCAATTTCTTCCGTGGGATATCAAATTACAAAATTCCATGAGAACAGAGAGGTCAAATGTATCTCAAACTCAGAACTCTGGTTGAGCTGAACAAGGTAAGCAGCTGGAATGTAATAAGTAACTTATGTACTCATCCAACGACAAAGCTGCTGAATAGCAACCACTGGGAAAACAGACAAAGCTAGAAGACTATGATTAAAATTAAGACCCCATTTAAAAACCAAACAAAAATTATTTCTATGACAGATTACTGAACCAGAGATATAAAACGGAGCAAAGTGTAGTTGTGTAGTTTTAGGGCTGTGAAACTTGACCTCCCTTCCTAGGCAGCACATGATACAGTCAGACACAATGAGCTCTTCGTAGCGAATATTGCAACTGGTCTGTATTCACAGTCAGAATTGCATCCTGCAGGATGGATCAGAACCCTTCACTTAGAAATTTCAAGACAAGACACAGTGTTAAAAAAATACACATACCAACATGTACTAAAATTAGTTCAATAGGATTTTATTCCCAAGTTAGGCCATTTAAGAAAGGTATGAGATCAAGAGCAGTTCTGAGAGTTATTGATCTGAAACGTTGACTCTTTCTCTCTCCACAAAGCAACTTTAAATGTCCTCTCATTTCCATAGAGAGACCAGCTTCACAGAAGTGGGCCTGATTGATTGGAATCAATTTTTGACAAAATTCCATTTATTGGCCAGTTGGTTACCAGAACTACAGATGTCAATTGTTTATATATTCAACATTGAGAATGCATGAGAAATGGAGTCAAGCAACTGAATGTATGACTGTACTTCAAATAGGCAACCAAAACTGAAAATTTCCTTTCATTTCCAATCCCAAGCTTGTTAATTTATTAGCAAATCAAGACTAAAATGGCTGGAGATGGAAGTGGCTGCGTTGGGTGACCAGGACGTCTTCAGTGTCTTGTTGAACTCTTCATGTTCCAAAGCACAGGACTGATCTGGCTTCAAGACTGTTGCAAATTAGATGGTTCTTAAACCATAAGACATAAGAGCAGAACCAGGCCATTCGGCCCATCTGAACGGTTGATGTGTTTCTCAAACTCATTCCCGCATCCTCCTCCCATAACACTTGATCCCCTTACTAATCAAGAACCTCTGTCTTAAATACACTCAATGACTTAGACACCACAGCAGTCTGTTGCAGTGACCAGACTGACCACCAGTAACTGAAGAAATTTGTCATTTCAGTTCTAAAGAGCTGTCGCCTCACTCAAAGGGTGTGCCTTCATGTCGCAGTCTCTCCGCTCCACATCTACTCCATCCACTTCTCTGCCTGGTCTCGTCCAGTGCCTCCTCGACAGTAACCCCGAGGTGTTGTGGGGTTAGTGATGGAGATGCCCTTGAATCTCCAGGAGGAATGGTTAGAATCTGGAGATATGCCTTGCCTGGCAATTCTGGGGCAGAAATCTCTCTTAGCGTTCATCGCCTGTAGCCTGTAAAAAAAGAAATCTCTCTTAGCGTTCATCACCCGTAGCCTGTAAAAAAAGGTCATGTTGCGTTTGAGGGTGGACAGCTTCAGCATCTGAGGAGTTGTGAATGCCTGATGTTCAGCAATCAATCATTGGTGAACAACTCCACTTCTGACATTATGGAGGAGGGCGGTCATTGATGAAGCAACAGGAGATGGTTCAGCCAAGGACACGAACCAGAGGAACTCCTGCAGAAATGCCCTGGGAAGCGAGATGACCAACAAGTACAACCATCTTCTTTGGGTCAGGTATGACTCGTCAAACGGAAAGTTTACTCCATGATTTCCACTGATTCAAAGTTTACTAGGGATCTTTCATGCCTCACTCAGTGAAATGCAGCCTTGCAGTCAAAGACTGTCACTTTTACCTCACCTCTGAAATTTAGCTCTTTTGACTATGTTTTAACCAAGGCTGTGATGAGGGCAGGAGCTGAGTGGCCCTAGCGGAACCCAAAATGGGCATCACCAAGAAGGTTATTGCTGAGCTGGTGTCGCATGATAGCACTGTTGATATCACCTTCCATCACTTTATTTATGATCAAGGGAGACTGATAGGGTGGTATCTGGCCAGGTTGGATTTGTCCTTCTGTTTAGATACAGGGTATACCTGCACAATTTTCTACATTGTCAGGTAAATACGAGTGTTGTAACTGTACTGAAACAGCATTGTTTGGAACACAATGTTCTGGAGCACCATCTTCAGTACTATTGCTTGAATGTTGTCAGGGCCTGTAGCCTTTTAGCATGTCCAACTATTTCCTGGAAACATGTGGAGTGAATCGATTCCTCTGAATATTGGTATCTGGAATGCTGAGGTCCACTGGAAGAGGCTGCAATGAATCATCCATTCTGCACTTCTGACTGAAGGTTAATGCAAGTGCTTCAGCCGCATCATTTGCTCTGATGTGTTGGATTCCACCATCATTCCAAGTTGATAATTGTGGAGCCTCCTTTTCTAGTGAGATGTTTAATTGCCCACCACCACTTCCAATTGGATGTGACAGGACTACAGAGCTTAGATTTGATCCGTTACTTGTGGAATTTAGATCTGTCTATCACTTGCTGCTTATGCTATGAGGCACACAAGTAGCCCTGTATTGTAACCTCACCAGATTGACGTTTCATTTTTAAATATGCTTGCTGCTACTGCTGGAATTCCCTCCTATATTTTTCATTGAACCAAGGTTGATCTCCATGCTATATTAAGCGTAGAGTGGGGATGTGCAAGACCATAGGTTGAAGATCATGCTGGAGTACAGTTCTGCAACTGTTGATGGCCTGCAGCGTCTCAGGAATGCTCAGTGTTGATTTACTTGATCTGTCCAAACACTCTCATTTAGCATGGTGACGGTGGCACACAACATGATGTAAAGTTTTCTCAAAGGATGGGACTTCTTCTCCACAAGGACTGGAGGTGGACCCTCTTACTGACCATACCATGGACAAATGCATCTGCAGACTAGTGAGGATGAGCTGAAGTCCATTGTCTATCTTATTGGTTCCCTCGCAATGTGCTACAGACCCAGTCCAGCAGCTGTATCCTTTAAGATTCGAGCAGCTCAGGTCATTTGTGGTGTTCCTAAGTCCATCTTCATGCTGGACACTGAAATCTCCCTTTGAAAGTGCCTTCTTCACCTTTGCCACTCTCAGCATTCCCTCCAAGTGTTGTGGAAGCCAAAGGAGTATTAATTCATCCATTTATGGGGAGAACTGGTTTAGACAGGCATGTGGTCATCAGTGAGAGGTTTCCTTGGCATGTTTGACCTCATATCATGAGACTTCATGGCGTCCAGAGTCAAGGTTGAGGATTGTTCAGACAGTTTCCTCCCAAATATACACCACTGTGCATCTACCTCTGCTGGGTCCTTTTCGCCATAGCCAGTGAGAAAAGTTTGATTTAACACATCACCTTTTACTTCTTACCCCACCTCGACAGAGAGTCCACTGATCAGGGTGGCACAGCGGCTGAGTGATTAGCACTGCTGCCTCAGTGCCAGGGACCTTGGTTCGATTCCACCCTCGGACCATGCTAAATTGCCCAGATAGTGTCCAGTGACGTGTGGGTTAGATGGATTAACCATTGATACACAGTGTTACGTGGATGGGGTAGCACGCTGTTTTGATGGTTAGTGTGGAATGAATGGCCTACCTCCACACTCTGATTCTAGCATCTCATCAGAATTTTCTATCTTTTCTTTAGGGTGCTCCTTTTTTTTCCCCACCCAGAAGGTGAAAAATGATAAAGTGAAAGAAAATTCAAGGTCAGCTCTGAAGTTTATTTTACTGTTAATCATTGCTTAAAAAAGATTAGTTACCTGTAGGCAGGGAATTCATCTGTGATATTGGACTCTTTGGTGTTCCTGGAGCACTCGTTGGCCTTTCCCAGGTTGTCTCTATAATCAAACAGAAAATGTAAGTTCACAAAAAAAAGAGAAATCTGTGAAATATAAATCAGCTCATAAGAGATAGTGAAAGGGATCATCTCAAGTGCAAAAGATTCGTACAAAAATACTAAAAAGGAAGGTATGATAAGCGTAAGCTTTGAAATATGATTGTTTATCTAGTTAAACCTACAGAGATTGCTGGAAATGCAACAAGTTTAGATTTGTGTGGAGAATTATTTACAATAAATTAATCTTTAGAGAATGAAAATTTGGATCAAATAAAAACCTTGGAAACCTTTGAGTTTTGTCAAACAAGAGAGAGTGTCAGTCACTGACTATATTCAAGGCTGAGTTAGACACATTTTTGATTAACAAGAGGTTCCTTTGTTTGACAGTGTGTCTCCTTAGTTCTAGAACCGCCCAGAGAATCATCCTGTCAGCAGCTGTCTCAAGAACCTGGTAGATTTCAATAAAACCATAGAATCTCTACAGTATGGAAGGCGGCCATTCAGCCCATCAAGTCTGCACAGACCATCCAAAGAGCATCCCACGCAGACTCACTGCCTCCTACCCTAGACCTGCATTTTCCACAGCTAACCCACCCAGCCTGCATATCACTAGACACAACAGGGTAATTTAGCACAGCCAATCCACCTAACCTGCATATCTTTGGACTGTGTGGGGAAACCAGAGCACCCAGAAGAAACCCATGCAGACAAGAGGTGACTGTCTGTGGAGTTTGCACAGTTACCCAAGACTGAAATTGAACCCAGGTCCCTGCAATTGTGAGGTGGCAAAGCTAACCATCAAGCCACAATCCTGCCCCAAGTTGAGGATTATGGAAGATATGCAGGAAAGCGGAGTTAAAAATAATAAGATCAGCCACGATCGCACTGAATAGTGGAGCACGTTTTGGAGGCCAAATAGCCTACATCTGTTCCTGCTTCCTATCTTCTTACTTACTGGACATTTGCTTTCATTTTATGGATTATTACTTCTTTCATTGTCAGTCTTCTGTTCTCTCTTTCAAAGGCTCACTGTAATAATCTAAATATTGCTCCATAGCAATGGTGACTTGGCAGCGTTAATGCCAATGCTGCCATTTTCATGCAAACTTTGACGCATAGCTATTTTGCTCCATTCAGAAGAGATACATAATCAATTATTTCTAGTTTGAGAAGCCCCACTCCACAAGCATGGTGCAAGGTGAGCAGGCAGATTCCATGGACTATGACAACTCAAAACAGATTGGACCAACAATGTCATCATCATTCTGAATCAGATACTGATCATCCAGCTAACTACTCCACAAACAACTATTTGTAAAGTAGTCCGTCCTATACTTAATTCATCACATTCATGCCATTCCTAATTGCCATGGATAAACAATGAGAACTTTTCATTTTCGCCTGGTCATAGAAAAAGGTCAATTATATTTTCAGCACTTGGGTTTACCCAGTTGTGTCTATCACATTCTACCAGTTCCTGTCCCAACATTTTATGTTGCAACTAAGACTTAATAAGTGCTTTTGAAATGCATGTACTGTACTGCCAAAAAAATGCTGAGGGACCACAGTGCTGGAAGTGTAAACTCAAAACATGCATTCCCAACTAGTTTTCATTTAGTCTAGCCTTATTTTCTCCAAATAATAGCTTGAAGGAAAACATATATTCTGGGATTGGAAAGCTTAAATGGCGTGATCTACACTAATGCGCTGCTATATTATGCTAGGAAAAATCAATGTAATAAGGCTTTAGAGTGCAGGCACACACAGTTAGTTTTGATACCAATTACATTCTTGAGTTTGTCAAATTTATGCCAGTATACATTAGAATGGGTTGAAGTGTTTCCCTTTCCACCATACTGCGTATAATTAGTGTCATGGTATACATTATATCCAGTAGCAAAACTGCGATACGTTGACACAAATTGACTTAATGAAACAGAATTTTAAAAACTAGATCTTTGCAACACTTATTTCTGAAGCAAAGTTCTGAACTAACCAGAATTGAAATGGAATTTGCCTTCCCTTATCCAATGTCAAAATGAGGAAATGGAGACGAATTACAAAGGAATAACTTTAAGCTTGTAAACCCACAGAATTGAGTAAAATGTTGGTTTCATTCCCTATCCAACATAAATACTAATTGGTTTCTGCAAAGTGCAAAATGCATATTGGACCTAACAATTCCAATGGATGGGTTAGGTTTAAAATGTCCCCAGCTTAATCATCAATTGAAGTTAAGTGAGATAGTTTAACCTGGTAACAAGGCAGGATACAGGGGTGTTATTGTCTGTGCTTATTGAATTATACATGGCTTAAACATATTTAACTGTCCATGACCAGAAATAGCTGGAAACACCTGCTCTTTGGCATTTTGTACAATGTTTGACATTATGTTGTTGTTAATCAAGGGTGATCAAACAAAGTGAGTACAAGCCCTTTGGATCATATATTTAACGAGCAGAGAATTCTTTCATGGATTATACATTAAACTAATGGAGAATTTGCTCATGTTTTTAATTCCATCTAGTGATCAAAGTGTCTTGGAACTAAGCAAAAGACAGCTTCATTCAAAGATTTTACTCATTAATCAGCATTTCTGAAAGGATAGTGCAATTTTATTGCTAGTTCATGTGCTCTGAGTATTTATTTTTATATTATCCAATCTACAAATGCCAACTTAGATGGTGGAACTCAGTTCACTGAATTTCTCCAAATATCCCTTGTCGAGGCAGTCATCATTGCTTACAAGATGTTAGGTAATTCAGGGTCAGACTGCTTTCCTGGACAAGTCTCCTTTGAATTGATAGATAGGGCAGGAAATAGCCAAATTTTTCCACATTGAACTGGGTTGGGCTTTTAATCCAGTTTTTCATGTCTCCCTGGAGATCACATGACTTCCAGGATGGTAGGGATTGTGTGTACATGTTATTATATATGGCGTATTTTTGACTGAGCAAAGGATTTTTACGATATTCTTCAAATATTTATACCTCGCACAAAAGCACGGATAAAAGGAAATGTGGTTTGCTTATTAAAATCCTTCCATTCAAGGAACACAAGACATAATAATGGGAGAAAGAAAATTGGAAATCCTCTAATCTTCATCTCACAAAAAGTACTCTCAGAGAGCCAAAGAATACTGTATATTTTTCCAAAATAGTATAAAGCACCACAATCACCAAATACAGGAGGAAGAATCTGATAAAAGATGCACAGAATCCACGGCCTTTTGGACTGCTTAGTATCTACTGGGCAATTTAACCAGGAATTCCATATCCTGTTTTCATTTGCCATCCACACAAATCTACTAGATTTCACTCCTTTTGTCTTTCACCTCCATTGCCCCGAGCCGTCCCTTCCCTCAGCTCGTAAATGGAGTTGTCGCATGCCTGGTCCAAAGACCTGTGGTTCACAGAAAGGAAGGTATTTAAAAACAATGTCATTATTTCCCCTTATCCACAGTCTGGTATAGTTAGATACAAGAATACAGGAGCAGGTATGTCAAAGATTGAATTGTATGAGAAGACAAGGGTAGCTGATTATCCCAGGAAATTCCCTACAGATATCCATTAAAAAAAATTGCCCATGGAATTCTTGCCACCTTTGAGCGATCATGAGTTACACCAAAGCTCCAGAAACAAACCCTGAATCTTGCCAGTTTTAACAGCCCCAGGTGGGACTTATCATCTTAACATTACTAGCTCCAGGTGAATCTGCAGATATTTTAGGCTATTCCAGCCTTTAGCCTGGGATCCAGCTAGTGATGTGTCTGGTCCATCCACAGTAATGATCCTGTCCCTGCAATTTGGATTGGATTTACTTTGAGCAGTCATAACTTCTCTTCACCTTCCCACCTGTACGGTTAGGGATACAGCTAGGCATGGAGCCTATTGCTTCACATATTTAAGCTAAGTTCAAAAGTGGAAATGTTTTCAGGAGGAGAATGCTGCTACTTACTAAGGTGAGAATGCCCAGCAGATGATCTTATAATTGGGCAGACAATTGGTGGCTGATAGGCTTTCTGCCACAATTCACCAAGGCTCCACCGACAGGAACACCAAGCCAGGACCTCTACCTCTAGAAGAACAAGAGTCACAGAGACATAGCAACACAACTAACTACAAGCTCCCCTCCAACCCCACTCATCATCTGGCTTGCATCACCGTCGCTGTCCCTTCACCATTACCACGGTATAATCTGGAACTCCCTTTCTTACACCAAAAGGACAGTGGATAATTCAAGACGACTCATCTTATCTGGGGCAATGAGTGCTGGCTTAGCCTTGAACACCTATGATCCCTGTACCCAAGAAAACACATGCAGTGTGCTTTAATGACGACCGCCCAATAGCTCTGACATCAATAATTATGAAGTGCCTAGAGAGGCTCGTCATGGCCCACATCAACTCCAGTCTCTCAATCTGCCTCAATCCACTATTGTTTTCCTTCAGACAGAGCAGACCCACTGAGGAGGTCATATCCCTAGCCTTGCACTCATCCCTGGAACATCTGGACAAAGACACCTACATTAGACTCCTGCACGTTGACACCATTCAACGTTGACGCCATCAACACCATTATCCCCTCTAGATTGATCTCAAAGTGCAATGACCTTGGTCTCTGCTCTGCACTACGCAACTTGGTCCTTGGCTTTCTGATCCACAGGCTGCAATCAGTGAAGATAGGTTACTATACCTCCTCCACAATGACACTCAACACTGAACCACCCACCCCCCAACCCCGAGGATGGATCCTCCACCCCCTGTGCTCTCATGACTGTGTTGCCAAATTCCAAACAAATACCATCTACAAGTTCACCAATGACACCACCATAATGGGTTGAACATCTAACAACGAGTCAAAGTACAGAAGGGAGCTATAGGGCTTGGTGACATGGTGCAATGAAAATAATCTGTCTCTCAATGCCAGCAAATCTAAAGAACTGACCACTGAGTTCAGAAAGAAAGCAGGAGAACACGCCCACATCTACATCAACAGAACTAAGGTTGAGAGAGTGAAGAGCATCAAGTTCCTCAGTGATAATAACTGACAACTTGTCCTGGACTTTCCGCAGATGTGATAGTCAAGGCAGCACAATAGTGCTTCTTCTTCCTCAGGTGGCTCAAGAAATTTAGCATGTCCACAAGGTCCCTCACCGACTTCCAGAGATGCACCATTGAAAGCATACTGTCTGGGTGCATAATGGCCTAGTATGGCAACTGCTCTGACAGAAGGTTATAAGAAACCATAAGAAACTACAGAAAGTAGCGCACACAGCCCAGACCATCACGGAAGCCAACTTCCGTCATGAACTGTATTTACATGGCCTGCTGCTGCTGCAGTAAGGCTACCAACATTAAAGACCCATCACACCCTGGCAATGCTCTCCTACAACCTCTTCTGTAAGACAAAGTACAGAAGCCTGAACGCAATGCACAAGCAGGTTCAGGAACAGCGTCTTTCTGGCCGTTATCATACTGTTGAATGGACTCTAACCTCAAATAATGTAACCTGTATGCCTCTATGTTTTTTGTAATCTATACATCCTTTGCTTGCTGTGACCTGCCTGTACTTTTTGCTGTATTTCAGTGCACAATAAAATTACAATCAAATCAAAAACAAAATCACATAAACTAAAGAAAAGACCCCAGACAAGGAAGTCCCCAGCCACCCACACACACACCATTCTATCCCTGCATAAGGCTATCTTTTGAGATTCCTTGAGCAGTTCCTTAGCCGAACTAAGGTTGCCTGCCTCACTATTGCATTCCCTGCTTGTGTACTCTTGTACAAGGCTGGAAATCACATTGTTCAGCATTATAGATCTGCTAATGACTGATCACGGAGCCTTTATGTGCCCATGTTTACATTGCTCTGTTACCATGGCAGCCACTTAATCTGAGATGGTAATCACGTTTTCTCATTGCCATCCCAGCAGGGTGATGTGAGAGGCCACTTTCAAACGATACACATTTCTGGCAAGACGGCCATTCAAAAGCATCGCAGGTGAAAACTAACTTGTGTATCCCGAGAGACATGGATGTGGCTGATTTCATTTGAATCAGGAACTCTACGGCTTTGCACTCCCAGCACTATGGTGACATGTTGCAATGGTGACAGTTTCCACAGCAACACGAAGGGGTACAGGTAGTCCTCTAGTTACCCAACAGTTACGAAATAAAACGTTAGATAAACGTAAAGAATTTTCCCAGCTGTGATACTGGACCTTCACTAATACGACGCTACAGTCAAGAAACCACACCAAAGCCTCAAATTCCTCAAAAAAGTTAAAAGGAAAATGTTTCAAGTCGATAATGATCCTTAATTTTGAAGATGGACTGTAGAAAGCATCCTATGCGGATAGATCATGGCTTGCTATGGTAAAATGGGGCGGCATGGTGCTCATTGGTTAGCACAGCTACCTCACAGCGCTGGGGACCCGTGTTCGATTCCACCCTCAGCTGACTGTCTGTGTGCAGTTTGTACATTGTCCCTGTGCCTGCGTGGGTTTCCTCCAGGTGCTCTGGTTTCCTCCCACAGCCCAAAGATGTGCAGGCTAGGTGGATTGGCCACGCTAAATTGCCTGCAACATTGAGGGATGTGTAGATTAGGTGGGTTATAGCAGGGTGGGTCTGGGTGGGATACTTTGGAGGTGGTGTGGACTGGTTGGGCTGAAGGGCTTGTTTCCACACTATAGGGGTTCGATGATGATGATGATGATGATGATGATAAATTCCCAGCCCAAGACTGGAAGAAATTAGAGAGAGAGTGGTAAAGACATATACCAACCTTCCATCCCTGACACTGTTTACACTTCCTGCTGCCTTGGAAAAGCAGCCAACATAGTCAAGGATCCTTTCCACCCCAGTTATAATCTCTTTCACCTTCTTCCATTGGGCAGAAGATACGAAAATTTGAAAGCACATACCAACAGTTTTAAGAACAACTTCATCCCTGCTGTTATCAGACTTAAGAATAGATATTTCAATATGTTAGAGTTGATCTTTCTTTACATCTTCTCTGCAGCTATAACACTATATTTTGCATTTTGTTCTATTACCCTGATATACGTATGCAAGTATGATTTGTCTGGTTAGTACACAACACTTCTTTTTCTCCCCTCCACTCCATCTCACATGAACTTAATAAAATCAAATTATTGTCATCACTTCCCTCCCCAGCTCTTCATCTAGTAAATAATAATGCCTTCTTTTTTACAGTTATAAACAGATATGATCAAGAGATTGGAATTGTTTTGTTACAACAAAACACAAGTTCTGGAGACCTGATGGGATGCTGGAGTCAGAGATAACAGTGTGGAGCTGGAGGAACACAGCAGGCCAGGCAGCAGCAGAGTCCCAACCAAAAACGTCAGTTTTCCTGCTCCTCTAACGCTGCCTGGCCTGCTGTGTTCCTTCAACTCCACACTTATTTCTGGAGATCCTTTCTTTAGCTTTTCTCACAACAGTGATTTGAAGATCCATTTCCAGAGACTCCAGGCCAGTCCAAAAGGTTGGTTATTCTAGTTACTAATTAAAATGATACTAAGGGAACAGAGGTCTCCAGTATGCAACCAGAAATCTTCACCATGACCCTCTTATTTGTGCTGACCCATGCCCAGGAATAGTTTCAAGAATACCAAATGTAGTGATCAATTGTTCTTTGTTGGACCATGCGGTAAGTTAGCTAATTCATGTGTATTGTGCCGATCAGCTAAACCAGAGTGAGTCAGAAAAATAATGCAAAAGAAAAAGCTGGAAGCTTTAGCTGAAAAATGGGTAAACTTTTTTTTAGCATTGTGAATATAGTTCCTACAAAAGGAATTAGTGCCAACTCTGCATAGATCTATCGACGTAGAAATTTTATTTTGTATACCAAATTGTTTACTTCATTCTTCAGTTTGGGCTCCCAGTCCTTTCTGCAGTTTTGTTTACTTGTTTTGAGTCCACCACCAGGTTTCACTGAACAATCTCAATAGCACTGATCTGTCATAGTGTTCAATTGTATTGTGTTTTCTGAAAATCTATCAACATCCTACATCATCTCATGTTTGGCCAATGTTCACACCCGGATCTAGGTGGTAAGGGTAGGTGTACAATCAGGTTATTTGGTTTTGAATAACCACATCCTCCTACCTCCCCGTCCTCCCTCCCAAATCAGCGGCCAGAAGTGAGATGCAAGGCTATGCTCAATAGGTAGTAGTCAGCAGCAGGGGTGCAGGTTACATCTCTCCTCTATGGTTTGAAGGGGTCAGAAGTCAACTGCATTACTTTTCCATGCCCACTGCCTTCACAGTCGGCATCTCCAGACAAGACAATGACACCTAGCCCTGCCAAGTTTTCACCACCATGCCCCCAGACCTCTCCCTTACTGAGGACAAATGGTCAGTCCTCAATAAAGGACTCACCTTTGTCCCCCTCCACCCACACATTGACGAATACAACTCTCGTTTGGACATTAAGCAGTCTTTCCGCCGCCATCGCCTCCACGCTTATTTCTTTAACCGTGACTCTAACCATCCCTCTACTAATCCCTTTTCCTGCCTCCAATGCACCCCCTCCATCTGGACACCACGCCAAGACCTCCTACCCTCCCCCTTGAACTCTTCATCTCTAAATTGTCATCGAGACATCGATCGCTTCAACTTCTCCACCCCTCTCACCCATTCCAACCTTTCCCCCGCAGAACGTGCAGCCCTCCCCTCCAATCCCGACCTCACCATAAAACCCACAGACAAGGGAGGCGCAGTAGTAGTATGGCGCACTGACTTCTACATCGGCGAGACCAGACGCCAGCTCTGACACCTCATCCTATTGCCCCCTTGATCATAAATCCACTCCTGAGCACTAAACCATCATCTCCCAAACCATCCAAAACCTCATCACCTCAGGTGGCCTCCCACCCACAGCCTCCAACCTCATTGTTCCCCAACCCCGCACTGCCCTCTTTTATCTCCTTACCAAAATCCACAAACCTGACTGCCCTGGTCGACGCATTGTCTCCGCCTGTTCCTGCGCAAACAAACTTATCTCCATCTACCTGGACTCCATTTTCTCCCCCTTGGTTAAGGAACTCCCTACGTACGTCCATCACATTCTCCACCTCCTCCAGAACTTCCCATTCCCCAGTGCCCAACACCTCATTTTTCACTATGGACGTCCAGTCCCGAAACACCTGCTTTCCCCATGCAGATGGCCTAAAGGCCCTCCGCTTCTTCCTGTCCTGCAGGCCTGACCAGTCCCCCTCCACTGACATCCTCATCCGCACCCCCATCAACTTGAACTTCTCCTTTATTTCCTCCCACTTTCCACAGACAAAGGGGGTGGCCATGGGTACCTGCATGGGCCCAAGCTGTGTCTGCCCTTTTTTTTTAGGTTCCATGGAACAATCCCTCTTCCGTCCCAACACTGGCCCCAAACCCCATCTCTTTCTCCATTACATTGATGACTGTTTTGGGGCCACCTCACGCTCCCACAAGGAGCTTGAACAGTTCATCCACTTCACCAACACCTTCCACCCCAACCTTAAGTTTACCTGGACCATCTCTGACACCTGTTTCTCCTTCCTGGACCTCTGGCATCCACCTGGAAACTGATATCCATTTTAAGCCTACCGACTCCCACAGCTACTTAGAATATTCCTCCTCTCACCCACCTTCCTATAGAAAGCCATCTCCTACTCCCAATTCCTTTGCCTCTGCCACATCTGCTCCCAAGGTGAGGCATTCCACTCCCCAACATCTCAATGTCCTCTTCCCCCCCGCCCCCCAAGAATTGCAACTTCACAGTGATCAAAAATGCCCTCGACCGTGTCTCCCACATTTCCTGCAATTCATCCCTCACACCCATTATCCGCAATAGTAACCAAAACAGAATCCCCCTCGTCCTCACGTATCACCCCGTCAACCTCCGAATCCAACGCATCATCCTCCGACTTTCTGCCATCTGTAATCTGACCCCACTACCAAAGACATTTTTCCCTCCCCACCGTTATCTGCTTTCCGGAGGGACCACTCTCTGTGACTCGCATGTCCACTCCACACTCCCCTCCAGCCCCAGCATTTTTCCCTGCAACCGAAGCAAGTGCTATACCTGCCCCAATACCTTCCTCCCATGCCCCCATACCAGGCCCAAAGAAGACTTTCCACATCAAATAGATGTTCACCTGCACAACTGTTAATGTGATATACTGTATCCGCTGTTCCCGTTGTGGCCTCCTGTGCATCGGGGAAACCAAGCAGAGGCTTGGGGACCGCTTTGGGGAATCCCTGTGCTCAGTTTGCAACAACCAACCACACCTCCCAGTCGTGAACCATTACAACTCCCCACACCATCCCCCACACACCCCCACCCCCAACTCCTTGGACGACATGTCCATCCTGGGCCTCCTGCATTGCCACAACGATGCCACCCGAAATCTGCAGGAACAGCATCTCATATTTCACTTGGGAACCCTGCAGCCCAAGGGTATCAATGTGGACTTCACAAGCTTCAAAATCTCCCCTCCCTTGACCACACCCCAAAACCAGCACAGCTAGTCCCCGCCTCCCTAACCATTCCTCCCACTTCAAGCCCCACTCCCCCCACCCACTAACCTCATCCCGCACCCTCCACCCCCCACCGACCTGTCAGTCCTCCCTGGACCGACCTACCCCTCCCTAACTCCCCACCTACATTCACCTTCACTGGCTGTAACCCCACGTCTTTGGCCTTTCTGGTCTCCTCTCACCCCATCTTCTCCCTTATCCATCTTCTGTCCGCTTCTCCCTGTCTCCCTATTTATGTCTGAATCCCCTTCTCCTCCCCCATTTCTGAAGAAGGGTCCCGACCTGAAACGTCAAGCCTTCCTGTTCCTCTGATGCTGCTTGGGCTGCTGCGTTCATCCAGCTTCACACTGTGTTATCTCAGATTATGCAGCATCGGCAGTTCCTACTATCTCTGCATTACTTCTCAATCATTTTGTTGGAGATCAGCACAAACCAAGGACACCACTTCTCTAATACTGAGCAGTGAACATTAGGCTATGGGCCAACTGTTAGGAAATGGCATTAGAATAGATGGATGTTTGGTCACTGTGAATTTAAGGGTATTTTGTGCTGGATTCTTTTCGGCAGAAACTGGGGGACAGGTATCGAGCAGTCTGTGACATGATACTTTAAACTGAAGTGTTTGAATAAATTGTGTTTTGCTAAAATGCTGAGCAGTTTGGCCAATCAAATTGCATCTGGAACAAGGCACCTCACATTTACCTTTAAATAAGATAATGCTAGGGTCAAGGCCACCTTCTTAATGTTTTGAGGGGGTCTGCTCTGGTCCATAACAATCACCAACAGACACCATGTGCCCCAAGGTTAAACCTTCCTTGCTCATAAAGCTTCTACGTGACTTTATCACTACTCACATTAACGTCAAAACTTCATACTGTGATTAGTGCCCTTCTCTCAGAAAGGGTATTTTTGCTAGGGCAGAGCTCTGCAGGCATGAAAACAGAAAAACAAAAAGTGGATAAAACCCAGGATAACAAAGCGTGGAGCTGGATGAACACAACAGGCCAAGCAGCATCTTAGATAAAACCTGCTTCAGTATGCGTAGGTCATAAGATAGGCTTCCTGGAGTAATTTCAGAGCAACATCTGAATCTCAACAATCAAACTGCACTGCTTGTACTCCAATGCATTCTCAAGTTAGCCAAGTCCCTCATTTAGGTTGCTGCCCATCTCAGATCATTCAGTATAAGATTTGGAACTTTGTGGGATCGTACAGGACATTGATGAGGTCGCTTTTGGAGTACAGTATATTTCTGGCTGCTCTGCTACAGGACGGAAATTATTAAGCCAGAGCAGGTTCAGAAAAGATTTACCAGAATGGTGCCAGACTGGAGGGTTTGGAGTTATGAGGTGAGGCTGCATAGGTTGGGGTATCCTGCCCTCCACCCCCCACCCCACCCTGCGCATAGGAAGTTGAGGGGTGATCTTGTAAAGGTTTATAAAATCATGAGGGGCACAGATAAGGTGAATAGCAAAGGTATTTTCTTCAGGGTGTGGATGTCCAAAACTAGAGAGCATATTTTTAAGGTGACAGGAGGAACATTTAATGAAGGATCTGAACAGCAACGTTTTCACACAGAGGGTATTTCACATGTGGAATGAACTGCAAAAGGAAGTGGCAGACATGGACATAATTATAACATTTAACAGACATCAAACAGGTGCGTGAATAGGAAACGTTGAGGGGGATATGGGCCAAATGTGACTACTTTAATTTGGAAAGCTTGATAAGCAAGGACAAGTGGACCAAAGGATGTTTCCACATGCCCCTCCACCCCCACCCAACCGATGCCATGAAATTAAATACAAAAGAAAACATTCAAAACGTGTGATACGATAGCACAACAATATGCTGAACTGTTGGAGCTTGGCTTTCAGCATTTCTAAATTAAAATTCACTAAGAATAAAATAATGTTAATATATAGGTGTGCAGAAATGGATCCAGATAACAGAACAACAGGGGTTTAAGAATCTTGCACACAATCAACATTCTAATAAACCGTGCAAATTTCTCTCTCAGTGGGCAATTTTGTGCTTTAATGATATCACAACAATGGGATTCTGACTTCTCATTAATGTGTTCTCATTAAGGCGACTCGAGATCCACAGCAGTGTGGTTGACTCTGAACTGCCCTCTGGGCAATTAGGGATGGGCAATAAATGCTGCCTGGCCAGTGTCATCCTCATCCTGGGAATGGATTTAAAAAAAAGTCACTTGTCAACTCTGGAGAGGAAACTTCATTTCGGGAGGTTGAAGTCAGAGAGTAGATTTGTAGCTCAGGTTTTGGATGTTGTGGTTGGCTGGCTTGCTGAGCTGGTGCGTTGTTTTTCTGCAGATGTTTCATTACCCTGCTGGGTAACATGCCTCCCGAAAGTACACATACCGGAAGTACCCCTTAGACCAATAGTCTCCCTGCCGAGCACATAGATTAGCCAAGGAACTGCAAAAGAGACTCAGGCACCTCGGCAACAAGTACGCCACATATTCCACTCAGCCCAAGAGTTCCTCAATTCCATCAAAGGCAGAAGGACAGATGACAACAAGACATTGGTATCATTTGACATTACTGCCCTACCCACATCGGCAGACTAGCAATAGCAAGGGAAACAATGGCAGCACTACTAAAACATGAACAATGCCCGAGTGACACCATCTCCACAGAGAACATGCTGAAGCTACTGGACCTGTGCCTCACCACACACTTCACCTTTAACAGCCAAATACATGAACAGATCAACGGGACACCCATGGGATCACCTATCTCCAGACTAATAGCCGAAGCGGTGATGCAGAGATTTGAAAGTATGGGCCTTCCACTACTCCAACCAAAACTAAGGTCACGCTACGTGGACAGCACCTTTGTCATTCTTAAATGACCTAAACTAGAGGAGACACATGAACTAATAAACAACATCCTCACCAGAATCAGATTCACCAAAAAGAGGAGGAGAACACTCAGCTCCCATGCCTGGACATCATGGTAGAGCGCAGGACAAATGGGGAATTCCTAACAAAGGTACACAGGAAAGCCACACTCAGCAAGCACTGAATTTCAACAGCAACCACCCCAACAGGCACAAACGAAGTTGCGTGAGAACATTATTTAAACAGGCAACAACACACTACAGCGGACCAGAGGTTTGCCAAGAAGAGGAGCACCTTTTCCAGGTTTTCAAAGACAATGAATACCCAAAAAACTGGGACAGAAGATGCCTGTTACATGAATATCAGGAAGATACTATACGCCCCGAAACACACATTACATTACACTACCTTACATCAGGAATACATCGGAACTGACCACCAGACTCCTGTGACCATTGGGCAGAGTAGCGCACAAACCCACATCAACCCCACGACAACTGCTCACCCAAACCAAAGATCCAACAATCACTACAGACAGGACGAATGTCATACCCAAGATTCCCTGAAAAGACTGTGCCAAACATTACATCAGATAAACAGGAAGGAAATTAACAACAAGGGTACATGAACATCAAAAAGTCACGACCAATGCTCACTCATCTCCATCCACATGGATAAGGAGAACCATCAATTCAACTGGGACAAACAAAGCAGAGACAAGCACGGGAATTCCTAGAAGCCTGATACTCCATGAAGAAAGCCATCAGCAAACACAGATCTTGGCCCTGTAAACACTCCACTGCGAAGGAAAACCGGAAGTGAGGTAATCCAGCTCAACTGACTCAAGTTCAAATAACTGGCACTTCATTGGAGGCTGCACTGATGATGTTACCCAGTTGGGTAATGAATTGTCTGCAGAAAAACATTGAACGAGCTCGGCAAGACAACCAACCACAATAAAGGCAGTTAGTTATGGCTATCTCACTCCCAGGGATTTGCTGCAGGAGTTCCTTATGGTGACCCATTGAAATAAAATGAGGCATTTAAGGGTTCTGTGTCATTGATATGGATTAAAAAAATCTCATCAAAAAATCTCATAATATAGCAGGTATTCATGAAAACTGTCAAAAGATTATTTTTGCTTGACAATCTGAAATTAGAGATTATTTTCAAGTTGAGGTTTCAAAAGTCCTTCCAACATGGAAGTCACAGCAGGCAACAGTCTGATTCTTAGGTAGGTTCAAAGCCTATTGAACTGTGCCATCTGAGTAATCATAACAGGAGATATTTAAAATTCAATTTATCCTTGAGCCATACAATTAAAAAAGGTTCCTGTAACACAGTGGTACATCTCCCATTTTTTGAGCAGGTGGAACTTGAACCCAGGCTTCCTAGCTTAGAGGTATGCAATAACAAGATGATCAGGAAGATATAAAATGAACAATACGATGGAAAGGTGAAAGAATTGAAAGCTTCTGAGAAAACAGAACACAAAAGAATCTCAAAAGTAATTAATATTTTTGTCCAATGGGTCAACGGCTGATTTGAAATCGACATGGAAGACAATTTGCTTCGATTGTGATGAGGGAATGCAAAAAAGCCCATTTACGTAGAACTCCCCAAGAAGGGCTCAAACACTGGGATCCACTTCTTTTCATCATTTATATAAAGGATTTGAATGTTAACATAGGAGGTATGGTTAGCAAGTTTGCAGATTACACCAAAATTGGAGGGGTAGTGGACAGCGAAGAAAGTTACCTCAGAGTACAATTGGGGATCTTAATCAGATGGGCCAATGGGCCAATGGGCCAACGGGTGGCTGATGGAGTTTAAGTTAGATAAATGTGAGGTGCTTCATTTTGGAAGAGGCAAAGGAAATCAGGGCAGGAGTTATACACTTACTGGTAAGGTCCTGAGGAGTGCTGTTGAACAAAGATGCCTTGGATTACAGCTTCAAAATTCCTTGAAAGTGGAGTTGCAAACTGATAGGGTAGTGAAGGTGGTGCTTGATACACTCGCCTTTATTGGCCAGTGCATCGCAGATTTGGGAGGTCATGTTACAGCTGTACAAGACATTGGTTAGGCCGCTTCTGGAATACGGTGTACAATTCTGGTCTCTCTGTTACAGATGGGTTCAGAAAAGATTTACAAGTATCTCGCCAGAGTTGGAGAGTATGAGCTATAGGGAGAGGCTGAACAGGCAGGGGCTATTTTCCCTGGAGCATCAGAGGCTGAGGAGTGATCTTATAGAAGTTTATAGAATCATGAGGGGCATGGATAGCGTAAGTAGACAAGGTCTTTTCCCTGGTGTGGAAGAATCCAAAACTAGAGGGGCATAGATTGAAGGGAGAGGGGAAATATTCAAAAAGGGACCTAAGGGGAAACCTTTTCAAGCAGAGGGTGGTGCTTGTATAGAATGAGCTGCCAGAGCAAGTGGAGGAGGCTGGTACAATCACAATATTTAAAAGGCATCTGGATAGGAAGGGTTTAGAAGGATACATGCCAAATGCTGGCAAATGGAACTAATTTCATTTAGGACATCTGGTCGACGTGGATGAGTTGGACCAAAGGGTCTGTTTTCATGCTGTATATCTCTATGACTCTTTGGCCTCTGAGGCAGGGTTTTTAGCCAAATTAATAGGCTTTCAGAAATCATCTGGGTTTTGCGGAAAATGTCCAGGCCATTTACAAGTGCTGGAACTACAGAATCAGGAAGAAACCTTTTCTCTCCCAAATCTTATTGATTTCCTGTGTCCACCTATACAGGCAAACCTCCAACTATTAGACTTAGAAAAGGCATCACAGTTTAAGTTTTCCAACATTCTGTTTTTCAGGAAAAGAAAGTCTTCATGCAGGCAGCAGGCAGCAGGCAACAGGCATATGCAATGGTTGAAGAGATTGTTCTTGTGTCTAGATAAGTATCTTTTTGTCTTACGTTGATTTAAAATTTGCGCACATAAGAAAATTATCAATTTCTTTCCTTGTTGACAACAGTTATAAATAAACTAACTTTTCTTCATTTAAAGCACAAAGATGGTTCTTTTGAAATTGAAACATTTAAAATGGGACTAAAATGACCTTTACAAATTCATAGCTCATGCCCAGTCTAAGGACACAACTGTTGTGGTCCTAATGTTCATAACATCTCCTTTGTCAAAACATTGTTCACAAATACCTATCTATTCAGTTAGATTCTAAAATGATATTGTTGAGTTGGCAACAGCCTGCAACACCACCTACAAATTTATTGGCATTGTGTAATCTACCACGAGGCATCTGAAGTTGTAATTCCAAACCAACTGAACCACATGAAAGAATTTAAAAAAAATTTGTTTATTTCTTTGGAGACAAATGACAAATTAGGCTTCCATCCCAGACTTGTTTCTTGGTTTGCAGAGGAACTGCAAGGATATTACAACATTGCAATGCCACGGCTGTCTTAGTGTTCATTGTCTTCCCAGCCACTAAATGCACACTACAATAATGTAAACATGGCTACTCAGAGGCTGAGAAAGAACTAAAATCAGGCTGTCATTGGGTGAAACGGTAACATTGCTTTGCTTTTGACCTCAAAAGAAGTGGTTGATGCTGGAGTAAAAAAAAAACTGAAGTCCGGTTTTAGAACAGTGGTAGTTTTCACAAAGAGAAGTGGGTTGAATGATTATCATAACTTCAGTTATGGTCTGCCATTTGCCATTGTCGCTTGGGACATCTTAAGCTTTGGGAATTTATTTGACACAAAGCAGATTTCGTAAAGGTGCTTGAATTTACAATATAATTGATTGGAACTGGAATAAAAATCACATGAGAGCAGTTACAGTGGTGAGCATGGGGGAGAAGCTCGGAAATCATGCAACAGGCTGGACGTGATTGCCTCTACCAGTAGTTTCACCGTCAAAGATTCAGGCACCATCTTTAAAAGGGCATGGGGCAGAGTGGCATTTCCTGCAAGCCAACAACATCAATCTGTCAATCAGATTGGACACTATGACTAGATGCTCCATTTGGATCTTCCGTCTGTATCCTCATCCCGCATTCCTTGAACAAATCAGAGTTGCCAAAAACCTGGCCTATAGTTCAACAATGCCTCGCTCTGGGTTCTCTTCCAGATCGTCTGTGAAAGGTGGGTGATCCCATTTCCCAGGTGTAATGGGGGAGGATCTACCCATGGGCCAAAGTTAAACATGGATTAGTGCCTGCGGAGACCATTGCCAAGCCTGGATGCAGTACCAAACGATTAATGGGTTTCTGCACTCCAGCAGGATGGGGAAACTACGTAGTTGCTGCAAAGGGGAACTCTTAAGGTCATCATGCTGTGGCATTCTGCTAATATAAAAGAGGTGTTAGACAGGATTATAAATTGTAGGTCTCACCATAAGATGCAACCTGTGGTTTGAACACACCTTTACGTCATTCATATTGTACCAGGCTCAGGACAGCATGCATGTCAAACACTTACAGCATAGATGTGTATTCTCAAAGCAACACTTTGGGGTGAAAATCATTGTCTACAAAAGAAAATTATTTACAATTAGTGGAAAAACAAAGACAGTTGTTTTTTTCCAGTTTACAGAATCTTGATGCTTGTGGAGGAATGGCCTGGGCACTTGTGGGTGAGGACAGAGAGCCTGTGCTGCAGAGACCAGAGTTTCAAGCACCCAACCTGCAGTTTGGTGTTAGCAAAATGGATATACAGGAGTAATGCCAAGATATTGAGAAAACAGATAATAAACATTCTCCACTCAAGATCCTCACACAAAGCCGCAGAGTAAAAAGGAGACAGCCTTTTCTCAGCTTGATCACCACCTCATCTTGCTATCAAACCTCCAAGAACGTAATAGTTCTGTTGTTTGCCCACTTCTGAACTATCAGATTCCCCTGCTTGTTTTGCCACTGGAAACAGCAGAAGATTCTGTCTAAATTCATTGATTGAGGTTATGTAGTGTGAAAGCATCACACCACAAAACATATTGTTACTGTATAGACTATGCCACCAGGCCCAAAATAGAGTTTAAAAATTCATCTTCACTCAATGCTGGCACTTTTGCCTCCATGGTAAAGGCTACAGTTTTAAGTACCACTCCAGGCTTTCAGCACATGATTCCGAGAATGATAATTCAGTGCCATCATGAAACAGTATTGAATTCAGTTTTGCAGAAGCGTTAAAACAGAGCCCAGAGTTCAATTGGCCCATTGAAACGGGCACAAGGGAGCTCACAGCACAAAGTGGAAGTTCTCACCATTGAAACAGACTCAATCCTGAGTGTTTGAGAGCTCATTGGAAGGAAGTCAAAGAAATATCAAATGTGGAGAATACGAAGAAAACTGAAGAGAGGGGATAAGTCAATTGTCATGTGGGATGTACAGATGAGCCACCTTATCCTCTTGAGGAATGAAAAAGTTGAGCAGGGAATGCATTTTTCTGATCCATTCTAGTGTTGAAAGGTTCTGGTTCAATTGATTATCTTAGTATGAAGTTCAAATTCACATTATACACACACAGATTCCCAATGATACACAAGGTGCTTAAAATGGTAAGGAAATAAGGCAGCTATTAAAATAAAGTTTACACTTGTGCAAAGCAGCAACATGAAGACAATGACAGACCACTAAGCACATCACAGAGCAGTTCAAGTTTTGACAACACTACAGGGTTTAATTCAACATCCTTAAGATTCGCACTACCATTTACCTCTACAACAGCTTCTACGGCAATAAGCTGCAAGCACCAGTAGATGTGATAAGGGAGAAGAGAGAGAATTTGACTTGAAACTCTGATGTATTCTAAATCACACAAAACTAGGGACTGGAGCACAAGTCAGTCTTTGTTTCTCTATCGAACAGGCAAATCTAGAGCAACATTTCAACAGTGAAAGACACAGGGCTTACGGAAGAGACAAGCTGACACATTCCCAGGCTGAAGTATAGGTATGTACTGCTTACAATAGAACACGCTAGTCGTAGACTCTAAGCTTGCAGGCGAATTTACTCTCAGCAGGATAGGCAACTGCAATCTTGTACAAAATGAAAGTAACATTAAATGCTAAACAATTAAACAAACCTTTTTGTGAAGACAAAATGTATTTTGCTCAATTGCAAAATGCATGTAAAATGAGCTAGTTTGTTCACAGATCTCATGGCGGGGGGGCTCTCTTGAATCACACAAAAAAGAGGTAATATGACAAAAATGCCAGAGAGCTCATACACATCTCCACTGACTGCATTAAGTCCTGTTCAGCCATCACTCCTGTGCTCGTTGATCTACATTGTTGTCTAGTTCAAAAACACTTCACCTTTCAAAATTTGTTTTCTTTTCAAATCTTTTCGTGGCCTCACCCCTCCCCATCTTCATAACATGTCTACCCTCACTGATTCTAGGACCTCTTATACACCTTCAGTCTTGTCCCCTCAGCATTACAGCCTCCACCACTGCTGGCCATACCTCCTGCTGCCTAGACCCTTGCCTCTGGAATCTCCTCCCTAACCATCTTGCCATTCTTCCTTTTTGAAATGGTTCTTAAAGCCCTCCTCACTCACCATTGTGTTGATCAACTGTCAAATTATCTCCATTATGGCTCAGTGTTAAATTTTGCTTTAGAACATCACTGTGTAATAAACTGCATTTTTAAAACCACCTTAAAGGTGGCATATAAATCCAAATTAATACCATTGCAGTAACCAATGCATATAACCTGTTATGATGGCCGCGATTATGATCAACGTTTTAAGTAGATATTAGGTAGGAAAACATGCTCATCAGCCCTTAGGGAATGCAAACTCTGCTTTCAGGAGTGACCAACTGTGCTGAACCAAGATGATGATAGGTCTGTAAATGAATAACACAGAATCACATCAATTTACAAAAGGGGTTACTTATTACATGAGAAGTTGAGGCAGCTGGAGATAGGAAGCTGGTACATTGGGTGAAATAGCAAGTAAATGCACAAAAGATGTTTCACTAAAGATCTAGAATCTCCAAAAAAGACTAATACCCTGGGAAAATTTCTCTCAAAATCAGGTGCATCTCCATGGGTGCTGTAAGAGTGTGACACAATTGATTTGGAATTCTAACCAAGGATAGAAATAAAAGGAATTAAGATTGGCCTGGTGATGAAGAGGACAAGACTGTAGCAGAGAAGGTGCAATAAAATAGACAACATACAGAACAAGGAGTCTAGAGTTTCAGAGGTAGGTAATTGATACCCACACTTGTTATCCCCTGTATGGTTGGTCAGTGGTAATACAGGGTTGAAAACTATGATATCAGAATGCACAGCAATAGAAAAAAAAGAAGAGTGGTCTTCCTTCTGTGGAATGGAAGATAAATAATGAACCATGGGTACAGAGTCAGAATGGGATCTAAAGCACTGGTAAAAGGCCCTTTGGCCCATCAAGTCTGTGTTGGTCAAAATAAAGCACCAAACTTTCTATTCTACCTACAACACATCTATTTCTTTATGTTTCAACTCTTGGTCCAACAATGTGTTAAAATAATTTTAAACAAAAAACAAATATGTTTCTGGATTCATATGTTTTCATATATTTGTAGATATGTTGTGAAGAGTTAAACGTCAGTGTGATATCATGCAAAGGAAAGGATATTGCATTTTCCAATGAAGCAGATGTAATTGTGGAACTGAGCCACGTGCTGGATTTTGTCAGCCTGGAAGACCGGAAGGGAAAATCCTGACAGATCCACAAGGAAGACCCCATAGGATTACATGCCCTCCTAGCACTTAGGTGGTCTTCATCAGGTCTTTCCATTATTCAGGATCCTAGCAGAAATACCCTCCCTCAGCAGCCAGATAGCAGCCACTGGCCACTCAGCGATCACTGCCAGTCAAGGCCACAGTGAGGGGTGGTGGCTGCGGCTGGGATGTTAACACATGGGGACCCCAGCCTACACAAGAGGGAGGGATAAAAGGTTATGAGGCAGAGATTTGGGGGTGGTAAGGGCTTTCATTTGTTCTACCACTTCCCAAAGTTATTAGGTCCATCAAGCAGCCACAAAAGGGACTGATGACGAAAGGCACTCATCCCCATTTCCCCACCCTCTACCCCCAATGAAGCTACTAGCCTTCCTGAATAAGTGCAGAAAGCCAGGCTTCTCCTACTTAACAAAATTACAATAGACTAAAGGATTTATGGCATCTCTTGGCTCAGTGAACTTCACAGACTGCCCATCACTACCCGTCAGGAATCATCTAGCAGCCCATTCCATTTTCCAACTTAGTCAGGGGGAGGTATGCTGCTGCCAGAAGACGGATACAGGACTCCCCTTATGAGTGAGCTCAGCCACCTTGGCACTGATTAAAATACACTTAAAAGAGGCTGGAATTAATACAGCCATTAATCATGCCTTCCATTTTATTTAACTCCTGACACCAAAGGATAGTAGCTTCCACAATGACTTTGTGGGCGAGTTCACTCACTGATGTAGCCATGAGGTTTTTCAGATCTGGAAGCTGACAGACTTATTGAGCTGATCTCAGCTAAGACCAATCTTCATTGCATAAGGATCGAAGAGTCTGAAAAGGTAAGCACTGAAGTGTGCTTTAAAGACTGCTCAGTTTGATGACAACACACAGACCTCGATGGGATAACACTCATGGTCTTAAAAGAGTAAGACCCATATTCCAGGTTCTTCTCATTCTCTGTATCAACGTTCATCATATCAGTGTAACTTGCACTTAGTTATCAAAGTGCAATGTCTTGTTTAAGTCACAAGGCTCTTCTTATTCGACTTGCAAGTGATTTTCCTCTACCACACCAGACCAACTACACCCTCAAGGTACTTGCTCTGTAAGGCTATGGTGCCAGCAAACCTAGCCCAAGGTGACGATAAAGCAGACAGCCTAATACTTAGCACCTCCGTTGTCAGCAGAAAGGATTATACTTCAAACTGGCACCTCAGTTTGAAGCCATCTATTTCACTGAGTCCCATCTTCCAATTTACAAATGAGAACCAAAATGAATGGCGAGAGTAGATTGTGGATAGATTTGTAAAAGGCAGCCACGCTTGATTAATGGAGTAAAATATTACAAGGTTATTATGTCTAAAGAACTTCAGAAAATGCTAAGACAAATGATCTACAAGGGAATTGTGAATTATGAAGATGAAATCTCTCCATGGGTTAGGCCCTACCTATCTCTAATCTGAGTTAGCCACACAACCCTCATATCTGAGGGCATGATGGGTCAGTGGTTAGGCCCTACCTATCTCTAATCTGAGTTAGCCAAACAACCCTCATATCTGAGGACATGATGGGTCAGTGGTTAGCACTGCTACCTCACAGTGGCAGGGACCCGGGTTCAATTCCACTGTTGGGTGTCTGTTTGGAGTTTACACATTCTTCCGGTGTCTGCATGGGTTTCCTCCCACAGTCCAAAAGATGGTGATGTTCGAGACGGGAGGTGGGGGGTAGCGGTTTGGTGGCGAGTCTGGGTGGGATGATCAGTGTGGACTCAAATGGGCTTAATGGCCTGCTTCCACTCTGTAAAGGATTCTTTTATTTATGGTCCTCCAATTCTGACTTCCTGAGCATTCCTGATCCATCTCTGGGCACTTTTTAACTGCTTGGGTTCTATGCTGTTATGTCTAAAAGAAAAACCTTCCCTTTGCAAACTGAAGGCAAAGCTTAAGACTCACCTCGGTGACCACACTTTTGCTCATCTACTCTTATGTTAGCTTGTGCAGTTTGGCACCTAATCTTGTTTGTTTATTGTGCTTCTGTGAAGTGCCTCAAAATTACATTAAAAAGGTGTTATCTAAATAAGTTGTTGTTCAACAGAAGTATTCTTCAAAAGGAAAGAACAAGTGTCAAGGGATGATAGTAGAATGGGTGTGGAATGAGGCAAAAAAGTAGGATTGTATTTGCCCTCCTCTAACCTCCAGCACTGGAATGGTAAGTTCACTATTTCAATCATTTTCACAGACAATAATCAGAAGTGCCATTAAAATGACAAGGCAGATCAACAGCTGAAAATGATAACTGTGCTTAAGTCTGTAGTAAAACATTGCTTCCCAACTTTTGCTGGATTGGCTGCTCTCTAAAGCTCATCGGTTCACACATTTCTTCCCAGTTGAATACTGGATGAGCAATAAATACCTTTCACCACTTGAATACAGCCACCAAACTTATGGAATTCCAACTACCTTTTCCAGTTTATAGCCACACATATCCATCAGGATCCAAGTGTAAATTCCAGCTGATACAATTGCTACTCAAGAGTGAATTTTCAGATGACCCTTAAATGTTACTGTCCAATATTGAAAACAGGAAGCAAGACCATGCAGAACGTTTGAATGCTGGATGTTGCAAAATATTTCAAATCACTTCTAAAAAGCAAAGTATAAAAAACTTTAACAGAATCAGAAAAGGAAAACAAAGGGAGGATATTCCTAGTGAATAGGGAACACAGAAGCAGATGTCACAGTCTATGGTATGGGGCCAGGTATGTAGGACTGAGATGAGGGGTAAATTGCTTCACCCAGAGGAGTGGGGAGCCTGTGGAATTCACTGCACAAAAAAGCAGTCAAGGCTCCATCTTGTTTCAGAGATAGAAGGAACTGCAGATGCTGGAGAATCTGAGGTAATAAGGTGTAGAGCTGGATGAACACAGCAGGCCAAGCAGCGTCAGAGGAGCAGGAAGGCTGACGTTTTGGGCCTAGACTAGGCCCAAAACGTCAGCCTTCCTGCTCCTCTGCTGCTTGGCCTACTGCGTTCTTCCAGCTCTACAACTATTATCTCAGAGGGGCCATCTTGAATATTTTCAAGATGCTAAAGAGGGCTAAAGAGATCCAAAACTATAGGGAGAGAGAGGAAACAGCGCACTAAGTTGAATGAATGATTAGCCATGATTACACTGAATGGCAGAGCAGGCTCAAAAAGGGCCAAATGGCCAGCTTGTGCTCCTATTTTCTAAGTCTTCATTTCAATGAACAAAACTGCATCATATGGCTTCCCATACTAAAATGACAATATAAACCTGCAAGTGTTCTTATGTAAACATTCCAATATCATTTTGGTCAAGAATAGCAGGGAAGATTTCCTCTGTTTACAAGATGGCTTAAGACAACATGATTCTGATACAAACAGCATAGAAGTTACTTTCTTTTTCTCCCCCGATTTCACATTAACCCAGTTTAAGTTTTGTGCAGGCTCAGCACAACTCCTTCCACCTGCTTGAAATCTTTAAATAATCACAGGCAGGTGTTAAATATAGGGCAAATCGCTCCAATCCACAAACAAGATGGACAGGAGAGCCCTACAGGTTTCTAAACTTCAGTCAGGAGAAGAAATCACCTCGTTCAAAAGGACTCAAAGACTGTGAATCCTTACAACTGCCCACCCAGAGGGCTGTGGATGATCTACTGTTGATGCTATTTAATGCTGTGATGGGAAGACTTTGTGTGTCTCAGAGAGTCAAGGGTGGGAGGAGGATGAAATTGTAGAGTTCGGTCCAAGGGCAGCCACGGTCATGTAGAATGGCAGAGCAGGTTTAAAATGGATAGACTGGATGACTCCTGCTCCTACCTGGCATATTCCTGAAGCTTACAGGAGGCTCAGAAGCCCCACGCTGTGTCAGATAAAGTTCCTCACTACTGATTTTCCTCAAAATTGATAGATATAGAATAGAATGGAATCCCTACAGTGTGGGAACAGGCCCTTCGGCCCAGCAAGTCCACACCGAACCTCCTAGCATCCCACCTAGACCAATCCCCCCTTAACCCACCTAAGCTACACATCCCTGAACACTATGGGCAATTTAGCTTGGCCAAGCCACTTAGCCTGCACATCTTTGGACTGTGGGAGGAAACGGAGCACCTGGAGGAAACCCACACAGACATGGGGAGAATGTGCAAACTCCACACAGACAGTTGTCCGAGGCTAGAATCGAGCCCAGGTCCCTGGCGCCGTGAGGCAGCAGTGCTAACCACTGAGTCACCCAATCAATCAATGGCTAAATGCACGTTTATCGTCCATTTGAGGATCACGGAAACCAACTGGAACCTGCCAGTTGGAAAACCACTGCAGGAAAGCTACAGCAGATAAGTGAGAATGAGTTCACCTCAAGGTGCAAGCACGTCTCTCCAACATTCTCAAAAAGTTTAAAAACTAGAAAAGGCCTTCGCAGAGAGGTTGGCATTGATATTGTGGTTGGTTGGCTCACCCGTCGAGTTGGTTCATGATTGCGTAGATGTTTTGTTACCGTGCTGGGTAACATCATCAGTGCAGCCTCTGACAAAGCACCGTTGTGTTTTCCCGCCTGGTTTTTTAAAACTCTGGAGTCCGTTGAGCTGGATTACCTCACTTGCAGTTTCCCTTCACAAGGGGGTGTATATGGGGTTGAATTGTATGAGTTTGTTGATGGCTTCCTTCGTGGAGTACCGGGCTTCTAGGAATTCCCATGCCTGTCTCTGCTTTGCTTGCCAAGATCCTGGGACAGGCAAAGCAGAGACAGGCATGGGAGTTCCTAGGAGGCTGCACTGATGTTACCCAGCACGTTAACAAAACGTCAACAGAACAACGAACCAACTTGGTGAGCCAACCAACCACAACACCCACAATCCGAGCTACAAATCTACTCCAAAACTTTAGAGCTGGCACTGATAGACTGGGCCCACCTCCCCTGGAGTGTCAGAGGCTGAGGGGTGACATTATAGATGTTCATAAAAACATAAGGGGCATGGATCGGGTAAATAGACAAGGTCTTTTCCCTTGGGGTCAGACAGTCCAAAACTAGACAGCATAGGTATAAGGTCAGAGGGGAAAGGTTTAAAAGGGACACAAGAGGCAACTTTTTCATGCAGAGGGTGGTGTGTGTATGGAATGAGCTGCCAGAGGAAGTGGAGGAGGCTGGTATAATGACAACATTTCAAAAGGCACCTGGACGGGTTTATGAATAGGAAGGGTTTAGAAGGATATGGGCCAAATACTAGCAAATGGGACTAGATTAATTTAGGATATCTGGTCGGCATGGACCAGTTGGACTGAAGGGTCTGTTTCCTTGCTGTTCAGCTCTAAGGCATCCAGGAACTCAGGGGTTGCTGCAGTTAAATCCGTTCAGGTGGGGAGGGCTGCTGAGCCTGCCTGGAGCATTGGAAACACCCACCCAGGCAAATGGCTCATTGTAGCAGTTGGGGGTGCAATGGAATAAGGAGGGAGCCAAACAGCAGGGCTGTTTTGACTGACCACTGCTCCTGTACTGGCCTCCGGCACGTCCTAAAAGCTCTGCTTATGTACTTCTTGCCTCCCTTCCAGCTTATCTTACAATTAATATCCTCTAGGACAACTGAATTCAATATTTTAAAATGGCCTTCAATAGAGCACATAATATTATTCATTGCTCTTATCAATAGTCTGATGCTACACTATGAGGTTGGATTCTTAACAGACTGTTTAAGGTGAAGGCAAAGTTAAGAACAGTTTTTGTAAGGCATAGACTTCAAAGAAAGTGATAATGGGAACTGCAGATGCTGGAGAATCCAAGATAACAAAGTGTGAAGCTGGATGAACACAGCAGGCCAAGCAGCATCTCAGGAGCACAAAAGCTGACGTTTTGGGCCTAGACCCTTCATCAGAAAAGGGGAATGGGGAGAGGGTTCAAGAATTAATAGGGAGAGAGGGGGAGGCGGACCAAAGATAGAGAGAAAAGAAGATAGGTGGAGAGTTGAGTATAGGTGGGGAGGTAGGGAGGGACTAGGTCAGTCCAGGGAAGACGGACAGGTCAAGGAGGTGGGATGAGGTTCGTAGGTAAGAAATAGAGGTGTGGCTTGGGGTGGGAGGAAGGGATGGGTGAGAGGAAGGACAGGTTAGGGAGGCAGAGACAGGCTGGGCTGGTTGTGTGGTGCAGTGGTCGGGGGGGGGGGGGGGGAGGGGACGTACTGGGCTGGTTTTGAAATGTGGTGGGGGAAGGGGAGATTTTGAAGCTAGTGAAGTCCACATTGATACCATTGGGCTGCAGGGTTCCCAAGCGGAATATGAGTTGCTGTTCCTGCAACCTTTGGGTGGCATCATTGTGGCACTGCAGGAGGCCAATGATGGACATGTAATCTAAAGAATGGGAGGGGGATTTGAAATGGTTTGCGACTGGGAGGTGCAGTTGTTTATTACGAACTGAGCGGAGGTGTTCTGCAAAGCCGTCCCCAAGCCTCCGCTTGGTTTCCCCAATGTAGAGGAAGCCACACCGGGTACAGTGGATACAGTATACCACATTGGCAGATGTGCAGATGAACCTCTGCTTAATATGGAAAGTCATCTTGGGGCCTGGGATAGGGGTGAGGGAGGAGGTATGGGGGCAAGTGTAGCATTTCCTGCGGTTGCAGGGGAAGGTGCCGGGTGTGGTGGGGTTGGAGGGCAGTGTGGAGCGAACAAGGGAGTCACGGAGAGAGTGGTCTCTCCGGAAAGCAGACAAGGGTGGGGATGGAAAAATGTCTTGGGTGGTGGGGTCGGATTGTAGATGGCGGAAGTGTCAGAGGATGGTGCGTTGTATCCGGAGGTTGGTGGGGTGGTGTGTGAGAACGAGGGGAATTCTCTTTGGGTGGTTGTGGCGGGGGCAGGGTGCGAGGGATGTGTTGCGGGAAATGCGGGAGACACGGTCAAGGGCGTTCTCGACCACTGTGGGGGGTGAAGTTGCGGTCCTTGAAGAACTTGGACATCCGGACTGTGCGGGAGTGGAATGCCTCATTGTGGGAGCAGATGCGGCGGAGGCGAAGGAATTGGGAATAGGGGATGGAATTTTTGCAAGAGGGTGTGTGGGAGGAGGTGTATTCTAGGTAGCTGTGGGAGTCGGTGGGCTTGAAATGGGCATCAGTTACAAGTCTCAGGCAACCAGCTTGTAACTGATGTCCATTTCAAGCCCACCGACTCCCACAGCTACCTAGCATACACCTCCTCCCACCCACCCTCTTGCAAAAATTCCATCCCCTATTCCCAATTCCTTCGCCTCCGCCGCATCTGCTCCCACAATGAGGCATTCCACTCCCGCACATTCCGGATGTCCAAGTTCTTCAAGGACCGCAGCTTCCCCCCCACAGTGGTCGAGAACGCCCTTGACCGCGTCTCCCGCATTTCCCGCAACACAGCCCTCACACCCTGACCCCGCCACAACCACCCAAAGAGGATCCCCCTCGTTCTCACACACCACCCCACCAACCTCTGGATACAATGCATCATCCTCCGACACTTCCGCCATCTACAATCCGACCCCACCACCCAAGACATTTTTCCATCCCCACGCTTGTCTGCTTTCCGGAGAGACCACTCTCTCCGTGACTCCCTTGTTCGCTCCACACTGCCCTCCAACCCCACCACGCCCGGCACCTTCCCCTGCAACCGCAGGAAATGCTACACTAGCCCCCACACCTCCTCCCTCACCCCGATCCCAGGCCCCAAGATGACTTTCCATATTAAGTAGAGGTTCACCTGCACATCTGCCAATGTGGTATATTGTATCCATTGTACCCGGTGTGGCTACTTCTACATTGGGGAAACCAAGCGGAGGCTTGGGGACCGCTTTGCAGAACACCTCCGCTCGGTTCGCGATAAACAACTGCACCTCCCAGTCACGAACCATTTCAACTCCCCCTCCCATTCTTTAGATTACATGTCCATCATTTGCCTCCTGCAGTGCCACAATGATGCCACCCGAAGGTTGCAGGAACAGCAACTCATATTCCGCTTGGGAACCCTGCAGCTCAATGGTATCAATGTGGACTTCACCAGCTTCAAAATCTCCCCTTCCCCCACCGCATCCCAAAACCAGCCCAGTTCGTCCCCTCCCCCCACTGCACAACACAACCAGCCCAGCCTGTCTCTGCCTCCCTCACCTCTTCTTCCTCTCACCCATCCCTTCCTCCCACCCCAAGCCGCACCTCCATTTCCTACCTACTAACCTCATCCCACCTCCTTGACCTGTCCGTCTTCCCTGGACTGACCTAGTCCCTCCCTACCTCCCCACCTATTCTCTACTCTCCACCTATCTTCTTTTCTCTCCATCTTCGGTCCGCCTCCCCCTCTCTCCCTATTAATTCTTGAACCCTCACCCCATCCCCCTCTCTGATGAAGGCTCTAGGTTCGAAATGTCAGCTTTTGTGCTCCTGAGATGCTGCTTGGCCTGCTGTGTTCATCCAGCTCCACACTTTATTATCTTGACTTCAAAGAAAGACTACTTATCAATATTAAATACTGCTGTATAGGGTCATCACAGGTTTAAAAGGCTCTTAGTTACATTAAGTAAAGGCTAATCCATGCTCAAAAGACACTCATTCATTTTAGAGTGATCCAACTCTGCTCACACTGTGCTATTTATGCTCAGCAATGTGTCGCTCTACAGCAACACTGGATTGCTCCAGGGTCCTGAAACCTTTGCACAAAAATTATTTGCGAGAGAAACCACAATGCAACATTTCGACAGTCAAATATCCCCTAGAGCATAAAATAAATTTCCTATGCTTAAAGTGCTTAAGGAAGAAATAAATGGATTTAATTTATGATTACTGAAAATTGCCAGAAGTCATTTTGAAAAAGTCGAATTGCTGGGCTACTGTTTTGAAGTAACGTGGTGTAGCAGAGAATGTTTCAAGTCACACAAATCTAAAATGGAAAAGGATGCTTTATCAAAATTTAATGAGCATTTCTTTTTTTCTCTAAGACAGACCTTGCAACACATCAGTGCTGTTCATCAACACTGCACAGTGAGAAACAAGTGTCAGATTTCATTGCTGTCAAATGTGCCCTTCTCATGACTAGTCAAATTAAAATCTGATGATGTTGGTGGAAGTAGCATTAAATGAATCCATCTGGTTGTCTTTGAAAATTGTGTTCCAGCTATATCCCTGGTCAAAATCCTCATGGAAACATTGAGGAGTACGGATAACACACCCCTTCTATCTCATTGTTTAGGCATCTCTCTCCAAGGCAACCATAGCCCACAGGCCACAATCCATTTGAAGTAATCTCAGTAAAACGGCCATAAACACAGAACAAAACACAGCTTCACAAGCAGAGCTTTCACTCCCAACGGCATTAATACAATTGAAATCATATCATAGATTGCCTAATATTACTACCATGGAGAAATAGATGTATCTGCAATACATTGATAAATGCTGCTGGTTTGATCAAGTTGGGAATATTTCCGAAGAAAAGTACCTGAAAAAAATGATTAAACTGTGGTCGAGAAGGGACTTAATTTGTCAACAGAATGAACTTGTCAGATGATAGATCTGGTCTGGTGATCTGTGTATTGCTGGAATGTTGAAAAGCAAGGCTTTTGATCAGTTTATAGCAACATCACCATTTCATGTTTATAAAATGCAGACAGGAGAAACATCTGTGCTTTCAGAACAAAGTCAAAATTGTAACATTTCTATTCTCCATGACATTCTGTGGAAACCGGATCATTTAATTTGGTTTTATTCTGAAAAAGAAAACAAAATTGGCTCACTTGCAAAAAAACAGTCTGTAAATTTCCACTTTTGAGGCAGAATTTTCCCCTCCATGGAGGTGGTGAGAAAGGGAAATAATTGGGCAAGTGGGCCTGGTGACCCAATCACATTCTTAATGGGGTGATGCTGGGGGGATTTTCTGGGCCCACTAGAAGTTAAGGCCTTTAAATGGCCGACTTAAGGACCTCAACTAGGGCACCTCCCAATTATCTGGTTTTCTACCAGGCCTGACTGGGAAATTGTGGCAACTTGCCTGATGAGGTTGAGGTGGAGTTGGAGGAGTGGGGAATGGGTGGCGACGAAGAGATCGGAGGCACAGATGCTCCACAAAAGGCATGGCCTCTGAAAGCCACACCTTAAACAAACTAACTAATGCCTTGAAAATGAACTCACACTGTCACAAAAATTACCTTCTGACTACTGATTCCTCAGAAGTAGGGACCAACCAATGGTCTTTCAGGCCGTGAAACTGCTAGCCTGTGATTGGTCAGTGGCTTCCGGGAATATGGAGACAGTGTTTTGACCTGCAACAGGCCAGAAAGCTCACCTGACCTCTCCCTGTCGCCACTTAAACTGATTGGAATACAATAGGTCAAGTTATTACAGTTGTAAGGATGGGCTGCAGCTTCAGCATAACCTTTGGTCACAAAAATGGAAAGTAGGACTCTTAGATACCAGGAAGTTTCAGCATGGCCGAATATTATGTAGCTTTCTTCAAACAAAATAAAATAATACATAGCATGATATATTTGTGTATAAATGATATACTAACATGGAAACAATAATTTTGCATGGTTAGTAAAGTCAGAGTATGCACTATAACCTAACAGGATGATGCCAGGAATTGGAATCACTCTGTGCAAAGAGAGAGACCAAGACTATTGCTACTTGCAACAAAGAAATAGAAAAAGATCAACTACAGTTACCAAGTGCTTAAAGCAATTTCTAGCCAATTAAGTACTTTTTGGAGTGTAGTCTCTGTTTTTAGGTTGTAAACATGACAGCCAATATATGCACAGCCAACTCCCACAAACAGCAACCAGAAAAACTGGTTTTGGTGATGCTTGGGGGATAAATATTGGCCTAAACATGAGATAACTTTCATGCACTTTAAAATTGTGCCAGAATCACTACCATCACCCAGATGTAACGTTCTCTCTGTCACAATCAAGACGTCAGTATATTATCTTTAAGGGACATGCTCATCATGCCATCGTTGCATCATAGCATGTGACCTGCATGCTTAAAAGATTTATGACACCATTATAACTTGGATCACTCAAAGCCTGAAAAACTACACAAAGTATGCTGCTCTCCTTGACTTAATAGCTTGACGTCAGCCCAGACACTTGTGTACCTACAAATGGAAAATGTGCACACGCTAGTCAACTGTACCAACTCTGTTGGATTCTTCAATGTCAGGATATCCGCATCCAGTTTCTTGTGATAATTTTTGTTATCCCTCATCATCATATCAGGTAAAATAGCCTGTCAGATGCATATCACATCATAGATGGTAGCTGCAGAGATAATGGGAACTGCAGATGCTGGAGAATTCCAAGATAATAAAATGTGAGGCTGGATGAACACAGCAGGCCAAGCAGCATCTCAGGAGCACAAAAGCTGACGTTTCGGGCCTAGACCCTTCATCAGAGAGGGGGATGGGGAGAGGGAGCTGGAATAAATAGGGAGAGAGGGGGAGGCGCACCGAAGATGGAGAGAAAAGAAGATAGGTGGGGAGGGGATAGGTCAGTCCAGGGAAGACGGACAGGTCAAGGAGGTGGGATGAGGTTAGTAGGTAGCTGGGGGTGAGGCTTGGGGTGGGAGGAAGGGATGGGTGAGAGGAAGAACCGGTTAGGGAGGCAGAGACAGGTTGGACTGGTTTTGGGATGCAGTGGGTGGGGAGGGAAAAGCTGGGCTGGTTGTGTGGTGCAGTGGGGGGAGGGGACGAACTAGGCTGGTTTAGGGATGCAGTAGGGGAAGGGGAGATTTTGAAACTGGTGAAGTCCACATTGATACCATATGGCTGCAGGGTTCCCAGGCGGAACTCATATTGGTTAAACCATAACGGATGCTGTTAAATCAGGACCAAAAACAGAAGTTGCTAGTAAAGCTCGATAATAAAATGTGAGGCTGGATGAACACAGCAGGCCAAGCAGCATCTCAGGAGCACAAAAGCTGACGTTTCGGGCCTAGACCCTTCATCAGAGAGGGGGATGGCGTGAGGGTTCTGGAATAAATAGGGAGAGAGGGGGAGGCGGACCGAAGATGGAGAGAAAAGAAGATAGGTGGGGAGGGGATAGGTCAGTCCAGGGAAGACGGACAGGTCAAGGAGGTGGGATGAGGTTAGTAGATAGATGGGGGTGTGGCTTGGGGTGGGAGGAAGGGATGGGTGAGAGGAAGAACAGGTTAGGGAGGCAGAGACAAGTTGGACTGGTTTTGGGATGCAGTGGGTGGAGGGGAAGAGCTGGGCTGGTTGTGTGGTGCAGTGCGGGGAGGGGACGAACCGGGCTGGTTTAGGGATGCAGTGGGGGAAGGGGAGATTTTGAAACTGGTGAAGTCAACATTGATACCATTACGCTGCAGGTTTCCCAGGCGGAATATGAGATGCTGTTCCTGCAACCTTCGGGTGGCATCATTGTGGCAGTGCAGGAGGCCCATGATGGACATGTCATCTAGAGAATGGAAGGGGGAATGGAAATGGTTTGCGACTGGGAGGTGCAGTTGTTTGTTGCAAACTGAGCGGAGGTGTTCTGCAAAGCGGTCCCCAAGCCTCCGCTTGGTTTCCCCAATGTAGAGGAAGCCACACCGGGTACAGTGGATGCAGTACCACAACCGCCCAAAGAGGATCCCCCTCGTTCTCACACACCACCCTACCAACCTCTGGATACAACGCATCATCCTCCGACACTTCCGCCATCTACAATCCGACCCCACCACCCAAGACATTTTTCCATCCCCACCCCTGTCTGCTTTCCGGAGAGACCACTCTCTCCGTGACTCCCTTGTTCGCTCCACACTGCCCTCCAACCCCACCACACCTGGCACCTTCCCCTGCAACCGCAGGAAATGCTACACTTGCCCCCACACCTCCTCCCTCACCCCTATCCCAGGCCCCAAGATGACATTCCACATTAAGCAGAGGTTCACCTGCACAACTGCCAATGTGGTACACTGCATCCACTGTACCCGGTGTGGCTTCCTCTACATTGGGGAAACCAAGCGGAGGCTTGGGGATCTTTTTGCAGAGCACCTCCGCTCAGTTTGCAACAAACAACTGCACCTCCCAGTCGCAAACCATTTCCACTCCCCCTCCCATTCTTTAGATGACATGTCCATCATGGGCCTCCTGCAGTGCCACAATGATGCCACCCGAAGGTTGCAGGAACAGCAACTCATATTCCGCCTGGGAAACCTGCAGCCTAATGGTATGAATGTCGACTTCACCAGTTTCAAAATCTCCCCTTCCCCCACTGCATCCCTAAACCAGCCTAGTTCGTCCCCTCTCCCCACTGCACCACACAACCAGCCCAGCTCTTCCCCTCCACCCACTGCATCCCAAAACCAGTCCAACTTGTCTCTGCCTCCCTAACCTGTTCTTCCTCTCACCCATCCCTTCCTCCCACCCCAAGCCACACCCCCATCTATCTACTAACCTCATCCCATCTCCTTGACCTGTCCGTCTTCCCTGGACTGACCTATCCCCTCCCCACCTTCCCACCTATCTTCTTTTCTCTCCATCTTCGGTCCGCCTCCCCCTCTCTCTCCCTATTTATTCCAGAACCCTCACCCCATCCCCCTCTCTGATGAAGGGTCTAGGCCCGAAACGTCAGCTTTTGTGCTCCCGAGATGCTGCTTGGCCTGCTGTGTTCATCCAGCCTCACATTTTATTATCTTGGATCCTCCAGCATCTGCAGTTCCCATTATCTCTGTTGATAGTAAAGCTCAGCAGGTCTGGCACTACCTGTGAAGTGAATCAGAGTTAATGTTTCGGGTCCAGTGACACTTCCTCAGACCCTTTCTGAGCAAAAGATGGTTGCAATGCCATACTTCAATAAAGAGATAGGATGAAGTTTAAGTAGAACATAAACAAACAAAGCAATGGGCTGTTCGAACCAAACACACACACACACACACACACACACACACACACACACACACACACACACACACACACACACAAATAGCTGTTATTGCCTTGATGACATTAATACAGGAGGCCCTTTTGACAGATTTTACATTTGCAGGCAAATATTTGCCTCACTTAGAAAAGTTTGAAAACCAGTACATTATCTGTTAGAAATATTGAACACACGTTTACAATTTGCTTGGAGAATAAAAACATGGTCTACGTGCTATAGTTGGATTTTTTTTTCCAAAATGCATAGAATGTCAATTTTTGACAGCCTATTGTGATTTCAGTTTAATAGAAATATGTAATATATCAGCAACAGAAAACTTGGCATCATTCCTCGTGAGCCTGTGTCTCGTGAGTGAAATTGGCAAGCAAGCACTACAGCTGGTTGCACGATAACTATCCTTGTTTACAAGGAAATTTTTACTTCTATTATTTCCGCTCTTAACGTGAAGGGTGTCAAATTCAAATCTTCCTTTTACTCATGAGGAAACTGCGCCTCTTCCATCATCAGTCAAAATATAAATTGACATGGGCAAGAAAAAGTGGAATAAAACAAAGTTCAATAGAAAATAATAATAGAATCCACAATGACAATTTCACATTTTCAAACTGGGCAATTAAAGGCAGCATGTGACTGAGATATTAGCTAATTTCATTTGACTACAGTGGGCTTTGGAAGGTTCATTAACGAGAATAAAGTATTTGCTATCCCAAAATTTCTTTAAACACTTTAAACCTGAAGATACAAAATATTCTTCAAGTTAAGTGGGACTGTAAGGTACTTTTACAATTGTTATGAATAATGTCTATTTTTGGGGAAAATTATAGCTGACTAGTGTCTGCTAACTGTTTTAGAAGTCCTAGTATTTAAGGTCAACAGAATCAGTGCAGTTAATATCATTCCATAAAAGTAGTCAGTTATGCAAATATTGAGAATAATTACGCCTTATAATAATAAGAAGAAACCATTTCTCCAGTTCAAAGCTTTGCTTTTTCTTAAAAAAAAACTGGTTTCCGAGGGCTCTAACTCAAGCTGGAGCATACTTATAAAAAGGTTTTGTTCCTTAGACACGGAGAACGTGTCCACATACTTTTATTCAGACATGAACTTGTGCAACGGATATTACGGGAAATCTTCAAGGGCTTTTTCGCGCATGTGAACGTTTATCACAAAACCGTTACGCAACTGTTAGGAATGAAGAGAACAACTTGCCTTTATTTGACACCTCAAATGCTTTGAAATGCCCAGTGAATTAAATACCTTTTAAAAGTGTAGTTGCTTTTATAATGTCTAATTTGTTTTCTCAAACTCTTACAATTTGGTAATTAAAAAAAAATTATGACTATGATGCTCATTAAGATTTAACGGATTAGTCCAGACATTGGATTAGCCCCCTTGAACTTCAAAATAGGGGCATGAGATCTATCCAGCCAACTAGGAAGAGTGGACTTCAGTTTAACATCTCAGCTGCAAGCCAGTACATCAGACAGTACACTGCTCTCTCAGTACTGCATTGGCATAACAACCTAATTTTTTCTGATTCAGTGTCAAACGGGCCACCAACTCATCTGACTCTCCAATGAGTGGAATCCCTAAACATTTCCTTCAAATTCTCTCTCAGATTAGAGAAAGTCATCTTAAATACCAATATCTGAAAAAAAAACACCTATGCTTTTAACTGCGTAGCAAACAGAAACTTCATTGGTAAAGGCAGCACACAGTTATGTATTCACCATCTTAACTGCTACCTGAGTGGTTTCGAGCTGGGTCAGTTTTTTGATTTTTTGCTGAAATTTAAATATCTTATTAAAATGTATAAATATTTTTCAAAACATTGTAAATTGAAAATTACAGAAAAATACAACATACAACTTTCCTCCAAACATGTTGTTACTAGATACTGAATCCCGTTCCTATAGTATATAAACAATTATTATATACATTCAGAGACTGACATACAGCAGTTTCTGATCTCTAGTGAACTAATTGCAGAAGGTGTTGAGACAGTGAACTTTACCAAATGTGCCTTGTGGCAGCTGCACTAAAGCTTTTGTGCAGCACTGACCTTGGATCTTGGTCTGTGCCAGACTGGAGATCGAGGACAATTCTGCATATTGGAAGGTTTCAGGCAGGCAAAAAGGTGTCTTTGATTGAATTGACGGTCCTCAGGCACTGTCAACATTTGCTGCGGGTTGTACATTCCCAGGAACACACTGAGCGCAAAGACTTGCAACGCGGAACTGCTCAAAAACAAATGCACCTCTCTCCAGGCCTTTTTGGCAAAGGCACATTCCAATGGTATCTTTGCCTGCATAGCCATTTTGAAGGCAACGTGTGTAGGTGTTGAGTGTCTAGGTGGGCATGACTGGTTAGAATGGGAAGTGCCTCGTTCACCACCAACCAAGCTACAACTTGATGCTTGTTCAAGGCTATGGCAATGACGCATTCTGCCAAATGACTGACAATCTGGTCAGGAAACCGTCTGACAAAACCAACTGTCTCCTTTTCCTGGATGAACACAGCAGGCCAAGCAGCATCTCAGGAGCACAAAAGCTGACGTTTCGGGCCTAGACCCTTCATCAGAGCTGATGAAGGGTCTAGGCCCGAAACGTCAGCTTTTGTGCTCCTGAGATGCTGCTTGGCCTGCTGTGTTCATCCAGCCTCACATTTTATTATCTTGGAATCTCCAGCATCTGCAGTTCCCATTATCTCTGTCTCCTTTTCCTACAGGGTCTCAAGATCACTTTGCGCAACTTGTACACATGGCAAGTATCGCACTATAAAACATTTTAGTTTAGCCAAAACACTCCCCTCCATGATCACACAATAGCCATGTACTAAGGACAGAACATCTTGCATGGAAAAAAAAGCACTTTATATTCGTGAAACTAACTAACTTTAGAATGGTGTTAGAGTGATGGCAGGAATAAAGGAAAGCAGGGTCAGGATGTAAATTTTATGTTGCCCACATGGGAAAAAGTAGTGTATAAAAACAGAGTTGCATGAAAGATGAACAGTCATGCCCTGCTATAGTACACTCTGTACTCATGAAGATCATTCAGATTGATTGTTAAGCAATAAATTAACATGGTAATTAACTCATCATAAATAAAGCCAGTAATTGGATGGTACTGACCACTTTATCACTCAATTAATTAAAAACAGAACAAATTATAGGAAATTGTAAATATTCAGTCTACAATAAACAAAAGGATTCTGATCCTCGTTTTATTTAATCAACCAGAAAGAATTGCATGCTTCCATTTCTGTATTTGTATCAGTCTGCCAGTGAACTATTCATGCCATTGACAAGATTTAATTACAATGTTGGCTAAGTAAATGTTTTCATCATACCACTTGGACTGGTTGTCACTGCATTCAGTTATCTGTTGGGATCCACAAAGCTAAAGCAACACATGCAAAATGTAGTCCAGAAAATCTCCCATTCTATTTTCACACAGATAGAAAACTCAGAAATTTTCAGCAGATAAAAACAGACTTCGAATAGATTCTGGCATTGCTTAAAGTTATATTGCTTACTATTTGATTTAAGAAAATAGAAAGTTTGGCTATAAAAAAGCCTGCATGCATTGAACACGAGTAATTTGGTGATGTAAGATAACAAAGCGTGGAGCTGGATGAACACAGCAGGCCAAGCAGCATCTCAGGAGCACAAAAGCTGACGTTTCAGGCCTAGACCCTTCATCGATGAAGGGATGAAGGGTCTAGGCCCGAAACGTCAACTTTTGTGGTCCTGAGATGCTGCTTGGCCTGCTGTGTTCATCCAGCTTCACACTTTATTATCTTGGATTCTCCAGCATCTGCAGTTCCCATTATCTCTAATTTGGTGATGTATCCTGTTGACGTTCTCTAATAAAACGGCACACGCAACTGAGATTGCACCAGTTTTTGCTTATTGTTGATTCTAGGAAGCAAGTAAACAATCTCATATGCAACACACCCTGAGATCATAAAGATCAACTAGATCATAATTAATAAAGGGACATTAATTAAAATTAAACCATTAACTGGACTTGTCAGCTCACCCCATTAGGTAAAACTATCTATCTGTGGTAGTACATCTGTTTCATAATAGTCTGAAAAAAAAGACTACCACGAGGCAAGATGGTTCTGGGTTCAAGACACACCTGCCATGGTGGGTCATCAAATGTGCCTGGGCAAACAGATCAATTAAGCCATGCAAAGAACTTTTTCTTCTGAAGGGTCCCAACCCGAAATGTCAAACTTTCCTGTTCCTCTGATGCTGATTGGCCTGCTGTGTCATCCAGCTTCACACCGTGTTATCAAAGAAAATTGTGACTGCTTTTAATGGCTCAAATCATTAAATGGTTACTTTCGCATCCTTAGTGCATTGTGCAATTTTCAACTAAAGAGACCTTTCTCAATCACTATTAAGTCAAGAGTTAGCATCTCCATTTGATCTATGCTTGATGGATTACTGACATTGAAGACAGCCAAATTATCTTCTCATTTTCTGCACTGGAGTAGGCAATGCAAGAGCCCTGTTTCAGCTGGAAATGAGCTATCACAGATTGAACAATGAATCTAAGGCGATCTTGATTCTTCCTTCTGTCAAGATGCTCTCCATTGACGTTTACATTCAGCATCAGGAGTTGGACCAGCCATTCATAGCCGGAGATGCTTTCATGCATTTTTTTAAAAAATCTGACTGGTTTTTATTTTGAGCAAGTAGGGGATTTAATTTGCCCTATTTCAGAGCTGCTTTAGCAAGAACTGAGTGCAATCATTTGAAGGGAAATTATCACTCTCCACTTTTGTCAGCAATGATTATTCTTTCCTAGTCTGCGTGGGTGTTTGACTGCATGCTGTACAGACAAGTTGCTGGGACTGGAATAGATCCAGTACAATGAGAAAACTTTGCCAGGCGGTAGGAGGTGGGCTCAGAGGCAGGGGACTAAGGTACAATGAGAGAAATGAATTGTACCCGTTCCCCCAGTGTTGTTGCCACCTCCTGCTTTTTAAATGGAGGCAGCTTCTGTGCAGTGACAGCAACCTATGTAGATATGGCAGGACAACAATTACATGTATTAAATGGCCAATTAGAAGCCAATTTCCAAGAGCGATGCAATTTTGGTAACTGTACCAGGATTCCATGCTATATTTGAACATTGCCTATTCAGTGGCAGCAACGGCATACCAGGAGGTCAAACAAAGTGAAAATAAGCTGTAAACTGTCCAATCAATTTATTTAACCTATTTTCCTCTCAACCCAGAGCTTTTCTGGAGCAGACAGGACTTGAACCCAGACCTCCCGATACAGTGGCACTGTCACGAGGGCCCTAATTTTTTTTTAAATTATGATTTAACCCATTTTCCTAATTCAACCTGGTTAGAGATGTCATCATTGCAAACAAGCCCGTGTACATTAGCAGAGAGTGGCCACTGCAAGCACAGCTCCGGGGCATTGTTCTTACAGACAGCAGTCAGGGTGCAGTAGTGGTAATTCTCTCCATCTTTTCACTCATCATTTCTTCTTGCCTCAGCAGCACAGCTACAAGAATGATTGCTTTTATCCTGCTAATTGGCCCTCATACCTCCTCAACTGGAGGACGAACTCAGTAAACTGGGCTGACTTATCTTGAATTTTAAGCAATTAGATTTAACTGCACAATGACATACCGGTCCAAAGTGTCTCCAGGATAGTGGTTGTCTGCACAGAGGCTAATTGCACCTTATCAGTAAGTAAAGCTCTCAACCTATATACTGTACCACTCAATTATGTGCAGATCTATACTTAATTGTTTCTCATACACAGCTCTTTAGAGTAGTGCCAGGATGTCTCTCTTAACACGCTCATTCTAGTTTGGTATACAAGGTCAGAAGTCACCCAACACCAGGTTATAAGTCCAACAAGTTTGTGAAATCAGAAGCCTGAGGGGCTGCTCCTTCATCACAAAATGGAGAAAAGCACACAGGCACAGAATTTGTAGGCAGAGAGATCAAAAGATCATAAAAATGATGTGAGTGGAGTGTCGATAGACTGAATAATAAATGTTTGCAGGTGATCAAGAGCGTCAGACAGTATGAGTAAAGTGTCAACAGCTGACTAACAAGAGAAGGGAGGACCCATAATTAGATTAATTTAGGCAGAGAGATAATTACAGAAAGTTAAAAATAGTGGTGCTGAAAACAAACCAAATGATTGCAATAACATGATAGATACAAGAGTCACATCCCAAAGGTCTAACCAAAATAACAAGTAATCGAAAACTGTACAAGTTAATTAAGGTAGAAAGACCATGACAGGTTATCATGGTGATGGCATCAAAAACTAAACATTAAGGAAGATTTTACAAATACATAATAGTACGGTGGGGTTACACAGCACGACATGCACCCAAAGATCACAACTGAGACAGTCTTCATGAGCGAGGATCTTGCCTGTCAGTTTCTGCTCTGTGATCCTGTATTGTTACACATCTCAAAAAGGTGGCCTTAGAAGATGTTTACCTGCAGTTCAGAGGCTGAATGCCCTTGACCGCTGAAGTGTTCCTTGATTGGGAGGGAACATTCCTGTCTGGCAATTGTTGCCTTGTGTCCATTTGTCCATTGTCATAGTGTCTGCGTGGTCTCACCAATATACCACGCATCAGGGTATCCTTGCCTGCAGCGTAGGAGGTAGACAACATTGGCCAAGTCACGTAAGTATCTGTCGTGTATGTGGTGGGTCATGTTCCCATTTGTGATGGTAGTGTCCATATCAATGATCTGGCATGTCTTACAGAGGTTGCCATGGCAGGGTTGTGGTCACTGTTATCCTGAAGGCTGGGTGGTTTGCTGCAAATGATGGTTTCTTTAAGGTTTGTCTGGAGTATTCCTTCTTACTGATGTCAGTGACACATTATATCAGGAAATTTGTTGTTACACCATGGGTCACCATCCGGAAAATTGATCAGAAAAACACACTACTCTTGATATGCATTTTTGTGTGGCAAACGGTCCCCACAGCTGAAAACATTCTACATTCAGAAAATTCAGCACAACTCCACCCATTACCAAGATTTTTCTTTCCCTTATCTCATTAGTTGCAAAAACGTCTACTTGAGTTGACTAGATAATAAAGTGTGAAGCTGGATGAACATAGCAGGACAAAAGCACAAAAGCTGACGTTTCGGGCCTAGACTACTTGGTGACTTTTTTTTTGTTCTAGGTTGTTACAGCATACCTTCAAAGTTTACTTCAAGCCACATCCTCATGCTAAAGTGATCATGCTTGAGCCTGTAACCCTGTCAAATCAGCTGGCTAATACTTGATCACTTTGTTGTTGTAAGCTGCAATCCAAACCTAAAACTATCTTTCTTCGCCAAAGCTAGTGGACGTGCTGTTACATTTCAAATCCATACCAATCTTCCAAGGAATTTTAGCTCATCCCCATTGCTAATCAATCATCCATTCCCAATATCAAAATGGCTCTTACCAAACTCACAAAGGATCACAATCCCATGCAACAGTGGCCAAAGTAAATAGTCTTTCATCAGCCTTCTTGACTTATCTACAACCTTTGTCCCAGTTGACTGTCACACCCCTGGAACAGCTCTCCAACATCCAGCTGAGAAGGATTCTTTATACCTCATCCAGATATTTTCCGTATAATCACAGGCAGAGAGTTATCATCACACTTCAATACAGTTGCCACTAGTCTTCCCCATGATGATTCAATTGTACCCTTTCTCACATCATTATTGTACCCCACCATAAACACAGAAAAACACACCATGTTCCATACATACTCTGATGAAACAGCTCCACCACACATATCTCTCCTGAGCTCAACATTGTCTCAAAATTTTGAGACAGAGTGCTCGTTTGACATCCACACTGGATGAGCAACTTGCTACCACTGAGACAGGAGAAACGCAAATTGTAAATCAAACCCTTTTACTTCACAAATTGCATTGTTCAAATAAATGTTTCGCTCTAATCACCAAAACTGTCAATTATTCCCCTTTAGGTGCTGCTATCGAGAATGAAAAGAAAATTTCACCAGATTTCTGTAATACCCTCAAGAATACTACATGTTACAAAAAAAAATGGAGCAAATTTATAAAAACAAAGCAAATAGCAGAACTGAATAAATTAAATTATATTCCAGCATTGGAGCCCCAGGTCATCTTTCATTCCCAATACAAACATAAACTCAACACAAAGGACAAAATATCTGTAGAAATGGATTTAAAAGGGTGAGAGCAAAAATACTCTTATTGACCCACAGTTTAAACACAAGGGACAGAATTTGACAATTTCTCATGGTCCATTGAATTTCTTGTTGGTGAAATCAACTTCCGTTGACTGATGGAAGGTTTTCCATGCAAGACTTCAACCTGCTGGCTCCAAGACTTTGGGAAGTGATCACAGTTCAGCTTCTCAGGATTTACAAAGTATTTCAACCAACAGAGGGACAAACGTGCAGCTTTTGGATGTTTAAATTCCTTTTGAATCCCTAAGTGTTTGAAACAGAAACCACGTCCAGACAGAGTTGCTAAGCAACCATCAGCACAGGGCCCTCGAATCTCAACAAAAAACAGGTTTTCCTGTAATTAAAAGGCAATGAACCCCAGCTCTCCACTCCATAAAAGCTTTCCACAACTGTTTTGCCAAATTCACTTGATCTTTTGTCATTAGAAAGCAGCTGGGAGCTCATGTTAAACAGTTGAACTCATTTCATTGCAAAACCCTGTTTAATACATAATGTGTCCCAAAAGTTTGATACCATTCCATATTCCAAATGGCTCATAAATATACACATGTAATCCTAATAAAAGTGTCCATTTATAATGGGGAACACAAAAGTGATTGCTTTTGACGCACATCAGAATCTGGGTCCTCTACCGGTGTCCCTGACAATTGTCTAAAGCTGAAACAGACTGAAACTTTGGTGTCATATTTAACTTCAAGATGAACTTCTAACCACACAGCCCCATCACCAGTAAGCAGGTCATTTCCATCCCTACTCTACTGCCACCCCAGATCATTTGCTGTTGAATCATTAATCTATGTAATGGTTACTGTCAGACAGGATTATTCTGCCATTACCACTTTCCACATATTCAAACTTACGTAAATATTTCCTGGCTGTATCCTTGATCACGGCCAGTCACATTCACTGTGAATACTAGCTCCCAGTAAACATATGATTTCATTTTAGAAATTTTCATCCTGGATTTGAAGGCTTCATCCTCCCCTGTTCCTGAACCCTTTAATCAAATCTACAAGCCTCTGCGATATCTATGCTCCTATAATTTTGGCTAGAATTACTTCCACTTTTCCACACTTCATCACCAGTGGACTTGCTTCAGCCAGCAAGACACTAATCTCTGGCATTCTCTCCTTAAACACTACCTCTGACTGGTCACTTGGTCATCTGCCATAATTTCCTTTCGCATAACTGTCTTTGACAATACTCTTGAAGTACTTTTGGATATTTTACAGCATTATGAGTGTCATAATATTATAATGAATTGCAGGCTACTTTCTATCTAAATGCAAATGCTAATCTATATTTATATATAAATACATTTCTGCATGTAAAGCATACACAATTTGAATTACTGCTCATCCTATTCAGAATTCTCTTATAACCTAAGTATTTCAATTTTCTTCAGTACATTATCTTCCATACATGGTCGACTCAGTTAATTACATATTCTAGAACAGATTATCTAATGGCCAAATCTAGTATCACTGAACATGGTCAGCCTGTTGACTGTTGTTCAGTGCTGCTCTGAAGAAGCAGAATACCAGTGTCTAACATCTGCCTTCATCACATCTATTCAATGATATACAACAGTGTCAGGAGTTGAAGTGCTATTTCCAACATGCCTCACTGGCTTTAAAATTATAACTTTCCTTTTTTAGTTATTGAACACTTATCAGCTACGTAGAAGAGAAATTTGGAAAACTGAGAGAAATCTACATGACCCTGAAGCTAGAGAGAGTGTCAGATAACTATACTTGAGGCCCAGTGAAAATGTATTTAAACGTAACAGATTGAATAAAACCTTTTTCTGAAGGTGGTCTAGGCCTGAAATGTCAGCCTTCCTGCTCCTCTGATGCTGTTGGCCTGCTGTGTTCATCCAGCTTTACATCTTGTTATCTCGGATTCTCCAGCATCTGCAGTTCCTACCATCTCTGAATAAAAGTATCAACAACCTTACATAAATAAACAACACAAGACCTAGAGCTCAAGTTCCTCCTTTCCCAAGATGGAAAATTTAGTGAAACTTGCAAATGACACATACTGGTCTAACAAATCTTGTATAGCCTGATCTGACACATCTGAGCAGTATTGAAGGATTGCTATGCTGTCAGAGATACTGTCCTTTGGATGAGCTATTAAACTAAGCTCTTGATCACCTTTTATAAAAGGTCTGGTTGAATAGTCAAGATCACACAGCATTATTTGAATATCCCTAAGGTCCAACTAATGGCCTTCCTTCAGCCAACATGTTCAAAAAAGAAAATCACTGATTGTTAGCCTGACAGTAAATTAATGTATCACAGGAAACTGGAAATAAAAATAAAAATACTGGAAATTCTAAGTAGGGCAAGAACAAAAATTTGTGTTTCAGGCTGATTTAGAGTCATTGCAAAATACAGCATGGAAACAGGTCCTTGGGCCCAAACTGCCCACTAAACTAGCTCCAATTGCCCACATTTAGTCCATATTCCTCTAAACTCTTCCCATCCATATGTTTTTTTTAAAAAATATTGCTATTGTGCCTGCCTCAACCATTTTCTCTGGCAGCCCATTTCATATATACACCACTCTCTGCGTGAAGTTGCCCCTCAGTTCCTTCTTAAATCTTTCCCCTCTCACCTTAAATACATTCCCTCTAGTTTTCAAATTTCCCATCCCTGGAAAAAGTCAATATGCATTCATCCTATCTATGCCCCTCATGATTTTGTACACCTCAATAAAGGTCACTCATTCTCCTACATTGCAATGAATAAAGTCATATCCTGGCCATCCACTCCCGATATCTCAGGTCGACTAGCCTTAGCAAAATCTTCAAAGTGGAAAGTGTGCAAAGAAGATTTAACTACGTCTTTCCTATAACAGGGTGATCAAGACTGTATACAATACTCCAAGTGCAGCCACTGCAACAACTTGTACAACTGTAACAACATCCCAACTCCTACATTCAATGCCTCGACCGATGAAGGCCAGCATGCTAAACATCTTCTTCACCACCATGTCTACTGGTGATGCTGCTTTCGATGAACTATGTACTTGTACTCCTTGGTCCCTCTGTTCCACCACACTCCTTAGGACCTTACCATTTACTGTACAAGTCTTATCTTGGTTTGACTTTCCAAAGTGCAACAACTCACACTTATCTGTATTGAACTGCATTTTCCAAGCCTCAGACACTTGTCCATCTGATCAAGATCCCACTGTAATTCTTTGATACCCTTCCTTGCTATCAATGATCCCTCCTAATTTTGTATCATCTGCAAACTTACCATTCATGCCTTGTACATTCATATCTAGATCATTTATGTAAAAACGTCCTAGCACCGACCCCTATGGCACACCACTAGTCACAGGCTTCCAGTCTGAGAAATAACTTTCAACCATCGTCCACCGCTTCCTATCAAGCCAATTTCGAATCCAATTAGCTAGGTCTCCGTGGATCCCACACAAGCTAACCTTTGCGACTAGCCTGCCGTACGTGACCTCGTCAAAGGCCTTACTAAACTCCATACAGGCAACATCGGCTGCCTTAACCTCATCTATCCCCCTAGTTACCTCTTTGAAAAACTCAAAGAAAGATTTGTCAGACATGACTTCCTGCACTCAAACCCCTGCTGACTATACCAATATCTTTAATTAGCATCGGAAAAAATGAATTTACTCGGCTTTAAGCATGGGACAGATGAAAGAAAGGTGGCAAGCTCAGTGAGAAGACAGAAATCAGAGTAGATTGACCAATGAAAGGGGTAGTAGTGCAGGGCAAAGGTGCTGGGTAATGAGACGAGCTGCACGTTAAAGGATGAATGGAGTAGGCATAAATGAAAGTCAACACGTCAACAACTGTTGTCCGCAAAGAAATGTTATAGGAGGTGCTCATCCAGAATTGCCACACGCTGCAATAGAGACCACAAGATTGTTGACATGTTGAATCAGAAAGCTGAGGTGCAGCTCCGAGTTTATATTGCACTTCACTGGTACAGTGCTGAGGACCATGAGATCTGCATGGGAAAGGGGGCTGAATTAAAATGACAGGCAGCCAAAGCTCATGATCATGTTTGTGGACTGAGTGGAGGGATTCTACATAAACACAGTCACACAGTCTGCACCTGATCTCCAGAGTAGACCATATTATTACGTGGAAAGTCCACTTCAGTTTCTGATCAATGGTAAACAATGGATGTTAATGGTGAGGGATTCAGTGATGATAATGCCATGAGATGGCAGGAGCTAGTAGGACAGAAGTAAAGATGAAAGGAACCTAAGGAAACTGGTAGACACACAATGGTGGACCTTCCAACAGGGGAAGACATGTCGGAAGCACTGACACAATAAGCGGCTTCATTATTTGAAATTCTGCGGGGAAAAAGAAGAAGAAATTGATGGAATGGAATAAAGTCTCAGTGAACTCAAGAAAACAATGGTAGTTAATTGGATCTCAATAGTTACTGGTCGATGTGTTATCGCAGAACTAGAGACAGAGAAATTGAGAGGGGGACATTGCAGCTGGATTGCAAGACAAGGGAAAGGCATAGTAATTATTAATAAAAAGATGTTAATTTTGGAGAGCAGAAAATGATGCTTGCACAGTCATCGACTGGCTTTTGACCTCAGTGCTGATCAAAATATTTTGCTGTCAGATTGGCTGGCCCCACTCACATGTAACCTACTTATTGATAAAAAGCAGTTAAATAGAAATATACCTTCATTTAAAAGGCTCAATCTAAACCAGTGACCATTGTTTTTGGAGGAACAAGAACACAAATTGTGATCACGCTTGCATATAAAGTTTGCAAATTACGATTTATGAAATTTTATTTTCAGCCTGATAATCTGACTCACTGTCTGTGACTAAAATGTTGCATTGAAGAAGCCTTCTAATAAAACCCATTTTATTAGACTTAACACTAAGTGAACAGGACCACTTAGCCATACAATTGATCAGTTGCATGCTGGAAATTGATAGTTTAACACTCACAACAAATATCATTCAAGATATGGTCACTGTCGTCAGCAAGTCTGAATGAATGAAATTGCTGTGAAGTCTGCAGATACCACAGATATACTAATGAAGGAAGATTTTCTTCTGAATAAAGCTGACAGATAAATCTAACTCTGCCCAATCAATAACCTGGCTATGGTGCAGAACCTCAAATATTTGTGATCTCTCGGAGTCACGTCAGGGCAGGACATAGGCACTGAATGGTTAGGTCCTAGGGAATGTTTCTGAATATAGGCACCTTGGTGTGCAGGTTCATAGTTCCTTGAAATCACAGGTAGACAGGATAGTGACATTGTTGTTTGGTATACTTGCTTTTATTGGTCAGTGCATTGAATATAGGAGTGGGAGTTCACATTGCAGCTGTAGAGGGCGTTAATTAGGCGGCTGTTAGAATACTGCATGCAATTCTGATCTCTCTGCTATAGGAAGGCTGTTGCGAAACTTGAACAAGGATTCAGAAAAGATTTATAAAAAGGATGTTGCCAGGGTTAGAGGGTTTGCACTATAGGGAGATGCTGAATAGACTGGGGCCATTTTCCCTGGAGCGTAGAAGCCCGAGGCATGATCTTGTGGAGGTTTATAAAATCATGAGAGGCATGGATAGGGTAAATAGACAAGGTATTTTTTCTGGGGTGGGACACTCGCAAATTAGAGGGCATCGGTTAGAGGAAAAAGATCTAAAGGCACAACATTTTCCATGCAGAGGGTGGCGCGTGTACGGAATGAACTGCCAGAGGAAGTGGAGGAGGCCAGTACAATTACAACATTGTAAAGGCATCTGGATGGGTACATGAATAGTAAGGGTTTAAGAGGGATATGGGTCAAATGGGACTGGATTTATTTTGGATATCTGGTCAGCATGGAGAAGTTAGACCAAAGGGTCTGTTTCCATGCTGTATATCTCTCTGACACAATGACTTGACTAGGATGACCTAGTTTACAAAAAGCGTGAATCTGTCCTAAGAAGTTGTATTGATGCATTTGGACATTGCAGAACTTCCCAAATAATCAGAAAAGAAAGCCACACACACACAGATAGACAACCAAAAATAGGAGACAGAGTTGGTCAGGGGGCCAGGGCCTTGAATGAGATGTGGTTTAAAGCAGCATCACAATTATGGAGGAAAGAATTTGACGGAGCGAACGTTCAGAGCTGGAGACAACATGGTAGCAGAAAGCATGGCTTCCAACGCTAAGGAGAAGGAAGACAAGGATACTAGAAACCAGACTAGAGGGATGCTTAGGTCTCAGATGGTTTGTCGGGTCAAAGGCGTCACCCAACGATCAATTTGGAGCAACATCCTATTTCACTGCATTTCTTAAGAAAAATTTGTATAACTATATTTCTGAATCATACCATATCTAACTTCTGTCAAAATAAAGACAACATGGTCCCCAATTCAAACTGTGTCATTAGTTGGTCTGTTACTTCAGACACCTTCAAGAATATTGAAACTATGCCACAACTCGCAGAATTTGGAATTTAGACCCTTCTTGCACAGGCTTCTGGAGTCTTAACAGCTTTGAAAAATATTCAGGCAAAACAGAGATAAAAAGATTCCATTTCATTCACAGCCAAAGTCAGAAAGCTTTGCTCACTCCTCCAGGGGGTGTGGGCTGGACATTGCTCTATTTTATACCTTGGGGATCTCCTTCACTGGACGTTTGGAAATTGTGTAATACAGCTGTGGGCCAAGGTTGGGACTCCTTTCATTTAGCTTGTCAGGAAGCCATGCCTCACAGGCTGCTCAAATTGTCAACAAGGTCTATTAGTCAGTTTTTCCAAGAAAAATTTGTTTTTCCTCAGGGTCGACCGAGGTTGTAACTACACAGGCACCAAACTGAGAATAAAGAACATTTGCTTTTATGTTCTTGAATTTCTTATTCACCGATACTCTATCTCACTTCAGCTCATTGCATAGCTCTTTGGTCTGTACAGTAATTTCCTAGAGGAATTATTAGAAGAGAAAAAAGGTTCTTTGGTGTGTGCTTATGTTTTCTTAAGAAATTCCATTTCCTTTCCTCCTTTTCTCCGAAAGGGCTGCTGATGTTGCTGTAGGTGCAGAGAGTGAGATCCCTCTGGAACATAAAACCCAGTCAGGGACAAATCCTCACAATCCAATTGGCAAGGAGTTGGTCTACAACGCACACTGGGGAAAGAGTTCACATAATGCTTGTATAGTGTCACTTACAAACAAGGTTAAGTAGCAAATCAGAGGCAGCATCTGCAGCTGGATTGTCTCACTCCCTCATGGTCAGATGTTTGCTTAGGATCAGATCAATAATTTGTTTAAGACCCTGAACTGGTCCAAAATCACTCAGCTTTTCGCAGAATAGGACATTTACTCCTGGGTCACCAGCAAGTAGATTAAAAAAAAAAGTGAATGTTTATTCCCTGTCCATTTTTGGTTAAGTAGTTGAGGGGTATCAGTACAGCAGAATGGAGTTTTCCACTTTTACAGCATTAAGTTTCATTAGGTCAGATGTATTGTGTCAGATGCAGAATAAAGCTTTATTCTGCTTCTTTTTACAGTAGACACCTCAAATCATATCTTTTGACAACAATTCCCTATCTTTCTTTTTCAACTGCTGTGGCCTTGCAACAATGGTCCTTCCACACCATGATATTAATAGGGTGGAATCCTAGCTTTAACCTAGTTACAGTGAAGGAGCTGTGATACAGTTCCAACTCTGTATATGGAGGGGTTTGCAAGGGAGAGATTTCTTGAGTGACTTCTCCCCACAATTGTGCTTTTGCCTTTCTTGGGGATTGAGGTCACAGAGTATGTGTCTTATAAAATTGCTAAGGTGCGTTAATTGTACATACAGGAGCCATAGTGATACTGGAAAATGGAATTTGGAAGGTGGAAATTGGTAGTTTGAACTTTTCAGTGTTGCTGCAATCACGTTCATCCAGTCAGGTAACAGGTATTGCTTTATGTCCCAAACAGGCAAATAGTCTTTGTAGACTCAGCTCATTGTAATGTATTGCTGAACTACCTAAAGTGTTGATGTGGCTTGTCCAGCTAAGTCTTTGGTCAGTGGGAATTCCAAAATATTGGTGGCAGGAAGACTCTTGTTTGAAATGATCATTCCCCACGATTTTTAAATGCCCTGTCAGTTCAAGCCTGGATATTATTCAAGTTCTTGTGTAATCTCTATGGGCTGCTTGAATATTGCAGGAGTAATGATTGGAGCCGAATACTGTGGTATTGCCAGAAGGAAGGACCCATCTCATGTCATAAGGATGGTGGGGAAACAGTTAAAGCTGGTTGTGCCATCTTAGCTGTCTAGATTTCTGATCATCACCATATGAGATGGTCGGCCATATACAGTAAACTTTGTTTTAACTGACAGTCTTGATAAATTGTTAAAAAACCTCAAATATCACCATGTATGAGTATTTACGCTGTGAATTAAGTACAGCAGTGATGTGTAGACCTCTTGGATTATATTTCTATTACTTATTGTGCTTTTTACATTGATTTTAGGAGGTGTGTTGATGTTTTAACTTTTTTTGAGGGATGTTGATGTCTCGAGCTTTGATTGGTCAGGGTTTACTGTGGTTATGCAGACCTCTTGATTATCTGAAATATTTGATCAACGGGCATACTCCAGTACATGGTGGTTAATAAAAAAGGTATTCCGTACATTCAACTGCACCCATTTTCTTTTATGTCACCTATAACTCCAAGCACTCCAAAGATTACTCCTTGAGAAAATCTGACCAAATGGTTCAAACTAAACATCTGACTGAATGACAGACAATGGGAAGGGAATGAACTGGGAACATCAATTCACACCGCGGGAAGGCCAGATCAATAAACAACTAAACTTGCAGGCTAGACGTCGAGTTTGAAGACTGAGGGGGAGAAAGTGAAATGGAGGCCAATGCAAATGATCCAGTGTTTGTTGAAGGGGGGGGGGGTGCATAATTTAACCCTCCACTGGCTCCATTACTGAATGCAAAAGCAAAATACTGGGAGTAACTCAGCAGGTCTGGCAGAAAAACCACAGTTCCAAATTCGGTACAACTCTTTTTTTTGTTTCTGGAGTAGTCATTCTGGACTCAAAATATTATTGCTGTTTCTTTCTCCACAGGTAATGCCAGACTTGCTGGGCTTCCCCCAACATTTCTTCATTATATTTCAGATTTCCTGCTTTCAAAGTATTTTGCTTCCATGTTAAACAGCATCCTCTGTGCTCTACTCCATCAAATGCTATTTTGGTCATGAGGCATAACGAGAGTATTGCAAGATTTTTTTTGAGAATTGCAAGTTAGCTTCAGAATGTTTGTTAACAGCATTGTAAAGCTGCAAAGCTTTCATGCCCAAATCTGTTTTGTTGTAAACACTGTTGTAAAAGTCAAGAGTGGACCATTGAGAAAGATTGTACCCTGAAAAGTCAAATTTATATGAAATAATGTATACATTGCAGACGGTTAGTGTGGTTTTATGCAAGGCACAATGTAGACGAGTAAAACAAAAAATGCGTTTGTAACTGGGGCTAAGTCTCTGCTCCATGAAAATGTCAATAGAAATATCTTCTACAATGGGAAGAAGGGCCACAGGACATGAAGCAGGTTCTCTATAGATGCTGTCAGACCTGAGTTCCTCCAATAATCTATTTTTGTTTAAAAAAATCTGATTTTATGCAATGAAGGCTTTGTGAATTTAAACGTTCACTTAATCTAATCAGAGCTGCTCATGGTTCATTCAACACCATATCACAGATATTGTTTTTTTCAGAATTAAATAGATCAATGGACAAGAATTTGAATTAGAATGTCTCTTCAGCTTTATTCGTTCTATTTCACCGTTATAAGTAGCACCTCGAATGGGGAAGGCTAACTAGATTTAAAGATTTAGCACCATAATCCTGGTTCTGCCTTTCAATTAAATCATGGCTGATCTGAATAGCATCTTCACCTTGATTCCATATCCCTCAACGACCCAGACTAACTAACAAATTCAGCTTCAGAGTTTTTAAATTGACCAAGCTCAGTAGCTTTCCATAAGCTTTTGAGAAAAGTGGCTTCCTGACACCATCTCTGAAAGATCTGGTTTTAATTTAATCAGCATTTGCCTTGTTCTGGACTTCCCCAACACAAAATACTTCCACCCCATCTATCCTGGCAAAACTTATCGCTACTTTAATTGCCTTTAAAGCTCCTATTAGACAGTAAAGCTGAAGGCATTGGTTCGGAGATCTAGACCTTCTATTACATTGATATAAGTGGACATGCAGTTTTACTTGTTCATTAGCACTTTACCCACTAAGGAAGATACAAGATTGCGTATATCTTGCTGCAGAATTGCTTATTCATTTGCGACTAACAATACATTCCCAAAAGGGAAAGCAACCAACTGGAGATTGACCAAGCTGGTAAGCCAGACTGGCTTCTTTCAAAATCTTCCAACCATCCTCTTTAGGTTTCTGTTCTTTGTAAAAGCTTGACTTAAACTTCTAGCTAAGCTGCCAGAAACACTTCACAAATCACTGAGGAAAATGATTCTGAATATTTCCAGTTAGCAAACAGAGGCAAAAAAATGTTGCAAATTCCAAGAAATCAACACTGTATCAATGTTATACTGGCAACGTCAGGGTTAGCCAAACAAACCCGAGTTAATCCTAACCTTTTTTGCATCAGAGTTCTAGATTTACATCTCCCCATCTTCAAAAACATGGGCTACTCTGCTCAGAACTGGATTTGGTCCAGTTTCTGGCCAATCATGAAGCCTCTGAATATTTTTTTTGAAAACCATTCCTGAGGAGCAGTGTTTCCATGTCATGCAACTCCCCAGAGTTTTTCGTTTGTGCCTCAAATTTAAAACTGTACTTATTATGCCAGCCATGGGCTAACCCAAGTTTTATCTAGCGGTAGCTAGACTTCTTTATTGCAAGGGGATTGGAGAATAGTAATAAACAGCAACATATATTTACCTTGCTAATTAATGGCTGTGCTGCCATGCTAATGGTATTCCTTGCACAAGTACATCAGAATATCAACATTTGAAAATTTTACACCTTTTAAAAAATTCTACATACTTGTCAAAATGAGAAACTCACATCTCCCGAGTTTAGGCTCCATCACCTTACAATCACACCTTCAATGTAAATGGCTCAGCAAGTTCTGTGTCATCACAACTAGTAGCCCACCAAACTGTATCATCAGAAAACTTGGGTATATTACTAGAGTCTTTTTGTCCAAGACAATGACGGACTATAAGTAGCCGAAAAATCACTAGGATTAAAGATTGCAGTGTCCCACTCGTTAGAGTTCCAAACCTAAAAGTATTCTTTGATTCCCACTCTCTGCTTCATGTCCAACATTCCATCTGTGATAATATTTATTCTCCCAACTCCAGTATCCTTCTCTGATCTTGTCTTACATGAATTTTGGGTGGAATTTTCCCAGGGTTTGAGCAACATGGGCTATAGCAAGATTTGAGACAGAATCAGATGAAAAGTCTAGCAAGGGGCATAAGGAGTTGTTCCACTGATCACCAACAAGTTATCAATTAAGGGGGAATTACTATTTATTAAATGCCTTATTGACAACCCAACTCAATATATTAGATCTTCAGCCTCCTATCTGACCAAACTCAACAAACAAGCAAATATTAAAAAAAAAGACAGAAACCAGAGTGGATGCCTAGCAATCTCAGCTTGCCACTTGTCACAGGCCATCTACACAACAAAACCTGGGCAGCAACATCTCAGGGCACACTACATGGGCAACAGCCACATGAACCAATTTCCATAGATATTGGCATCTGGTGTGTGCTAGCCTTTAAAAAACTCCCTTGGCACATCTGGTCCACTTACAGGACACTTCAATACCACACCCACATTCATTCCAACAGTATTGCAGCAAGCAGAATTTGTAGCAGGGGACACATTTCCCACTATTAGAAGCTTTCTTTAACTGCTGAAAATTAGGGAGAGGTAGGTATTACTGTAGAGGAAAGTGGGTGGCAGAGCTGTTACTGCTGGTGAAGGTGGGGAGGTGTCCCAAGTGAGTAGGCAGTACAGCTGGCATGAAGGGTTAGTGATGTCAGAGGTTGGAGTGGGTGAGAGCAAATGAGGGAAGATGTTGCGGCAACAGACAGAGTGACAGAGAAGGAGCCTTAGTGGCAGGTGGGTTGGGGTTTGGACAGAAATATAGTGAGAGGTAGTAGATAGAGCACTTTAGGTTTGGAGGAGTGGAGAAAGTTGTTGAGCTTCTTCCGAGAATGCAGGGTATTCCTCTGGATGGAATTATCTTGGTGGCAATTACTGAGCAGGCTGGCATGGTCTTGTTGATAGCCTCTACTGCTAGTTTTGGGTGGGTGGATGGTGGGTGGCAACATGGATTGCAAATCAGATGGGACGGACTTCAGAGAGCTGGAGTAAATAGTTAACAAAAGGCACATTTGGCAAGATAAGGCAAGAAAACTGGCTAGGGCTTATGCTGAAATCCATCCAGGAAACACAGATTTAGACTAAAAGATACAAGATTCAGCCCTTTGTATTGTACTTGTGCGTCTTAAACTATCATAAAAGTTTTAATCACCTTATCAGCTGCTCAGGTGGTACTTCAAGAAAATGATCACTTTTAATCACATTCCACCAACTTTCAGTTCATTCAAACTGAGCGAAATAGATTAATTTATTCTGAGCAAGTTGTTAAATCATACAATGAAAATATAAACCAGCCTTACCATTAAAAAAAAACACATTTGGTCAATTACATTGGAGTTTAAAGATATGTATTTTGATTTCCTCTGACCAATCAAACTTCTACAAAAGGATTCTGAAACTATTTCTCAGGTAGTGGAACCAATCCGAGGCGATGTGAAGAGTGACAGAAAAAGTGAATGATAAACAGAAAATAAAATCCAATAGGGGGTTTGTGATAAATCCCAGGGAATGATACAAGGATAAGTTTGCTCATATGTATGCACAAAACTTATTGCCTACTGCACACGTACAGTATTGAACTCAGGTTACTTTCAAAATACAGCAGAGAAAAAGTTGAGAAGTTGTGCTTTAACAATTTGTGACCAGTGTAATGAGCTATTACCACAATATACTGATTCACTAAAATAATGTCATTAATTGGTATTTGTAACCAATTTGCTGCAAACCATTCCATGATTAATTATAACATTAACCTCTTAGTTGTGTGAAACCGCACATTAATAATGCACCACAGCAACAGTTGTGTGCCCACAATATTGACTATTCTTTTTCTAAGCAGAAACAGATAACACTGCAGCGATTGCCACCTTTTTAAATCAATTAGTAGCACACTGAAGAAATAACATTCGTGAAGAGATTGAGATGAAGGTTAATGTGGATGTTCCTTAGTGTCAGCAAATGCAGTCAAGTTACAATCAGGAGCTTAGGTTCAAATCCTGCTGTTTGCTTACATTTAGCACAACGGATAAAACTTCCATTTTCAACATTCTAGTGTCCACTAGTAACAGTCTATATGCAATTTTATTTCCATTTCTCCTTGCTATTAGACACTATCAGTCTATTGCTGATACATTTGTTCAGCAATTCTTTTTCCAAGTCACGTTTTGACAAAATATGAGTATTCAAATCAGCATCTAAATGACAGTAGAAATTTAGACCAGGTTTAAAACAGGGTATCTCATTTCCAAAGGATTGTACTAACTATAAAGACAGGATTCTGAAGGAAGGATCAATCATTGGCCCCGAGACATTAACTCTGCTTTCTCTCCACAGATGCTGCCAGACCTGCTGAATTTCTCCAGAAATTTCTGTACTTGCACCAGAATGTCAGGGTTGGCTCAGAAGTATACATCAAGATATTTGGTTTATTGAAGCTCCACAATGCAGAACATGGTTCTTTTGTCTTTCAGTCTTGAAATGGATGACTGACATCTGGAAAATATTAATGTTTGCACTTACACCTAAATCAAAGAGAAAAGATATATCAGGGCAAGAGCACGTCACCTTCATTTTTACATTAAAAGGAACTATGAGCGTACATCTTTACTTGGAGTCATCCAATATTGAGGTCTCCACCAAAACAACATTTCTGCAAGAAGAATAGCTAAATAGCACTAATTTTGTCCAAATTCAGCGGGGACTTCGAATCTGTGGATGGGCAGGCAAATCAGTGGGTATCTGTTTGGGAGTGGATTTGGGGCAACGATTAAAAATGGAGCGAGGATATATGCTGTTTAAAAAATGTGCAGTAAACAATAGCTTTCAGCTAGTCAACTTGGACATAGGCAAAAAAAGAATCAATTGGGACAAATGGTCAAAAACGGGCATAACAAGAACAAACAAAAATTTGCAAAAACATTTATAATAAATCAAATTTTACTAATGGCAAACAGTAATGACAAACTTGGTGTGGTACAGGCAGCCATTTTCTTTCGAAAGAATGAGCATTTCACCTGCTCTCTGGACTAACAGGTAGCAATGGATACATTGTCAGCCTTGTAGATCAAGTACAGGCATGTGATCAAAGTATCACTGGGAGGAAATTGAGGATAAAGCTCACCATGGATATCAACCAGTGTCATGCCCAGATGTAATACCAAGCCAGCTTGTTCCTATGGCAACAAGTACTATGCCCCCTGTCACGGCTTAGGTTACAAGTTCATAGTCGGTCTGCCGTTTGGTGGTTTGTACAAGCAAATGGCAGACAGCAAAGCAATAAACAGCCAGCCATATTGGAAGTTATGCTGCAGCTCTACAGAAAGCTTGATTAGAACTCACTGGAGCACTGTCAGCAGATCTGGGCACCACATCTTAGGAAGGATGCATTAACCTTGGATGGAATACAATCAAGAAGATGATAGCTGAACTGGAGGGGTTAAGTTTGAGGAGGGGTAATACAAATTAGGTCTGTTTTCCCTAAAATTTATTAGGTTAAGGGGTGATCCGATCGAAATCTAATCGAAGGATACTAACAATCAGGAAAAGCCAGGTAGATTTTTTAAAAAACCCTATTTTCACTGGTTGTGGATTCTAGAACTAGGGGGCATAGTCTAAACATTAGGGCTAGACCATTCAGGAGAGATGTTAGGAAATAGTTCCACACAGAGGGTGTTAGAGGTTTGGAACTCTTCCACAAATGCCAGTGGATGCTGGATGCATTGTTGTATTTAAAAATCTGAGACAGATACATTGAGAAGCAAGAAGGTATAAAGGAAAACAGGCCAAAAGCAGGGACATGGCATTAGACCACATACCAGCATGATCTCTTGAACGGGGTGAATAGTCTACTCCTGTTCCTGTGGACACAAAATGTTAACTGTTTTTCCCTCCACAGATGCAGCCAGGCCTGGTGAGTTTCTGCAGCATTGAGTGTTATTTCAGATTTCCAGCATCCGTAATATTTCACTTTCAAACCAAAAGGAATTGGCTGGATTAGAAGCACCCCCATCAACAAAAAGATGCCACTAACTGTTCAGTGCTCCAAGTTACAGAGGAACCTTCAATTTTTGCATTCAGTCCACATGAGACAGAGTTTCATGTGGACTATCATCTCAGACATCCCCTCTTATTTACAGCCTATATTTTGTGAAGAAATATTTCTTACTTGCTCTAAAGTACCACTTGTGCCTGCCAAAACGTCAAATCCAGTTTCTGGCTACATTTGCTTTTGATACAGGCTAAGAGAAAAACTGAGTGAAATAGTAAAGAAGAAATAAAAATATATATACATGAATAAAACAACAAAAATGAGAAGGCTTAACTATAATCCTAGATAAAGGGTGCTCTCAGGTCTCAGCGCACAGCCCCATAGCTCTGTTATATTCTCCACAGTACGGAGAGAAAAACAACAGGAAATGTTGGAAATGGAGAAGATCAGTGCCTATGAAGAGAAAAATAGGGTGACTACATTGTTGTTGTATGATGCACAAAGCAACAACTTGCATTCATACAGCATTGATAGAATAGCAAAATGTTCCAGTCCAGCTCAGTTATCCAGCCAAAAAATTAATTTGCCTTCCCTAATGGATGCTGGTTGGCTAGTGCTGTTCTAAAACTTTTCATTTTGTCTTTGATTTCCAGCAAAATAGTCTCCAACATCTGGAACAGTAAATAGAAGGAGGCAATGGCATCATGATCTTGTCACCGCACCAGTCATCCACAGGCCTTGGATACTGTCCTCAGGACATCCTGCTGTAACAGCTGAAATTTAATTAATACATCTGGAATAGAAGACTAGTCTCTGATGGCAACCACGACCCCCATTCAATTATTGCAAAAGCCCATCTGACTCAAGCCCTTCAGGGAAGAAAACTTGCCATCCTTACCCAGGCCAGCCTTCATGTGACTCCACAGTCATCTGCTTGGCTCTGAACTGCCTTTTGAAGGTGCCTAATAACAGTTTGAGGGCAATTAAGGATGTGCAATCACCAGCCTTGTTCCCTTAGCTGCAAAATGTCCCAGTTCTTTGTTTTGAGGGAATCATAAAGACTCACTTAATTGCTGACCATGCACTTTTATTTTACCAGATAATGGAACAGCTTTGTTCCTCTGCCCTGATGACAAATTAAGCAATAGCTGTTAGGGCCTTAGCTTTGATGTTTGGAAGTAGTTAATTGTTATTTAAGACAAAGACTGTGGTCTCTGACCAAAATCACTGAGAAACATATCAGCCTCTAATCTATACATTCCATACAACTCTGAGGGAACAATTCCAGAGATGTCTCAGGAAACTTCATTACTTGACATCTGGCCTCCAATCATCCATCTAGTCAAAACCCTTCTGCTTACCATTTCCACTTTCATTAACACTCAAACTAAGTTGGGAACCTGACCGTTTGTAATGCAGCTTTGAATTTTCTTCTTTTTCCAGACTGTGGTGTGCCAATGCCCAATTGAGAGATTAAACCAACCCATGGAGCTACCAGGACAATTCTGAATACTTAACAACCTGAGTTCAGAGTGACTGATGATTGCAAATATACCAAGGGGTTCAGATTCCATTGCAATGGAACGTTATACCCTGGCATTGCAACATTGCAATTCCACTGCAATGTTAATACGTTCACACACGCTGGCATCAGTTAAACCACTTTAAACAGAGTGTAGCAAAAACTAAATTCACTTGAAGATGCATCAACAAGTCACAACATACACATAAAATGGCTTTAAGATGTCTTCCAACCAGTTACTACCACTACAATGGAAAAAGGGGCTTGTATTGAAATCATTAACTTCTAATATGGAAACTCTCAACACATATTCATACAGGCAGCTCAATAATACAGTAAAAGCCATTTCTATCACTGTGTATATATTTTTATTTGTGCTTTGTGTCACCATGCACAATTACTTTGCACTTTTACAAGAAAAAAAAGTCCCACAAGAATAAAAAAATTGGGCTAGTTCCAATGAGCATTACATCACATCTCTGAACTAGTATAGCACAGAAGTTGGCCATTCAGCCCATCATGCCTGCACCAGTTCTATTACCTAACGCCAACCCCTCACCTTTTGTTCATATCCCTATACACCATTTCTATCCAAGTAATCATCCGATGCCCCTCTTGAATGTCTCAATTGAATCTGCACCACCATATTTCCAAGCATTGTATTCCAGCACCTTACTACAGTCAGGTGAAAGCCTTGCTTCATTTGCACAATCCAAAGTCTATGCCCTCGTTACTTTTTCTTTTATGAGTGGGAACAAATCCATAGTATATTTTGTGGGCAGAAACAAAAGGAAGAAAGTAAAGATTAGAGATCTCTCTTTCAGACATGTTTAAGCATAGCAGGTTGTTATTGCCATATAGTATACCTCTCAGCTTTAGCAAAAACTAAATTAACAAGTCTGTTCAACACCTTCAAAGATAAAATAGCTATACATTTACCAGACCACCAGTAACAACAGACCTTAGAAACAAGAGATCTGGTACTTATTCAGTGCCTTTCACAAACTCAAAAACCTCAAAAGTGCTTTCCAACAGACGTTGTTGTACTATGGCAGCAGTGCATTTCTGGAAGGTAGGATTTTTGACTCAACCCAAGAGGCTTTTTACACAGAGACCACACGAGACAGTGCACCAAGAGAAACACACGTACCCAAAGCCAAAAATGTGACCGCAGTGGTTTTACCAACTTTTGGAGATCAGCCAGACTCACCAAACAAAAAACAACAAAAAGTGAAACATATTATCACATTCCAAGGCAGGATGGGACCTGAAACCAGATCTTCTGACCCTGGAGGTTTGGACATGGTCAGGAAGGCACAAGCCCTTTCAGTCACTCATGAAATCCTCAATGGACCTCTTCCACCAGTTGCAGAATGTTATACCAGGGAGATACAAAATCCTAAATCACTGTTTTTTTTTTAAAAAAGTGCCTGTAAGCCTCTGCAGAGGACACATTTTTTAATCTTCCAGATGTTGAGAAAACCCATTCTGAAATATAAAACTAGCTGATACCACAGAAATAGGAGCAGAGAAAAAAAAATTGCAAAACATGTTTGGAGGTCATTTGGCAAGACAAACAAGGCGTAACTTGTTCAAAGAAACTAAAGAGCTATTTTCAGTGGTGAAAATGTGTTATATGGCTCTGAAAGTACCTCCTCCTTTCCACTCACTCTGTTCTAACTTATTTGAATGCAGAATAATGATTACAAATTATTAATGAGCCATTGATAAACTAGCAGATAGAGTTCTCAGACATTGTGATTAATCCTGAGGAATTTTAGATTAGCAGTGAAAGAACACTGCCAAATGTTTTGTACAATAACATGTTATATTATGCATTCCTCCTGTGCCATGCTGCACCTTGGGGACTTGTTTGATGAGGAGAAATCCATTTAGTAAGCAGTAATTAGTCTTGTTTCAAAGTGAAGCCATCATTCACGGTTTCTCATTACACAGCCACACAGGGACACAATCTGATATGGCCCAAAGGCTGCTTTAGGCAATCCAGGGAAACCGCAAGCCACAAAGTGCAGGCTAAGGGAAGGACGTTTCTTCAGAGGCAACATAACCTTCTTGGGTTGGAGATTAACATTTGTTTCCAATTTTGACTATATTAAGCTAGGACTGTTTTTTTTTTGTTTTTCCAGGTCATCTTTATTGCTCTATTTGTTTCATTTGAAGCTTTTCCAGCAGGCTGTTCCTATCATTAACAACATTCCACAAAACTAACTGGTTCATACTCTATTGACCCGACAGCAGCATGGACAGAAATAACTCAAGGCCAGTATGCAATCATCCATTCACCCTTTATTTGCACATGACATTGACCCAGCTAGCACAGAGCCAGCCTCTAGAGTGAACAGAACCCCTAACACTTTGTCAGCCAGGGCTCTCTGATTTGACCAGGTTAACAGCCCAATCAGGGAACTATTATTCTATGAGGTTCACCTGGCTGACATTATTCCAATTGCTACATACCCATGGTTTTTAATAGGTTACACATTCTGCCATGAGATGGCCTTGGTGCATCCTGAAAATGCAGTCTCATCGCTTTGTGCCAGTCTACTTGTGACTTGACACAATATAATTCCATTACAAAATCAGGTTGGCACGTAGGATCAATGCAATATCAATGTGACGGCTCTAGGCTTGCTACAGTTTGCTTGTAAGCTTGCTTTTAATTATTTCTGTGGAGCCATTTGATGTTTCCTATCTTATTGACATTATTGGTGGTCTCCACTTTTCAATAACCCACCAAGGGGCTGACTTGGAAAACGTGCATGTCGGATAATGTACAGTGATAGGAACACAAAAGTTATGTTGGAATTGATTTCCTAAAACAATAGCAAAGCTGGTATAAAAGGATGGTGAAGAGGATGAGCCTGTACATTTTGCAAGAAAAAAAAACACAATCCTAGAATTTAAAATCATATACATGTAGTGCATATGTTCACAGACATCTACATTGGTGTATAAAAACACACGCACGTGTATTGCTAACACCACCTAAACATATATATTGTTACAAACCTGCTTTATAACAAAAGTGACAAATTTATTTATTAGGCCAAAAGCACTGGCTAAATTTTTAAAAATATTGAACAACAGCATTACAGTGACTTACAATGGCAGTTTCCAAGAAGGCTGAATATTTGCAAACAAATGTACCCTACCAAATCTCAAACCATTACAATGGAGTCAAGCTGTCTAGAAGAACGCAGAGGCAGAGGCAGAGGCAATTACCTTACAGGAATATCAATGATCCTATTTTCCAACCTTTTCCAAAGGCATTCTAACAACACTTGTGTTCAATGGAGCATGGAGCAAACCGTTAGACAATCACATTGCCTTTCTCAGCCATTCTTTCAGGCATAATCTAAATCAGGTCTAAACCATGCAATCAACCTGCCGTGACCAGTCAGGCCCATTCATCCCACCAGGTCTATACTAACCAACAAACACCAAACTACACTATTCCAGTTTACCTAGACTTGGCCCAAAGCCCACTAGACTTCGACATTTTAAGGTGATCATCCAGAAGCTCCTTCAATGTTGTGACACTACCTGTCCCCACTGCTCTCTCCAGCAGCATGTTTTACATTTCTTCCACCCTCTGGGTGAAAAATATTTTCTTTAGATATCCTCTAAACCATTTATTCCTCACCTTAAACTTATGATCTCTGGTCTTAAGACACATTTGCCATTAATAAAAGATTATCATTGACTCTGTCAATGCCTCTCGAATTTTGTATACCTTGAATCAGATTCCACACTGCCCACCAACACCACCCCCCCCCCCCACCCACCCCCACCAGCCTCCTCTGCTCCAAAGAAAACAAACCAAGCCTATCCAGTCGCTCCTCATCACGGAGGCTTTTCATCCCACAAAATATCTTGGTGAATCTCCTCTGAACCCAGTGCAATCATATCCTTTCTATACTGCGGCAACCAGAACTGCACAGAATTCCATCTGTGGCTTAAGCAACGTTATCACAAGACTTCCACCTTTGGTAAATAGTCAAGCAATGAGCGAGGATTGGGAGATGAGCTAGTTCTTTTTCTATTAGTGATCAAGCTGTATTTCTCCAGGTTAACAGCCAGAAGAGGAGACACCAAAGCTGATGATCCAACAGTGAGCCCTATCTTTACGCACTCTGCAAATACAAACTCTACTTGATCAGTCATACACCATTACTGTATAAAAACCAACCCAATAGCTCAGGAAACCAAGTAGAAATTAATCAGTGACATCTTTGAACCTTCCTAAAGAACTCAGAAATAACCCTGAAGCCATCCAAAGCATCAATCTACTTAACTTTTACAGGACAGATTTTTTCTTTGGAGTAGATTTTCCAGTAGGAAGATTGCCATCGCACAGCAGAGACAGGAGATGAGTGTCAAAAAGTCTTGATATAACTGACTCCCCAGGAATTGTCCAGCAGTTTGAAAATACATCCAAGAATTACCAAACATCAAGAATCCTCTGAAAAAAGTCTCAGCACTGAGTTAGCATTGGAGATTTTGAAATATCTTGTCAGGCAAGTGTCAAGTCAGTCACCCCAACCCAAAATCGACATCTGACCCTCCACCTCAGACACCAAAACTCTCCCAACCGTGCCTCCCACCAACCAGTCTGACCGCAATGACGCCTCTACACCCATTAGGGACCAGCCCCAGAGTCTCATTGACACACATATCAGGGCTTTACCACCACCTCAGATACCAATTACCCTCACCACCACAACCAGTGCAGATTCATATCTCTCCTCTCCAACATGCAATCCTATCTCTGCACATGTACTCCCACTGCCAATCACCAAGACCATCCTCAATATCATAAGCTGTCCCAGTCTACCTTATATACACACACCAGTTTACCAGCTACCCTACCTCCCACCCACTTGACACCATTCACATCTTACTACTTTCTCTCCACTTCCAAAATAGTTTCAGCACATTCAAATCTTGGAATACCCCAGGCAATACCAAACAAAAAAGGGACATGGTTTCAATGCCAATCCACTCAACAGCTGACTGCATGGAGTTCTGATCTGGGAAAGCTCCTGGACCAAACCTCCACACAATGAAGGCCAAGTACTTTTTTTTGTTTGAGCATTCAGCATCTGGGAACAGGTTTTCCAACACTGAGAACCTGAGCCTTCAAAACTACATAATCTATCCTCCCACTTTGAAATGCACACATGCATGTGGTGTGCACACTCTTGAATGCACATGCTATGATATTCTGACTTGGGCAGTACAGTGGTTAGCACTGCCACCTCATAGCACAGGGAGCCAGGTTCAATTCCAGCCCTGGGTTCCATGTAAATGACAGACAGACACAGACACAGACATTCTGCCAGTGCACATCTTTGGACTGTGGGAGGAAACCAGAACACCCGGAGGAAGGCCACGCAGACACGAGGAGAATGTGCAAACACTAGACAGGCAGCTGTCAGAGGGTGGAATCAAACCCAGGTCCTTGACACTGTCAGGCAGCAGTGCTAACCACTGAGCCACCATGCCACTCCCTTTGGAGGGGATTCTGGTGAATCCATTTTCCTGACAACTGTCAAACCGAGAGGTGAACTATTCAAATCAGAACAACTGGTCTAAATATACATGTCCCCTGTGCATACTGAAGGAGCTGGGCTATGTTCCTCTCCAGGGAACACAAGAGCATCATTTCAGGAGGAAATAAAGGGTAATATCTCTTCAAGCTTGGCAGGTGGTTTCAGGTGAATGAATTTATAATGGCTTTGAATTATAGGCAAGGAATAAAGAATTTTGAAGTTACAACATAACAGATGAATTCAATGGGGGCACAAAAATTCTGAGATATAAATGATTGGACAATGAGATTGTCCAGCCCATGATCATTTAAGAATTTGCACTGTACAAAAAAAATCTGAAAAACTCAAAAGCTGTGACCAGTAATAGTGACTGTGAGGATGGTGAACTGTTGGAAACACTCAGCAAGTTGGTTAGTCTCCTTCAGGAGATGTAACCACTTTGTCTTATTCATTCTGCTGAAATCATTAAGCACTAGGGCTATGTGCTGAGGAACTTAGTGAAAGCTTGGGGCAGTAGGAAAAGACCACTGTCTGAGGGTAAATGGGGGTCCATTCAGTTATTGGACCCTCCCAGTGTCTCCAATGTTCATAAATATTAATAAATGTATGTATAAAGTGAAACCTTTTTTGATAGCGTCAAGTCCAATGTTTTCTTTGTTTATTTGACATGAAACAATACAGAACCGAACTACAATTGACGATAACAAGGTGTAAAGCTGGATGAACACAGCAGGCCAAGCAACAGAGGAGCAGGAAGGTTGACTTTGAGCCTAGACCCCGAAACGCCAACCCTCCTGCTCCCCTGATGCTGCTTGGCCTGCTATGCTTATCCAGCTCTACACCTTGTTATCTCAGATTCTCCAGCATCTGCAGTTGCTACTGTCTCTCTTTGTATATATACATTTTTTTGCAATACAAATAAGAATCATATCAGCCTTGAGGCTGTGTTCAGGTGCTTTGGACTGATAAGATCATATTCGAAATTCATAAAGCAACTCCAGCAACTACAAAAACGGTTGGCACAGGGTAATAGAATACTCATTGTTACAGCTGCTGTCACCTAGACAAGCAATGTTTAAGAAACTTAACGCCATTCAGGAGGGAGCTATTTTCTTGATCTCGTTCACTAGACTTAATGTCCAGCCCTCCATCACCAATGCACTATGGTTGATGCATGTCTGATCTTTGGGGCGCACTGTAGCAATTCAAAGTTATTTCAAGAGTCCGCCCACTTTTGCAACTCAAACACAAAGAACAAAAGCAAAGGATGAACACCTGCACCTGAAATCCATTCACCACCATGAAGTGGCTCATTCTTATTTTATTGTCACTAGGTCAATATCTTGGGATTTTCTACTGTCAAGTTGTAATGGACTGATTGACCCACAAATAATCATTTTGCTCGCTCCCTAGTATTTCTTATTGCACAAATTGCTCAAACACCGCATTGCTGAAGACAGGAATGCTCAAATCCAAATTGGATGTTTGGGTGCACATCTCTGTTCAAACATGCCAGAGCTTGTAATTTGAGTAACTGATCATCCAGATTAGTAGTGATTGTCTGTAAAAGGACTGCAAGATAAACTAGAAAATCTTAGTGAACAAACACTGACTTCAGAAGTATAAAGAGGGAATCACCTACTCGATGTGGGCAGAATTGATTAATGTCTGAAATCAGACAACTGATATTTTAAGGCATAACAGAGGAATGCTATCAGCGACCAGTACAGATTAGACAAGGTGATGAAAAGATAGTCTGACACGCGCATGCAAATGCCAACTGCAGCCCATCATTTGTCTAGTCAAAGGGATCAGACACGAATAGGATGTTATCCTCCATTCTGCTCAGTGATTGAGTGGTAATAATGAATCAGAGCTGTAAAAACACTGCCATGCCACACTACATGCACCTAATTTGAAAAAAGGCTTTCTGACACCAATTAGTAATCGAGTCAAACCTTTAAGGAAATATTTGACAATTCCTTGTGCCTGTGTGAGCACCACCACGTTTAAGGTTTACAACAATTTTGAGAAGTATTTCTACTACACCCAGGAATACTCAGCATGGCAAATACATAACCAGAGAAGACAACATTTTAAATACATTGTACCGAATACATTCTTTTGTCGACTTCTCATTTATTCAACAGATTTGCTTCACATTTCAGCAAGCAGATACCAGTCTGGGAGGGTAGTACTGGGGGAAAACCCTTAACTTTCACAAAAGTACATGGAAGAGCACTTGAAATGTCCAAATAATGAAGACTATGGACCAAGTGCTGGAACATCGGGTTAGTATAGATAGTTCAGCTCAGCACATACTCAATGAGCTGAAGCACCTCTTCTGAGCTATATGACTATGGGTTCAAGCATTTGTTTTTAGTTTACTTTTGAAGTCTTCCTAGACATCACCTCAAGTCAGTATTGAACATGATATTACCCAGTAATGAGCAAATTGTTGATGGAGATTGACCTAGGTAGATTATTCAAAACATTTATCCAGAAATGTGGGCAAACGTTTCTTGAAGGACTGAGAATCACTCATGTCAAGCTAGATTTATTGCATATCAGAGCTTTCTAGGATTTTCTTAAAAATAAAGCTCGAAAAGGCCCAAAGCCCTTAATTGAAGGCCATTTTACAAGTACAGTATTCTCTAGGATTATTTCTTATCACCAGAGTAAATTACTGTTTCAAAATGCACACAAAGACAAAGTCCTGTGTTTATATTGCTACATGACAACAGGGACAGCATTTCAAACCCACTGGCTGTAAAGCATTTGGACACATTTCATGTTGTGAATGGAGATATGTGAACTTTGGGATTTTTAAATAAAGGAAGATATAACCTGCCAACTTCTATTCCAACTGGTTGATGTAATTTTATTTTGTTTTTAAGACCTCATTTCCAGTCAAACTCATTCTTTTCTGATATCTCCGTCACTGTCTTTCCTTCCTCCATTTAAAACCAAGTTTGGCACCGACCAGTTATTACACCAGACGTGTCTCTCACTCTCTCTAATCCCACCAATCCAAGGTTGTTTCTACTGAGTCAATATACTCCAGGCTAATTAAAACCATCAAAAGCAAGCATGAATTAATTGGGATGTATGATCAGATTTTGTGTTGTGCAATTGAGAAATACAACACAGAAGGTTCATCACTGATCTTTTTCCATCTCTGCTGTCTTGCTCATCCCCTAGCCCCATACAGTTTCCAATACAGACAAAAACAAAAACGTGCTTCAGACCCAAAACTGTTCTGCAGTTGCTTGGAGTTTTGATGCGCTATGCAGCTATTAGTTGACTAGGGTACATCTTAAATGCATCCGGCAGCTTCTCTAATTATGTCAGGGCATTTTTTTTTTGGTGTGAACATTGTACAGAACTAACATGCTGATGAGAAACTTCTGAATGAAAAAAATGCTCAATTTCTGCCTTGAAGGGAACAAGAGAGACTCTTTAAGCACTCAATATAAATTCGTTTATAGCATGCAAGAAGGAAATTAAAGTAACAGCTGTTTCACTCAAAGATTGTGTTGCTAAGTAGATGAATACGATACTGCTGGAATAGGAATTGCACTGTACCAATTTTTTTAAAAAGATAACTAATTATCACCAAGTCAATGTTAGGATTGCAAATGATCTTGGTTTTGTCATTTAAAAAAATTATTGCTAAAACAAATTAGACCCGAAGATTCAGAAATTCTGATTAGGGAAGAGCAAAAATCAAAAGGACACTGGAAAGAATTAGAATAGTTCAAAGTAAAGGTCTCTTAGGGCATTTTATACCGTTATAAAGCTTGTCGTAAATTTGATCCTCTAGTTAACAGTTTCTTTTATTAGCATTTGCCAAGTTAAACTGGAAGATCTTGTGACACAGCGATAGTGTCTCTACATCCAAGCCAGGAGCCCCAGGTTCAAGTCCAACCTGTTCCAAACACCATAGAATCCTTACATACAAAAGAGTGCATTCAGCCCATCAAATCTGCACCAACTCTCTAAACAGCAACCCAGCCCCTTCAACATCCCTGCACATCCCTGGACACTATGGGGCAATTTAGCATGGCTAATTGACCTAACTCGCATATCTCTAGACTGTGGAAAGAAACTGGAATACCAGGAGGAAACCCATGTGGGTTACACAGCAATAACATCTCTGAACAGGGTGATTAGGAAATATCCATAGACTAGATGATCTCAAAAGGGCTCAGCACAGCAATCCTGTAGTTGTCTTTAGAGAAGGCTCTAAGAAGCTTCTCATGGTGGATGAGAGGAAGAAAATTGAAAAAAATCAACCAATGTCTCTGCTTCTGATCCATGCAGTGTGACCAGCTAAACCTTGTTTTTTTTTAAATAAAAAAGAACTAAACCATAAATTATGTTGATTGGCCTGTAACACCTACACTTTTCTGGGGCACGTTTCTAAAGCTTTGATACGCTAGACTTCTGGGACATTGCACAGAGTCCATCTTGCAGCTTACTGTGTATGTTGTTACTAATGCAGCTGCACAAGGTTTCCACTGCTCGCCACTAGGTGGTGGTGGTGGAGGAGCCACCAAACCTCAAGATGGTTGGCAGGAAATCACTTCCATATTCTACCTCCCCAACCTCCGTGATCATTTCTTTCTGCCTCAACTCTTCATCACCAACAGAAGCTCCCCCCAACCCCATTACCCATCCTGGAATTGAAGTACCCCTTGTTTTACTTTCCACATAATGTTCAGCTGGATTCCAGCAGGAGTCACAACAAAGGGAAGTGCTTCTGGTGGATAGTGGAGCAGTTTGGTAAAATTGGATCCAAGTGGTTTTCCTTCACATGTAGCTCAGGAACAGGGTCTTGGTGCTCTTGTGGCACATTGGCAGTGCCCCTACCTCGGAGTCAGGAGGATTCAAGTCCTATATGTGCAGTACAACATATCTGAACATATCATTAAAATAAATACATGCTCTTCCAAGTCCAGAGAGAAGGACAATGAGCTACTTGTGAGACAGAGAACAGCAGCTGTTTAGTGAGATGGCGGCAAAGTGGTATTGGCATTGAACTACGAACCCAGAGATGCAGGTCAATGTTGTGGAGGCATGGGTTCAAATCCCACCCAGGGTAGTTGATCAAATTTGAAATCAAAATTCAACATTTTTTTAAAAAAAAAGAACAAATACATCTGGTTCAGAAATGTCCGTTGGGAAAGGAAATCCACCATTGGTACCCAATCTGACCTGCAGGCGACTCCAGACCCAGTGCAATGTGCTTTGATGCTCAATAGCCCTCTGCAACGGCCTAGCAAGCCACTTAGTTACAACATTTGTTGAGAGGCAACAAATACCTACCTTGCCAATTTCAACTATCCCCCTGAAATTAATATAAAAAGCTGGCACCTGGGAAATCAGAATCCAATATAGATTAATAGTTCCAGGTGTGGAAAACTCAAAACTACAGCTCTGCTGCACATTAGCCATTCCCCTGAACGAACACAGCCAGTCACTGAAATCAAGTTGAGGCTTGGTTGGTTGGAACTGCCAAAGATGGAAGTAGGAGAAATGGAATTACATTCTTCTGAGCTTCTTTTTTTAACCTCTGAAGTACCTTTACATCATGTGGAAATGCTTACATTATCCCTTGTAACAAGAAACTGGATTGTTGGTACTATGTCATTGGAAGATCCAATAGACATTACCATCACCTATGTATTCAATAATACTATAATCACGTGGGTTAACATCGGACTGTTCAGTTACATACAGCAGCACCCTTCTGTTAGCTTGTCATGCTTCAAGTGGACCAAGTTAAGATGGACACATGCTTTGACTCTAGCAAGAGCATGTAGTCCTGACAAAATGGTCATACCAGTAATGTTGACTGTTCTTTTCCTCCAAATGCTGCCTGGCTTGTTGTGTTCTTCCAGCCTCCCATTTGACTCTCTTTAAAAGGTATACTTTATATCAACACAAACATAACAATGCATTTCACCTCTGCAAATATCTTCCAAAGACTTTTTTAAAAATTTGTTACCCGGCCTCAGTTGTGAGGATGTCACCCAGCGTGAGAACATTAGTGTATGTATGAAAAGAACCAGTGAGTTTAAATTGTTCACAAATTATTTAACTTATTTAACACTGGATGGTATTGCAACAAGCACAAGTCACAAATAAGAGGTTCCACCTTTGGAAGAGGAGAAAACCGGGTTTGGGGGGGGTTGGAAAACTATTTTTAAAAATTAGTAATATGGTTGAGAATCCACAGAAAACAGTTTCAGTTTGGAAAATGCTAGACGTAAGAAGCAGAATTTGTGACGAAAGATTTGTTTGTAACAGTGTTGCAGGTTTCTGTGTTTTTCACTGCAACAACAAAAAAAACACAAATACACAGCCACTGAATAACAAGTCGGCAACATCAGGCACGTTACTCTTAGATTCGAGTTTCTTTTGCAAGGATTAGAATCTAGTGAAGATTAGATGTAGCCAGTAATCTCTCAAGAAAAACGGTACATTCTGTGAGGAATGGAGCTCTTGCTAAACCCATAACATTTGGAAAATTAGAATTCTTAAAGTAGAGGAGCTCCCCACTGTGGCTCAGTTGTAGTCCAATGTGATTCACTTCAGTTCATGAATTTTCAAGCAGCATGATAAAAATAACTTCAAAAAGGCATTAGCCTTTAGCAAATCATGCTGTAAATAAGACAAATCTGTGCTTGTTACAACAGCAGCAATCATTTATATCCAAGATTAAAAGTCTACATTTCCAAATCTACTAGAGGCAAGACCTGTTGTGTGTTAGCTCCATTCTTTACAGGAGGCCAAGCACGGTGAGGTCAGAGCAAAAATAAAAAAGCTCTTCTATTGTAGACCTTCCGCGATCACAGCAAACAAATCCATGTCCTGGATATAATGTGATTATCCTTAAAAGCCTTGACAAGTAGGAATGTAGCAGACATTTTTCCGCTTGGATTCATTACAAAGCGAACACGCATTTTGAAAAGGGTCAGACTGAGTCAAGATCAAAGTATCATTTAGAACAATGTACACTTTGAATGGTGATCAAAAAGTATTGCTTTTTGTAAATTAAAGTCGTGACAGTTTTCTGGAAAGAGATGAAATTCGTTTAATGTGATGTCATTCATTGACATTTTGTTGAAGGGGCAAAACCATGCAGAGCTCAGAACAGGTCGGAATTCTTAAACATTCATTCATGGGATGTGGACAATGGGTCGGCCTGCATTTATTGCCCAATCTAGATTGCCCTGGAGATGGAAGTGATGAGCTGCCTTCTTGAAACATTCCAGACCTCAATGCATGTTGGGATATTCATAGCACAGTCAGGAAGGGTGGTCCAGGACTTTGACCCTGTAACTGTGAAGAAGCGATATTTTCAAGTCGAGATACTGTGTAACTTGGAGCAGAATTTGCAGGTGGAGTTTCGATACATCCACTGCCCTTGAGGCTCTAGGTGTTTGAAGCTGCAGGTTTGGAAAGTGCTATCAACAGGAGCTTTGGTGAGTTATTGCAGTGCGTCTTGTGAATGGTACACACTGCTCCCACTGTTTTGGTGGAGTGGAGTGAAGTGGAGTGGTTAGTAGGTCACTTTATGGTCCTGTATGGGTTCTTGAGTATCGTTGGAACTGCATCTATCCAGGCAGATGGGGACTGTTGCATCACACTCACTTGTGCCTTGTGACTAAACAGTGGCAAAACAGAAAGCTAGTTACTTGTTGCAAAACTCAGCTCCTGACGAGCTTTTGTAGCTACAATATTCATATTTCTTTGCCTTTGTGATATGGAGTAGCACTGTCCATCCTAGGATTACCTTTAAACTGCGCTGATTTACCCACTTTTTCATATCTGGAGTCACATGTAGGCCAGATCAATTAAGGGTGTAGATTTCCTTCCCCAAAAATAAAAAGGATATCTACAGAGATGGGCATTTATGAAAATTGACAATTGTTGCCCTAAGAGATGCTTTTAATTCCAAAGTTTTAATTCAATTCTGATTTCACCGTCTGAGTGAGATTTGAACTCATGTCCCTAGTCTGTGACAATGGATTGCCAGTTCAGTGGAAGCACCAATATATCATTGACACCCGATAATGCATGTTTGAGGCAGCTCAATTTTTAAGAATCACAGAATCCCTACAGCGCAGAAAGAGGACATTCTGCCCACTAAGTCTGTATGAACCTCTGAAGAGCATTCCATCCAGACCCAATCCCTAACCCAATCCACATAAACCCACATTCACCATGGCCAATCCACCTAACCTGCATATCTTTCAGACTGTGGGAGGAAACTAGAGCACCCAGAGGAAACCCACGCAGAGCCGGGAGGAGTGTGCAAATTCCAGAGTGACCCAAGGCTAGAACTGAATCTGTGTCCTCAGCCCTGTGAGGAAGCAATGCTAACCAGCGAGCCACTGTGCCATCCAAAAGGGCAATGTTTCGGCAATGGTAACCCCCAGAATGTTGATAGTGGGGAGTCAGTAATGGTAATGCCATTGAATGTCATGGGAGATGGCTCAATTCTCGAAGAAATGGCCAGTACTGACATTTGTATAGTGCAAATACTTACTTGCCACTATCAAATAAAGCCTGAAAGTCATCCAGGAAATACAAAATAAGTACCTACACACCAACCAGCATATTTCTCCTCTTTACTGAGTTAGGAAAAAGCAAGAAAACAGTGGTGTTGAGAAAATACATTACATGGTTTAATTGCTCCCTGGAAACTGGTGTAAATCCTTATCAATAGCATTTCCCCATCTCCACTCAATGGATAGCAAAATAGAGGGGATCAGAAAATAGATAACACAATGTGGAAGTGGACAAACACAGCAGGCCAGGCAGCATCAGAACAGGAAAGCTGATGTTTTGGGTCAAGAACCTTCTTCAGAAAAGTTTTTTGAAGATGGGTCCCGACCCGAAACGTCAACATTCCTGCTCCTCCGATGCTGCCTGGCCTGCTGTGTTCATCCAGCTCCACGCTGCATTATCTCGGGCTCCAGCACCAGCTGATCTTAGTATTGCTACATTCACAAAATAGAATCTTAATTCATTTTACTCTTGTCAATGTCAAATATTGCATAGTTGGCCCCCAAAGCTGGGGAGTAGTTATGAGGTAAATGCTATCCTTGAGCTGAAATGTATTAGGGTTTGTATCAGTCAGTGTCTTTGATTATGTGAACAGCATGTACCCATAATAATGCTTTAAGAGAACACAGGAGCAAGACAGGAGGAGAACAAATTGTAACCTCAGTGAAACATATTTGTGTGAAGAGGTATACAGTTTCTGAAGTTGTCAAACAAGTCATTGTTGGAACAGGGCAAGGAATCAGTAATTTTTCCAATGCCAGACCAAAAAAACATGTAACAAGCTGCAATATACTGTACATTGGGCTGGAGTGATGAATTTCAGTCAACACACTGGCTCAAATAATTGTGGTGGGAGACTAGAAGGTATTTATGAACAGGATTAATTCAGGGCACAACAAACGCAATGTGAGCAAATAATTGTCACATGAAATAAGGCTGTTTGCATGTTTTGAAAGTTTAAAAAAAGTTTACTGAATCTTTTGATGACAAATAAAATTGTTATGTATCAACTGGAGAGTCTCCAGATCCTCCAAAAGTCAGATGTTCAGTGTTACTAAGAGCACCACCTCTGGGCTGAAGGGGCTTGGAATACTGAAATGAGAGGGAAAAAAAAAACACAATTGCTGGCCTATTGTCCATTACTTTTCACCAAAGGATGAGAAAATGATGAATGGAACAACAACCTCCCACACGACACAGAGTCAAATCCTCTGAATAGTCAACAAACACCACCAGAGACTACATCCTAGCTATTTAATAATGTTAGGTAAAGTTCTGCCTATGTACATCAAAAATTTCTAAAAGATGAATGGACCAAAGTGCCCAGATATTTGTCCATTCTCACATCGCCACAGGTTAAGACTGTTGACCGCCAACATAATTTCTGTAACATCAAGTCTCAGGTTCCTATTTACTAAATCAGTGCCTTTGTGGCTTTTAGGATCATGAGGAGGTTATCTCTTAGACCACCCAATAATACTTTATTTTTAAACATACTTATTAACAAATGTGGTTAGGCCAGCATTTATTACACACCCCTAATTGTCCAGATGCCAGTTAAGACCCAACCACACATTGCTGTGGTCAGGAGTCACGTGGGAGGTCAGACCAGGTAAGGGTAGTAGTGTCTTTCCCTGAAAGACGACATTAAATGACCTAGATGGGATTTTTCAATGTTTCACAGATATCATTGGACTCTTAATACAAAGATTTTTATTGCCAATACACCATCTGCCACGGCAGGATTTGAAGCTGGGTCCCAGAAAATTATCTGGGTTTCTGGATTAATGGTCTCCCAAATCAAAACATCAACAAGATTCAACTAGATTTCTTCTGACTTAACCCAAAACAGAACCCTTTTGACTAACCAGAATTTTGACAAGTGCTAAGGTTATTTTTTGCAGCAGTTATGTAATTAAACTTTCAAAAAACAAAATCCATGATTCCACTACTATGGTATGACACGTAACCTAATGGTATGAAGCTCTTCAGTATCCATTTTACTGAGGTCAGGGTAAACTGCAGCATGATACCCCAAGGGTAGAGTACTATAATACATCCAAATTTATTCTGTAGTTTCAAGGGATGTGAATGTTGCTGCCAAAGCCAACATTTATTGCCTATCCCTAATTGCCCAAGGAGAACGTGAGGAAAAACTATTTCTTGAACTGCTGCAGTTCATATGCTATACGTAGCCCACAATTCCATCAGGTTCCAGGAACTTAATCCTGCAATACCGAAGAAACAGTAATAAAATTCCAAGTCAGGATGTTCAATGACTTGCAGAGTAGTTTCCATCTGTCTGCTGCTCATGTCCTTCTAGATGGTAATAGTAGTGTGTTGAGTGGAAATAAAAAGTGCTAGGAAGCCGTGGTGAATTTATGCTGTGCATCTTGTAGATGCGAGACTGCTGCTGCTGAGTGCCAGTGGTGTAGGCGGTGGATCTAGTGCCAGTCAAGTGGGTTGCTTTGTCTTGAATGGTGTCAAGCTTGGAGTGTCATTGGGGCTGCACAGCTCCAGGCAAATAAGGGCATAATTCCCTCACACACTTGACTTGTACCTTGTAGATGGCAGACAAGCTTTGGAGAGTCACTCAATGCAATATTCCGAGCCTCTGACCTGCTCTTGCAGCTACAATATTTATATTTTGATCCAATTCAGTTTCTGGTCAATAGTAACCTCAGATGGTGGATGGGGAAGGAGGGGGGAGGAGAAGGGTTTGGATTCAGTGATGGTGATGCAATTGAACACCAAGAGACAATGGTTAGATTGTCTCTTGCTGGGAGATGGTCATGCTGGAACTTTGCGACTGTAAATGTTGCTTGCCACTCATCAGCTCAAATCTGGGTATTGTCAAAAAGTGATAGTAGGAACTGCAGATACTGGAGAATCTGAGATAACAAAGGTGTAGAGCAGAAATGAAGAAGGGTCTAGGCCCGAAACATCAGCTTTCCTGCACCTATGATGCTGTTGGCCTGCTGTGTTCATCCAGCTCTACGCCTTGTTATCTCTTATTGTAAAAGAGGTCTTACTGAAGTAGCCCATGTCCAAATACAGCATCTGTGCAGTCACAAATGTGCTGAACATCATCCAGTCATTACTGAATACCTCCATGTCTAACCATAGGATGGAAGGAAAGTAATTGATGAAGCAGTTGAAGATGGTTGTGTCTCTCACACTACACTAGATTGGCTGGCTTTTTATGTACATGACGTACCTGGACAACTTTCCACATTATTGGGGAGATGCCAGTGTTGTAACCGTACTGGAAAAGCTTGGATTGGGATGTGGCAAGTTCTGGAGCACAGGTCTTTGGTAATTTGCCAGAACATTGTCAGGACTTCGAGCCTTTACTATATCTAGTGTAGAGAACCATTTCTTGAAGTTATGTTGATTAAGTTGAATTGGCTAAAGATTGACATCCGTGCTGCTGGGAACATGTTGAGGAGGACAAGATGAATCATTCACTTAGCATTTCTGGACAAAGATTGCTGCAAATGCTTCAACCTTATCTTTTGCACAGTTGTGCTGGGCTCCCCCATTGCAGCATGAGGATATTTAGGGAGTCTCCTCATCCAATGAGTTGTTTAATCACCCGCTATTGCTCACAATTGAATGTGGTCGGACTGCAGAGCTTAGATTGGATCTGTTGGTCTCAAAATTGTTTAGCCCTGCTTATGCTATGTGATGCATTGGAGTCCTGCATTGTATCCGCATGAGGTTTACACTTCATTTTGAAGTGAGCCTAGCACTGCTCCTGGCAAGGCCTTTTGCCTGGTTCGTTGAACAAAGGTTGATTCCCCTTGGCTTGATGGCAGTGGTAGAGTGGGGCTATGCCAGGCCATGAGGTTGCAGATTTTACTGGCGTGCAATTCAGCAGCTACTGTTGGCCCTCAAGGTGCCTAGTCTCAATTTGCTACATTTGCTCAAAGTCTACCCCCAATTTAGCACAGAGATAATGCCACACAACAAGGAAGCAGGCTATTTACAGTGTGAAGATGGGACTACACGATGGCTACACTTCTTGAAAATTGCTGTGGACATATTGCTTAGTTTTTCCCCAAATCTACAAGTGCTTGTGATTAAGATGCACAAATGTAAATACAAACAGTTGTAAGAAAAGCTTGTAAGGTTCTTCAGTACTATGTGACCTATATCTCATGTTTATCTTATGAGAGCTAAACATGTATCACAGAATGACAGCTGCAGAACATCATAATCACCTCACGTCAGTGCTGAGCAAGCTACAAATGAAATTAATTTTAGCCTCGCAGGCAAGATGTAGGACATTGGTAACAACTGGAAATTATACAAAATTGGTTGAATAGCTATTGCTAATAATTACTGTCAAGTGATTAAGATCCAATAGGTTTAATGAATAATAAATAAATAAATAAATAATAATAAATCATTATGAAACTTTAACACTGCTGTTTCAGAATGATTATGGCAGCTTCTACAAAACAGGTCTTGCATCCAGAAACAAATTATTGTGGCAGTCATCAAAAAATATAATTTAACTGTTCTGCAGATCAAGGCCACAGATCAGTTTTGCAGTAACTGGACATAAATAAAGAGTCTACATCCTCTTTCACTTTAGTCATCAATACAGTGGTTTCATGAGTAATGCACGAGGACTACACTTCAAGAACAAAACTATTTTGTTTGAGTGTTGCGAGTACACACTGTAACCCAGATTCAGTCAAAGGAAATCAATAAAGTCAATCACTTGGGGATGTTGTGTACATAGCCACTGCTGTATTTTATTCAAAATGTCTCAAGTGAGCAGATAATAACTTGATTTCAGTTTTGCAGGATGTATTGTTGATGCCTTGTTTTGAGCAAAACGCAATGACCTACCCCTTCAGATAGTCCTGGGGACTCTAAGTCTCATAGGTTAACCTCTTCATTCCTGTTGTGAATGACCTTGAAAAGGGAGGATTCGGAGAGGAACATGAAATGGAGCTTGGCATTGAAACTCCCGCGCAACGAAATGAACAGTGTTGCTGACCACAAATGGAACCCAGCAAAGAAAGTTTCTGCAATTTTCTGCTAGATTTGAAAACCCTTTCTAATAGAAATGGGACCCTGAGACTGTGTGTGCAGCCAATCAGAAAGTCTAAAATAACTATGGATGCTAGAAGCTAGATACAGAAATTGCTGGGAAAACTCAGTAGGTCTAGCAGCATCTGAAGAAGGGTCACGGGATCCAAAATGTTAATTCTGCTTACTCCCCCAAGGTGGGCAGGCCTGGGGCGGGGGGGGGGGGTTGCAGGGCAGCAGTAAGCAGAGAATTGGCATTTCTGATCCAGTGACCCTTCTTCAGATGCTGCCAGACCTGCTGAGCAATTTCTTCCAGCAATTTCTATTTTTGTATACTCATTCAGTCCTTCAGCGAGAGTCACAATTAAGGAGAATCTTTTTGATTCGGACTATGTTAACATCAGCTTAGTTAGAACCACTACTTAAAAGTATCATTAAACCCACATTTTTAAAATTCGCTTACTTGCTTTCACGCTGACCTCTGCCTTTGATCTCCTACAGTGTTCCAATGAAGCTCAGTGTAACTTTGATGAACACCACCTCATCTTCCCATTCAAAAAAAACTTTACAGCCTTCTAGACTCAACACGGAATTCTGCAATCTGAGATAGTACTTCCCATTCGTTTCTTATGTCTTTGCAGATTTTGTTCTGCTTTGGGCCGGCACTCCAAAAGCTTGTGATTTCAAATAAACCTGTTGGACTATGACTTCTAACTTGGCTTTTAAAATGACAGTTGCTCCTCATTCTGCCCTTCACACCTCCTTTAGAAACATAGCGTTTCTTTATGGCCACCCTTACCACTCCCTTTGTCTCTGTGCTTTCAACTCCCTTTGTCATTTAATCTCTCCGGTTTTCCAACCCCAACACAGATCTTGCATTTTGTTCTTTTGGTTCCAAATACCCCTCGACACTTTCACTTGCTTAACAACCTAAAACATTTTTAATATTTTCTGCTTCAACAAAAGGAACGTTAACTATTTACCCACAAAAGGCTGCCTGACCTGAATATTTTGAGCATTTCGCATTTTCTTTCACCACAGATTTGAATACTGCTCAGAAGCCAAACACCACCAGAAAGACAGAGCGAAATCAATATCAAAGTTGATGATTTATAAGCAGGAATTCTTGGCATACAATGCAACAGTTGTTATTTGCAATGGACACATTGTAATCTTTATCTGCAGTTTGCAAACAGACATTTGAATTGGTTTGCTTCACTGCTCCATTCATCTCAAAAGATATTGCAGGTCAACGAGTCTGAGGAATTCCTTAAAAGGATGACTCACAGGTACAGCATTGGACAAAGCACAAATTAATAAAGCAACCCTTCATCAATAGCAGTTGGTTAAGCAATTTTTTTTGTTTATTTTCCTATTGCTTTTACACACAGGGGTATTGCTAGAAATTCACTTGGCGACCGTGACAGCACAGAGTATAAAGTTAACATGCATTTTTTTCACCAATCTCTATTCCAGGGATAAATTTATTGTAGCTTTTAAACACTATAGAAGGCAAGTTTGCAACTATAGACTATTCAAACATCCCACATCAGTGCTCAGTTTAAGTCCACACAGGAAGCTTCTACGGCAAAATACTGGATACAGAACAAGAGGTTATTTTGCCCCTTGCTTCATCCATTAAAAACAAAAGTTGCATTTATAAATCACACTTAGCACATCCACTAGCCATTCCACATAACTTTACATCAAGAGAAGCATTTTTTGAACTGTCATTTCTGTTGTACAACTGCCAAATTGTTGTTGTGGAACTTTGCTTTTCATCGTCATAATGACCAGATAATCTGTTTGCTTTGGTAACTTTTGTGAAATTCTTTAACGTCTCTTAAGTTGAAATTAAGAGTCTATTGATGACCATGAAAATGTTGCAGATTGTCAGGAAAAATCCACCTGGTTCACTAATATTGTTTAGGGAAGGAATTCTGTCATTCTCACCAGGTCTAGCCTACATGTAACTCCAGGCCTACACCAAAGTGCCCCCTGGATATTTTAGGGATGGGCAATTAATGCCTGACTAAATTTATATAATGGAAAAAGAATGATACAGGATGAATGCAAAATCTCAAATGACACATTAAAAAGGTTAATTTTTGGTAAATAGTTTCGAGTAGAATTAGATCACAATTATACAGTCATACGATACAGTAATATCTGATCTTTGCCATTTGCTGTTTGACATTTTCTGATCAACTATTTTGCAATTGTTATAGAATTTCTAACAAGATGTTCTGCTGGATTATTGTGTGTATGGATTTAACATGGATTGAAAAAACCAAAGCTACAACTGGCTCAATGTTACGGACACAGTTTATTGCAAAACAAATTGCAGACACGAGGGAACCTAGGTTCAGCTCTTTTCCTTAATCTCTTCCAAAACTCTGGGTAAGGGAGGAGGTGAAAACAGAAATACAGTTAAAGTGGATAGCAAATAACGAGACTTGTACAAAGTACGTGGGCAATCAATGACATGGAGGGCTAGACCTGGCTATGTTGTTCTACAAATGTAAGAAAAAAAAAGGGAGAAATTCTAAATGCCAGGAGTGCAGTGGGTGGCAGGTTCCGTTTTTTAAAATGGAAAATCCTCCACCACCTGTGGGTCAGACAGGAAGGAGTCTGGTGATATGCTGTACCAGAGAACTATGTCGGATGCATCCACTTCCAGCTGAATGCCTCAATTGAGCCCACAGTCATCATTAAGTGCTGAGAGCAATAGTGGAGGGAGGGAGGCCATTGCAAAAGCCTCTCTTCTCCTACCTTACTGCCAATTCTTTCACTCCTGGAATTGTATAGTGAGCTTCCTCATGGCCACCCAAGGCAACACTAGTCAATCCCTCAGAGACATTAGCACATAATCCAGGCTGGCACTGTAGTGCCATACTGAGGGAGTGCTCTATCATCAGAAATACTCTCTATGACCAATAGACAAAGGAACTAATCAAGTCTGCTCTGCCATTCCATGAAATCATGACTGATCTGGTAATCAGAAATTACACCTCCCTGCCTTTTCCCCACACAATCCTGGGATTTCTTCATTGATTCCCCATCTATTTCAGTTTGAATATACCCAGCCTCATCAGGCCTCTGCAGTAACCTTAATCCAATGGAATGTAAACAATCCCATTTCAAGAACGTCACTGGAGGACTTTCCATGTTCCGAACCATGGTTTATCCCTCAACCAGCATCATTTTTAAAGAAAGATAGTCCATTAGCACATTACAAAGATTGATAAACAGCAATGTACAAATCAGCAATTGCATTACCAACAAGTGACTAAAACTCAGATGATGATATTGGCTGTAGAGGACTTCATGTTACAAAGAATGTTCGACAAGATACTGCCTCACTTCACATATTCCCCTTATTCATAGCAACATCCTGCACAGGGGAGGAGAATCATTTGTCATGCTTCCTTGTAGAAATGTAGCTGTCGTTTGTATCCTACACAATTGAGTTTCAGGAACTTGCACCTTTCATTTTCTTCTTTCCTCCTCCTGATACTTTGCCCACCACAATCATAGAATCAAGCTGGGCCCCACTGATCAAAAGTAATTCAGCTGTTTGAAGTTGGTGGTCACACACCCAGAGACAAATTTCCTGTCACATAAGAGAGTGAGCGGCTGGCAAAGGGAATAAACAACATAGAGACAAGAGACAGCGAGTGCAGGCCACAGCCATTCATCAAACGCAGGAAACCATTCTGACGCAAGCGCTTGTAATCAAACATTGGCTGTAAATCTGAGTATTGGTGCATCGTGCAGGGCCCTGGGGCCATCCCAGCTGTCAGTGTGAAGTCTGGGCCACATGAACACCCTGGCATCACCTCTGTCTGGACCACAGATAGGGAGGGAGGAAGGAAAATAAAATTGCCTGGCAGGCAGAAAGAAGATTTTGAGGTAAGCCGCCATCAGGCGTTCAAGGGAACAAACCCTCTCTGTACATTAAAGTAGTGCCGGGAAGGGCAATAGAGGGGACTGAGAGATGGAGGAAAGTCTGGTTCCTTCCTAGGCCTGTAGCTCATTGGTCAAGTTTCAATGGGGGCTTGGAAGTGGAGGATCACCAGTGCTGAAACTGCACTGGGGTTGTGGGGGGCGTGGAGTGTCAAGTGAGATCTACAAACCCCTGATATTTAAATATTCACAAGGCTTCCAACTTGGCTATGGTGGGTCCCATCTACCCAAGCACTGGGGCTGGATGTGATCACATCAAAAAAATAATAGGATGTGCCCATCTGCCTTCTTAAATCAATCAGTCATACAGAGAGAAAAATGTAGAAATCTGAAACAAAAACTGAACATGCTCGAGAAACTCAGCAGGTCTCACAGCACCTATGGGCAGGAAAAAAAAGGAGTTAAAATGTTTCACTTGCTGGAAATGTTGTTAGCGAGCTCAGTATCAAAGGCAAAAGGGTAGCTAATGGTGGTGAATGGAAGATAGAAAATCAAGTTCTGAAAAGGGGAAAACTGGCTCAACTTTGCTAAAAGTAAACACAACGCACATGGTGTAGCTGTTGACTGGAATCTATGAAGATGCAAGATAAATGGGGGACATACTCTGAAGTTGGGCTCTAAAAGGGTGCCTAAGCAAAGAAAATGTTATGTTACTCTGATTTGCAATGTCTCTCACTAGAACGCTGTAGCAGGCCCAGGACATAAACGTTAGCATAGCAGTGAGATGGTTTATTGAAACTGGATAGATTGGGACCACTGCTCCTGACAGAGCAGAGATGCACTGGCAGTCACCAAATCTTTAATTGGTTTCAATGTAAAGGAGACCATGCTGAACTGCTTTAAGATGACTGAATTTAAAACATTAAAATGTTAGTTACTTAACCGATGTTCAAGTAACTGGAGTACTTCAGTGCAAAATGGAACACTGGGAGGACTCTTGCATGGAATTTGGCAACTTGGTACTGGAAGCAACTTAAATGTTTTAAAAAATTGAACACAAAGTCAGCTTGTATTTACTAGTAACACCTTCATCTGTTTCCCCAGTGCTGTTATAGGACCATCGTCCTGGAGTCATACAGCACAGAAACAGACCCTTCAGTCCAACCAGTCCATGCCAACCATAATCCCAAAATTTCATCCCATCTGCCTGCACTTGGCCCAAATCCCTCCAAAACATTCCTTATTCATGCACTTACCTAAAATGAATTTTAAATGTAACTGTACCTGCAGCCACCACTTCCTCAGGAAGTTCATTTCATACATAAACCACTCTGTAAAAAAAAAAGGTTGACCCCATGTCTTTTTATAAAATCTCTTTCCTCTCATCGTAAAAATATGCTTGCTAGTCTTGAAATCCTCCATCCTAGAGAAAGGACAGCTACCATTCACCTTATTTACACTCAAGATTTTAGAAACCTCTAAAAAGGACACCCTTCAACCTCCCAAGCTCCAGTGGGAAAAACTCCCAGCTTATGTGATTGGGTGCACTGTAATGCAGACATGGTTTTCTGACCTATTCAATTATTAGAGAGAGTTTTCTGCACCACCAGTGGAGCTTAGAAAAAACAAGGATCTGATGTTGGGCCTTTCATCACACATTGCAAAGTATTCATGAGTTTTAAATATTTACATCAGAGCTGAAGAACACTCCACTCTGCCAATGATCGCTCATTAACATCCTTATTCACTTTGTGATTCATGGTAGTGCTGGCTTCAAAAAGCCAGAACATCTGTCAAATAACTTTATAAAAATGAGAAGATTCTTGGAAGATAATGCCAGTTATAGATGGTTTCCAGAAATCACACTGTAAATGAGACACTCATTCTGGCTGGAAGATGAAATTGGTCTTGTCCGAGGCAAAATCTGTTCAGCCAGTTGGGTGTTGAATTATTCTGGTCACAGACACCTTGGTCCAGTAAAAGACAACAAGAATATAGATCTTTGAACCCTTTCAAAAGGATCTCAGGCTTGCATACTTTAAACTATTGTACTTAGGATTAATATTTCACACTTTGAATAGCCAATGATTGCAAATTTGCAAATTTGTTTTTTTGTAAAACTAGGAGATAAAAATGTAGAGGTTACAAAGACATGATGAGCTCAACCCTGGTTAGCTTGAGGGTTTAGCTCAGAAACATTTAATAGTTGAGCAAATAGGAGTTCCCTCTAAACATTCCAAAATGTGCTCCTTGTTCAGCCTCATTAGACTGATTAATAATAGCTCGGCATTAAAAGAATTAGCTTCCAGCTAAAACCATGAGCAATGAGGGTTTCAGAATTTATTAAATAAAATCATAATTATAAAAACATAAATAAATAAAACTTTTCAATTGAACTGGCTCTTAATTTGGCCAATGATACAGGACAGTGTTGAAAGGCAGATCAAAAGCGAACAAGGACTGGTGTAAATCTTATCAGAGATAATGGGAACTGCAGATGCTGGAGACTCCAAGATAACAAAATGTGAGGCTGGACGAACACAGCAGGCCAAGCAGCATCCCAGGAGCACAAAAGCTGACGTTTCGGGCCTAGACCCTTCATCAGAGAGGGGGATGGGGGGAGGGAACTGGAATAAATAGGGAGAGAGGGGGAGGCGGACCGAAGATGGAGAGTAAAGAAGATAGGTGGAGAGGGTGTAGGTGGGGAGGTAGGGAGGGGATAGGTCAGTCCAGGGAAGACGGACAGGTCAAGGAGGTGGGATGAGATTAGTAGGTAGCTGGGGGTGCGGCTTGGGGTGGGAGGAAGGGATGGGTGAGAGGAAGAGCCGGTTAGGGAGGCAGAGACAGGTTGGACTGGTTTTGGGATGCAGTGGGTGGGGGGGAAGAGCTTCACCAACACCTTCCACCCCAACCTTCAGTTCACCTGGGCCATCTCCAGCACATCCCTCACCTTCCTGGACCTCTCAGTCTCCATCTCAGGCAACCAGCTTGTAACTGATGTCCATTTCAAGCCCACCGACTCCCACAGCTACCTCGAATACACCTCCTCCCACCCACCCTCCTGCAAAAATTCCATCCCCTATTCCCAATTCCTCCGCCTCCGCCGCATCTGCTCCCACAATAAGACATTCCACTCCCGCACATCCCAGATGTCCAAGTTCTTTAAGGACCGCAACTTTCCCCCCACGGTGATTGAGAACGCCCTTGACCGCGTCTCCCGCATTTCCCGCGACACATCCCTCACACCCCGCCCCCGCCACAACCGCCCCAAGAGGATCCCCCTCGTTCTCACACACCACCCCACCAACCTCCGGATACAACGCATTATCCTCCGACACTTCCGCCATTTACAATCCGACCCCACCACCCAAGACATTTTTCCATCCCCTCCCCTGTCTGCTTTCCGGAGAGACCACTCTCTCCGTGACTCCCTTGTTCGCTCCACACTGCCCTCCAACCCCACCACACCCGGCACCTTCCCCTGCAACCGCAGGAAATGCTACACTTGTCCCCACACCTCCTCCCTCGCCCCCATCCCAGGCCCCAAGATGACATTCCACATTAAGCAGAGGTTCACCTGCACATCTGCCAATGTGGTATACTGCATCCACTGTACCCAGTGCGGCTTCCTCTACATTGGGGAAACCAAGCGGAGGCTTGGGGACCGCTTTGCAGAACACCTCCGCTCAGTTCGCAACAAACAACTGCACCTCCCAGTCGCAAACCATTTCCACTCCCCCTCCCATTCTCTTGATGACATGTCCATCATGGGCCTCCTGCACTGCCACAATGATGCCACCCGAAGGTTGCAGGAACAGCAACTCATATTCCGCCTGGGAACCCTGCAGCCATATGGTATCAATGTGGACTTCACCAGTTTCAAAATCTCCCCTTCCCCCACTGCATTCCTAAACCAGCCCAGTTCATCCCCTCCCCCCACTGCACCACACAACCAGCCCAGCTCTTCCCCCCCACCCACTGCATCCCAAAACCAGTCCAACCTGTCTCTGCCTCCCTAACCGGCTCTTCCTCTCACCCATCCCTTCCTCCCACCCCAAGCCGCACCCCCAGCTACCTACTAACCTCATCCCACCTCCTTGACCTGTCCGTCTTCCCTGGACTGACCTATCCCCTCCCTACCTCCCCACCTACACCCTCTCCACCTATCTTCTTTACTCTCCATCTTCGGTCCGCCTTCCCCTCTCTCCCTATTTATTCCAGTTCCCTCCCCCCATCCCCCTCTCTGATGAAGGGTCTAGGCCCGAAACGTCAGCTTTTGTGCTCCGGGATGCTGCTTGGCCTGCTGTGTTCGTCCAGCCTCACATTTTGTTATCCTGGTGTAAATCTTGTTTGAATAGGTATTTGCTGGAGGCTGAATCCATTTGATTATTAATTCATAGTTCCATGTGCAGATATTGACCAGGATTCCCAAACATCGCATAATTAAATACTAACTCCCAGACATCTTGTAAAATATCCCTCCATCTTTCTTCACCCTGTCTGCATCTTTTGACATGGTTGACTATACCATCCCCCTCCAATGCCTCTCCACTATTGTGCAGGCTTGATGAGACTGCACTCAATGCGTTTCATTCCCATATCTCAACTGCAGAGATGGTGTTGCCTACACTGCTTGTTCTTCCTGTTCCTAAAGCATTACCTCTATCCATTTTTCATTGATATGCTGCCATGCAGGAGGAACCTTTAGAAATCACATCACTTTGAAATCACTTGAAATTACCACATCCAGCTCCAGTCCAACAGCAGGAGACCTCTGACATTGCAAAATCCACATGAAACTTCTATACCTGCTTTGTCAAGTGTTTCAACCCCATTTCCAAATTCCACAAAAACACGAGTAACCAAGTACATGGAGATCAGTCAGGAGAAAATGATATTCAACTGTTCATTCACTTCTTCCACCATTGGTGTCCATCTCCAAGGCAAAGGAGAGGGAGCGTGAAACTGGATTTATGGTGCTTCAGGCTTTATTTCCTTCATCTTGTCACTACCAGGGCTATGTTGTGACAAGGAGGATTTGGGGAAAGGCGGTGATGAAATGGTAATGACATTGATATCATAATGTCAAGGCTCACACTAACACTGTTGTACATGTATGGAGGCAAGGACTGCAGAAGCGAGAAAAGCACAGTAGGTCAGACAGTACCTGAGGAGCAGGAAATTCAATGTTTTGGGCTGAAACCCTTCAGTCCTGAAGAAGACTTTCAGCCCATAATGTTGCTTTTCCTGCTCCTCAGGTGCTATCGGACCTGCTGTGCTTCCCCAGCTTCACATCTATGGACAATGCAAGTGCATGTTTCATGCCCATCATGGAATTTAAGGTGCACCAACTGCCACGAATAAAGTACAGAACTGGAGGCTATTATCCATCAATTCTCCATCGTCAAAAGATGACATCTGATTTGTCTCTCAGGGATGGAAATGTTATAGACATTATTCAGAGCAGTGTGGCAGATGCTTAAACTGTTCTTTCCCCAGCCACACAGGTGAAGTGCAACTATGGAAAGGCAACAAAACTGCTTTACAAGCAATGCCCACTTACCACTGAAGAACAATGAGAAGGTGCACATGCGTCATGAAGCCCAGAATATTGCCTTGAGATGGCTCTATCTCCTTGCATGAAAAAGAGGCATCTATTGGTCGTTTTATCTATCCGAGCTTCAGTGCCTGTCAGTACAGATATTCAACATATTTTCTTTTCAATTTACTACCTTATAGGGATTCTCTTCCAAAGCACGAATACAAACTAAAAATTGCAACTTTAAAGAAGTAACCTCGCATTGCCATTTCAGAAAGCCTGCTGCCTCAATGCAATCTTACAATGTACACAAGACAAAATCAGGAATGCCATCAGATTTTGGAACGAGTTCAATTAGAAGCAGCTCTGCAAATGTAAAACATACCATTGTGTTTCTCCACAACCTATAACCCATTGAGAAAACAGCACCTCACTGGTGTTGGAGAAAACTGAAAATGATTCCTCAAGCTATATCCAGATTAGAACTAATCGCACAGTACTCAAAAAGATAGTGCACTATCTTTGGGTAACACATGGCAGAGAATTTTCCAAGACATGAAATTTGGACATTTTCCTCAGCACAGCATGCCATTCTACAGAAACCTACATTTCCTGCTAGAATTTCTCCACTGGGTGCCTCCCGCACAGCTGACCACTCTACTGAATGCAATGTTATTGTAAAGGATTACAAAATCAACCAAAAAGGGAAAATGGAGAAGGGACAGCTTTCTCAAAGAGTTACAAATCACTGGCTGTACAGGCTGCTAGTGTTTGGAACAGAACAAAAGAGCAAACAAAATAAAAACTCACCAGCCTCTTTATGGCAAACAGCCAGAGCTGTGCAGGCCCTGGGCTCCAGAGGTGATAGTGGTACACGATGAGGAAGTACCAGCCGTACCATTAACAGCTGGCTGCACCTAACAAATGATGCAATTCAAAGAAACAAAGGCCTTTTAATGCATTATCATCTGAAACTGAATAGAAGCCAGGATCCAGAGCCAAGTGCAAGAACAATAAAGGAATGTAGAACTGAGCACTCTCAGTTATGTACCAGTCAAGAACACCACTGGAGAATAAAACTGGTCGTTTGAGAAAATAATTGTGATCATAGTAGCAAAATAGATTTTTAAGAATTATTGATATGGTGGTCATCTAGCTAAATGGCAGGTCAATATCAAGTATTAAACTGCGAACAGTGAGTGAACGATCTCCACATGCCCTGCCCGTATGCTATGTAAAAAGGTAGGTACATCTTGTAATACTGTACAATAACCTTTTAGAAGTGATCCAAAAGAATGGAATTGCAATAACTTCATGAAAGCTATTATCCCATCACCCTTTATTTAATGTACATAGTACATTGTACGACACTGACGCAGCCAGCACAGAGCAGGCTCCTACAATGAGCAGAAACCCTGACACTGTTCATCTCTATCAGCCAGGACTCCCTGAGTTAGGCTGCTAACTTGGTCCAATCAGGGAACTCATTCTATACAGTCCACCTGGCTGACCTCATTCCAATCACTACAGGAACCCAAGAGATTCCTATATACCTTAACAAGCTAGGAACTAAGTATTTCCACTGATTGAGTAAGAGCGAGATAATTTTTCTCTTTCAAAAAGCTCAGCCAGGTTGAAGGCCCAATAAAGCATCAAATCCAACCATTGTTAGTACACCTCACACAATCGTTTGAAGCAAGCATCAGGTTAGTGATCTCAGGAGAGCACTGAAACCACTTAAAAACATTATGCTGATATCACATTTCATTAGATCACAACATCAAGATTTGTTACCATTTGGCTCAAGAGCTATACAGCCAGAGCTAGAATCACACATAAGAAGTCACATTTCAGGATGCTGACATGCTAAATATTTTATCGTTGGCGAAGCACAGTTTCTCACAGCCCATCCAGCAGTGCCCAGAAAGCGATTCACAAAATTAATTATTCAAACTTGCTGTAGTTCCTGGAGTAAATTTCCTATGACGCCCAATTGAACACCCTATTTTTGCTGCATAAACAGGGATTAAAAAGACAAGAGAATAACGGCAAGCTCGAAAATAAAGACTTTTAAAGACAAATCAAATAATCAAAATCAACGTGGTTGAAATCATTCCAGGAGAAAAGGAAAAGCAAAGACAAGAATGAACATATTCAAATTTTCTACATTCTGCAATTGGACAGCTGCAATGACTGCCACCAGATGGATTCAATTAAATTTTTAAAAAATTCATTTGGTGGGGTTGGCACATTAATTTGAAGCAAATGACCCAAATGGACATTCTCACACAAGCTGGGTGTTGGAGGATTTTTTTTTGAGCTAGTCCTCATTACTAAACTGGCTCTTTGCCAATCAAAGAACAAAAATTTACCGAGTATTATATGGGGTTTCTTTACCGTGCAATGATTCTGATAAAGAATCTTTAAGCAAAAAGCATTATTGTCACAGACTGTGGAAGCAAGGTGGCAAGTGAAACATTTCTTTTAACACAATAAATAGGATTTTCAAACAAATTCTAAGAAAGACACTTTAGTGAATAGTACAAGTGGATTGGAGAGCTAATTAGTAATGTTTATTCAGCAATACAGAATTACATTAGAACATAAAAAAAATGGGAGCAGAAGCCCTCCCATTTGGCTCTCAAACCTGCTCTTCCATTCAGTCAGGCCATGAAAGATCTAACCGTGGGGTCTATTCCACCTCCCCGCTAGCGTATCATTACTCTCGGAACCACTGAGAATCAAAAGTCTAACTCATTTCTGAACATGTTCAATAGCATGTCGCCACTGCTGTCTCAGGTAAAGAATTCAATTTCTCTGGCCAGTTCAGAACAGTTGACTTTTGCGTGTCAGGCAAATGTAATAACCGCTTGAATAAAAAGAGACACTCTGGAAATCAAGGGCTTGCCCTGGAATTGGATGGAGAGCCTTTCTCCAGGTTTCAGTCGAGTTTCAGCTTCAAGTCAGGCAAGCTTTGGTCATTATCATTTTTGAGGACAGGCCCCGGACAAGCATCACTAAATGAAAAATATTAGGGTATGGGGATTTGAAGAGTTTCAGAAAATCACTTGATGGACAGGAAAATGAAAATCATCCCATGAAAACAACAGCTACCCCACCAAAAATCTTCCTGTCACAGCCTTAAGTATATTCTCTAGTGCACCTACAGCATTCTGAATGAAGGAATTCCAGTTAAAATTGGCAATTCTTCGACAAAGGAAAACCTTTGCCTTGGTATGGCTTACACAGCAGGTATTAGTATAATGGCAACGTCATGGAAATACAGAGACCAAATGTCTGAACGAAAACAAGCCAGCTCAGCGAGCAAGTCAACGACCACATCACAACCCGAGCTACAAATCTTTGCTAAAACTTTAAACCTAGAACAAAGCTAATGGTCCAGGGACATGGGTTTGAATCCACCATGACGAAGAGAGTCAAGAAAATCTGGAATAAAGTCTTATGGCAAACGCATAGCCATTGTCTATTGCCTTAAATCCAAATGGTTCAATAATGCCCTTTAGGGATGGAAACCTGAAATCCTTATCTGGTCTGGCTCACACAATGACTCCAGACTCCTAGCAATGTGGTTGACTGAACTGGCTCAGAAAGCCACTTAGTTCAAAGGCAATGAGGAATGGGTAACAAAGGCTGGCCTTGCCAGCAATGCCCGCATCACATGGAAGAATATAGAATAATAAAGGTCTAGGCACATTGCCTGGAATTGTCATTAGCATTCAGAAGTTGTTTCTCCTGACTGGGCAGTAGGCACACAATCTCAGCACTCATTTAGCACTGCCATGAAAAGAAATTTCTTCACTCAGGGAATTACCAATCTTAATTAGAATTCCTTCCTTCACAGAGCTGGAGGTGCACCAGAGAATACACTTAAGGCTGAAACAAAGATTTTTCCTCCCTCAGGGAATCCAGCAATGGGGAGATCAGGTGGAAAAGTGGAATTAAAGCCCAAGATCAGTCATCATCACACTGAATGAAGAAGTAACCTCAATAGGCCATTTGGTCTATTCCTTTCCTTATTTTACGTTTCACAGAGCAGCACTTTGTTGAGATTCATATCCTAGACCAAGCCAAATTCAAATGAAAACAAGATGAACCTGTTCAGTCCGAGTGTTTTCCTATTTCTTAAACATTCTTGCTTTCTTGTGATTAATGCATCATTTAATGGGACTTACCATTTGTGTAAGAATTGACATAGTACTTCCGACCCTGAGGAGACATGTAACACTGCCAGCCCTGTGGCAGAGGAGCATAAGCCATTTCCTCAATTGTCTGTGGACTTACTGATGTAGGTTTCTGTTAAAGACAAAGAAACACATGAAATTATTTCCAAACGGCTGTATTTAAACAATGCACAGGCTCCTACACAATAAGCAACCAAATGATGGGATCTGCTTGTGTCCATAAATATGTACAAGTTCATCCAGATTTGGGAGCTAACACATGGCAACTAGCACAACTTTCACCAAACATATTTTAAAATCTACAAGATTTGAATAATGTTGGTCAATTAATAGCACCTTCAACAAATGGTTATTTAATACAGAGTGGAGCACATAGCTAGTTCTGTATTACTCCATCACTATATACTGTTAAGCTCACTTCTGGCGTGACTGCATCATTTTGTCTGATCTTTGCTAATGGTTTACCATGCTAGATGATAATAGAGCATTTTTACATAAAAACGAAATTGTTATTTTGAACAGCCATTCCCATTATTCCAGGCAGAGTTTGCTGTGTTCACCATTAACAGTCTCTTCTGGTGTTACATCATAAATTTAAATTCAACAATTAAACATATACAATAATGACTACATTACAACAAAGATAGTTGGCTGTCAAGTGCTTTGGGACAGCCTGACGTTGTGAAATTCAGCATTCAACTGCAAGTTCTTTTTCTAAAAAAAGTACGTACAACATGAGGAATGATTCTTTCTTCATAATGATGCCTATCCAAGATTCAAAAATGGTGAGGTATCAACTAAATACATACACACGCCTCCCTGACTTCTTTCCCAGAAATAACAAGAGGGGAAAAAAAATGAAACTCAAGATATTGCCCATCACCACGCAACTGCAGACGACAGCCATAAATTGTTAAAAAGGGAATTGGCTGAAGAAAACTGAGGAAAAAAAATGCAGGGCCAAGGGAAATATGGAACATAGTTAAAAAACTTTGGAGAGCTCCTTCATACAGCTAGCAGAAATCACAAATGGGCCAAATGGCCTATTTTTGTTCTGCATCATTCTGTAATTGGGAATCCCTAAGACACTAACTGGGAAAATCAGCTGTCAAAACAATTTTTCCTCAGGAACGAAAATGGTGTTACAGAATTCCCACTCCAGAAATTTAAATGCAAAAATCAAGGCTTATGTTCCAAGTGACGCAGGGAAGGAGTGCTACATGTTGAAAATGTTGCTCTTTGGATTTCCTTTTCAAGTATACTTTCTGGAAATTGTAAACAATTTCATTGTTGTATTTATCACCTGTACTTAACAGTGCAAGATATTGAGAAAAGGTTGTTTCTGGCAGCTTGCTGCTATCTTTCCTCTAGTTTCTCCGGCCTGTCTAGTGACTAAAAAGTTAGATACACCATCACACATTCTCTCCAGAAGAAGCAGTGTCCTTAAACAATCCAAAAGTTTTATTGCATGGCAGCATTAAGTGCAACTACATGTGGTCAAGATCATTACTAGGGCCTTAAGGAGTGAGTCAGATGCATCTTCTCTCCTGCAAAAACTATAGAATAGAATGGTACCCAGCTGTGTGACATCAATAGAATTTGTAGAGTCAATGTAGCCTGAACATTAATCTCTTAAGGATAATTACTTGATAAACCATCCATGATTTCAAAAAAAGAACTTGGGTATCTCTTCAGACCCCTGGTCAATAACTATCTCAACATCTCAAAATAACCTGCTTGAGAGTGTGTTCGCATGTTAGTTGCTGTGTTACCTACACCGCAACAATGGTTATACTGAAAAACTATTTCATTGGTAAAATTAAAAGAAATGCAACTGTTTATCACCTACCCTCAAATATGATGCTAGAGTAATTTTTGTAAGAATTGAAGTAAGTCACCATGTGTAAAATGTTGGGCTAACATCAATATAGAAAAATAAAACTGTATTCCTGTTCAAGTTCTTCTTGCAACAGAGTAATTACAATAAGTTAAGAGACAAATCTTTGTAAATCATACTAAATTTACTACAAAAAAGAACAAACTTATCCTGGCCAGAAGATTGTAATTTTGATTCTTGAATTACTTTACGGCTGCTGGTACATTCGGGGTGCTACAAACGTCATAGCAATTTCGCCACAAAACGGAAAGGTCAAAAGAGGGAATCCAGTAAACTCTGCTCACAAACGTGTACGCATCAACCTAAAATGAGGAGGGAGGATTAAGAAGTGTCAACTTGCCAATCACATTCAATGCCCCCATTAAGCCACATGGGGTAATATTGACACTGGGCTACTCAGTCAGCCAGGACACATCTCTCCCAATTTCAATTTATCAGGAATGATATCCAACAGACAGCTGAACTGAATGTCCATTTTACACAGTCCTCCAAAGACCAATCACGCCCATTTCTTATGGTCATGTGTTAGCAAAGCTACTTGAGAAAACAGTACTAGCATCTGCAATCCAGCTAAAGAATTGGCTCCGTCAACAACATTTATATATCATAATCAGTTATGCAGCAAAAAGATCCCAAACCACTATATATCACTGTAACTGTTCTTATTTCATCCATTCACAGGAAGTGGACATTGCTGGTAGGCCTGTATTTATTGCAAATTCTTAATTCTCCTTGAAGGTGAGAGAATTAGCTGCTTACTTGAACCTCTAGCTAAGGTAAACCCACACTGTGCTGATAGAGATCCCAGATTTTGTCCCAGCAGCTGCAAAAGAATAAAAGTATATCTCCAAATCAGTTTTGAGCAGATTTTGGATGAGAGCTTGCACGTGTTAGTGATCTGATGCATCTGCTGCCCTGGCATGTCTTGGTAGATGTCAAGATGTAGATGGTACAAACTGACCATGAACCAAGAGTAGAGATAATAGGAGCTGACCACAGGCATGCGCAGAGATGTGTACTAACATGGATTGTGAAGGAGAGAAGGTGGAGATGTTAGTGTGGTTTAACAATGAGCTCCAGAATGTGGGGCTTAGCAACTGAAGTTATAAATCCAATTTCCGTTTTTTCATTAATGGGATCACACTGCCGCTGGCTAGGCAGCATTCAACGTCCATCCCGTAACACCCAGAGGTCAGCTCAGAATCAACCACATTGCTGAGAGTCTGGAGGCACATTTAGGGCAGGCCAGGTAAGGATATTAGTGAATTTGGAAATGGTGGAGTCAGCAGTTTGGGGCAGAGGGCAATAAAAGAAAATTACACAAGGTTACTGCAGGAAAGGACAAACAAAAAGTGGAAAATATGCAAATTAATTAACAGCGTAAGCATGCAATAAACCTAGTAATTACTGGAGATTATTATCAAGTTATACAGTTATGGGTTTTACTTGGTAAAGCATGCAATTTAACTATTGGCACTAAAGAAGTCCTAACCAATACCAGAAGTTAAATTCACCAATACAACAGTCCTGTTTAAAAGAGTCTATCAATTTTGGAACATTGTCTCTTCTAACCAGTTTTTCTTTCAATAAACTTGCAGTTGCAAAATTCATATAGTAGCTCCAAAGTTGGAATTATCATCAATCCCGATAACCTGCTGCTTTCTTTTGAAATTGATCAGCACTGCAGCATTCCGAAACAAAATAAAAGCACATCAGACTCAATTATTACATTTAAACCAATAAAGAAATCGTTTTTATATCATGCCTCCAGAATAATACTGAAGTACTTAAAAATGTTTCAAGGTAGTGAATGATAAATCAAATACAGTCCTCTCTTTCACTCAATGAAATAGGATCCCACATGCATATAATATATCCCTTCTCAATATCCCTCAATTAAATTTTATTTTTAAAAAATTGCTCATTCCTAGAAGTTCAAAGCAATCCAACCCTAATGAAATCCAGAAAGGCTTGTAACAGACCTATCAAGTATTAGGTGGAAGACTAGATCCAATGCAGACCATGGAGGGAAAAACTAAAATTATAACCCTGTGAAAAGCAAAAAGGCTGGGGATGTTTAAAACCTGAAATAAAAACAGAGTGTTGGTGAAACTCAGCACATCTGACAGGCAAAAGGTGGAGAGAGAAACAGTTAACATTTTAAGTCCAGTATGGCTGTTCTTCAAAACTCCAGAACTACAACCCTAATTGTACTTTTGACAGACCTTCCTTGAAAAGGAGGAGAGAGACTATTTTGTTACATTCTTTAATTGATTTACGCAATGCGTGTCCTTCAATAATGAGTATTTTAGCTTCCATCATGTGAAAAATGAAGCTAAGTGCTGATATAACTAGTATACATTAAATGAGATGCAACTTGCTCATAAACTGAAGTTAAATTAAATATCTGCTTTATCATATCGGTGGCTAGATCACCTTTTAGTATCCATCCCTAACTGTCCTTTAGAAGAGGGTACGAGCTGCCTTCTTGCACTGCTGGGCCTCAATGTCCAGGTACACCATCAGTAACCATACAAAGGGAAAATTTAACGTATTTACCTGGCATCACTGGCAGTAATTTGTTCCTTAGTAAGGAACAAGTAATATTAATGACTCAAATGCAAATGCTTTATACTTGGAAACAAACGGACTTAAGAACCACAAGTGGTTTATTCTGAGTTGCATGAAGTCCATGAATTTTACAATAGTCGGACATAAAAAACAAACAATGGCATTGACAGAAGAGGCATCAGCAAAATAAAAAAAACAAACATTCTTAATACATTTATTCAACAAAATGGGAGGCAAAGAAACTTCAATTTCTAAAAGTTTTGTTTTTGTACCTTGGCATAATTGGCAGAGCCAGCATTTGTTGCCCATCCCTAGTTGGATCAATCACGTGACTTGCTAAGATCAGCCATGGATCTGGAAACACATGTAGGCCAAACTGGGAAAGGTTGGCATATTTTCTTCCCTCAAAGCAAGGTTATTAAATGAGCCAGGTAAGTGTTAGAACAATGATTTTTTTCATGGTAAAATGAAAGAATCAATCTTTCAATTTTTGATGTGTTAGGAATTGAAATTATTAATTAAATTTAAAATTCCACCAGTTTCAGAGAGAGAGAGATAGGAACCTGTGTCCAAAGCATAAGCCTAGGCCACAATGACAAGTCCAATAATATGTTCTATTTATTCAAAAGGAGAGATAAGACTTGCTGACCCTGGACCGTTTTGAATGCCAGAGGGAAAACAAAGGCCTACAGAAAGAAGTAAATTATTTCCACAGCTTATACAGGAAGCTAACGAATTTTACACCAAACTCATGAGTCACATTCTTCCTGACAACAGCTTTTACATAAAAAAGAAAGTCTCATGTTATTTTTTCTTTGTTTAGATTTATTCTAATGTTACGTGTTCAACACTGACATATATTGAACCAAAAAATTTTTACTATAAACATAGGGGCAGTTTCTACATCTGGTTCTGTGATCCTCATTCTGTGTTGAAAGGAGTTAAACACAATGCAATTCTAATATGTAAGGCATTAGAAATAAGCATTACTGTGTTTAAAAAAAAATCTTTAGCAGCTACTTTTCAGATTGTAATGTGTGGTTTGATGCCAAGAGAATTTGGATTTCAAACAGACCATTCAAGGAGAAGGCAAAGTCAAGAATGGTCTTCAAGCTTAGACTTCAAATTAACACTAATTTATAACACATTAGTGTCAAACACTGGTATATATTGTAACCACAGATCGACCAAGCTCTGATCTCTGTTATGTTAGCGAAGGTGAAGCTACTTTCCTTGTGTTCATGCCCACATGCTCTGAAGAGACACTAATTCTAGAGAACAGTGTAGTCTTCTGGAAGGGGGTATTGCAGTCTGGACTAACTCCCCCACACTGTGCTATTTGTACACAGCGATATGCAGCTTCGCTCCTGGGTCATGAAACTCTGAAAACAACATTAATTCACATAAAAAGGGTCCTTTCACTCAAGAAAATACAGATTTTTCAGACATTGCTCCACAAGAGGGGTCAGGTGAGTATTCAGATTTTTGAGCTATGTGTATCTTCCATAACAAGCATTGTATAATGGTTTTAACTAATTTAGGAGTCTTTTTCTGCCATATTATGTTAATAAGTTTTTTCTGTGTAGTTAATATTGTCCTTTGAAGTTATGACATGGGGTTCCTGTAAAGTTTATCAATATTTTCAATATTGTCTCACACACACGCGCCCATGCAGACAGTGCACAAAGGCTGCTTACAAAAAAAGTTGAAATATGCAACAGGCTGAATAACTGCAGCTCTTACAAAATCAAAAAACCTCTTAAAACATTTTTAACTCAATTTGTTCAGACATGAGTATAGACCTTCTGGACCTGGAGAAGAGACACTACCATTGCACAAGACTACTTTGTAAATAATCAATGTATAAAGATTTATTTTGCTAATTGAACCATGATTAAAGATCCAAATGATATTGTCAGGCTAAACCCATAACAGTTACTTTCAAATTTGCTACTGTGATTTTTCCTTGATTAAACCAGTATTTAATAAGGACCATATATTTAAATAACCCAAATTCTGGATCTTTTTTTAATTATGTGTTAAATCAAATTAGAAATTACTTGAAACATTTCATTATCTCACTGTGCCTTTAGTCACATATCTATTCCTCGATATACACGTATTTGCTCAGCCTTCATTATTTTGCAATGACTAATATTCTGCAATTGATTTAAGTAATGCATAAGCTTCTGCTTAAGCAATAATGAGTACTTTGCCATAAAATTTGATTTTTTTCTGCATGATGGAAGTGAAATTCCAGGCATTGATGATGTAGGTTTATATTGTTTAATCTAACTTTTTTTGGGGGAAAAGAAAAACATTTCATTCATGGATTTTGGGCATTTCTGGCTAGACAGTTTCAGACACTATAAATTCCTAATCGCCCATCTCATGGAATTGTGCAGAAGTAGAAGCAGAGGTGTTCACCACTGCTGAGCCCTGGGGACATTCATGCCTTTGGGCCACACTTACACAGCAGCCCCACAGCACTGCAGATGTCACGGACGTCTTTGTTGATGGAGTGGTAGAGTAAAGGGCAGTGCTATTTGTTGCTGAGCAGCAGAAAAGGTGGACCACACACCAGTCAGCCTGGACTAGACAGCAGCCCATCTCAGTGCAGTAAAGGTTAAAGACCTTCCATGTTTTGCAAGGCTAGATGTCGCTATTCTATCCTTACAACCTCTTGCTCACAAGGCCACCATTCACTAACACTGATGCTACACACAGTCATTGCACAACAGCTCAAGGACAACAACCCTCATTCTTCCATACATCATGTTCACCCAACACTCTCCCCCACCTCATCCTCCCAAACTACATACTCTTCATGCTCACTCACTGGAATACCTCATCACCACTAACCATTCTTCCATTACACCAACTATCACCCTTTGTCTTAATGCAAACTAACAGAAATGGCTCAGCTCCTGGACCGGAGTACATGAGTCCCCGAATGGCTATGGCGGTACTCCATAATTGACCATAGTCCACTTGTGGGGCACTAAAGGATTGCTCCCCTTGGACTTCCATACATGGTCAATTGTTTGAAGGGCATGCATTTTTCTTTTGGCAGCATAAGCCATTAGCACAGGCAGGAGGTGAGACTTTGATGTCACATGGTGCCATATAGAAACACATCCACCTCCTTGACTGATCAGTGCTCAGAAATGTGACAAGCTGCCTGCCTCCTCTTCTGCACCTGAAGGCAATGTCTGTCACAGAAGCCTGGAGCCTCTCGGTAAAAAGCAAAGTCCGCGAGTACTCAGAAAGCAAGTTAAAAGGCAGTAGGCAAGTGCTGGACTAGTGCATACGTGTATGCATACATGCTGATATGTGCATACATGGGCATGCACGTGCCCCTGCAAAAACAGGGATGTCAACATCACAAAAGTTCCCTGCATTTCAAACTGAAGTCTTGAAGGGTTGAAGCAGGGTGTTGGTCCAGAAGCAGACATAGGGTGAGGACGGTGGTTTGGCGGGTGATAGTGGAGCACACAGTCATGAGTGTGAAGACAGTTATCTGAAGGCTCAGGAAAGGAAGAGGTAAGCTACTACCACCAGTAACTGTTCAGATTCTCAGGTCAGGAATTGACAACATTATTTTCTCTGGAAAGAAGAGAACACTTGGAAGCTGAATGAAAATGAGATGTATGGAGATAAGATAGTCATTGTTTATTAGCGACACTTTTGTTACGTCACTTAACCTAAGCCGAAATTCAGATGCATCTTCCTCGATGGAGAATCTGATTTCTCCTTTTCCATTTCCATTCTATTTTCCCAACTTTCTTGCCATTGGCAATGCTGCTCGAGGGTGCGGGAAATTCCACCCATTGCCTCAGAACTTACCTGCAGCATTTTGCCCCACCCCTAAATCAATAATGAGAAAGAAAAATCACTATAAATAGATAACCTGAAGTTTTATTGTTTGCACAAATAGATCAAATTAGGAATATATGCAGGCAGGTGCCAGTACATAAGAATTGATTAAAATTATGACAGTATTGCAGAGGATCTGCATTGGCAATTCCATGCCTACAAGGATGCAAAATAAATTGCATCTGGCTGTCAGATTGGCACTGTTTCACAAAGTATTGAAGATTTCATCTCAATCTCTAGCCATCTCCCAAACCACTAGCACAAAATATTGAAGCAAAATTCAAAGAGTACATTTTTTTTAAAAGATGACTCCTCTATGATTTCTCACATTGACATATCAAAGATTTTTTTTTCCTATTTTTAGAGGTTAAACGGACAATCCGGGAGAATTGCCAACTTGACAAGTTTGCAATGGCAGTGATAACTATTCTTCGCAACTTACTCTCAAGTTTCTTTTAAATTGAGAAACCCAGTTAAAGTGCCAAGACTTAGAATGAAGACTACTGTGAAGGTTGCAAAGAACAGTCATACAAAAAAAGCATACATTTGTGAGAAGTGGGGTGTAAGAAAAGAAAGGATAATTGGAATAAAATTTGATCACATGTTGTGGGCACTGACTATGCCAACATTTCTAGTTCATCCGTAATTGTACAGAGAACAGTTGAGAATCAACCACATTATGGTAGATTTGGAGTCATATGCAGGCCAGACTGAGTAGAGATGGCAGATTTCCTTCCTTAAAAAATGACATTACTGAATGAAATGGGTTTTTACAACAATCAACTGTGGTTTTGTGGTCTTCATTAGAAGAGTTTTGCTTTTAAATTTCAGATTTCTCATTAGAAGTAGAAAAGAGAAAGCAGCTTGGATGAAGGAAACCAAAACAAAAAAGTCTCAAAAACTAAAACTGGGCTTTTATAAATGAATGAATAAATCACAGAGATAAAATAGAAGTAAAAGCTGGCAACTTAGTAAGAAAACTTCAACAAAAAGGAGAGTGAGACTTTTTCTTCCAAAGAATTCCACTCTGTTTATTGCACCATTTGGACAAAACATATCTGTGTAGCCATAAAGAAAGAATGACATTTATAGATCAGACTATTAATAGTAGATCAATAGATCTGACAAAAGGCAAACTTTTAGGCTCAAAATAAAGTCAAAGAGTACATTGCAGGTTGAAGACAGGCAACATATAGAAGAGGGAGGAGTAGGCCATGCAACATTAAGCCTACACCACCATTCAATATAGTCACAGCTGATCATCTGACTCAGTCCCCAATTCATCAGGCTCATCACTTCCCATCTCAAACCTCAGGCCTAGGTGGCCTACCCCACATCCTTAGATTTTGACTTCTGGTTCTAAAGTCTCCATTAATTGGGACCATCCTGCCCGAATGCACCCTGCTAGAATTTCAAGGTTTTCTACGAGGTTCCAGCCACCCTCCTCCCCACTCAACCCCCGTGAATATAATCCTAACTGCTACAGTTCCCTCCGTACATGAACCCTGCCATACCAGGTAACCTCTTCCAGTTACTTAAGGCTTCAACTCCAAGTTAAGTTTGTGGGCGCTATTTAATGTTATTTACCCAGGTGCAGCCAACTTTCAGAGAGCCAGTCAAGTCACTTAAGGGGGATATCTGATAGGATTAAGTGCCCAGCCAGCGTTAGCTCTCCCTGGGGTTTAGCACCCCAGCTGTGAAAACAAACATTAAACGGTCATCAGAGACAGGCTGATTGCTTTTCAGTAAGTAGTGCTACGCAGTGAGCAATGACTGCAGCCTGTGTTTTATTCAGGGAGCACCTCGGGTCACCAGGAGACCTAGCAGACAGGTGAGTATGGGAGACATGTGGGCTACAAAAATGGGTAGTGGGGTCAGAAGAAAGGATAGGAGGGAGGTCGGCTTCGAGATCAAACCCAGGCACAGGCTGGGTTACAAATCTGTTAACATCTCAAATTTTATAGGATTGTGCTGAATGCACATGTTGAAGGCAATCACTTATCAATTAATTTTACAAAAAAGGACTTGGAAATTGACATGAAGCCCAAAATCTGAATGAGCAAGGTGACTTATACCAGAGCCAGACAGATGCACCTTAACTAATATGGTATGTGGCATTCTCTCTCTCTCCCTCTCTCTCTCTCTCTCTCTCTCTCGCTCTCTAAAATATAGATTGCTTCACAATTAAAATTCTGAGCCAAGTCTCCTTGTTTTTCAAAAGGAATGTTTGTAAGAATCCTTCTTAAATAGTTAAGGTTAACATTTGGGGAAAAAAATGCAAACTTTCATTCATGAGGAATAAATCAGTGTGTGAGACGTCAGGGAACAATTTCTGTCAGTTCATTTGTACGAGATTTTTAATTCAAATATTTTACTCTTTTACATTACAACAACACCGTTTGGTCGGTCATCTATTGTTTCATTAAAGATCAAACTAGAATATTGCCTATTGACAGCCGTCAACTAGCATTTTGATTGACATTGACTGAGAATTACAGAACGAAAAAACGATATTTAGACAACTGTGTACTATGTAAATGAAAGAAAAGACAAATATGGTATAAACTGGCATCTTCTGAATATTGACAAAAAGGATGCTGACATTCAATTATATTGAACTGTGACTTTTAAGCTGGAATCGCTCATCTGGTCTCTCCAATCGCCAGTCAAAAGTTCAACATCCACTGACAAGCCATAAAAACATGACTGCCAACTTTTGAATAAAAGAACCGGGGAAAGGAACTCTTGCAACAAATAACTGGATGACTCCAGGGAAATGTATACCATTTTCAGGTTTATAGACTGGGCCTGACATGATGTACAGCAGAATCTCATGACAATGCACATTGAAATGACCCTAATCACTACCAACATTCTTTGCAATTACAGTTCATGAACCCACTTCACCCAGCCTGCAGCCAATTCTATGCTAAACCACACTATCTGCCTCCAGGATTCAGCTCTATAGGATTGCTGTTATCTGATCACATTTTTACTTGATTGATTACAGTCAAAGCTAGCTTTGATGGTTTCTTCCCCCACTCCCACAATCAGTCTCTGGCCCGCTCATTTTTCCTCACATCAGAATGATACCACTCCAAAGACATCAATTACACATGTGGACCTTCAAATTTAAAATTCTAATTCTAGTATTTAAAAGTAGTCCATGTCCTAAAATTGCTGATTTCCAAATTTGGTTACCTCCAACAATCCAAAAGTCCCCTCCCTCCAAACATTCCATTCCTCTGATTCCAACTATGAAGTATCCACCCTTTAACTCCTCTGCCCTATCATTAGCTCAGTCGGGTGGATGGCTTGCTTGCAATGCAGAGTGATGTCAACAGAGTGGGCTCAATTCTCACACCAGCTGAGATTACAGTGAAAGACTCCTTCTCAAACTCATAATGGGAACTGCTGATGCTGGAGAATCTGAGATAACAAGGTGCAGAGCTGGATGAACACAGTAGGTCGAGCAGCTGCAAAGGAGTAAGAAAGCTGACACTTCAGGTCGAAAGAGTCTAGGCCTGAAACATCAGCTTTCCTGCTCCTCTGATGCTGCTCAGCCTGTGTTCATCCAGCTCGACACATTGTTCTCTAAAACTCTCACCTTGCCTGAGGGTATGCTGATCCTCAGGTTAAGCCATCACTAGTTTTTTTTCCCACTCATTAAAAGAGAGCAACTCTAATGATCTGATAAAACAATTTTATGGCATGGTAACTCCATTGGCAGCATCTTGGGCATTCTGTGTCCCACTGTGAAATTCCCTTCCTAAACATTTTCTCCTCCTTTACTCAAAATAGATTTCTCTGACAATATTTTTGGTTACCTCTCATTTGGTCTCCAAGTTCATGTAAACTATTTCCCCTCATACAAACCAGCAAAGCATTTTTCAAGGTTTCTCTATGTTTAGAAAGTTGCAAGGAGTGTAAATTGCTGTTAACTCCTAATACTTTGAGATATAAGATAGGACTCTGGACATTTATGTTGTTACCTAGAGTGCGGTTGAAGGCAATCTTATGTGCCAATGCTTTAAAGGTTGTGCAAATAGCAATGATATGATTATGAATTCATTGCCCAGATATACAAGACAGAGAATGTGTTTCTGGAAAGTGAAACAAAAAGCTAGATGCTGAAGATCTGGAATAAAAACTGAAATTGCTGGGGGAACAACTCAGCAAGTCCACTCTCTCTTACACAGGAAACAGAAATTACTGGAAAAGCTCAGCAAATGTAAGAGAGTCTGGGCTGGAATTCGCCCTTTGGTGATAGAGTGGAAAAGCAAAAGAATAACTTAACTGCATGATGTATCATTCTCTTTTCCAGCTCTAGATGAGGTGTACAATGGACAGCTGATGGCCTCACTGACAAACAGACACATTTCAAAGTATGACTGATAAAAGGAGCAAGTCAGCAGCTACTGCAGGAAATGACTAATTCTGAAGAACTCCCGGAAGCCTGAAAAGGGTATTTCCTGAATATACAGGCCTCCTGTTTTAGGCATACCTTTCATATTAAGTACAACAAACCCACGATCAAAGAACTAACTGCTCAAAAAATTGGTTTTCGTAGCTGTTTCACAATGATAAAGCTCCTGTTGAATGTGGTAACTGTTTGCACTGACTTCCTCCCTTGGGTTTTTATTTAAATCTAGGCAGGGTTGCAATTGATAGCCGTGTAGTTCTCTTTGATATCTTAAAGATGTTTCTATTCCAGACTGGGAAAACAGGTCAAATCCACATGCTATTTGAAGTCTATCGTTACTCACTCAAATCTCTACCTCATATTCATAAATCTGTATTTTTAAAACAAAGTGCTCAGGAGCTTGGTCCTGTCTGCACTCCTCCTCCACCCACAGGGTCTCAGATTAATTGCAGCAGTAATCAGTACTCTACACAAAGTCAGTCGATTCAGTGCAAAATCAAGGATGAATTAAGACTCCAATCTGTATAGTTTAGAACACGGGAAAAGGGAAGCAGCAGTGATGAGCTCTTTATCTCCTTGGATTGTTACATTTTGGGGTATTGGGACTATCACATGATTATTTTCAATAAATCTGGATTGTCTATTTTTGCTTCTCTCTGAAGCTTTCTCAAAAGTATTCTGGTTTGAGCAGAATACAAATTTATTTGAAGAAACCGAACTTTGAAACTTTTTAAGAACAGGAGGATTCCATGGTTTGCCGTTCGGAAGTTAAAATGCATGAAAAATATTCTTCACTGATCACAAAAACTATGTTGATCATCTTACTATCCTCCACTGACCTCAAAATAAAATTTGGCCCTACTTGTTTTGCCTCCTCAAATAAATCATTAGCCTCCCACTCTCCAGCCATTGAATAGACAAACAACACAGCCACTGATGAACAAACAATGAGCATTTCTAGATTAGCAGCTTCTAACAGTACGATCAGCAGTTTGTCTGGAATGCGGAATCTAACGTGAAGCTATTGCTGCACACTGAAATTAAATGCCCACACAATATTTTCGTGAGGTATTCCGTTATAAAAAAATCTATCCAAGAATAATGAAAAAAATTCAGCAGTTTGGGGTAATAATGTTGAATATCAAGGATTGACTCAATCCTAAAAAGTTAGTTTGTTGATTATCATCCTATTAATTGAAACCAGACTGATATGCTTTGAGAATAGAATGGTTGCAAGTTCAAAAGCAATAAAGAACAGCACTGACTATATGTGCAGAGGAGGCAAGGAAATAAACAGTTTGCAGTGCTAGGGTTCAGACCACGAGAGATCATTCATATGTGGATATCAGATAAATTATACTGAACTTATATAAAAGTGTCACTTGGGCCACAACTACAGTATTGCCTCCAGGTTGCTCACTCTTGAGGCAGTTTAGAACAAAAAACAGTACAGCACAGTACAGGCCCTTTGGCCCACGGAGTTGTGCCGAACATTACCCTAATCCTAAAGGTCTATCTAACCTCCACCCCTACCTTACACTATCATCCATATCCATATCATCCAATTACCGCTTAAATGCGCCTAAATGGGGCCGACTCCACTACCCTCTCCGGCAATGCATTCCATGCCCCTACCACTGAGTAAAGAACCTACCTCTGACATCTCCCCTGTATCTACCTCCACCCACTTTAAAACTATGCCCGCTCAAAATAGCTACCTCCAGCATAGGAAATAGTCTCTGACTGTCTACTCTATTTACACCTCTGATCATTTTGTACACCTCTATCAAGTCACCTCTCATCCTTCATCTTTCTAAAGAGAAGGTGTAGCACTCTCAACCTTTCCTTGCAAGGCCTTCCCTCCATTCCAGGCAACATCCTGTTAAATCTCTTCTGCACCTTTTCCAATGCTTCCACATCTTTCCTGTAATGAGGCGACCAGAACTGGACAAAATACTCTAGACGTTAGCAAACCAGGGTTTTGTGTAGCTGGAGCATAACTTCGCTGCTCCTGAACTCAATCCTTCTATTAATGAAAGCTAACACAACATACACCTTCATAACAACTCTATCCACCCGGGTGTAGCTTCCAGGGAACTGTGAACATGAACCCTAAGATCCCTCTGCTCCTCCACACTGCCAAGAATCTTTCTATTAACCCTGTATTCTGCTTTCAAGTTTGTCCTTCAAAAAAAAATCATCTCACACTTTTTAGGGTTAAACTCCATCTGCCACTTCAGTGCAGCTCTTCAACCTTTTAACGTCCCTTTGTAACCTAGAACGGCCCTCCGCACTGTCCACAGCACGACCCACTTTCGATCATCCGCAAACTTACTAATCCACCCTTCCACTCCTTCATCCAAATCATTTACAAAAATCACAGATAGAAGAGGACCCGGGACAGATCCTTGTGGTACACACTCGTAATTGAGCACCATGTTGAATGTTTTTCAGTCCACTACCACTTTTTGTCTTCTAAGGGTCAGCTAATTCTGAATCCAATCTGCCATATTTTCCCCTAACCCATGCCTCCTTACTTTCTGCAAGAAAATGGGGAACCCATTATAACCCAAATACCATGGGGAACCTTATCAAACATCTTTTAGAGGGTCTGGAGAGAATGGAAATGGGATTGACCAGATTGGTTCCAAGAATTTAGGCATAAAAGTTAGGTCAGAGAAACTGGAATTGTTCTCTGCAGATTGATGGGAGAATTGGCAGAAACTCTACGTTCAAGTGCCAAACAAGAACATCTCAGTCAAGGAAGATGCACAGCAGACCATTTGGCCACATAGGGTAACCATCAACCTGCAAATCCTTCCAAGTCAGCTGTGTATTGAAAAGAATATGGGAGCCTCAGGAGTTGTGGATAACAACATCTAACACAGACAAATACATAGTTCCAGAGGAAATTAAACTCCATGTACCACCAATCACCAAGTTAATTGGAAGACACCCCAATCAACCAGATTATAAGAGGTTTACATAACACTGTTCACCATTAGGTGATCAAAAGATTAAGTAGTTGTTGCAATTCCTGCTCTGAACTTCATTCTCTAGAACCCTCTCGTTGGTTCATTGTACGCCTTTGGTTCACATTTGATCCAGAGGTGAGCATTTAAGGTCATTCGTGAGCATGATTAAGACCCCATATTTCCACTTTCATAACTCTGATCCAGTCCAGTTCATCACCTGACATTCGCACCTTTGTCACCTCTAGCTTTTGTGCTTGGTCTCATTCTAATGACCGAAACTTATGGTCATCTAAAACGATGTCTTTGTTGGAGCTCAATTCTCAGCAAGTCCTGCTCACCTATCAGCCCAGTGCTCGCTGACTTACGTTGGTTTCTTCTCCCAGTCAAGCAAATACTTTACCCGAAATTGCAAAACAATTCAACGAGATCTGGAAATGTTTAAAATGGATAGCCCATTCAATGTTGGTTTGCGTTGCCACAAAGTTTGTGGTTCAAGGGTCTACTCTGCACAGTGGCAACTTGCCAATGTTGCCTTTGGTGATTATTGGTATCCCCTTACCAAAAAAGTTGACTGCTGTTCGACTCTGGGACCTTACAGCAAATGTATTTATATCATTGTACGTAATATTCGGCAAGCACTTTTCTTCTCACAACTTCAGAATATTCCATCCTTTTCACAGTAAAAGGCCAATTTTCCATAAAGTACAAAGCTAGTGAGTAAGTGTTAGAGGTCTTTTGTATTGGGGACATAATTTCAAGGTAGGCTTCACTACAGCATTTGGAAATTAATTGATCTCCTTCCTTCAAAAAGACTCAACCAGAATTTGTCTTATTTAAAATTACTTGGCCGACAACGCTTTTTGCATTTGAAAGGTTGGTCTCCTTATAAAATAATTTAACAGTAAGGCCACTGAAGCAGATCGCAGATATTTCTTAAGAGGTAATGTGATATACTTCTCAAGAAAAGTAATTGCTCAATATAGAGGCAGGGTTTTGGTGATGCTGAGTACCTAAAAAAAGGTGAATTGTAGGGTCCTACTGACCTCTGCAATCTCAATACCTTTTACATCATATCGCAGTCAGCCATCAGCTTTCAATTGATGACTCTGTTGCACTTGAATTGAAACAACCAATCAATTTGAGCAAGATTCAAATAGGGCAAAAGCTTTTTGTAGACGTTCATATTTATCACAGCTCCACATTTTCTTTTTGCGTGAAAAACAAAGTAAAATGCAAGTTCATACCATTGGGTTTAGTTCCACCAATTTAACCAAATTTGGATGGTTTGGGATTCTGTACTTAGTCCCACGTTTATTTTTAAGTACCTACGTTTTTAAACTAACAGTTCTAAACCTATGACTCATGATCACTTCATAAACCTGCCAGCTAAGATTTAGAACATACATGCTGGAAATGTCACATTGGCACAGAAAGACAGAGTGGTTCGCAATGTGTGCCTACAGCATACAAATATCATTTGGAGTCCAAGATTCTGTTGCAGGTTCTGACACACTTTCAAACATCTGTTACCTGTCTCACCATAGGAAACAGACAGCTCACACATCTGTCTGCACATTATCCTATAACTAATTTTACTTTTATCAGTCTGTAAAATACTGCTGTTATTCCTTATTCCTGAGACCCCAAGGACAAGACATAACTTGTGCAGTGCACTGAACTGGTAATTGGGAGATCCCAAGTACAAGCTTAACATAGCCATAGAAAAGAAAAAAATCATTTGGTTTATACATGAACTGAAAATGTGACTGGTAATAATATTGCAATACTTAGTCTCATTCACATCTTGACACATACTCTCCTGCTCACATTAAAAACTCAAAACACTAGTAAATCTATCTCGCTACCAAAACACAAAATAATGGAGTTTTGATGTTCACCAGGTGTAGCAAGCTGCAGCAAATCAGTAGATATCATTTGGTCATACCCCATGGTCATGTGGATACATATTAAAGGAGCAAACATCAATAAACAAGTTCCTTTAGCATATTTCCAGTTTGAATCCACACACAGCCATTTCACAGAACAGGTCACTCAGTAAAACAATAAATCATAAATTTGACACTAAATTCCATACCATATCCTATTATCCTGCTGATCATACAAAATTATTTGCCTGGATAGCACACAAAACAATATTTTTCACCGTATTGCAGTACATGATAATAAGTAATTTCCTACCCTACTTAATCTGTGAGCAGAGATCATTTTCAGTTTCTTGACCACTCCCTTAATGAGATCACTGAATTCACACCAACTGTTTCTTCAATGTGAATATTTATTACAATGAAAATTCCAACCACTATCCATAGAAAAAAAGCTATTTGGAAGATATGGAAGATATCACATTATACAGAAAGATATTCTGTGCTGAAATGCTGAGAGTCACATGCTATAATAACCATTGCATTTAAACTTTTGCAAACAAGACAGCTCTGATTGAAGATTAGCAATATATACGGCCTTCCATCTGACCACTGTACCTTTCATTAATTTCCATTATCCTCACTCTCTTTGGTGAAATTCACATCACTGATTTTAAACTAGGGAGGCTATGGCACTCAGGAAGGATGCAAGGAAAAAATGCAAATTACAGAATAGGATTAAAGTCATTAGTCCCAAAATATTTCAGAGGGCAATAATGTGGAGGTCTGTGTCAAATGCAGACACAAACTCATTCTTGTGGTATACATTTGTCTAGTGTATTATGGAAGCCCAAAAAAAATTTCAAAGCCTTCAGGTGAAACTCAGCTGGGGTGGGGGAAGGGTATGGTGATGGTGGTGGGGAGAGCAAACAGAAAAAAAAATCCGCCTTATTTTCTCAATACAGAGTGGAATATTCAGCAAATGGAACCCTTTTTCATAAATATTTGACGTAGTTTAGACAACATTACTGTTTAAAAAGCCCCAATGAGTTAGGATTCTTCTGACATTTAACCAGCAGATTTCAAAACACTTACAGTCTGGCAAACTACTGAAAACATTGGGGCTTTGACCTGAAGGGCCTCCCATCCCTTAACTTTCTAAATTCAATTAGCTTTCCTAGCTGTTTGATCGATATCCAAAAAGCATGTACCTGTCTGCTTCAGATAATAAAGCAGGTCTCCAATGGAGAATTCACCTGGCTGCAAGCCCTCAGAACCAGGTGTACAATATTAACACCACCTCAACTTCAAAGAGGTTTTGCCTGTTTGCCTGTCTGTCTGTCTGTCTGTCTCTCTCTCTCTCTCTCCTCACCTTGGGACTTTAATCAGAAGTTGATCATTGGATACTGGAAAGAATGGGTTTCAGACTCCATCAGAAAGTCGTTACAAACAGGATGGTAAGCAGCACAAAGATGTTGAAGAATTCTTCCAAAAAATGTGGTTTTGAGCTCTCTGTACAAAAAAAAGGAATTGTTTTGTCATCCCAGGTATAAATTAGTTCAGTGCTAGATGGTTAAGCAGTAGTGTAAAGCTCTTCTGAAAGGTGGAATGCTAATAGCACTCAAAATGATGGGAAAACCTGTTTGCATGATAATATAATAATTAGTCACAGCACCAGATGCAGTCAGATTATAGCAAGAGCACAGAATTGGTGGGCAAGGAACACTACAAAATACTTGTCTTCAAGGGGAAAATAACACAGAGTGCAGCACAACAAAGAGGTTACAAATTTTAAAACCAAACTTACAATCTTCAATCATGTTTTAACTCATTTATAATACTTGCATTTAAGTGGCAGGCCTGAACAAATTGCAGGCAGAATTACGAACAGAAACTTCAATCTCAACATAGAATTTAATCAGATCCCTCTCATTGTTCTAACAGAGCTGGACTTAATAGATGCAGCGAGGATGTTTTCCTCTGCTTGGAGAGTTATAACTGATGCTCATTTGGATGGAGAGGAGGAAGAATTCCTAACAGAAGCGGCTTTGGAAATTTTGGATGCATTGGTGGTCATCTTCCAAAATTCTATAGAATCTCAAGCAGTTCCTACAAATTTAGGACTGGTAAATGAAACTCCATTATTTAAATAAAAGGGAGCCAGAGTAACACAACTAAGAAGTACAAAGCAGTTAGCCTGATATCAGCAGTTGGGAAAATGCTAGAGTCTATTTTAAAAGACGCTATAGCAAAATATTTGGAAAGCATTAATAGGATTGGACAGCACTAGCATCATGCTTAACAAATCGAGGAGTTTTATTTCACCATGTAACTGACAGACTTGATAAGACAAAACCAGTGGATGTGGTGTATTTGTATTTCCAGAAGGCTTTTGATAATGGGCAAGACTAAAAGTGCATGAAAAAGGAAGTAAATCTGCATGGATCGAGAATTGGTTGACAGGCAGTAAAAAGTGATTGGTAATAAAAATTGACATTTTTCTGAGTGCCAGGCAGTGACTAGTGGTACCACAGGGTTAGTGCTTGAGCCCAAGATATTCATAAGATACATAAATGACCTGGATGGGGGAACCAAATGTAACATTTCCAAATTTGCTGACGACAAAAAAAAACTGGGTGGGGTTGTGAAGAGGGTGCAAGGAGGCTTCAAAGTGATTTCGGCAAGTTGAGTGAGGGGGCAAATGTACAGCAGGTGCAGTAAAACATGGCTAAATGTGAATTTATAAACTTTGGTGTGAAAAACAGGGAGGTAGTATAATCATTTAAGGGGTACTGTGAAGGATAAATGTACAAAAGTGATCTGAATGTTGTTCTACATCAGTCAAAGTAGACAGGCAAGTGCAGCAAGCAATCAAGTCAAATGTTATACTGGACTTCTTCAGAAGAGGGTTGCAGTTCAGAAGAAGAGATATCATTCTGCATTTATACAGGGCCTTGGTGAGACCATACCTAGAAATTTGCATGTAGCTTCGGTCTCCCTGAGAATATAAATGCAGTAGAAACACATGCAGCACAAGTTCACCAGGCTGATATCAGGAATGGCGGGACTGCCCGGTGAAGAGAGATTTGTTCAACTGGGCCTGCATTCTGTCGAGCTTAGAAGCATGAGAGAGATCTAAACAAAAGATATAAAATTCTAAGATATAGTAGGAACTGCCGATGCTGGAGTCTGAGTTAACAAGGTGTAGAGCTGGATCAACACAGCAAGCCAGGCAGCACCACAGGAGCAGAAAAGCTGACGTTTCGGGTCTGGGCCCTTCTTCAGAAGTGGGGGAGGGGAAGGGGACTGACGATGATGGAAGTTGGATAAAAAGGATGAGATATGTGGAGAGAAGACGGACAGGCCAAGGAGGTGGTTCAAGCTGGGCTGGACTTGGGTTGAGATCAGGGTTGGGGAGATTTTGAAGCTTGTGAAGTCCACATTGAAACCATTGGGCTGCAGCGTTCCCAAGCGACAAATGAAATGCTGTCCCTGCAACCTTCAGGTGGCTTTGTTGAGGCACTGCAGGGGACCCCGGATGGACATATCGTCCAAGGAGTGGGAGGGGGAGTTGAAATGGTTCGCAACTGGGAGGTGCAGTTGTTTGTCACGAACCGAGTGTAGTGTTCCATAAAGCGGTCTCCAAGCCTCTGCTTGGTCTCCCCGATGTAGAGGAGGCCATAAAGGGGAACAATGGATACAATATACCACATTAGCAGATGTGCAGGTGAACATCTGTTTATTGTGGGAGGTTTTCTTAGGGCCTGGGGCAGGGGTGAGGGGGAAGTGTAGCACTTCCTGCAGATGCAGGGAAAAGCTGCCAGGAGGAGTGGTGGGGCTGGTAGAGAGAGAGTGTGTAGATTGGACAAGGGAGTCTTGGAGACAGCGGTCCCTCCAGAAGGCAGTTAAAGGGTGGGGAGGGAAAAATGTCCTTGGTAGTGGGGTCAGATTGCAGATGGCGGAGGATGATGCATTGAATCCGGGGGTTGGTGGGGTGGTACGAGAGGGCGAGGGGGTTCTGTCTATGTTGTTATTGTGGGGAGGGGGTGTGAGGGATGAATTGTGGGAAACACGAGAGATGCAGTTGAGGGCATTTTCAATCACTGTGGAGGGGAAATAGCGGTCCTTGAAAAACGAGAACACCTATCCGCTACCCCCACCTCACTGACCAACCCCCACTTCCTACCTACTAGCCTCATTCCCACCTCCTTGACTTGACCAACCCCATCCCAACTCCCCACCTACACACCTTTACTGGCTCCATCTCCAACTCCTTGACCTGTCTGTCTTCTCTCCACCTATCTGCTCCTTTATCCCCCTTCCATCATCGCCTCCCCCCACCCCATTTATTTCCAGAGTCCCTTCCCCTTCCCCATTTCTGAAGGTGGTGGTGAAGAAAGCATTTGACACACTAGCCTTCACTGGTCAGTGCACTGAGTATAAGATTTGGGATGTCATCTTGCAGCGGTACAGGACATTAGTTAGGCCACTCTAGGAATACAGCATTCAGTTCTGGTCTCCCTGCAACAGGAAAGATATTGTTACACTTGAGGGAGCAGAAAAGAAATACAATAATGTTGCCAGGTTTGGGGGTTTGAGCTATAGGGAAAGGATGAATAAGCTGAGGGGGTGACCTTATAGAGGTTTATAAGATCATTAGGGGCACGGATAGAGTGAATAGCAAAGTCTTTTTTCCAGGGTAGCGGAGTCCAAAATTAGAGGGCATCAGTTAGGGTGAGAGAGGAAAGATTTAAAAGGAACCAGAGGGGCAACCTTTTCAAGCAGATGATGATACATGTATGGAATGAGCTGCCAGTGGAGGCTGATAAATTCACAACATTTAAAAGGCATCTAGATGGGTATATGAATAGGAAGGGTTTAAGAGGGATACGGGCTAAATGCTGGAAAATAGCACTGGATCAGTTTGGGATGTATGTGGCCAACATGGACAAATTGGACGAAAGAAGGTCTGTTTCCATGTTGTACTCTTACAAAGTACTAAATGATGCTGATGGCACACAGGTGCTAAAAACAAAACAAGCAGCAGAAATTGCTAATACCTAAAATGGTCTGGAGCATTTTTTAAAATCTTTAATTGGACCCCAAAATACACTGACATCACTTAAATTTACATGAACTTCAGAAATGAATTGCTAAACTAATGCAAGTAACTTTTCTGACATTGGGTCAGTTTAGAGTCTTGTATGTCTGCCTGTCATACCAGATATAGCAACCTTTAAGCATGTACCAATGTAGTCAGCTTTGTTGTGGACAGGGGCTTCCAACAGCCGCCTAAGGCTCATGTAGAAAATTACTGGACCAAAATGATGGGAAACGTGGAAACACATTATATCTAACTTACGCAGTGTTCATTTTCAAGAAGCAGAGAGATGCAAATTAGCCCCAGTGTTCTCGTTTTCTGATTTCTTTTAGTATACAGGAGACAATAGTAAGGTTTTAACTAAATTGATTTCACTTCTTTCCCCAGAGAGAGATGCTTCAAAATGCAAAGTCAATTGTCTGTTCTAATTTGACGACACCAGCTTCACCATGAGCCTGAGGCTGGATAATTATCCCTTGCCATACCTATGAATAGATGTGAGATAGTCTTCAAATGTTCTATCAAGGTGAACAGGGTCATTGAGAGTTTGCTGTCTTCTTTAAGCTTTTATGCTGTTTTAGGGAGGTGGGAGTAGAACAACATAACACCTCAGGAAATCTCCACTGTCTTAAAGCAAAAAGAAAGAAAATAAAAGCATCTTGTGAATTCAATTTTCCAGCATGCATCAGAATGTTTACCCAAACTAAAGCAAACCAAGTTATAGCTGACTGCTCTTTAGTGACTATATTAAGCTTTAAATTGATTGGATTATATCATATAGGTAAGTGTGAAGGAGGCAGGATAGTTTTGGACCTCATGGAGTGCACCACAGGTCTCCTCATTTCTTAGTTGCATCTTGTATCTTATTAATGTAACATATGACAATTGCAATCATACAATAAGCAACATCTAGTTCCAATTCATCAGTGGTTGATCCTCTACCATTGTAAATCAAATAGACCCTCAGTCCCAGTCAGAAAGAGGAATATGGCAGCATCCTGCTAGGAAGGAACATTATCTAGTGAATTTGCAATATTGAAGCAGGCTATCGTACAAAGTGGGAAACATGTTCACAGAAAAACATTTTAAAAATATATTGAAGTCGAAGTGGGGTCAGATTTTTTTGCGGGGTGTATAGGGTAGAAGGATATCTCAAAAGGCTACAAAATTAGCACAATGCAGATCAAATCAGCAGCGGAATGACCTGCATCCAATCACACACCTCCAATCTGATCCCGCTGGCAAATTTGGAGAGGGTAGGCGACATTTTAACCACCTTGACCAGCTGCCCAAAACCAGAGGAGAGAGTTACTTCCCCTACCCATCACTCTATTGGCCCCCAACTCCATAGTTCTACACATCACCCTCTTAAATTAAGCCTTCTCCAAACTGCCCTTAGTTGTGGAACTTAGTGAGGCAAGTAGCACAAGACAATCTTTCCATCAGGCAAGCTTCAACTGGAGTGTAACCGTGGTACCACAACCTAATTCTGAACCTGTAGCTGAGGCTAGAGAACCAACTCCTGGTTAAAGCAAAAACGGCTTGAAGTAAGTTCTACCCCATTGTATTTTTTTAAAATCCAGTACTACAGTTTTGTTAGCTTTCATTACAGAATAATAGAATGAATAGGCATCAAACCAATATATGTGTCAACTGAAATATGGGACATCAACAATGTAATGTATTCTCCACAGCAATGAACTGACAACTTAGATCGATGTAGCAAATTCTAGAGTGGACTTACAGGATGGAGTGTACGCCTACAGATGAAGATGTAGATTGTGATTGCAACTCTAAAGCAAGATACATGGAGTTGAAATGACATGATCTTGGATTATGGATCAGAAGTACAGAAGGATGAGCACTTGGAGATGTACAGCCAGTCTTTATTTAACGCCTTGATATTTAAGCTAAAATTGCCACTTGGGAAGTTGTTAAGAACAATCTGACAAACATAGGTGTTTGAGGAGTGGAGGCAGGTTATAGTCTAAAGGGCTGAAGGCTAGCCTTCAGTTCCTAACATGTAGTTCATCATCTTAGTTCTCAGGTCAGGGGAGTGGGCAATTAGGGGAGATGGTGTTGTTGTAGTAATATTGACACTGAACTAATTTAACCTAGAGACTCAATCCCAAAATAAGGACATAGGTTCAAATCCCACTTCAGCTGCAGTAGTATTCAAATTCAATTCATAGACCTGGAATTGAAAACTAGTTTAATGGTGATCACAGAACTAACACCAATTGTCATAAAAATCCTTGTGGTTCACCGATATCCTTGAGGGAAGGATGACAGAGTTCCTTACCTGATATGACACGTACGTGACTCCATACCTACAGCAATGCAATTGACTCCTCAATGGTCTCTGCAATGGCCCAACAAGCCATAGAGTCCACCCACAGGTAGGAACGGGCAACAATTTCTGGCTTTGCCAGCAACAGCCACATGATAAAATAAAGAAAAAGTTAGGATGCGGTGGAGAGACTGGAGTCATGGCAGGAAATAGGGCCATCAGTTTGGGGGCAGTGGGCTATTGGGCAGGGTGGGTTGGTTGGTCGAGACTGAGGAATGCAAGCATAGGTCTGTAAGGGTGGTGGCTTGATTTCCACCATTAATCCCTGGAGGTACACCACACATTAAATTGCGTAACAAATTTTCAGTTAAATATCCAGGCTCACAAAACCACTTACCTAGCCCAAGTCTCTGACATTGATCTGTTTTGGGCCAGACCAAACCCCTCAAGATACATTAGGAAGACTCTAGACCAAGACCTTAACTTTTTCCCATTTTAGAGAAGTGTAAGGCATTGCATTCCAGATGCAATTCGATTGGTCAAACTACTAGACTTTAAGCAAAACACTACTTTTTTATTATTATTAGAATTAGTTTATCTGTAACTCTATTGAAATGCTCAACAAAAAAGTGATATAAATTACTACTAATTAAATGTTCCAATACAGTAACATCCCAAAAACATACCTTAGGTAAAGTCTATTTTAGCGACTTTACCTGTCTCACATACAATTCTAGCAGCTGGAAGAGAACCCCAGCTTTTAACTGTAACAGAGAGAGGAGAAACAGCTTCAATACCCCAGCAACCACTGAAAGACAGAATTAAAAATCCTCATTCTGTGGGAGCTTGAACCCACCCATTCAGGTTGCTCCTACTGTTCCAACTTTTAAAAAGAAACACAAAACCCCAAGGCCTTGAAGAAGGGCCTAGGCCCAAAATGTCAGCCTTCCTGCTCTTCTGATGCTGCTTAGCCTGCTGTATTCATCCAACTCTACACCTTGTTATCTCTTACTTTACTTTATTAGCTTTGGAGCAAACTTCTTGGCACCTCTACCTCAACATTTCTCCTTAAAAACCCCAGCATAAAAAAATCCAGGACAAAATGCACCTCAAAGTATTGTTACAGATCTCATGAAGGTGCATATTTCAAGGCATTGTAAATTTGCCCATCGGAAAGTTTAAAGCCCCGAGCTTACTGCACAGTATATCCACTGGTTCTAATAGGGTTACAGCAACTAATGTCTGAACATTTACTGTTGACACTGGAATATCTGGGCTTTTTTTTAAGGTTTAGAGAAAGTTTTATTTTTCACTCCTTATGCTTTTATCGAGGGCCTAATGACAGGGGTAGGAAACAAAATCATTTGCACTTGAACACAAATTATCAACATAAAACAGTCCCAAACCAGAAACTGTTCAGGCTGGAAGAAGGGAAGAGGTTCCTTAGGTCTCAAAAAAAAACCTGAAGATCATGAAAGCATCCATTTCTGCTGGGAATTTCAAAGTTAAGAAGCCAGCAATTATTGTTTAGATTACGTGTGTGTTGTGGGTGGAAGCAACAAGTATTGGAATATTGGCAGGCTGCCACAGCCATCACCTCATCCTGAGGTAACAAGGTGTGGAGCTGGATGAACACAGCAGGCCAAGCAGCATCAGAGGAGCAGGAAGGCTGACGTTTCAGGACTAGACCCTTCCTGGCCTCAGAGTTTAGTGTTTGCAACTGAAAAGAGTAGGGCTATCATTTCAGGAACTATTTATTTTGTGCTGTCAAAGTGAGATGCTTGTGCACAGTCCATATGACTTCCATCATGCATTGGTGGTGGACTGAGCGAAGGTTGAAAAGAAGCTGGTAGATGAGGTGGAACTCAAGCAGGCTGCTTTAGCGTCCTTTGAGCTTCTACGTACCTGAAGCTCCACTCATCCAAGCAAGTGGAGTGCATCCCTTCACATTCCTGGCTTGTGTCAGGGAGACGGGGAGGCAGGAATGGAATGGGAAAGACTGATTTGTGGCAGTAAGTGTGCGGGAAGAGGGGATTGAGTCTAGGAAAACAAAACACTCAAATTGGTCGGGGGGGGGACAGTGCTTGGGCAGGAGTGTTTGGGGGGAGTTGAATAGTTTGGGGAGAGAACAAATTCTGGGAAGCTAGACACACAGCAGGATTTGGAGGAATTTAACCTACAAGCAAATTGAAAAATTCTGTTTCTGCATCAAATTGTCATGGCAGTTAAAAATTGCAACTGGGTCACAATGGCTACGACTGGATACTAGTTTGTACTTTTAACGAGCAATCCTACCTCCTTCTGGGAGGTGACCCATGCGCCTGTTGTAAACCTTAGTCAAAATTCATATCCAGTGGGAAGACAACAGGTTCAAGGGAGCAAGTCACTGGCTCGTGTTTTAAAAGTCTGTCAGGTTTTGGTTAGGTTGGCAGGATTAAAAAAAATCAGGCCTGAGGGGGAAAAAATGGCACCAGAGCAGAAGGGGTGGTGGGATGGCTGCTTAGCTCAGTTAATTAGACTACTATGATGTGGATCAGATTAGTGAGAACTGCTGGAGTTCAAAACACTGTTCTAGCTGAGGAAGACCCCTGCCTTGTGACCCAATCCAGAAAAACCACGGCACTTTTGGCAAACAATTGTCTAGGACCTACCTTCTGGCAGAAACCTCAAGATGAAGAAGAATTGAGAAGATTATTTCATTATCCAGGCTGGGCACAAAGTTCCATATTTGAGATCATTGTACTCAAATTGACAAAACTGGTCAAGCCTTAACTCTTATTCAATGAAACATTTCGTACAATGTTGTTTCTCTATATTCCCTGATACAATAGCATCATCCAAGAGAAGCTGGAAATCTGTACCTAAATCCAGCCCTGCTGAAGTCTATTTTTAAACCAAGCTGCTTTTACTGATAAAATCCTTTTGATCCACAGAAAAGCCAGACTAGATTTGGCCATAACAGTCTGTCTAAATTGTCATGTCATTAACTCTAAACTCAACTGAAACAGATCACCTGCAATTACCTGGCAGATGTTCAAGGTATAGTGAGATTCATACCAACAAAAAAAATCAAACACACATTCACTCTGGTAAATATTTGTTCATGTTATAACTACATTGTGGCAAAGGGATTATTTGATTTGTTAAACTGATCTCTACAAGGGAGTGCACCCCTTCACGTTCCTGAATTGTGCCTTGGAGACGGGGAGGCAGGAGTGGAATGGGAAGGAATAATTTGTGACAATAAGTGTGCAGGAAGAGGGGGATTGAGACTTGGAAAGCAAAGCACTCACACTGGGTGAACAGTGCTGGAGGGAGTGTTGAGGATGGGGGGTGAGAGAACAGATTTTGAGAAGCAAGACACCCAACAGTATTTGGAGGAACATAATCCAGGAGCAAATTGAAACCATTCCATTTGTTCTTGCATCAAATTGTCATGGCAGTTAAAAATTGCACCAACTTCTCGATTGAACCTGGTCCTAATGTTAATGTTAATAATATTTCAATAATTATCTAGAATTTGTTATTGGTTTCAAATTCAGCAATTTACATTGTCTAATAGTTTAGGAACTATTTTATTTGTTTCTGAAACAGCAGGTTAAGGCCTGTATGCATTGCCACACTGTCAATGTTAAAGGACTTGTGCTGACATTACACTCAGCTATTACAAATCGCAGAGGTGTTTTTGAACTGTGGTGGTATTTAATTGACAACTGAGCCTGAAGGTAGTGGGTTCAAGTTTCACTCCAGAATCTGGGAGTACATACATAGGCTGACCCAATTAGTACTTAATGGACATCTTTAGATTAGAAATGCTGATTTTCAGGAGACGTTAAGGGGAGCCTATTGTCTTAGAAAATTCACCTTAAAAGTTAGCATGTTGGGAACAATGCAGAGTGGATGGCTGGGGCTTAGTTTGGGTTGACAGTGCTGGTGGGAGAGTTGAGTAGTGTGGGGAGAGAACAAATTTTGGGAAAGGGATGGTAGGGGGAATAGTTTGCTAGAGGGGGACAGGAGGAAGACCTCTCAAACCCTTCCAAAAAAAAAAGTTTCCTCAGTCCATGATGTGCCGTGAAACAACTCTTTATGAAGCTGACTAAGCCCAGGATGAAAATTGTAGAGGACTAGGCCATGCCCGTATCCATAATGGTATCAGATAGGTCAGGAGTGCTGGAATTATAAGCCCAGGAGTTGAGTTGCTCAGCATACTGCCTCCACTAGATGATGTTTAAATGGTTGATGGGTGGGTGTCGCGGGGGGGGGGGCGCAAAATGGACAAAGCCTCAAAACTGAAGGCTGCAGCAACCACTTTGATCCTAGGAAAAGAGCAAACATCTAAAGCCCAGAAGTAGGTCACCTTGTCACAGAGTGTTGCAATGGTACACTGAAGTTAACATATTTGCTTTAGAAAGATAGTTTCTCTCTGTTTTTGTCAGTCAAGTATAGAGTTATGAAGTCCAATGCTGCTCAACTTATCATCAACTTAGCCCTCGTTTCATTTTGAGTCAACTTCTGGGACATTGTTCAAGATATTTTACTGAAAATATTGAAAGCCCATTGGTGTCTATTCACTGGAGGTGGGTAGCAGGAGTAACTAAAATCCCTGGCTCTGTTCATCCGTGTGGGGGAGAAATGTCCACAAGGACAGAACCTTCATTGATTGGGGCTGGTTGCAGGTGCAAGCTATAGTCAGATCAGGAAATGAGAGGTCAGAGGTCATCTGAACAGCTGAAGGGGACTGTCTAAAAGGATCCCCCCTTCCCACTGTGCACTGTGGGACTGTCCCAAATATAAATGAGAAAAGTAACAGCTTCTGGCCCTTACCCGTCCTCCATGCCCCATCACCAAATTATGCCCTTCACCCCACTCTCAGGAACCCCTGTAAACCGTTTGATAATGCACACTGCTCCACCCAATCCCCCACCCCATTGCTGTGTCAAGCTATGGCACCTCCTTGCCCAGTGACTCTACATTACACTGTACCATGGAACCTCCTAACAATGGGATGTGTAAAAAAAAGCACTCATATCCATTACATTTAAGACTAAGTCCTGTTACTACAAGGCAAAATAAGTGTCAGTCATCCATACACTTTCAAACGTCAATCAGCAGAAATTGCAAGCAATATGAAAAACTTTTAACCTTATGGAAATAAACAGTGTGCTATTGATAGCAGAGATTAAAGAGTCAGAGCTGTGATCGCCCTGCAGTAAAATAATGTTTTAAGAAGTGTTTATTTAAAAGAATTCTGTCAACATAGTGTTCATTTGATTCTACAATTCATAAAAGTAGGTCAATGGGCATAATTTATTTCGGGGGCTTGAGAAGCGATGGACAGGTGTGTAGGTGGTATGCACAGGCCAACAAAGAGGTCACAAGACCTTGGGGATGAATGGTGGGCATACACATGGGGAGGGAAAAATTGGGAAGCATGGGGAGTGGACGGCCGAAGCGTAGTTTGCCATGAGTGTACAGGAGGAGGACCTTTTATGAACACACTTTCCAAAACAAGAAAAAAGTAAGTCCTGCAGTCCATGGGCCATGACATGCCTGGCGGTGAACCGCAACACTTTACGAAGCTGGCTAAAAGTGACAAAAAAATGCACAGGAGTAGGCAGTGTCCATATTCATAATGGCACGAGACAGATCAGGAATGTTGGATATACTCAAACCAACCCAAAACCTTAAAAACAGGCACCCCTGAAAATTGAAAAGCTTTACAAAGGGAGTCAGGAATTCCAGATTCAGGATACACCCAGCTTTTTCTTAAAGACATCCAGACTAAGCAAAAATCCAGGCCAATATATTGAGCAAACGCCATCTTTCTTTTTAAAGAAAGTTTGGAGTTAATAAAAGATTAGTTTCAGGACATGGAAATCTCTCTTATTTAATTCCTCTTATCTGAACCAATCTTTGTTATTTTCCATTCTTGATGCCCTGGATCCATTTATCTATATTATCCACAAGAATAAACCCTGGTCAAAACTGACATCGAACAGTCAGAGATGGGTACACCCCTGAAAGGATGTGCCTCAGAGGTCCCAGACACACTCGCGTTGTGGTCCCTGCCCAGGAGTTTGAATCTTGCAATTACTCAAAGTCTGAAACTTTCAAAATTGATCCCAACTGAATTAGAGACTGACCATACTAGTTAGCCAAAGAAGGTTAGAAACATTAAAAGCTGGTTATCCTCTTGCCTAACTATTTTAGTGACCTCTCCACACCCATCACTCACTCACACTGACCCTCCATCACCTAACTCCCTTACACCCACCGACACCCAGCCATTCCTGTTACCCAATATCCCCCTACCACTACAAACCAAACTACCCCCTCGCCCATGTACCACGTTATGCTCCCAATCACCTAACTGCCAACATACTTTCTTGCCTGGCTAGCACCCAGCCCTTTACACATCTGCCATTCTACCCCCTCATCTGCTTATCTGGCAATCTTGTCCTTCTACCATGATGCCCCTCTCACAACTTACCCAATACCCTACCACCGCACCCTCCTGGCACCTGAACCCCTCCTTCACTAACCTGCCACCTATCCACTCACCCACTTACCTACCACCCCGTCAGTGGGGTGTGTAGAGCTGATGAGGGAGTCAAAGAATGAGCGGTCCCTGTGGAAAGCAGACAGGGGTGAGGAGGGAAGTACCTTTCTCGATGGTGGGGTCTGACTGAAGTGGCAGAAATCAGAGATGAAGGTGCCTTGTATTGAAGGTCGGTGGAGTGGTACACGAGGACTAAGGGGACTCTATCCATATTGTTGTTGGGTGGGTAGAGGATTTGAACGCAGAAGTAGTGCAGGAAATGGAGGAAATGCAGTTGAGGGCATCTTTAATTACAGAGCGAGGGAAATTACAGTCCCTGAAGTGGGAGGGTAGCTGGGATATCCTGGAGTAAAACACCTCACCCTGGGAGCAGATGCGGCAGAGACAGAGGAAGAGGAAGTGCGAGAATGGGATGGCATTTTTGCAGGAGGGTGAATGAGAGGAGGTGGTGTAGTCAAGGTAGTTGTGGGAGTTAGCGGGTTTGGACTGTATGAAAATATACTGAGACAAACCAGATTATTAATTATCGTTACATTTGTACTTTGGGTCTAAGTAACAACAAGTCAACATTCATCGTCCATTCCTGGTCCATCTTTAAGCCTTAACAATCGATCTTACCTTGTTGTAAAGAGCGAAATGCAGGCATTGAGTGGAGTGACTAGTTCCCTTATACTTAAGACCAAAAGACCAGTTTCAGTGATTATGTGTGCTCGTGCTAGCTCCCAAATTTACCAAATTGTTGAACCTAATTTCCCAATTTATCATGCTATGATTTGAACTCATGTTTTGTGTTGCTCATTTTAGTATGACAACCATGATTCTTTTCGACTCTAGTAACACACACAAAACCTTTTATCTGCCTTTGGCTGACAGAAGGCAGATCATTAAACCACCTAGAGCCTTCTTGTTTCACAATGCACAACACGTTTTTTCAGTCAAGTCTTGTATACATGGTATCTGAGTAATTCCTAAGAATGAATGTTCCGAAGTAGACAAAACCTACAGTCACAAATCATTCCTCAGATTAAAGATACACTGTTCTATTATTAGAACATTATGAAAGAAAAAAAAACAAATCTTCTTTTGATTAAATTCCTCTCATTCTTAACTGTCAGCCTCAACTGGATTAAGAGAGGCTTCAAGGACAAGCAAGTGATTCTATCCAACTGTGAAATCAAAGTTGAAAAGCTTCAGGTCATTCAGTACCTTACAGCCTTCAGGAAAGCAAGAAAGATGTTTAGCACTTTAAAAAAGAATCTTTGAAGCAAAAATGAAAATAAATAGTTTGTTTATAAAATGTGGTGAAGGCTTCCCACACATATTTCAATGAGTAGCATTTACACACCATTTTTTTGTGCAGTTTAATAAAGTTAAAATAGAATCAATTTCAATATAACAGAGGAAAACATTGTTGCTATTCTTTGGATCACAATCGCAAAGGGAACCATAAAGAAGTGGCTTACAAATATCAAGGCAATCTACTCAAGTTAAACGAAAGAATGCAGATACTGGAAATCTAAAACAAAGCTTTTTCAGACAAGTCACTGAGCTGGCAAGCTGACCTCTCTACTGTACAAATGCTACTGGGTTTCTCTAGCATTTTCTGTTATTGTTTGTTTGAGGAGATCTACTGCTCATTTGAAAAGTGACATTGCAGGAACAATTTTTACAAGAGAACATGGATTTAGATCTTCAAATATTTTCAGAAATCTGTGGAAGGAAAGGCCTATTTTGATAATGTGCTTCAAACAATCAGATTTGCCAGCCATTAGTTGATTACCATTATTGTTCATTAACTGCACGTTACTCCAAATTACTTTCGAATGACTCATTTATGATCTATGTTTTGCATTCTTGACTCTGTTTAATTACCACTGACTAACACATTCCCAACACCAGGCAAAGAAAGAGAGTGGTCATTAATGCCCAATGTCTTTTTTGCCCAATATTAAATATGATACTTAAAACTGATCATTTTTGAACTTTCTTTTCCAACACGCTCTTCTTACTCAACTATACATGTTGGAAATGTAAATTCAATAATAATCAGTGTCATATTTTATCGAACTACACTTTCAAAAAAAAAGAAAATAGCAAAACAATATTTTCCATTCCTCTTCAGTGAAACATTTTAATGACAGGTTAGGGCGTCATTTCATTTTGGGTTAAATGTCAAAATGTCTGTTTGTTTACTGTGGCAAATCAATTGTGCCTTTTCTCTTACACAAGTTTATTCCCTCCCTTCATTGATTACAAGGATACCTAATGGAGGAAGGCAGGATGAACTCCAATTTGGATTTTTCTCCAAAACCCATATATCCACTGCAGGTCACTGTGCACTCAGTTGTGGATTTTCAGTTTATTTCACACCCTGGTCTGAGCCCAGTTACAAGATCTTAAGTTCTATTTTGATTCAACTATCTAGGTTAGCTTGAAGCCAGAAACACACTTACCTACTTAGCTCTGTTAAGCAGGGAGTGGCATTAATCAGACTTCGAGGTGCACCACCAAGTAATTAAATTTTGAAGCCCATGCTACAGAGAATAACAATTGATGTGAAGCATGAAGGAAGAAAGAGCTTACATTTCTTTAGAATTCTTCATGAGTACTCTACGAATTAAAAAAATGTATTCCTAGTTGCAACAGTGAAACGTTGAACATAACTTGCCCAGCTAGGCTAAGCCAGCTTTGAAATTTACGAGTCAGGAGCGATAAATTATTTTCAATGTAAATCCATTTTGGCAAAACAAAAAAAGACAGTGCAAAAACTCAGACAGACATCGCTCAGAATTAATAGCGGATATCCCTAAGAAGATGCGTCACACAGGGGAAACAAAAATATCAAGGACTTTCCAATGGAATTACTTCTCTCTGGGAAAAAATACCGCTCAAATTGAGGGAAAGCATAATTTGGAAAGGTTTCAACATGTTTCTAGGCTCTGCATTAGTCACGAAATGATATAATTCCCAGATATTGTCATGTGATTTTGCATTATAGCTTGAGCAAGACATCCTCTGGAATTGCATGACTTAAAGAAACAAATTACATCACCAAGACTGACACCTGAAGCTCAGACATACCGGCATTGAGTAAAATGGTTTGTTGCACAAATATGCATTCAGACAGTGTTGGCCATTCTTCATTTTTCGTATGCTCAAATCTCATTATTAAATTGCTCAAAGAGATGACAAATTTTAAGGCGGAGGGGTGGAATTACATTTTCTAGCAACTTCACTTAAGTGGTCAGGTTAGCTTTTCTTTTAATTCTAGATTTTAAAAAAAATCAAACATATTGACTACAAGGGAGGTCGGAGGCTAGAAATTCTGGGGCAAGAAAATGAGTTACTTACTCCACATAGCCCAAACAAGACACAAATTAGGAGTGTGATTGAATGCTCCTCACTTGCCTTGTTGCCTTGTTGAGCACAGTCCATCAATAAAATGAGATTCTCAAAACTATCTAGGAAAAAGCAGTCCACGTAATTGAAACCCCATCCATCACATTAAACATTCACTTCCTCTTCAAGTCATGTAACATGACAGCAGTTTCTTTTCTTTATTCATGACAAGGGCATCACTGGTTAGGCTAGCTTTTAATCACCCATCCCTAATTGTTCAGAGGACTGTTCACAGTAAACCATATTGCTATGGGTCTGAAGTCGCACGTAGGCCAGACCAGGTATGGATGGCAATTTCCTTCCCTAAAAAAGGGAATTAGTGGACTAGAGAGGTTTTTCCCCGACAATCAACGATGGATTGATGGATATCACTAGATTCTTAATTGTAGATATTTAGTGAATTCAAATTCCACCATCTGCCATGGTGAGATTCAAACCCCAGTCCCCAGAGCATCTGGGTCTCTGGATTAAAAACGGTCCAGCAATAAATACCACTAAGCCATCACATCCCCATGAGCATACCATTTACAAGATGCAATACAGCAATTCTTCAACACTCTCAACAGCACTTTCCAGAATTTAGGATCTCTAATACCTTAAAACAATAGCACGGACATCAGACACCTCCAGGCCACAAGGCAACCTGATTTGAATCTGTCACTATTCCTTCATCATGAGAGTCAAAATTCCACAACAGCACAAGACATACCAACAACATATGGACTACAGCACCTCAAGAAAGCCACATACCAATGCCTTCTTCAGGGCAATTACAGATAAACAACAAACACCATTCTTTCCAGAGACACACACATCCCATGAGTGAATAAAGTTTACAACAATTAGGAGATGTTGTACAGGAAACAGAGGAGGAAAAAAAACGCATGTCACTGGTATGGGAAGAACAAAACCAGGTGCTATTACAAAAAACAACAGTCGCCAACAAAATTGGCAGAAAGTGTTTTTGGCTAAAAAGGTGCCAAGAATGTGAATTTGCAGCTAATAGTTGAGAGAAAGAACATAAATGGATTTAGAGGAGAAGCTGGATAAGCACACAAGCAGAAAATTAACAGAAGAATATTATTGTGGTTAATTGAAGTGTGAATGGGGGAAGTTTAATGAAGAGCATAAAGATGGCATAGATTTGTTGAGCTGCATGAGTTTACGCAATCTGATGAAACTCTCCAAGTTCCAGAGGAATCTCACACCCACAGCCAGGGAATAAAAAAAAGTTCCACTCTCAGAGAGAGACAACTGGTGGTGAGTTTAACCTGAGGGTTAGGTGAGCTTGAGGGCAATGGTGGTGACCTCACCCTGTAAAAGGGATTGAACTCACATGGGTAGCATTATTCTGGATTGCAAATCTGCTGTCAGCCAACTGAGCTAACCAATATCCAAATCCCATAGTGAAGTACATTCAAAGCCAGCATACATTGGACACTAAAATAATGAAATGTGAGGCTGGATGAACACAGCAGGCCCAGCAGCATCTCAGGAGCACAAAAGCTGACGTTTCGGGCCTAGACCCTTCATCAGTCTGATGAAGGGTCTAGGCCCGAAACGTCAGCTTTTGTGCTCCTGGGATGCTGCTGGGCCTGCTGTGTTCATCCAGTCTCACATTTCATTATCTTGGATTCTCCAGCATCTGCAGTTCCCATTATCACTGATACATTGGACACTAACTGTTCTAACGTTAAAATCCAATCTCCAAACCGAACTCAATTGCATTCTGGAAATATGGGTCTGCAAAACATGCCATCCTGCTTTAAATTGTCATAGGCATGCTTGATGTATCCTTCCTTTTCACTTCTCCTAGTTCTTCCCATCTGAATATTAATATGGAAGTACAATCCCACACAGGCCCTCCCCATCCTCAACCAACAGCTGAACACATGCAGTGCATTTCACACGTCACAATGATCGGGGTGAAATAACACAGGTTATATTCAGTTCCTAGTTCAAAAATTGTTGGGGAAAATTTGCCAGCCTTGCCAAAACTGACAGCAAAATTCAGAGGTCATGGCTTGGAATTCTCTTGCACAGCGGGGTACTTGCATCAACTGAGTTATGATGCAGTAAACAGGACCAAGCAGCATGTTACACGAATTATTCGATTTTTAGGTCTAACGTGAATTTCACGGGTGAAATCTACTTTCAGGCAAATGCTAAACCAGTGTAATGTTACTTCTGCTGTTAGCACACTGCAACGGCTTCTTTCAATGGCTGCAATAAAAGCTGTTATGAGTGCTGGTAACAGCTTTGATGTATGTGTGCATTGCAATGTCAACAGAGTTCAATTTGACCTCCAAGTCAACCAGCCAATACTCATAATACGTTTGCAACTTTTCAGGAACACTGGACCTGAAGGTTAGGCCAATCTACATTGACACAAATCAGAATTGAGTAAAATTCCCTTCAGAGCCAAAAGGTAATGCATGGTAATTTTACTAAAATCCTGAGCTGATTGACTACTGCTGGTAAAACATACATTTGTTTTTTCCTCAAGTATAATGAGCCTCATGTGACTTATTAACCTAAATGAGCTGTTATACTATAGGGGGTGATTCTGTCATCCAATGCTCCCAATGAGTACTTCTCAGGAAATCATGAGCTATGTATCCTGTGATTTTCTGTACTGGAAGTGCCAGATCACGAAATCACCCTTTATAGGTGGTCTTAAAGTCTAAAGAAAATAGAAAAATAAGAAAACAAAACCTTGATATAATTTACTAGCACAGCAAGTAACTTAAGTAATTAAAGACAGTTGATTTATTTTGATGCAGGGGGCACGGAGAGTACCTAAAAAGGAATGGATAATAAATGGGAATAATTGATTTATTGCTGAAGTCATAGGCTAATTACCCGTAAAATTCCATTTCCCACTTCAAACAAGGCTGGAGAAAGAAGAAGAATCAGGTTTCTATTTAAAATGGTACAGTTTTCTCACCAAGTGCATCGCAATTACAGAAAAAAAATTGTCAGTTTTTGGGAGGATCAATTGGTCTGTAAAATCATGAAAATATCAAATAGACAGTCGGTTGGCAAAGAAATGCCAATTGGCCTTTTGCTTTATGCCAGAGTTTCGTATTCCACAAAGGACCATGTAATTAGCCCATGACTCCCATTATGTATGTGATTAATTCATTCAATTTCAGCTCAGTCTGGAGAGTGGCAAAAACACACAATCACATTAAAATAAATCTCTCCCCCTTGGATCACTGGGGACTGATATAATGTGCTGTGCTTGGCCTGCTTCCAGGAACACCACCATCTCTATCTAAACCAAATACAATACAATTACTCACATACTTGGCAGGGGGTTAGAATGGGTTTGTAGCAAAACTGAAGCTACAGCAAGACTACAACTGATTCTTTTATGCTTTAGTTGTAGGTCAGTATTGCCGGTCCACAGTTTGCACATTTAGCAAAATAGTGGATGACGCAAAACAACGTTCTAGTGACAAAGAAGCTTAATTCCCCCACAGAAAAACTTTAAACACCTTAGATTCATTTGCTCCACAAGTATTGCAGATGATATGATCTGAAGCATGGTAAAGATACGAACAGATTGGAATGTATTGTTCCAACTGAAGAGACCACTGAGAACAGTACAATGCACTTACAGATCAATGGGTGCCTCCAAACAGAAGAGTGCACAACCTGTGCCCAAACACAGGCTGACTCTCATTGAAGGCATTCATAATCAGAAAACTTAGACAGAAACATCTCAGGATCAGTCAGTTCTGGGAAATACTGTTCAGCCTCAGTGCAGAATCATAAGCCACGAATCCAATTTTTGATTAAAACAAAAGAGATTGAATCCAAATTCAACTCAAGATGAAATGCTAAACCGCCTCCTCAGAAGGATAAATTTTTTTAAACATCACATTTCTTTCATATTTAGTGCCGATAACACTGTTCCAAAGGAGAAACAGCAGTACTCCATATACCCTGTTGAGCCTGCCCTACCTTTCAGTTATAATCGTGGCTGATTGAACACTTCAAAGCCCTTTCAACCTGCCCAGCCCTATAATCCTTATGCCAAAGGTAATCAGAGTTCGATTAATCTTTACCTTAAACATGCCCAAAGCCTAACCTTCCACAGGCCTCAAATGGTAGAGAATTCCAAAGGCTCATAAACTGTTGATCAAAAACACACACCTCATCTCAAACCTAAGTGACGTTCCCCCTATTTTTTTGAATTGTATCCCCTGGTTCTAGGTTTCCTAAGCAGGAGGTACATGTTAACTCCATGTAAACTGTCTGGCTATTGAGTATATTATAAACTTCAATGAGATCACCTCTCATTCTACAAAACAATACAGAATACAGGCACACTCTGTCTAATCTTTCTTCATAAAATAGTCCCGCATTCTGGGGTCAGGTCTGGTGAACATTTATTGAAATACAGTTTTAATATCATTGCTGTTTCTGGGAGTTTTCTGTGCACAAATTGGTTACTGCATTTCCTGCATTATAAGAAAGTGACTACATGTCAAAAGCTCTTAAAATTATCTATCAAGTAGTTTGAGACTTTAGCATTTTTGAAAGGCATACTTACTACATAAATGCCAGTCTTTCTTTATGAACCAAATCCCAAATCATCCATCATTTTCTTTAAATTGCAAAGCAAACAACTGAAGTTTGGTGTCGGTAACTTGATCTCATTCTAAGTGTATATAATACTGATGTCAACTGAGCTGCCGATCAATGTAATTTGCTCTGCCTCTTACCACAAACGGGAATTCCCACATACCATCAAAACATCCCTTCCTTCACCCAATGGAGTTACATAGCTCATTTTCAACACGGTCTATGCAAATAGGGCAAATCTCTATTGCTCACAGGTTCATTATTTTAGATAACAAGGTGTAGAGCTGGATGAACACAGCAGGCCAAGTAGCAGAGGAGCAGGAAGGCTGACGTTTCAGGTCTAGACCCATTATCTTAACAGAGTTCTCAAGCCACTACTCATATGACTGGTTAGTTAGCTCGGCTGGTTTACATTGCAGAGTGATGCCAGTGTTTTAATTCTTGCACTGGCTGAGATTACCACGAAGGACTCCCCTTCTTAATCTCTGTCTCTCTTTGCTGGAAGTGTGGTGACCCTCAGGTTAACCATCACTAGTCATCTCTTTCTAATGGGGCAGCTGTATTTAGCCCCTGTGGTCTGAAAGGATTATGGTGGCTTATTGGTGCATTTGATTGTTTTATTTTTGCCTGGAAGTTAATTTTTCCCTCATTGTTGAGATGTTCACTTAGATAAGCAGGCAAACTGTTTTTAGGCCGGTGCCAATGCCATGAGTCAATTTAACTTTCCTCTTTTCCTTTGATGCTTGCCCATTGCCAGTGATCTTACAACTTGGGGGTGGCACGGTGGCTCAGTGGTTAGCACTTCTGCCTCACAGCATCAGGTACTGTGTGGAGCCTGCGCATTCCTCCCCCCCACCCTGTGTATGTGTGTTGACTCTGGTTTCCTCCCACAGTCCAATGATGCGTAGGTTAGGTGGATTGGCCTTGCTAAATTGCCCGTAGTGTGTAGGCTAGGTGTATTAGTCATGGGAAAAGCAGGGTATGGGGGGGGGGGGGGTCTGGGCGAGATACTCTTTAGAGGGTTGATATGAATTGAAAAAAGGTAAGTTTCCACGCTGCAGAGATTCTACAATTCCTTCACAATAAACTGTCAAGCACATGGCAAGTTTTAAGAAGAAGTGCATTTTAAAATACTGCGCATTTTAATATCTGCCCACTGATGATTATGAACATTTAACTTTACAGTTTAACAGATCTTAACACTATTTGGTCCTCTTTCAGCAGGAACACTTTCCTTCAATGAAATATCATCACTTTAAATTTTGGCAAAACTAAAATCAAATATAAAGTATCTGTTAATAAATTGCACAAAGACAAGTCAAGTCAATTTCCTACCCCCAACTGTACGTTCCTAATGATTGTTAGACTGAGTGTTCTTTTAAAAAAAATGAAAATCAATTTTCCAATTAACTGAGTATGAAACAAGATTTCATACTCTAAAAAAGTTTTACTGTAATAAATTACTAAAACACTATTGACATAAACACTTTTTACCTTTTGCAGATAACATGCTTTAAAACAAGAGAAAGTTAAATTCTTCTCATGCACATCACACATTTCATTCTTCGTGGAATCAGTCTCATAGCAACAGTCCGCAATCATTTTCAGCTTCCAACTGGGTCATGGTTCCTGGTCTCACAAAGTTGTAGAAAAATAATAGAATAGGGCCAATACTTAAAATTAGGGTGTACATATAACATGCTCACTTGCATAAAATTCAAAATAAAATAAAACTCAAATGAGGGTAACAGAATGATTACAAGAGTCACTGTTTGAAAAATTGTGCTTTAGGTGTGCATGTCAAAACTTTAGTTCGAAAGAAGGGTCACTCAGCCAAAACAAAAGTGCTAACTCTGATTTCTCTCCACACGCTGCCAGACCTGCTGAGCTTTTCCAGCTGTTTTTTTTATGGTACTGTCATTATTCCTGGGTAATAAATGGGAATTCTCTGCCTCGAAATGTTAGATTGTTCTCTCTCTCCACAGATGCTGCCTGGCCAGCTGCAGTTGCCAGCATTTTCTTTTTGTTATCAGTACAGATTCCAGCATCTGCAGTAATTTGCTCCTGCACTGGGAATTCCCTGCTTTTTGGGAGTACATTCATCATTTGGACTGCAGTGGTTCAAGAAGAAGGCCCGTCTCAATCTTGTGAAATGTTGGCCAAAAATACTGCCCTTACTATATCACAAGAATTAATTGTGATATGCTCGTCATCTTTGAGTAGAGCTTTCCGTCAATCTTACCATCTCAAGAACAGTGAAGATTCCCTGAATCTATTGACAGTCTAAGAACTAAAACCAAGTTAAAACTGCAAATAGTATTTTTAAATTGAATTTAGAGTGTCAATAAAATCTCAGGACCAGTAGGCTGATAGATGATTTCATCTAACTCTCAGTGGTGTTCACAACCTCATCCAGTGGTATGATTATTCTCCAGGATACTTCTTGATGAAAGTCATTTGAGGTCCATTTTCATGCTGGTCTCTAACCTGTTGGAATTAGGCATTATTATGACTTTGCATTTCTTTCTAAAAACATAATGAGGCAAGTTGCTGGAATGGACTAAAGTGCAGGGGTTTTCAGCAGGTGATGAAGCATGAAGAGAGGGTGGGGAAGAAAAGAAAGCAACTTAATGGCTCATGCCTCCTTGACTGGAAGCTCTGCCAAAACGAGCACATTATTGGGTAGGGTGTTCATGTTCTCCACAATTAAACAGCCAGTGAACAATCAGTCTGGACTCAGACATGGAGCATGGCCACTTGGATGAGGTATAGGACAGCTGCTGGCACTATTGAACTAGCATGAATCACCACTTCAGAAATTGTTGAGAGACTTGGGGCGGAAAGTAGTGAGGGGAGAGTGTAGTGATCAGTGGAAAACCTAATTAAGCAAAAACAGATTTAAAACAGAAATAAATAACATTTTGGCAAGAGTTTCCTTAACTTATGATCATGAGGCAATATATTGTTGCACTCTATGGGAGAAATGAAACCCTTCATACGGCGCATGCAATGGAATGGCTGACTAAGGGTACACAAAATGGCCTGTGTCAAAGGCACACCTATCTACGAAATGATTCCAAACTAACAACGTGATTTTACAAATAAGCTACAAGATAGAAACTTTTGCTCCAATTCTGTGATTAGCTAATACATAAAAATACACATGAGGTCATTTAGCTTTATATATATTGGAATTTCTTTCATAGGATTGCTAAAGAAATGTTCAAAAAGCAGAGTAAGGTAGGAAATGAAAGTCTAAAATTAAGTGTACTTTCACATAACACACTGCTCAGTTCAGAATATTGCTAGTGATTGGACTACATACCCACACACACAATCGGAGTGCATTCTCAATTCAGGCAAACAGCTCTCTCAGGCTTAAAGTCTGATTATATGCAGTTATATAAAGCAAGTTTTTTCCTTTGTAAATGACAGATTGTGCCAAGCAAGCCAGGTGTGAAATTGCCTGAAGTGCACTTAGGTGAACAATGTCAGATAATGACAGGAGGTTGTGTTCTCTTCACAACGAGCAAAAGTATACAGCAAACCATAATGTTGGGTTTAAACAGAGTGTTAGTTTTGCCCAAGTCCCCACCCGTGGCTGCCAGCAATTCCAGACAGAATTTGCTAGGCATGCTAAGACCATTGTCAGGCTCCTTGCTTCTTACCAAAGTAAAAACGTTCTTTTTTAAAAAATGTTCCAAGCTCTTTCAATTTCATTTCAAAGAAATGGTTTCAGGTTGATAGCGTCACAGTACATTGAGCCATATTCGTATTTATTGCTCATTTCTTGGAGTACAGGGAATTGGGAAGTCATGTTGAGGTTATAAAGGCCTATACTGGTGAGGATATTTCTGGAGTACTGTGCCCAGTTCTGGTCACCCAGTGATAGGAAGGTTATCATTAAGGTGGAAAGGGTTCAAAGACACTTACTAGAACGTTGATATGTATTGAAGGTTTGAGTTTTAACGAAAAGTTGGATAGGTTGAGACTTGTTCCTCTGGAGCATAGGTGGTTGAGAGGTGACCTTAGAGGTTTGTTAAATGACGAGGGACTTAGATAGTGTTTATGGTAGGCATCTTTTCTCTAGGATAGGGGATTTCAAGACTAGGAGGCATTTCTTTAAGGTGAGAGGAGAGATTTAAAAAGGCATGGAGAGAGTTCTTTTTTTAAAATAAGCAGGGTGGTTTGTGTGTGGAATAAACGTCCTCAGGAAGTGGATGAACGTGGGTGCAATTACAATGTTTAAAAGGCACCTGGATAAGGCTTGGAGGGATATGGGCTAGGAGCAGGCAGGTGGGAGCAGTTTAGTTTGGGATTATGTTCAGCGTGGACTGGTTGGGCCAAAGGGTCTGTATCCATGCTGTATGACACTGACCCTATAAAAGAGTGCTGACTCCACACAATGTACTTGTCATAGAGCCCATTCAATTAACAGGATCAGTGAGGCAGATTCAAAGTCATCCTTCAAGAGCCATCAGGGGATTAAGAACACAAGGGGCAGCACAGTGGCTCAGTGGTTAGCACTGCTGCCTCACAGCACCAGGGATCCAGGTTCGATTCCCCCCTAGCACAACTGTCTGTGTGGAGTTTGCATGTTCTCCTCATGTCTGCCTGGGTTTCCTCTAGGTGCTCTAATTTCCTCCCACTGTCCAAAGATGTGCGGGTTAGGTAGACTGGCCATGCTAAATTGCCTGTAGTGTAAAGGGATGTGTAGATTGGATGGTTTATAGCGGGAAATAGGTCTGGTTGGGATGCTCCAAGGGCCAGTTTGGACTTGTTGGGCTGAAGGGCCTGTTTTCACACTGTAGGGATTCTATAATAATAAATAGGAGCAGGTGGAGGCCCCTTGAGCCTGCTCTGCCATTCAATAACATCACTGCTGATCTTTACCATGGACTCAGCTCCATTCACTAACCCAGTCACCATAACCCTTAATTCCTTTACTGTTCAAAAATCCACCTTTGCCTTAAAAACATTAAATAAGGTAAATACTCAATGTGACCTTTGCACAAAGACACTTGAAAAAGATCTGATTCTCATTTCTGATCCTCAGAAACCAAGTACCCAGTGGTGGGGGAAAAATGAAGTCTAGAAGAAATGGAACAGTCTTCTTCAGTTCCCTGCCACAAGGCAAGGAAAACCCATTGTGCCTTGCCCTCTGCCATGGATAAGAGAAGGGGCCTGTGCCAGCTACAGTCCAGCTGGAAAGGGGCATCAAACAGAGTGTGACTGAAACCAATCCAAAGCACAGCAATTGCCCGGCTAACTGAGTCCATCAAGGAGGGTTAGTTCTTGTGATAGTACACACCTGGACATGTATATTTTAGTCTAGAGTTATGACAGTGATACCCAAGATTGTGATTTCTTGCTTATGAAATAAAGAATAAAATTTCTACATAAATGCAATGCTCCGTGCAATCCTGACCCAGTGCTGAAGACATGAGAGAGTAAACGGCTCAAATTATCACTCTCTACTCCTATTTCTGAAAAAAAAAGTCTTCAGAACAGGGCCTGAATCTGCTTGAACCCCTGAGTATCCTACACCAGGCTGCACAGAAAATGATAACCCACTCTTCAGTTTTGTTTAAATTAAGCACCTAACTAATTTTAAAAACAAAAAGAACTGTGGATGCTGTAAATCAGGAATAAAAACAGAAGTTGCTGGAAAAGCTCAGCAGGACTAGCCATATGTGTGTGAAGAAAAAAAAAATCACAGTTAACATCAAGTCCTGTGATCCTTCCTCAGAACTTCCACTGTTCTGAGGACAGGTCACTGGTGCCGAAATCTAACCAACTTTAAACGACCCAATCTAACAATGATCATCTGACTTGCGAAAGTTTGACAACTAATTGCAGAAGTAACCTTAGAAACCAGAAAGGCTTGAATTTGTGCAAAAACTATTTGAACAATGTAACTGAATTTCAAAAAAAAATCACAGGGGAGGAGGACCACTAATGAGTTGGCCTGCCAATCAATACATCATTGCATCTTCCAGACAACAAATACTTGATGAGAATCATTCACACACTATATCACACAGGGTCCTAATGACAACTTGCTGCACTTTTGCTCATTGCAGTTTAGAAAACTGAGAGGAGACCTTATTGAAACTTATAGGGCTAGTGACATATTCTTTTGTTTCAATGAAAAGACGGAGCTCTGCATGAGAGAGGAGATTCTGATCAGGGCTCCTTCAGAAATGCATTCTGACAATTCTTTTGTTGTGTGGAACTGTCCAAGGAAGAAAATCACACCTGCTTTTCACCACAGCCAGCTGTCATATTCTGACATTTTAAAGAAGGTCCTTACTGTCACTTTGGCAGCTGCTATTGCTGAGGGAGTGAGCAGGCAGTGCAGTGGCATGCAGGATTAGTGGTATTGGGTGGGTAAGCTGCTATAGATAATAGTGAGAGTGGTAGAGCATGAGCCTTGGTGGGAGATACATGCAGTAGAACAGATAGAGCGGGTGTGAGAAACAGAGAGAAGAGGGTGGTACTTAGTTGGCTGAGTGGAGGTGGTTATGGACCTTTTTCTATAGCACTAGGCATTCCTCCAGACAGATGATACTGCTTTAACCCAGCAGCCTTAGACCAGGCTGGCATGTCCTGGCATCATGGCCTCCATTGCTGATCCTGGGGCAGAGAAGGTTCTTCTGCACCATCCCATCCAGCAGGATCTCCATGATCCTGTCTACAAGGCAGAGTGCTGAATTTCTCCTGTCTACCACATCCAGCTAAAAGCGGTCAGAAATTGTACGGGGCAGTCCTGGGCTGACAGTGCTTGTCCAGGTGCACAACAACCTTCGAAAGATGGCACCCTGCAGCAGGGAGGCCAGTCAATCCAATGAGTGACGAGTTGTTCAGGGAATAGCGCAGGTGGGATAGGGTAGAAATTGACCCAATAATGCGATGGGACATGAAGAGCAATTAATGCAGCAAACCCAGGAATGGTGTCACAACAGAAATAAGTAATTGGTTGTGCTGTTTCTTGTTCACCCATTAATCATATCTCCAAAAAATGAAAATGGTCATAAAAGAGGAATTTTCAAGTTGGAAGGCAATGAGTACTGGAGAACCAGAAGGGTCAATGCTGTAGCCTCAGTGGTTGGACAATGATTGGTGTCCCAAGGCTGCAAGGTGATTAGGTGATGTTCCGGCAATGACACAATTAGCACCCCCAGCATTTGGAGGTCTCTGATGGTGCTAAGGGCACCTCATGACAGAGGGACCCTCTGACGACGAAGTAAATGGTTTTCAATTCAAAATGGTGCAATTCCATCAAAACAAAAGGGAAACCTTTTCTGTGGACTGCCAATGGTATCAGTATAGCCTGATAGTTCTGACATGTGAGCCAGGGCATGGCACTAATAGGACTGAGCACAAAATTCAACTCTTACCACAGTCTATCATCAGAGACTGCTTCCTCATCATGTGTCTGCCTCTGAGGGGGTCCAATAAAAAAAAATCACACTCTACAGACCTCAAATGAAAATTCCCAGAAACTGACGTCAATTTTCAGACGTTAGAAACATTAAAAAAAAGGCACTGGAGTAGGCCATTCAGCCCCTCAAGCCTCCTTCACCTTTTAAATGATCGTGCCTGGACACCCAACCCAGCATCCAGTTCCTGCTTGTTCCTCACACTTTTATCCCTTTATTGCTAAAGAACTATATCTAACAACTTCTTGAAAATATTCAATGTTTTGGCCTCAAATCAGTTTCTGCAGCAGAGAATTCCACAGACTCACCACTCTCCAGGTTAAGAAATTTCTCCCCATCTCAGCCTAAAACGGCCTACTCAGCATCCCGAAACTGTGACCCCCGGTCCCAGACTCCCCGGTCACTGGGAACATCTGCCTGCCTCTCCAGTCTCTTCTGCGACAGAAAGCAATGTTCTATCTGGCAACTCTTTGCCCAGATGCTTTCTGACCATCTAAGCAATTTCAACTTTTTGTTGCGTTCAGATAAACTTCTTTGCTCAATAGAACATCAGAGTGCTGTAACAAAGTAAAGTCCACAGAGGAGGAAGTGATTTGATTTTATTTACAGCAAACAGAGCTAATTAAGAAATAAGAAGGAATTTAAGTGACAAACCAAACTGTCTGGATTGCTGCAGGGCAAGCTAAAGTCCCCAGAGCAGATTTTAAAAAAAACCCCGAAGAAAGCAGATGCTGGAAATCAGAAACAAAAACAGAAATTGCTGGGAAAACTTAGCAGGTCTGGCAGCATCTGTGGAGAGAAAGCAGAATCAGTGTTTCAGGTCCAGTGAAACTTGTTCAGAATGGATTGTAGCTAGAAAAAAGCTGGTATAAATGCCAAAATGGAATGGAGGGGAGGGACCAGTTTAAATGATAGGTGGAGATGGTGCTCAGAAAGAGAAACACAGTTGGGCAAACAAATGAATGGATAAAGGTCAGCCTGGCAGAATCAATGGTGACCAGTAGTGGCTGATAATGGGTTGTTTGTGGCAGCAGCCCATACGAGACAAGGTCTGGGTGTGTGGGATTTAGCGGGTAAGGATATGAGAGAAAGAACTGAGACCCTGAAATTATTGAACTTGATACGGAGTTCAGATGGCAGCATTCCCAAGTGGAAAATGAGGCACGGTTCTTCCAGCTTACTGCAGTGCTCCAGCTCAGCTCAGTGTAAGTCCAAGACAGATGCTGGCCAGGGAAGTGGCTGGCAACTGGAAGCTCAGGGTCACTTCTGCGGTCAGAAAATAGGTGTTTTACAAAGCTGTTGCCCAGTGTGTGCTTCATTTCCCCAAGACAGAGGAGGCCACACTGTGAGCAGTGAATGCTATAGACTAGACTGCGTGAGATGCAGTGATTCAGCTCTTTTTCTTGTTACTCTTCAGCCTTGTATGTCCTATGATGTAGTCCTTCACTCCTTCCTTATTTAAATCTTCAAGTTAAGAAAAACTGAGGTAATTAAAGGATAATCAGGGTAGCTAGGTGGTTGGAAAACTATATGGAATAGGATGCCGAAAATGGAACTTTTCCATGAAGTAGTAAAATAACAAACTCAGCACACTCGCATGACTCAAATGAGTGGAATTTAGTATTTTATCTGGTTGTCAAACAACATTTTTTTTAAATTGCTATAGAACAGATGAATTATCCTTTCAGGGCAACCAATGGTAGCATTAAACATCCTTAATTTAACTATGGCTGAATGCAGAGAAAAGCCTCCAATGTTCCATTTTAGCTGTGTATTTCGAAACTAAACCACAAGCAAGCATTTCCCTAGTGTGTCATTGTATCACTTCCAATATTTCTATTTCCCTAGTTCTCTGAACATGAGTGACAACCTGAAGCAAATTGTGGGCAGTTTTCTGTGGTAGACAGGCAGCCACAAATAACCGAATCGACACTGTTCAAACAGGTTTAAAAGCTACAATAATTATAGCTGGCAGAGAAAAGAGACAGTTTAACTCAATGTGAAAGAGCCACCGAGGACCCAGATCATCAGTTAGTTAATCCTTTCATTTTCTGAAATATTGCTTTTTGAAAATCAACCAAATACTAAAAAGAAAATTGACTTTCAGATTGCCAGGTTTATTTCACAAGCACGAAATGTATCAAACTTGAAATTGATGGAACAGTTTCAGTTTTTCAAAAACAACAGCATAGGCTATCACGACCTCAGATTTTTTTGATTCCTAAAACCTTAGATTCACAGTCCTCTATGTGATAGCTGTCATTATACTTCGAAGCAAAATAAAAGATCAGGTGTTCCTGAGAAACATGATTAGCCATCATATCTTTCCCTCAAACTTTACGTTTCTTAAAATTGTAATAAAACAATGAACTGCAATTTCTGAAGGTCTGAAACAAAACAGAAGTTGCTGAAAAAACACAGCAGGTCTAGCAGCATCTGTGGAGAGAAAGTTAACATTGAATCTAGTGATCCTCTTCAAACATTGTGAAATGTTATTAACTCTGCCTTCTCTCCGCAGAAGATGCCAGATCTGCTGAATTTCTTCAACAATTTCCGTGTTTGTTTCTTAACATTATGATGGAATGCTCTCCAATTGCCTGGATGGGTGCAGCTCCAACTACGCTCAAGCAGCTCAACACCAGGCAAAAGTAAAGCAGTCACTTGATTGGAACCTAATTCACCACTTTCAACATTCACTCATGAAATCAACACAGGGAACAGTGTGTACCAACTGCATGATTCACTGCAGTAACTCAAAGCGCCTTAGACAGTGCCTTCCATACCTGCAACTTCTGCTACTTAGAAGAACACAGACAGTAGATGCATACCACCACCTGCATGTTCTCCAAGACATAAACCAGTCTAACTTAAAAATACATGCTTGTTCATTCAGAGACCGCCCTCCCTAACAGCACTGGGGAACACCCCACAGACTGCAGTATATCAAAGAAAAATGCCACTCACCACCATCCAAAAGGGGATTAGTAATGGGCAATTGCTAGGCTAGTCAGCAATGTCCATATCCTGTGAAAGAATTGTAAGAAGTTCTTTCATATTTCAAACTATTCCTTAATATCATATAATATTATAATTAACTAGAACAGTTGCATTGTGTTCTTAGCCTTCTTTAGTTTTAAAAAAAAGATGTGCATAGATATAATTAATTGCTGACAAGTTAGCATCATTACTTTGGGCAGAGGGTTGGTTAGCTCAGTTGCATAGATGGCTGGTTAGTGGTATCGACAGCTCAGGGTCAATTCCTGTATTGACAAAGTTATGAGAAGAAATGTCCTTCTCAACCTCTCCATTTGCCTGAGGTATTAGTGACTCTCAAGTTAAACCACTAGCGATGTTTTCTAATCTAAGAGTAGTCCTACGGTCCAGTAGGACATGACTTTTACCTCTTATTATTCCAAATGTACTTCATACCTTTAACAGATTTTAATGACCATTGCGATTTGAGTTAGTGACAATTTGTGATGTGAAGAATTTATTCTCAGGTCTCAACCAGCCTGCCTCCCTTCTGAGGACAGAGGGAGATTTCAGGCAGCAGATGTGATCAATGACAGCCCAGTTAACAATGTGAGGGGGCCTTGGAAGCAATAGGGCAGCAATTTCCATGCGCTCCCATAGGCTCCATGGGAAAACCCATTTCCCATAGCTCACCTACAAGCAAAACGAAAGATTTATTAATTAAAAAGAAAAGGAGTCATCATTTTGAGCCCACAGACACAGTAACATCCTCAGAGAGCCCCTGGGATAAAAGAGCAGTTGGATCCCAATGGGGGTCAATTAATTCATTTGGCTGATCTCCAATGTAGAGGGATACTAGGAGTGTCGGTTCAATTCCTGTACTCACTGAAGTCATCATGAATGTCCCACCTTTGCAACATTAGCCCTTCAGAGGGTGTTGTGAACCTCAGACTAAACCCATCACCAATCGACTCTACCCACGCACAAAGTTTTGAGGGGTATAGACCGGAAGATACTTCTTTCCTTGATGGAGGAAGCAAATGACTAGGCCATAGATTTAAAAAGGTATGGGGCAGAAGGTTCAGAGACGACGTGAGGAAAAGATATTCCACCCATTTGGTAATGGGAATCTGGAACTCACCACTTGTATGAAATGGTACAGGCACAACATCTAAGAAATAATAAGATGTACACATGGGATGTCAGTGTATACAAGGCCATGTGTCAAGTGCTGGAAAATGGGATTAGAATAGTTAGGCTTTTGTTTTAGACGAGCATGAAAGCAATGAGCCAAAAAAAAGAAAAAGTCCTTTCTCTGTGCTGTGAATTTCTATGATTCAATGACATAATTTCCATTTTTGGAGGAGGACATTGCTGTCTGCTGACCAGGTATCTCAGTCCCCAACTCAAACGTGGAACAAGTTAAATTGTAGATCACAGGCTGGCTACCATTTGGAGTGAGATAGTCAGCATGGACATATTAGCCGCCTGCTCTCCCTGTTTCACTGGACAGGCAGAGATAAAAAATGGCATCGTCCATGTGTCTACTATGAAGTTGCAGTGGGTTTTCTAATCCTTTTGGGTTGGGATGGAGCAGACATGTGGCAGTGAACTTTCACTTTTGTTGGTGGCAGCAAGAACAAAGGTTTGAGAAGCGATCCACAATTTTCCACTGTCAGCTCTGCAGTTAAAGTGAAAATTCTCTCCAAGGATCACTCACTGAAACTTTCATTATTGCAGTCAACAACCTTGATTGACAAAAACACTCCAACTTTTCTCAATGGGTCAGCAGTAAAGGAGTGAATTACTGAACCAAATAGATCACGTCCCAGCTAAGGGTGAGTGAAGTGAAGTCAGACAGGGGCCGATGGAGATGTAATAGTTGGCTGTAAAATTGCTGTGTTAGGGAGAAAAATCAAGTCATGACAATCTCTTGATAGAATGTGTGTGAAGTTGTTGGGAACATGATTTAATGCATTAACTCATCTTTCATATTCCTTGAAGTCAAATATTGGGCCATAGTCACCAGCTGGACTCAAGCATGGATAATAATTACTTACATAAGGTTCCAGGGGATAACTGATACACACAGTCAGTGCATAACTCAATGAATCAATGCCTTCAGAAAAAAAGAGGAAAAATACAAAACCTCCAGCTACACTAGATCAGAGGGTTCGCATGTCTACACTGTTAAAGGTCTTCATTCTGATTAAAGGGTTGTGGAAAATGTTAAAGAGAACATTGCAACATCAATTAAAAAGCTTAGTGAGTCTTAAGTAATAATGGCTTATCATCATCTCCCACAAAACTGCACAATGTCATCAAGCATCAGGATTAAAGTTCTACCACTGCCTACACAAATTCCACACGAGCCATCTCATGGAAGTAGTTATGTAATGGGGAAATGCAGTATTTTTAAAGGTTGCAAAACTATTGTGTTTAGCATCATAAGAAGACACGTGACAAAATTTTTTTTAGGAGAGGGCAAGGGAAAATAAAAGAGAGAGAATCTACCTCGACCAGTTTTATAATCATTGTTCATAAAGCAGCCAATAATAGCTGTAATGAAGTTATTTTTTCTCCCCTCAATCAAAGGTGGACGAGGTCACAAGTCACACAACAGGGTGGGACCGGGCGACTCATTGTGAGTTCATACAGCAGATATAACTGACATTTCTTATAACCATTCTATGCTTTTTCTAAGTCTTATGATCCATACATCCTTTGCTTTCTTCAATCTGCCTGTGCCACTCTAAACAAAAAAAACCTTGTCATTGTATTTCAGTGCTCATGGCAATAAATCAACCAACCAAACAGGTTTATTTGAAATAACAAGCTTTTGGGCTCTGCTCCTTCGTCAGACGAAGTCACCTACAAAGCAGCAGTACTCTGCAAGCCTGTGATTTCAAGTAAGCCTGTTTGATAAAAAATCTGGTGTTGTGTAACTTCTGACCAGGTCTACCCCATTCAAAACACTGGCATCTTCACATCATATCTATTTTTAAAAAAGTGCACACAGTAGAACCACAAAACACCATAAAGAGTCTGCTATAATTGGCTTTGAGCTCAAACTTGAAAAGCAGATTGCTGAAAGAGATCATTGAAATGATACTGCTGAGAATGGGACAGGTGTTTCACATCTTGCTGCATGGTCTGAGAATTGGATATGATATAATGCAAGCCATTAGTCAATTAAAACCACATACAGATGTGAGATATGGAGAAGGCAAAGCTAACCAAAAAAACTGTTGTAACTGCTCAATGTAATTACCATGTTTAAATCATACATAGCTTATTTTACTATGAACCTACAATCATGTATTTCTATTGTTAGAGAAAGAGTGCATTTTAACACAGTCCACTGTGCTGTGTGGATAGATAAACAATTTTGTTTTAAGCTATTTAATATGATCAGTGTATATGGAATAAACCAACACGATATTGGCAACAGTGCAATTAACAGAAAATCGCTTTCAGAAAATGCTGAGTCAACACCAAAGAGGGTCATATTGAATATTTATCAAAATACACAGTTCATTCACAATTGTTCGGACAGAGTCAAAGTGAGAATGCCACTTTATTTTCAAGAGATGGAATATGAATGCACACAGCGACAGCGACAGTGACAACCGTCAACAAAGATGGTAGAAGTTTCTGGATAAATATGAATGTGCAACAAGGTCTGAAGTTCAGCCTGTTTGTAACTATACAATCAAACTAATTTGGGCAGATTTGCACTTCAAAAATATGCGATATCAGGTAAAGTCACCAAATTCCCCAAGGACCACACGGTGCTGCTACGTCATTTGAAAGAGATGATTGGTTTTGGTTTTAACCAAAGGGTCACCACACTTCAGGTGAGGGGACAGGTCATGAGATGTCTTTCGTGGTAACCTCAGCTGGGAAGAAAACCTGTGCTGTTGGCATCACTTTGCATCGCAAACAAGCTGTCTAGTACTTCAAAATGTGTCAGGTTTTGCAGCTTTGGGACACATGTTTAATAGTAAGCTATCAGGCAGTGACAAAGTTTTGAAATTGTGGTCCTTTTGTATGTTATACCATTCCAACATCAGAGGAGACGGAACATATTCTGCAATTCATGCTCTTTCATACTTACTAATGGAACTGACCATTTCTGGAGTGCTGTACACTTGCCAGCTCATGAACGTGACTGTCCATTGTTTGCCTGCCTTGACAGTGTGTTTTAATGACTATTTCAAGTAGAGGCTGATTAACGACCAAGCCCAGTTCTGTCGCTTAATTTGCTCATGTGCACTTTCAAACAGCAGTCAGCGGAAAACAACTAGGGACAAGAAAGCTTAGAGATGCTGTTTATTTTCCACAATTCCGATAACATTGAATCAAGAAACAAAATCATGAAAACATTGTAATTTTTTCAAAGAACATAATCACATTTTAGAGAGGGAAGCAGCAATCTAGAAAGATATAGTAATATAAAAAGATATCCGATGAAAAATATGGCATTTCTCAGGAGAAATAAACTCCATGTGTTTGATGTAAATATATCACCACTCCTTCAACATATATGATGGTTTTAAAACTAATGATTCAATGTTATTTTTTCTCCCTTGGTTTGTTCCATATAACCTGGTCATATTAAATAGTTTAAAACAAAATTGCTTGTCTATCCACACAGTGTATAGTGGGCTGTTAAAACACATTCACACCTTCACTCTCACAATAGATAGACATGACATAGGCCCATAGTAAAATATGTTGTGTATGATTTGAACATGGTAATTACATTGAGCAGTAATAGCAGTTTTTTGGTTAGGGATTTAATATGTGACAACATACATGATCACACAACTAGCTCAAGGATTACTGTCTTACCCATGAAGAGCTAGCACACATGACGACAGAACAACTATGATGTCTGATAGCAGAGTGCATTGTGATGCAAATTCATTCTGTCTGGTTTGGAACAAATGTGTCTTACTTTCATTCAACTAATGGCTTGTGTCGAAATGAAAGGCAGGTTTGAGGGGTAATGCCTGGAAAATACTCATAAACAGCAGGAACCCAATGGAGCAATGGTATACTTCTACCATCAAAGCCTCATGGAAGATCTGAAATTAACATTTAGGGCACCTGACAGTTGCAAATTTATACAACTTTGTTGAAAAAAGCCAGGCAGAGCTATTTTCCCCCACATACCGAGCAGTCTTGCACTCGCTCTCGCTGTTAGAAAACAGCGCAGGTAACCATGGCAACTTCCTTGCCATGTATGCCCCTAAGCAATCTGGTGTGTAAGCAGTACAAAAAAAACATAGCTGCTATGCAGCTGTGACATAAAGAGGCTTCTACAACCTAAAACTAACCCATCCAAGCACCATAAAACAGAATTGTGGTATTTGGTTCAATGAGAGCTCCTCTTAAGATTCTGGGGCAATACTGAAGCTGTTACACATGAAACAGCAAAGAAGAGAACCAACAATAATAATAATGCTAAAGTTTGTGCAAGTATATAATTATTGCACTTAACTGCAAACGATATTCTTCAATACCATAATAATTCCATTTGTAAGAAGACTTTTCTGCCTCAGTCACTAATTTCAAATCTTCTGAGGCACACAATATTCTTCAGTCTCTTGATACACAATTGCATTTTTTGCCGTTCAGAAATGAAGAAGAGAAATCAAATTAGAGGAAAGTTAACTAACATGAGCAGATTTTACTTCAACACATAACAGTAAAGGTAAAGTCACTAGAATACCTTAACATCTTGGCAGTATAGACAGGGAGATTTGTTAAAGTTATGAACTTGGACAATGCTAAAAGGTGAGTGGTGTTTTTGTTTCGATGTTCCTACACCAAATGAATAACTGGAACCGTGCTAGATGAGAGGAACAGAACTAAATCAAAATCTGATGGCACTTATAGTCTTCAGTTACAATTCCATACATACAAAATAAATCCTATTGCTGACACCATTTTCATATATAAAGCTGTAGTGAAACACAGGAATATAATGGTTTCTACTTTATACGTAGTTTATTGATATTGTACATACATTGAGGCTTGAGATATTACTCAATCTATTGTATTACAATAATCACATAACATCCAATCCCAGGTATAACATTCTTCTTGTTAAGTTACCTTCAAATCACACCTTCTGTCCAGATTTTTTTCTAAGGTAGCATCAATATACATTTAATATTAAAGGACAGAATATTAGATGCTTTGAAATAATAGTTTTTAGTAGAAAGAGTTTTGTCTTGGACAACTCAAAAGAGGAGATGTGTGGGAAAATGAAAAATGCTTTTCTAGCCAATGACACAGTCAAAGCTCCTGGATAAGATTCACAACATGTAGAGATGCTTACTATTTGTCTTGAACTTTGAACAGTTGTGTGTTTTAAAACAGACAAGAAACCAAATGCAAATATGTTTGCTTTTGGTGATTATCCTGTAAGGTAATGAAATTTAATTCCTAATTTAAGGAGCATTGTGGATGAATCGGCATTGTGTGTGTTGCCCAGAGCAGTCAGCTGGTTGGATTTGGAGTCAAAAGGAGGATCGATGCTCAAACAGCACCAAAGGGAATGTTCACTAAAAATGATATGGAGGGAGAAAACTGGGACTAACATTTAATTGGCAGGTGATTTTGGGAAGCTTCGGGGATTGACTGCCTCTTTTAGAAAAAAACAACACACTATAGTTTTCTCTCCAGTTAAAGAATTGTTGAATGGTCTGAGAGAAGAATTCTGCTCTAGAAGTAGTAAGTACATCTCAAAGTCTATTGAACTGTTTACATTTACTAGAAACTTCAAAATTAAGGTATTACTGTTAAGTGCCTGTGAATAAGACATTAGGCAAGGATTGCACGATGGCCTGTCATCCATCATTTAACAAAACTGTTTGATTGAATGGGCAAATTACAACTGTTTTCTTTCTAGTTTATCCCTTAATTTTTTTTTAAAGAAACAAACACAATCCGTTCGAGCATGCAATCATCATGGAGGATCGGGTTTAGATTATAGATATTAATTAGATACCTTGCTGTTTCGCTTTGCTCCAAAAAGTATTAATAATAAATTGTTAATTTTTGTTTGTGTTAAAAACTTGGCATCCAAGATCTATTATTTGTGAAGTCTAGTTAGGATCAATTGGGCAAGTTTAAGGGTCATTGAACTTATGAAGTTTCTGGTGTTGAGAATCCAGTGACAGTAAGCCGCAACTTTTCCCCCCACGGTGATTGAGAACGCCCTTGACCGCGTCTCCCGCATTTCCCGCGACACATCCCTCACACCCCGCCCCCGCCACAACCGCCCCAAGAGGATCCCCCTCGTTCTCACACACCACCCTACCAACCTCCGGATACAACGCATTATCCTCCGACACTTCCGCCATTTACAATCCGACCCCACCACCCAAGACATTTTTCCATCCCCTCCCCTGTCTGCTTTCCGGAGAGACCACTCTCTCCGTGACTCCCTTGTTCGCTCCACACTGCCCTCCAACCCCACCACACCCGGCACCTTCCCCTGCAACCGCAGGAAATGCTACACTTGTCCCCACACCTCCTCCCTCACCCCCATCCCAGGCCCCAAGATGACATTCCACATTAAGCAGAGGTTCACCTGCACATCTGCCAATGTGGTATACTGCATCCACTGTACCCGGTGCGGCTTCCTCTACATTGGGGAAACCAAGCGGAGGCTTGGGGACCGCTTTGCAGAACACCTCCGCTCAGTTCGCAACAAACAACTGCACCTCCCAGTCGCAAACCATTTCCACTCCCCCTCCCATTCTCTTGATGACATGTCCATCATGGGCCTCCTGCACTGCCACAATGATGCCACCCGAAGGTTGCAGGAACAGCAACTCATATTCCGCCTGGGAACCCTGCAGCCATATGGTATCAATGTGGACTTCACCAGTTTCAAAATCTCCCCTTCCCCTACTGCATCTCTAAACCAGCCCAGTTCATCCCCTCCCCCCACTGCACCACACAACCAGCCCAGCTCTTCCCCCCCACCCACTGCATCCCAAAACCAGTCCAACCTGTCTCTGCCTCCCTAACCGGTTCTTCCTCTCACCCATCCCTTCCTCCCACCCCAAGCCGCACCCCCAGCTACCTACTAACCTCATCCCACCTCCTTGACCTGTCCGTCTTCCCTGGACTGACCTATCCCCTCCCTACCTCCCCACCTACACCCTCTCCACCTATCTTCTTTACTCTCCATCTTCGGTCCGCCTCCCCCTCTCTCCCTATTTATTCCAGTTCCCTCCCCCCATCCCCCTCTCTGATGAAGGGTCTAGGCCCGAAACGTCAGCTTTTGTGCTCCTGAGATGCTGCTTGGCCTGCTGTGTTCATCCAGCCTCACATTTTGTTATCTTGGAATCTCCAGCATCTGCAGTTCCCATTATCTCTGACAGTAAGACTGACTTGTTTTGCTTACTATTCCTGGTCATAACACACAAAAAGGAGTCAGAATGTAAATCTTCTTCTAGTTCTCCTAATTATTTTTAAAATAACACATTATTCATGCATAAAAACTTAGACAATTCAGAAGAAAACAAAATAGTAACACTGGTGAATGAGACATAATAGCTCAACTGATCTTGTATATCTCAAAATGGAATTCCACTATGACCAGAACATTCGTTTCCAATATTACTGGTTTTGAATTGCTTATTATCACTGGGAAATGAACCACAATTTTTAAAAAATGCATAAGCTACTATATTTTGCTAGAATGAATAAGGATGGCACATATTCCTTGAAAAACAGGCATTTAAAATGGATTTCAGGAAGAGAGAACTTTGGAGAACTGGTGCACACAAACGGCCACAGGTAATAATGCAAGTTCATTTGAAAAAGTAAAATAAAAATAACATTTTTTTTAAAAAATACAAAGAAAGAAAAATCAGTGTGTAGAATGTGGAACTCGCTACCACAAGGTATAACTGAAGTAACTAACATCGAACCTCAAAGGAGGAAACACACACACACACACACACACACACACACACACACACACACACACGGAAGAAAGTATTAGAAGCAGAATTTGATGCAGTTTGAGAAAAGAATGTAGGTGACTCCAATGAAGCATAATTGACAGCAAGGATCTGTTGAACTGAATAGACTAACCCTTATATCCCCACGTCAGCTCCACTCTCCTAATGTGACTGATATCCATTCCCCTCTTATCCCTATCCCACCCTCCATGTCTTTTTGTACTCCCACATACCCTATATATATAGCAAATTTTATTTTAACAGGCACCTAATCAACTGGCACTCTATAAACCAGTAAAAATTATGCCTGAAATACTGGAAGTTTACTGTATTATCGGGATCTCCATGATGTCAGAGTAGTCAGTTGAGGGTGCAAGTGAGAAGGCTCTCCATCGACAAGTTTTATTTAAAGCAAAGTTACACTTTTTTTAAGTGATTTATGCAATAAGTATGACGATGATATGTTGTACCTCTTGCATTATGTTTCTGTTACTTGGCGTGTGTTTTTACATTAATTATGTGAACGTCTTGATCAAGTAGTACATTCCTGGTCCCATTAGGTGCTGGTTAATAAAATGTTTGTTGTATTCTTCATAGCTATTCATCTAGTATGGGCAGATCTTAGGAGCCACATAATAGCAATGGGAAGTCTTTGAAACAGGAAGAAAACTGAGCCCCAAACTACTTAGTTATCACATTGATATAAAACCAAAAACAGGGACCAAAAGAAAACACTCCTAATGAATAAAAACTTAAACTCCAACTGTTAAATCAATTCCAAACTCAAACAATGATCTATTCAAAAACCATATCAAAGACAGGTAATCCTTTAGTAACCTCTTAAAAAGAAAAACGATCAATAATGCAATCTAGATAATCACAATTAAGCTAACTGGTTTCCCAATCTTTAGTAGGCGGTCTCCAATGTTCTAGACCTCTCTTCCTCTTACTGGACCAGTTTTTGCAAAGGTTCACAAAACCCACCCGACTTGACCAAAAGTATCAAAAACCTGACCCCAGCATCATGGACATTATAATGCAGAATCACAGCCTGAAACGAATTCAACCCTTTTGCAATTGATGGGAAAATATGCCTGAGGCTCTTTTGAGGACGACATTCAAATCTCCAGTCCCATGATCCCAAAAATCCAGCCCTAAATTTTTTTATCATTTTGAAAATATGCCACTTTGTCTTTGTTAGTGTCAAAGTGGATTGTCTCACACATTGACCACGTTAAATTCCACCTGCGTAGCTTTTTCAATTTACTACACTTTTCAGTATCTCTGACACTTGATATTTCCTGCCTTCATCAGCTGTGTTTGCTATCCCTTTAAATTTGGCACTGTCAGCAAACTTGGTCACATACCTAGTCCTTCAGCAAAATTTTTAATAAGAATGTTGAGAAGTCAGGGCTCATGACAAATCCCAGTGAAAACATGAGATAACAAAGTGTGGAGCTGGATGAACACAGCAGGCCAAGCAGCATCTTAGGAACACAAAAGCTGACATTTCAGGCCTAGACCCTTCAGATTTCTGTTGAAGAGTCCACGCCCGAAATGTCAGGTTTTGTGCTCCTAAGATGCTGCTGGGCCTGCTGTGTCCATCCAGCTCCACACTTCTATCTCAGATTCTCCAGCATCTGCAGTTCCCATTACCTCTCTCCAGGTGAAAACATCACATGTTTGAGATAATGTGTACATACTGCTTTCCTTAGTTCTGTTACTTGCCCCCAAAAGCAATGTCCAATTAAAGTTGAAAAAAAAGGCTACTTCATATTCCTTGCCTTCTTACATTTGTCACTAATCTTTTCTGGCATCAACTTGCACTTATATGGTAATTTTCACATGGCTAAAACACCTGAGGGAGCTTCACAGGATTGCCACCAATCGGAATTTAACATTGAGGCTCATAAAATACATTAGGACAGGTTTCCTAATGTGGTCAAGGAGGAAGAATTTTAAAAATGCCTTAAAGAATGAGATTGAGGTAGAGAGATGCAGGGACAAATTTACAGGGATTACAACCAAGACAGCTGGGTGTTGGAAGGAAGTAAGAGAAGCCGCAAGTTTAATTGGCATCTGGCAGAATCCCATCGCTGAAGGCTGATTCATGCTTTACATGAAATATTCACCTTGCAGTGTATTGGAATCTTGTTCAATGCTTTTGGGAAATGCACATGCGGTGAACAGTATCCATAGACACACCTTTGCTTCCCTTAACAGACATCCCTTAAATATTAAGCTGTATTCGTCTCAAATATATCATGTTTAAAGTGTCACACTGTCTCTCTTTCTCTCTCTCTCTCTCATCAGCTCATACTAACTGAAGTGCTCAGTCATTCTATCATTAATGACAGATGCTGGGAGCTTCCCAAAACAGACCTTAAATTATCAGGCCTGTAATTACCTGGGATCTTGTGCAGCTCCCATGCACGGGAAACCAGGAGACTAAGGGAACTTCGTTGCCTCAAAGTCCCAACAGCGAGAAAGGCTTTTATAGTCAAGCGCTCTGGAAATATGAAAACAAGGCAAGCTTCCCTATAGTACAGAAGCCCTTTTGTATGTACTTACACCTCATGAGCGCTCAATAAAATGCTGATTCATCAGAATGAAATTCCCATTCTCAATTAAGTTCTCCACATTGAACGATTCCAATGCCTGGCTCTATATAAGAGGCGTGCAGCAAGCAAGGGACTGTACATGCTGGACTTGAGTGTGTAGCAACAGCTTTGTCCTCTTTAGGGGAGTGCTCATCCTTGTTGTAATTAAGATCAGATGGCAGTACACTTTAAGAGGCATGGGGCACAACTGATGACAGGGGTGAGGGGAGAGGGGTGTGGTGGAGGCTGGAATGCAATGGGCACAGGTCAACAAACTATCTCTGGTGATGGTGGGGTGGATGTGCAGGCTGATCAAGGAAGGGTTGATGGGTGAGAGAGTCAGTAGATACCAGCTTCCAATAGAGCAACTTAAGTGTTGCTCCAGTCTTAACAGCGAATGTCTATCTGGGCACCCTTTAAACACGGTGCCAGAACAATTGAAAGTTGTTTGAAAGAGCAAAAAGGTGAATGTTCGCTTCCTTCTCAACAGAGATTCACAGTGCCCATGTGAATGCACAGGGCACTTGTGCTGCAGCGGTAGTGTCCCTACTTCTGAGTCAGGAGTTCTGGCTTTCAAGTCCTACCTGCTCCAGGTGTGAGTTAGCATATCTGAACAGGTTGATTAAAAAATGCTATTATTATAACTTATAATATTATATTTATAACATAATATTATTATAATTGTGATATTAAAAGGTAGGGTAAAGACCCTACCTTCGAGTCAGCAGGTCTGGGTTCAAGTCCCAATCTCCCAGGAGGTGTGTCCTAACAAACTATTTGATTAAAATAAAGAAATAGTAGGAACTGCAGATGCTGGAGAATCTGAGATAACAAGGTGTAGGGCTGGATGAACACAGCAGGCCAAGCACCAACTTTTCTGAAGAAGAGTCTAGGCCCAAAACGCCAGCCTTCCTGCTCCTCTGCTGCTTGACCTGCCGTGTTCATCAAGCTCTACACCTTGTTATCTCTGATTTAAATAAGTGTTTCTTTATGTTCTGATCTGAGAACAGAGAGAAGTCAATCTGTCCCTAGGCAGAAGTGGTACTCCATGTGCACTACCTCATGTAGATGAGGTGATGGAAGATTCCATCCCCAGTTTCAATGGGATGGACACTAGCAGGTTTGAATCTAACAAGACAACTCCCATATTGGATACAAAAGTCCCTAACAAACAGAACCTGTCACCGAAAGTCTTCATAATCATAAAAGTGAAACTAATCATTTACCGTCAATAATAGCCACAGACCTGATTCACTCAAATTGTTATTCAAATTTCTCTGATCATGTCAGTTTTCTGGAGTCTATTTCTCAATTTGTCTGGTTCAAATTGGAAATGTCGTCTGAAGCTGAAACTGTCAGGCGAGAAATCATTTCAGGCTCTGAAAACCATATTATGCTACTGCCATTATCAATTTGCTATTTTGCAGTTCAAGCCTGAGTCACAGTCGAATGAAATGTTTGTCCCATCCCGCACCAAAATGAAGGAAAGGCACAGGAGAGCAGAGAAAATATATGCAATTCAAGATGTGAAGAGAGTTATTTGGGAACAACTAGCTGACTGGTCAAGTCAGAGCACTTTAGGGAGCCATGGGAGACAGCAGCAGAATAAGGTTGCTCAGCCCATCAAATCTGCACCACCAGAGATATTAGGGATGAAATTTATAATTGTCGACAACACTTTCCTGTCTTTTCCCAATACTTAATTCCCTTACTGGTTACAAATCGATCCGGGTCTGGAAGAATGTAAAATTGCCATTTTTGTGCCAAAGGATCAAAAGGCTGTTCTCTCATGAGAGATGACTGGTGGTAGATTAACCTGAAGGCCACAAATGACTCAGGTGACCAGAGAGATTCAGAAGGAAGAGATTAAGAAATTATCTTCACAGTAACCTCAGTCAATGCAGGAATTGAACCCATACTGTTGGTGTTACCCTGCATTGCAAACCAGCTATCCAAACTGTGCTGATTAATCCTCTCATCTGGGGATAGAATTAATAATTCAGCCTCAACAGCCCTTGGTGGTAAATATTCTATAGATTCACTACCATCTGAGGGAAGAAGTTACTCCTTATCTTGGTCTTAAACCATAAACTGTGACCCTTAATCTGAGATTATGCCTTCTAGTCCTAGAGTCTCCCACAACATCTCCCCAACTAGCCTGTTCAGATCATTTGAAAGGCATGCCTCAGTGCCCTTATCCTCCTCAACTCAACTTCGCTCAAAAATTTTTTTTAAATCCTCCAAAATAAATCTAAACAGGCCAGCATTTTGCCATCAGTAAGGATGTGGAACTTTCTGGCTGCTTGTAGCGAAAATGATTCTTGATTTGGGGTGGGCCAATCAGGCACTTAAGTAGTGACAGGCAGGCATCTCAGACAATTAGCTTCCACTGCAGAGATGCCACACCCAACCAGTCCTAAAGCTACCGACCAGAGGGTGATCAGTTTGTAGCAGTGACTCATGGACACTCTTGACTGCTAGCTGAATGCCAGCACTAGGAAATAAAGAAGAGTTTTAGTTGCTGGGTCCCAGGAAGAGGTTAAGAAAGAGATAGGATAGGTCAGAGATCTGGGGGCAACAGCAGTCAGGTTGCTTTAAGAGTCAAACCCCAAACCTCTACCACCCTCCATCAACATTCTGAATAGTCAATCTACAAAAGTTTACTTTATTCCAGATCTCTGGAGGGTTTGCCACACAAAATTTATAATAGTTCTGGTGAAGACAAAATGAAGAATGATTTGGGAGAAAGAGGGGAGTTCAGGAAAAAAATCTCTCCTTCTATATTCTGTGGCACAGTATGTTCCTGTGCTTTTCCATTTATTTACACAACTAGAGTTATCAATAGCTGATTTGTGCAACGATCTCAGCAAGAATCAACATAAAAGTCCTGCAAGGCAGTAACCGAGATAGAATCAAGTAAGTGGTGCCTGGAAAAGGCAAGACAAGTCTAGAAATTAGTGGCACTCAGTTGACATTGTGCCTACATTCACTTTACTGCCTGTGTTGACATGGTTAGTACTCACGATCTCAAAGTCCATTAAACGAATAAGCCCATTCTTTTTACAATCTATTAATAGTCTAGTCTATACCAAGGTTTATCTGACCTCCAAATCTCCTACTGAAGAGTTTTATTTTTCAAAATTTCTACCACCCCTTGCATCCCCTTGCCCATGTCCTGTTCCACCTACTCCCACGACTGAGAAAAGAACGTGCAACTATTCATCCTTGGCACAGTTCTCTACCTCTTGAGTCTGAGGGCTGTGTTCCCATTCCAGAGGCTAGAGAATAAAGTATAGGCTGGCATTTCATTGGCAGTACTGAGTGAATGCTACACTCCCAGAGATGTCACCTACAAATAACCCAGGTTTGTTGATGATGCTACAGCAAACAACAGAGGATTTCCTCAATGTTTATCCCTTAGTAAACAACTAAAACAGTTCTTCCTGTGTGATTTTAATGGTGTGTAATGTCCCTGGTGTGATGTTCCAACAGCTTCAAATTTCAGAGGTGAGCACGAAAATGTCCGAGAATGCAAATTTACTCTTTAATTTAATCATTAAATCAGACCACTTTAGTTCCGTTTTGAGAGATCTTGCTGCACAAGAATTGACTATGATGCTTCCTGCCTCACCAACAGTGATGGCAGTTGAAAGAAACTCATTGCTTATAAAGCATTATGCAAGACCCTCAAGACCATAAACAAAGTTATTAAATACATTTAAATAATTTTCTCACCACATTATATATCTTAGCTTATGACATTTTTACAAACTCAATGCCATTCGCACTTCATTTAATTTTCTTTCTCTCTAAATAATTATAGACTGAATCTGCAATTGCAGTTTCCACCAGGTATTCATAAAGAATCACAGCTAAAACATAGAAAGCTGGTGAAGTTCTGCAGGTCTGGCACCATCTGTGAGGAGACACGGAGTTAATCTTTCATCAGTTCTTTGGGTATTTTGAATATTTTCTGTTTTTGTTTCAGATTTCCATCATCCACGGTACTTTCCTTGAAGTATTCAGTGAGATCTTTTTCAGAAGTGTGTTAGTCAACGTAGCACAGACTTTCTGGTGAACCAGTTAATGCTATGCATTCACGTCTCCAGAAAAGAAAAATCTTTGTAATCTAATTCTGTTTCAGGTATGTATATTTTACATGTGCCTTGTAGCTCTGTGATCAATGCCCAAATTAAATACCGTGCTAACGTTGACCATATTTATTCTACTCCAAAAACATGAATAATGTCTCCTTACAACCTTCTTCCTGAATGAAAATACGTTCATGTTTGCGGTCTTTTCTCAGAAGGGTATGAACGAACCTTGGAACAAGCCTTTAGTCTCCAATGAATACGTCACTGCAGATATGTTTGTGCTTCAGTTACATTCATCATTTTCTTTTAAAATGCCTGAAAGCAAACACATTAAACTGACGTACACTGCAGCTGTAAATGCCTTATTGACATATGGAGAAAAACAACTTTCAAACAGCAGAATCATCTCCTGTTCAGTCTGTAACAGGGCCAATAGACAAACCATTGCTGGGACAGAAATTTAGTTCATTCCATGAATGTGTTGGGAGAACAAACACAAACAGTGAAATATCTAGACTGTAAACTAAAACTGCAGTACCTGCCACAAACTTTCAAAGCTAATCGATTTTACCAATTACTGGACTGTGTATTTAGCTACTAATTTGCACGATTTATTTGTACAAAGCCAGCTTTTGATACCCTGAATTTAAGAATACTTTTATTTTATTATACACCTTATCAATGAGCCAAGTTAGAATTTGAAAGAAAACGGGCTTTAGATTGCTATTTACCAGCAAGGTTGAACAAGAGTTATTGAACATTGAATGAAAAAAAATGCATAAAAATCATACTTTTCATTACATTCACGAAAAGCCAAAGAAAACAGAAGTTGGCAAGTGTATTTAAGATAATAAAATGTGAGGCTGGATGAACACAGCAGGCCAAGCAGCATTCTCAGGAGCACAAAAGCTGACGTTTCGGGCCTAGACCCTTCATCAGAGAGTTTTGAATCAGGTTAATTTTATGAGGGGTAACATGTGAGAGGGTTAAAGAGTCAGATTTAGCAGGAAAGAAAGTACCTTGAAGGGTTTCAGCAGATGGAATTGGGCCACGTTACAGAATTCGAAATAGGTGGTCTTAGTCAATACAGTATGAAAGGTATAAACCCCGAAAGAGCAACTTTCCTGCTCCTCTGATGCTGCCTGGCCTGTCGTGTTCCTCCAGTTCCACACTGTACCAACTCCGACTCCAGCATCTGCAGTTCTTGCTGTCTCCTACTGGGTGGTCTGAGATGTCTTAACATTTTAAATCTAGTATGGAGCTAAGTTGTCAAAAGGAAGATTAGTTTTAACTTGTCTCTGTAATAGTTGGCCTCAGCATCCTCAGTCAGTTTCAACTACTTAGTTATGGTGGAAGAGGTTTCCTGTGGTGCTGCAGTTGTTTACGCAAAAAAAAAAGGACTTATTGGAAGCACTAATCCAGTAAAGCATTAAAAATCCTGACAAGAGCAATGCCTTCATGAGAAGGGATGAAACAATTCCATCAATATTCCCCAAGAACAATCAAATAATTTGGCTTAAACATTCCAGACAGATGATGATTCTTTCTCCCCCAGGAAAATAAAACAAATGTAATAGAAACTTTAGCCTGTCAGAGAAATGGTCATTGAATTTATAAAAGAAAAAAATTCTGTTCCAAGTGGTCAGATTCATAGTAATTTCAAAGGGCTGTACATGTCAGTAAAAGGTGAATGGGCCCAGCCTCCCTCAACTTCCAATTCCGAATATTGTAATTATTGCCTTTTTGCCAATTTGATCAAAACAGAAACCATATGGAGGTTTCTTCTCCAGCTCCAAGCACTGAGATATAATTTCCCCGAGGCTAAAGTCAAAGAAGTTTAAAAATAAAACAAGTCTTATTACCAAATAGCTGCCTGCTGCACTTCCTTCTCCTTTCGTAAAAGTGATTTCACACTGCACATCTGGACATCTTGATGATTAAAAATGATCACATCTGAGTAATTCTGTTTAAAAAAAACTCTGAATGTCAATGCAATTTTGTTAAAAGAGAGGATAGGACAGTATCCATCTCAACATCAGGAATGGCTTACTCCATCGTTTAAGCTTTTCACAAGTGGAGCAGAGATTTTCTGGCTGGGCTGCAAGGAGTTGCCAATTAAGAGTGCTTAATTCTTGTTAAACAACTGGTTAATAGCCTGCCTTGACTCATTAATAATCAATTTCCGTATGTTATGAAACTTACCAAATAAGCTGGATGTTGAGTAATCTCAATATACTATCCAGAGAGAGTAGCAGTCAACTTTGGCTTGCCACTTTTTCCAAAGGACCTCCATGTTAGACACTAGGCACCAACATCTCAGCACGGTCCACAGAGAGTGGACATGTTTACCCCACATTCACGGACCTAAGAATCCTAAAGGGTCTTCTTCAAACAACTGATAGGACACTTCTGCACTAGAATGCTGCACTAATTGGCATTATGGTAATGCTGCAGTAAAGACATTAGTGAGCTCGGCATGTATCCCTCAGCGCACAGACTAGACTAGGCTCTGAACTTTTTGCACACAGTCACAGTGCCCAAACCTTCACTCTGAACCCACTTGAATGTGAACATCATCCTGTTTTGCATTACCTTTTTAAGATTTCCCCACTCATCCAGGAGATACCACACTCATTACTGCTGTCTTGCCATCGATTTAGCACAGACAAAAAAAAAGGAAGCTCGTCAACATCCATCAGTTAACACAGGGAGAAAGCCATCACTCCAGGGATTCTGGCACAGTAAGTATAGGGTAGTTTTCCATATCAGTCCTGGAGCTTGGACACACAGTAAGTGTAACAAAATTGGGAGGGTCAGAGTCTGGACACTCTCTAAATAAGTGATGAGGAGCCAAATGTTGGGCAGCCCACCACCCCACCTTTAGGCTTCCAACCCAAGTGAGGGCCAGTTTCCAGCTAGAAGGAGAGAGGGACATGTGCTTTAGTGCGGAAATAGGCTGGAACAGTTGTTACCATTGATTAGAGATGAGGAGGTGACCCAAGTGAATGAGTAGGCAGTGCAGAGGGCATACAAGGCTGGTACTGTCTGCGCTGGGGTAGCTGACAACAAGTGAGGGAGATGTCGAAGGCAACAGGGAGAATGCGAGAGTATTAACCTACATTAGGATTGTAGCAGGGATAGAGTAAGTATGAGATAGAGAAGAAAATGGTAGTACTTGCACTGGAATGATGGAGAAGGTCATTGACGTTCTCCCTATGGTTCTGGTATTTCTTCAGACACTGAGGCCACTTTGACATAGGCTGCAGCCTTGGACCTGGGCTGCACCAGAAAAACAGCACTTGTCCAGCAGCACAATAGATATTCAAAGATGGCACAGCTGAAAAGGATGCTTGGTTACCGTAGCAGTGGTGAGTTGTTCTGGGAATGGATCGTGGTAAAGTGAGGGCTGAAATGGAATGTGAAAGTCACCAAAGGAGGTGTAGCAGATAATGAATGGGATGAGTTTCGTCAGATACAGTGAGAAATCTTGCTGGGCTCCAATGGTCGAGAATCCCTCCAAATCAAAATTGACACGAAATGCACTTAAATTTTACATTGCTTGTTGCAGCAAGGTTGGGGAAACCTCAGGGTGTAGTTTTATCACAAGCATTACATATATATGAAAGAATACACAGCTTTGAGAAACAAGTCACTTTGTGACTCAAGGGTCTGATCGCAAATGTATTTCGTTAGATCACAAGGTGAGAGACCACTACGGACTCACCTCTAGTGAAGTATTAAATTAGATTTAAAGTGGGTTCAGAGAGGTGTTTGAATTCTTAGCTACTTTATGAATTGGAACAAGGAATGCCCACTCATCTGTCCCAGTCCTAATACATTTGCATCTTAGCCAGTCCAGTCCATTGACTAGACAGTGTATAAGCTGCTGCCCTCAAACCAATATTAATCAGCAAGTTATGAGCAGACTTTGGTGAACAGGTGTAAACTTAGACCGATGTCAATCTTTTCTGGCACACCTAATAGGATGAAGGCCCATGAGCAGACACAATAATTCTTAGATGTTGTCCACAATTATTGACCACAAACTGGCATTTGGGTCCAGTATCAATCTTTAACTGTATCTATTGCTCTTCTTTCAAAGAAGAAGGTTTATCGTTGGTTGGCTCGCCAAGTTGGTTTGTTGCTCCTGGTCTCTGTGTGTGGCTTTTCGGTGCACTTTCATTTGCAGTTCCACATTTGTCTTGCGCTCACCCATACTGATCCTACGGCCTCCCTAAATCACACAACCCGGAAGTCCCCCTCAAACCCATAGTGTCCCTACTAGGCACTCCATCGTACAGATTAGCCAGAGGACTACAAAGAAGACTCAAACACCTAGTCATCAAATCGCCCCACTCCATCCAATCAGCGCTAGAATTCCTCAACTCCAAAGACATGAAGATAGAGGACGAAGAGACCATGATATCGTTTGATGTCACTGCCCTATTCGCATCAAAAGACATACCACTAGCAAGGGAAACAATGACAACACTACTTGAACAAGAACATGACCCCAGTGAAACCATCTCCAAGGACAACATCCTTAAACTACTAGAACTCTGCCTGACCACCCACTTCACCTTCAACGGCCAAACATACGAACAAATCAACGGGATGCCCATGGGATCGCCCATCTCTGGGCTCATAGCAGAAGCAGTGATGCAAAGACTGAAAACGACTGCCCTTCCACAAATTCAACCCAAACTATGGAGACGCCATGTAGACGACACCTTTGTCATCGTTAAATGGATCAAATTAGGAGGGACACGAAATTCATAAACAACACCCTCACCAGAATAAAATTCACCAGAGGAGGAGAAGAACAAACAGCTCCCATTCCTGGATGTCATGGTAGAGTGCAAGAAAAATGGGGAACTGCAAACGGAAGTACACTGAAAGCCACACACACAGACCAGGTATTGAACTTCAATAGTAACCATCTCAGAACACACAAACGAAGCTGCATGCAAACACTATTTAAAAGGGCAACAACACACTGCAGCAACACGGAACTACACCAAGAGGAGGAGGAATACCTCTTCCAAGTGTTCAAGGATAATGGATATCCAAAGAACTGGGTCAGAGATGCCGACAGGAACAGCATCAGAAAGATTCTACATGCCCTGATACACTCATCACATTATCCTACATCAGGAACACGTCAGAATTCACCACAAGACCTCTGAGCATCAGAGTGGCACACAAACCCACATCAACCCTACGATAAGTGCTCGCCCGAACTAAAGACCCACTCCCCGCCATGGTCAGGACCAAAGTCATCTACAAGATACCCTGCAGAGACTGTGAGAAACATTACATCGGACATCGGTCCAATTTTGGGGCCCACACCTAAGGAAGGACATACTAGCCCTGGAGCGTGTCCAGCGGAGATTCACACGGATGATCCCTGGAATGGTAGGTTTAACGTATGATGAACAGCTAAGGATCCAGGGATTGTACTCATTAGAGTTTAGAAGGTTGAGGGGAGATCTAATAGAAACTTACAAGATAATGTATGGCTTAGAAGGGGGGGACGCTGGGAAGTTGTTTCCATTAGGCGGGGAGACTAGGACCCGTGGGCACAGCCTTAGAATTAGAGGGGGTAAATTTAAAACTGAAATGAGACGACATTTCTTCAGCCAGAGAGTGGTGGGCTTGTGGAATTCATTGCCACGGAGCGCAGTGGAGGCCGGGACGTTGGATGCCTTCTGGGCAGAGATCCACAAATGCTTGATCTCAGAAGAAATCAAGGGCTACGGGGAGAGTGCAGGGAAGTGGTGTTGAAATGCCCATCAGCCATGATTTAAATGGCGGAGTGGACTTGATGGGCCGAGTGGCCTTACTTCCACTCCTATGTCTTATGGTCTTAAACAGGAAGGAAACTAACAACAAGAGTACATGAACACCAACTGGCTACAAAACGACATGACCGATACTCACTCATCTCAATCCACATGGACAAGGAGAACCATGACTTCGACTGGGACAACACCAGGATCCAGAGACAGGCTAGGCAGAGACAGGCACGGGAATTCCTGGAAGCATGGCATTCTATGAAGCAGGCTATGAACAAACACATTAAACTCAACCCCATGTACATTCCACTACAGAGGAAACCCAGTAGTGAGGCAATCCATTGCAATGGACCCCAGAGTTTAAAAGCCAGGCAGGAAAATACACCAACGCTTCAGAGGCTGCACTGAGGATGTTACCCAGCACGGTAACGAAACATCTGCGGAGCAACAAACGAGCTCAGCAAGGCAACCAACCTCAACACCCACAACCCGAGCTACAAATCTACTCCAAAACCTTAAAGAAGCAGCTTATTTGAGCAAAATATCGAAAGTGCCAAAGTGGATAGCATTCCCTTAATAAAAAAGTTTGGAAGTATGAAATTCATGATAAACCAACGCAGCATGTCATCCTCACGCTGTCTATCCATTGATCTGCTTTTCAGGGGTGACCAATGCCAAATATGTTCTTTTCTTAAAATAAACCAGCATCACAAAATCGTGACTTCTAAATATTTCTTAAAGTTAGTCTTTGCTTCTTAAAAACAGGAGGTGCACTGTGGCTGGCACAGGGATGGAAAGTTGCTTTGCAAGTTAATTGGACCGTGGCAACAGTGAAGAACGAAAGAAAGAAAGCAAGAACAAAAGAAAGCTAGCAAACAAGAAAGAATGAAAGAAGAGCAATAATGCTAAGGTTTCATGGTATAGCACTGGAGGCCTTGATGCAAGGTTTGGCAAGGAGGAGAAATCAATAGGCTATAATGCTTCTTTTATTCATCCATGGGGTTTGGGCAAGGATGGAAGAGGCAAGTGTTTGTTAATCATCCCAATTGGCCATGAGCAGCTGGTAGTGCACTATGTTCTTAAACTGCTGCATTCCTTGAAGTGTAGATACACTCAGAGTATTATGGGAAATCTACACAAGTATGAAGATGGAGAGGTATTCGAGTTGCCAGGTATATTACATGGTTTCTGTTTAATTTCAACCTTAGCCTTCATCTTATCCTTGCCAGATGTGTTCTTGATTGGTTGCTGAGTTGCCTTTCATTCTGTTCCTTCAGTATTGCTGGATAACACACACCCTAACAGCATCGCCCAAGGATTTCAGCAGTTTAAAAGCAGCACCTTCTCCAAGGTAGTTAGGCAATAGCCAATAAGTGCTGGTCTAGCCAGCAATGCCCACATCCAACAAATGTATTCTGACTGTCCTCTGTGATGGTTGTTCAGCCTGCTCCTGTCTCTTCAAACCTCTGACTCAGTTCAACATCAATTCAAATTTCCCAGCCTCTGATTTAGACGATTGCATCCCTCAATTATCTGCATCATCTGTCCCCACCCACATTACCTCAAATTCCTTCCCAGGCTTTGTTCCATCATAGTATTCCTGTGCGCGTGGGCCACATATTTCCACCTTCCCAGATGGATTTTCTGGCCTCCAGATTCCATACAACATTAATTGCTTCCTGCCTAATGCCAGCCCATTTCACTTATCTATTTACTGTTAGCTGTTCCTTTACTGCGCAAAAAGAATACAAAGTGCGAAAAGAGGCGGCTGAAAGAACAGGGTCCAAAAAACAAAAAAAAATGCAAGAAATGGTGCACAGTTTTAGCTTCCTTATCTGGGGAAGGATGTTCTTGTAATGGAGGGAGTGCAACAAAGACTTAACAGACTTATTCCCAAAATGGCCAGACTGACGTAAGAAAGGCCGGATCAGTCAGGACTAATTCACTGCAGTTTAGAAGAATGAGGAGCTTCTCAGATACCCATAAAATTCTAAGACTAGATATGGCAAAACACTGGAATGATGTTCCCGATGACCAGGGATTCCACCAGCATGGTAGCACAGTGGTTAGCACTGCTGCCTCACAGTGCCAGGGGCCCGGGTTCGATTCCACCCTCGGGTGACTGTCTATGTGGAATTTGCACATTCTCCCTAGGTCTGTGTGGGTTTCCTCCAGGTGTTCCGATTTCTTCCCACAGTCCAAAGACGTGAAGGCTAGGTGGATTGGTTATGCTAAATTGCCTGTAGTGTTCAGGGATGTGTAGATTAGGAGAGCGGGTGCTCTGAGAGTCAGTGTGGACTTGTCGGGCCAAAGGGCCTGGTTCCACACTGAAGGGATTTTATGATCTATGAACCATTTTAAGCATCGGTCATTTAGGAGTGAGATGAGAAGAAATTTATTCACGTGGTGAGCCTGTGAAATTCTAAATCCACAGAAACTGGTTGAGAGCAACATATGGATTGATGTCAAGGAGGAGATAGATACAAAGTTTTTTGAGCAAAAGGGATCAAAATGGTATTGTGGAGAAATCAGGAATGAGAGATTGTGATGCATGATCAGCCATAATCATATTGTATGGTGGAGCACGTTTGGAGGGCTGAATGGCCTACTACTCCTATTTTCTATATCATATGAAGAATTAGAGGCAGCCAACAGATTCAGCAATACAAAATGAGGAAGCAAATGCAAGGAAGCCTAGGAGAGAGAAGAATGGAAGCTAAATAGAAAGACAAGCTGATTTACAAGAACAAAAAAGGATATGAACAGGAAGACACAGTTTCCACTTGCCTTGGACATCATGGGAGGACCAGTGAAATGTTTAAAAACCATAAACTTTAAACTTACACATAATGAGTTAGGAAAGGACAAAATTCAAGGTAAACATTGCTTTCTAGAAACAGTATATATGTCAATTCATATTTGACTGAGAGTAACCTCGCTGAACAGTAAAGGCCAAGGCTTCTCAAGTATATTTTTCTAATTTTTCCAGATTCGCGACAGACTGAACATTCATCTCAAGTGCCGGCTGTTGGTGCAGATCCCAGGAATGCCACTGAAAACAACAAATGCTGGAGATCACAGCGAGGCAACTAAGTACACCAGACTGCAAGGTAATCTTTCCGTTTTCATTCAGCCTGCAAAACTGGACATCTTTAAGCAACAGTGATGCTTCCCTAGAGAGGGGTAGTATCTTTTATTGACACAGAACAGATATTCATTACTATTGTACAATTGAATCAAACTTGTGGCTGACGGTTATTAGTGAAGGCACTAAAAAGTTCAGCAATGGCAGTGAAAACACGTTTAAATAAAAAAGGGAAAAAATGAAATTCAGGAAGACTGAGAATTAGATTTGAAAAATCCTGAAAGTATTAACCGCCCTCAGCAGATGTGATAAAGATCAGATAAACAAGTTAATGATTTGTGCGCACTGGCTGTTTACCGATGTTAGTTTTGGAGCTCCTCCATCTCAAATGGACTGAGGCAGTTTAAACATTTAAAATACCTGCCACAGCATTTGTTTTGACATCTATTTGCAGTTCCCATTTATTTAACATGGTAAAAAGGGTTTATGTCTAAAAGGTTATGGACTAAAGAGGTCATGTGGCACATTTATTAGAAGAAAATAAAAGTTTTATTGACCAAGTTCTGAACTCTATTCACTTTTGGCTCCAGGCACATGCAGGAACGGAATAGGAAGGTTTACAACTGGTCCACTGCCACTGCTCATCCTCCCACTTGAAAAACACTGTACAGCTTCAAATAATTCAATTCAATTCCTTTATCATTAATGATGAGATTAGGGATTTGTCTGAACAAACAACCTTACAACTTCATTATGTACTGCACAATCTTCCCAGTATTATTTCTGACAGCATTTGTCAAAAGAATGGTCAAATTTGCACTTTGCAATGCCTTGAATTCAAGTAACTTGCTGAGGTGTTTCATTTAGAAGGGAATAAGCAAGGATTTGTGAAAGATTGTAGGATTGTAGAATTAGAAGTGCATTTTATTGACACATGTAGGAATACAGTACAGTCAAAAGTTACCATTCTCTGGTGTCACCTTGGTTACAGAACCAGAACCAGACATACATGATCAGGTGTAGACAGTTTGGTCCTTCAAAACTGCTCTGTCATTCAATAAGATCACAATCAGATCTGTTGTGATCTCAACTCCACTTTTCTGGTCTAGCCCAAAAAAGGAGTCAGTGATGATTACCAAAACTACTGAACAACAATACCTTACATTTATACATGTGGAGGTTCCAGTGTTGGACTGGAATGGTGAAGGTCAGAAGTCACACACTACCAGGTTATAGTCCAATAGGTTTTTTGAAATCACAACCTTTTGGAACGAAGGAGCAGCGCTCCGAAAGCTTGTGAATTTAAATAAACCTATTGAACTATAACGTAGTGTCATGTAACTTCTGACCTTGCATTTATACAGCACTTTCCAGGTGCTTTCACACTAAATTAGCAGCACAGTTATCAAACAAAAAATTTGACATCCAGTCACACAAGTCAACATTAGGATACATAATCAAAAGCTTTGTCAAAGAGTTAAGTTTTGAGAAACCTCTGATAGGAGGAAGGAAAAGCAGCAGAGGTATGGCAAAGGATTCAATAAATGACAGTCAAGCTAGCTGAAGAGTTGAATGTGTGATATAGCATGATACTACTGATAAAATAAACTTGAAACCCAGTTAAACCAGACGGTTTTTCAAACTATTACTCAAAATGTTCCACAGGTTTGGATGTACAAACATCAAAGTCCAAGTATAAAGTTGATCCTAGAATTTCTGGTATTCCTACTGGCACAGTATACTCTATTCACAAATGTGGTGGTTTTCCCTCAAATTTTCTGCGAACATAATTAGTCTTTCAGAACACATAAGAAACTCCACAAAAGAACTTTTCACAATTTAGTTGAAAGCGTACTAACCTACAGAGAGTACATGATTGCAACATTAATTGCTCAACGTTAGAACATATAAATGATGGTTCTGTGGACACTTCAAAACTATGTGCCTAATTTGACAAAAATTGGCACAAATACTGGTGAGCAAAGAACAGGAAGCAACAAACGAGCTAGATGTTTTTATTTGGAGGTTGTTATTTTAAAACATGCATTTTTTTTGAAACCTGATGTCTGTGATTGGTGATGATCTTTTTAAATGAAATTCAAGAGATCCTTTACAGAACAACAGTGCTATATGCAGCCAGTGACAGGTGCAAGAATATTAACTTGGGGGGTTACATTCTTTGGTACACCTTTCCTTGTGGCTCATACTTAAATTTGTTAATAATGGTGCAATTAGGTCACTTGCAAGGTCGCTTCAGTTGGTAAGTCAAGAAGCAACAACATTGGAGGTGGGATTGGAATTGCTCGTATCTGGGTAAGGATCTCAACTTCATTCTCTAGAGGTCATTAATGAACTAGTTGGACTTTTTCGATAAGACAGAAATCACTTTGACTGAGCCACCTTGCTTTCATTTTCCAAACTTGAGAATTCAGATTCTCAGAACGGCTATGGTGGGATCTGAATTTCATTTTTCTCATTGATTAGTTCAGGACATCTGGATTACAATTTCAGTGAAATAAAATCAACCTATGGTACCATAATGTTATGTCCCAATTCCATCAATATCTCCAACAGGTGGGGACAGCACGCTGGCTTAGTAGTTTGCAGTTAGCACTGCTGCCTCACAGTGCCAGGGACTCGGGTTCGAATCCAGCCTTGGAAGACTGTGTGAAGTTTACTTGTTTTCAGTGTCTGTGTACATTTCCTCCCGCAGCCCAAAGAGGTGCTAGTCAGGGAAACGCAGGGACTACAGGGTTAAGGTAGGGTAGAAAGCTCTTCAGAGGGTTGGGGCAGACTCGATGGGCTGAATAACCTGCTTCCACGCTGAAGGGATTCTACGAGTTATGCATTCTAACCAGCATGAGCAAATAAAGGTAAAAAGTAGGGTCACCCTACACTTAGCAGATCATAATGCTGCTTTCTCGTCATACAGAGCCGATTGGTGGTGGTTCAACTGGAGGGTCACCATGCCTCAGGCAAGGGATGTTGAGAAGGACATTCCTTTATGGTAGTGTCAACCAGTGTAGAAACGTGACCCATGCTATTGGTGTCATATCTGCATCGTAAGTCACCTAACTGAGCTAACTGACCAAAAAAAGTGTGGGTAGCAGATTGGATCAGAAATTGGCTAGCTGTAAGAAGACAGAGGATGGTGACTGATGGGAAATGTTCATCCTGGAGCTCAGTTACTAGTGGTGTACCGCAAGGATCTGTTTTGGGGAAACTGCTGTTTGTCATTTTTATAAATGACCTGGTTGAGGGCGTAGAAGGATGGGTTAGTAAATATGCAGACGACACTAAGGTCAGTGGAGTTGTGGATAGTACAGAAGGATGTTTCAGGTTACAGAGGGACATAGATAAGCTGCAGAGATGGGCTGAGAGGTGGCAAATGGAGATCAACGCGGAAAAGTGTGAGGTGATTCACTTTGGAAGGAGTAACAGGAATACAGAGTATGGGGCTAATGGTTAGATTCTTGGTAGTGTGGACAAGCAGGAGACCTGGGTGTCCATGTGCATCGATCCCTGAAAGTTGCCACCCAGGTTGATAGGATTGTTAAGAAGGCGTGCAGTGTGTTAGATTTTATTGGTAGAGGGGATTGAGTTTAAGAGCCATGAGGTCATGTTGCAGCTGTACAAAACTCTGGTGCAGCCGCACTTGGAGTACTACGTACAGTCCGGTCGCCGCATTATAGGAAGGGCGTGGAAGCATTGAAAAGGGAGCAGAGGAGATTTACCAGGATGTTGCCTGGTATGGAGGGAAGGTCTTATGAGGAAAGGCTGAGGGGCTTGAGGCTGTTTTCATTAGAGAGAGGGAGGTTGAGAGGTGACTTAATAGAGTCATACAAGATGACCAGAGGATTAGATAGGATCGATAGTGAGTGCCTTTTTCCCCCCAGACGGTGATAGCTAGCACGAGAGGAAATTGAGGGGTGATAGATATCGGACAGATGCCCGAGGTAGGTGCTTTACTCAGAGTAGTAAGGGCCATGGAATGCCCCGGCTGCATCAGTAGTAGACTCGCCAAGTTTAAGGGCATTTAAATGGTCGTTGGATAAACGTATGGATGATAATGGAATAGTGTAGGTTAGAAGGGCTTCCGATCGTTGCAACGATCTGTGAAACCATCGAGTGCCAAAGGACCTTACTGCGCTGTAATGTGCTATGTTTTATATTTTGCTCTGATAAGCCATATTTTATATTTAACTATTACAAATGGTGAATCAGGTTTAAAAATTGTTCCCACACCGTGAGAACATCTCAAGCAGGAAATACCAGACTTCCCACTTTGCAATATTAAAGTATAACCATAGGGTGAAAGTTGAAAATTACAAATATAAGCTAATAAACTGCCTGCAGGTGAACTTTTCAAACTTAATTTTAACTCATTTTAGTGTTATGTCTGGAAATGCATCCAACTGTATCGTAACATTAATGCTTCTTTTGCCCTATTTATTTCCCAACAAAATTGCTGATGCCTAATTGGGCACAGTTCCATAGTCAGTGCTCTCCAGAACTCAAATCCAGTTTTGCTATTAGAAGATGGAACTGCGTGTTTCTGCAGGTTATTTGCTCGAGGAATATCAAAGGCAGTCCTGATCCCCTTCTTTCCTGCCAGATTACATTTCTAATAAGGATATTGCAACCAGTATTAAATCTCACCAATTCCACAAATGAAATAATCTGCGGGTAAAGATAAAATTGAACCCTGTCAGCCATCGATTTGCAGAGGAAGGCGCTAATGGAAATCCTGACACCCAAACTTGTGAGTGACTGTCATCTGCAGTGGCAACCTCACAGTCATAGGGGCATGAGACTTTGAATAGGCAGTGGCACATGCCCTAGCAGATCATTCTTGTGTCGCATTAGAACCATTTTCTCTGGAGCTACCCACAGGTACTGACTTCTGCGGGCACTTCTGTCCAGGCCACTTTCATTAATTGGGATATTTTCTTGCTGCCATTCTAAAGGTGGAAAAAAAGTGGTGTTTTCCTTCTTTCCTGTATGACTTTCAAAATTACCTTGAGAGGAAGCATTGGCAAACAATGGCACTGGGTTTTTTTTTGCTGGATCTCTGCCATCTCCTGGGCAGGTAGCAATGCTGAGCAGAAGTTGAGTGATGCTTCTGGAGTGAAATACTGTCTGGGTGCCTTTTAAAATATAACAGCTGAATGTCAGAGCCCAGAACGTTCTGGTGGAAGCAAAATATCCAGCCTGCTTGACACAAAAAAAATGCTTGAATATGTAGTGAGCTGTAAAGAACATAATTGCACATGAAAACCAGAGTCATTCCTGAGCAGTACTTCCTACTTTTAGGCTTTTCTACACTTCATCCCAAAAAATACCCAAGAATCCCATCCATTACAAATCAATTAGAAGCTTGCGCGGCTGTTTGCCTCTTAATTTTCCTCACTTTTGTAAATGAGCAAGTTCTTATTTTGGAATTAATTATGACGGCATTCTACTTTAATCTGAGAATCAGTTTCTCAGTATCTACCTCATCAGACCTTCTGTGAATACGTTTCAGTGAAATTACTTCTCATTCCCCTAAGCTCCAGGGAATCTAGCCCACTCAATATTTCTTCAAAAGGGCCATTTACCCCTTACCAGGGACCAGTCTGACATCAGCCTTTGTTGCACTCAGTCCAGGGCCAGTTTAACTTTCCTTAAAGAGAAGGAGGCTAAAGTATGCACACATGGCAATCCAAATGCTGGCTTAAATTCACAAGCATTTTGCATTGCCCATGACTTAAGGACATTGTTACCCAAACTTGAGTGACTGCCAAAGTATGAAGCTGGATGAACACAGCAGGCCAAGCAGCATCTCAGGAGCACAAGCTTTTTGTGTTCCTGAGATGCTGCTTGGCCTGCTGTGTTCATCCAGCTCCACACTTTGTTATCTTGGATTCTCCAGCATCTGCAGTTCCCATTATCACTCAAGTTTGGGTGCCAGGATTTCCATCAGCAACCTCCTCTGCAAATTGATGGCTGTCAATTCATTGTAGCTACCAATGTAGCACTACTTGCATGACAACGTCAGTTCCTCTCAAACATCTGCCGAGATTCACATGAAAGGAACTGCAACATTTAGTAGCTCACTGACCTGGAAAAGCTAACCATCTGATCGCTTCTCTCCAAAGGCTTGCATTGGAGCACAAGGCATTGCTTCAGGCTGAGCACTTCACAGGCTTCTCAGGGAGACAGATCATACAGTACGCTGAAGAGGGGTCACTGGACTCGAAATATTAACCGTTCCTCATTCCACAGATGCTGCCAGACCTGCTGAGTTTCTCTAGCAGTTTCGGGTTTTTTGTTTCAGATTTAGATTAGCTTAGATTCCCTACAGTGTGCAAACAGGCCCTTCGGCCCAACAAGTCCACACTGCCCCTTGGAGTTTCCCACCCAGACCCATCCCCCTATAACCCACACACTCCTGAACACCCACATCTTTGCTTTATCATCTAATAGAGTTGATGCACATTAATGAAGTAACTCTTGGACATTACTGAATCACCTCTCAATCAAAAACCTAACTGCCCCCACATTTCAAACAATGCAAGTACTCATGTACCTATGCTAACGTCCCTTAGGGCTTCCTTCCCTTTGCAAGAAAAGGACATGCACAATCAATGCAAACATTCACAGAGTGCCTAACTTTACCTTTGAAGTGTGAGCCCCCAAGATAACCAGACAGCAAGGAGATTGTGCCTGTGCTGAGTGAGAGATTAGATGGCTGCAGATATTCAGTGAGAAAACTTCCAACTGCAACATCTTAAAACAACATCATGAAATAAGGTTACAGTTTACAACATTAATAATCATTATGCTTTTCTAAGCAGATTACAGTTCCTAATCAGGACCAAAAGAAAAAAAAGAGCTCCAGTCCCTAAGCCCATCTCTACCTGCACCTTGAACTATATCACAGAGGAGGAACATTCGTGAGTTTCAGCAGATGCACGGTTAACATCTTCCTCCCTATCTTCCACTAGCACAGATACATTCACCTCAATGAGTAATCTATCCAGGCTAGGCTCAGTCACAGAGTGATGGGGTACAGACCTATATAAATCTGTAAATAAAAGAGGCAACAAATGGTTGACGTCTTTGTCCCTTTGAGGACTAAGGAGCAGGTCCCCGTTGACCCTAGAGTAGATGATTAACCTTTGGGTTACCACAGATTGTGAGCAGCCTAGAAGGAAGGGCAGAGGAATCTGCCCATAGTCTGCCTCATCACATGGCTCAGATTTCAAGCGTATGGAATAGTTAAGAGCATCAATTGCAGTCAAAATCTAGCAGAACACACTGTACATACAGAATATATGGCGGGGGGGAGGGGGGTCTTCACTCCAGCCAGGAATGCATTCATTCACTGGCTAGGTAAGATGGGTCTGAGGAATATTGAAATTCCTCCAGGTGCCTCACCTCCTCATGAACTCCAACAGGGAGATCAAGTGAGTCAAGCACTCAACGATTGTCATCTCAGGACATTCCAGAGCTGACCCTCCTGCACTACATTCCCTCTACCAAGCACCCAAACATTATTGTCAAGTCAGGCCATGGAATGTGTCTCCTGTACATGTGGAGGAGACACGCAGCAGACCATGTCACTGGCCACAGGGAGTTTACCTGTGAAAGACTTGCAAGGCTAAACAAAGCATCAGAAGTTTCCTCAAGCTCAGTTGTGGCTGCAATGGCGGCAACAATGTTGAACACAGGGAAAAGAAAGAATAAAAGAACAAAGTCACTTTGGGTACATGAATGGTTGAACATTATACTTGACACTATCTTTGCATTACAGTCCTGCGGCCTCTTTCAATCTATTAAGGCTCTGACTATTTACATTTTCCTTATAGACCACCTTAGGAGGTAATCAACAGGAAATGTGACCTCCCACTTGAAAATGTTCAGAGAACTCAACGTCAAAACTTTAAGCCGCCAGAGTCTTTGCCTGCTGCCCAGTTGATTTCCCCACCGGCCCGTCATAAAGCTCTCCTGGACTCAAGGTTCTGCCCGCCCTCCTGAGAAGTGATTTTGTAAAATTAGAATCTGATCAAAACATAACCTGGCTCCAGAAATATAGCTTTATGTCAACTTATATGAATGCTAGACTTTGTAAAATGAGACTTAGACTGTAAATATAGCAGTAGGCATTCAGGATTCATTGGAGAGAAACATACCACAGAAATATTTTAACACATTCACACATATAACATGAATTATCCAAATACTTAAGTATGCAATTGATCTCTGGGCACTGGTTATGTTTCTGGATATGAATTACCTTACTTTTAAGTCAAAAAAGGGATCAGGGATACTTTTACAGTGAACATATTTTGTGAGTTTTCATTTATTTCCAATGACAGGTCTCTGTGCCAGCAACACTGATGGACAGAGTCTTGACAAATTGTCACGGGTCTTGCTTGCTGGCTGGGAGGGACCTACACAGCTTGTTGTAGGAAAAACTCCCTCATGGCCTGCACCTTTGCAAAGCTGGAGTGGATACAATGGGCTGAATGGTCTCTTTCTGTGATGTAAGCAAATGTAGTGTACTTGCAGTGATTTGATCTGGCAAAGAAGAAAAAAAAACACAAATCGGTGAGAGCAACAGAAAGCAAAAAAAATGTTAAAAAGTCCACTAACGTCAAGTCCATCCCTGGTGGTGGAGGCCAAGATATGCCATCTTCAGCCGCACTAATCTAATAATACCAGTCTGCTTTCATGTCCGATTAGGTGAGAGCAGTCACGTTTAGGTCCGCTGATAATGGTATTGTACGAGTCAATTCGGAGGCTGTCAGTTTATAAGACCTTCTTCCACATACGTTAATGCACTTTCCCCTTCACAACCACACTTCTCTTTTAAGTGAGAAACACAAGGCCTCGGTTTGATAAAGGGTACTGCACCATTGTGACATCTGCAATCAGATAATCAGGCTAACTTTGCAGTCAAGAAGAACATTTATATTAGTCAAACTGACTTTATAGGAATCCCCAAACTTCTTTCAAAATGAACAAAAATAAACAAAATCTTGTTTTTTTTGCTTGAAAAGCTTGTTACTTAATCTGTTCTTGACATTATGACATATAATAAAGATAAGACAGTCCACCCTCAGCAAAGACAGCTGCATGGTAACATCTTGGACATGCATTAGCAGATAGGAGAACTGCCCATGTATTTCTAGTTTTCTTACAATTTTGGCAGTCACAATTGAAGGGAACCAGAAACCAAGGTACAGCCAATGATTTGAAAGGTAATGGTTAAAATTAAGAACTCTGTCTAATGCTGAGCCATTTTTCCAAACATATGGTGCTCACAACTGGCCGTAACATTTAAAGTGTGAACAGAAAGGGTGAAAGGAGATTCCTGTACTCTGTCTAAAATACTCTGTCTAAGCAAAATTTGGAGTTGGCTACCAGATAGAATAGTAAAACCAAAAGTCTTTGGAGATGTTCAATGTCCTGCTGGATGCTGTATTGGGATCTAAAATAAAGATTACCTTTAAAAGGAGCCAATGACAATTTTCACCCTTAGCATGTACAGTTTTGATATTGTCATCAACTAGAAGAAGTGAATGCTTCAGTTGCCCCTTTGTACCCCAATGCTACTCTAACCAGTGTCCCATGTCTACTATCCAAATCTCTCATAGCAGCCTCAGTGGGCAAGGATAACAGCATCAAAAGATCAATCTTTCCAATGGAGTCATTTTACAATTGGAACAGAACAGGCCTTGACTTTTCGTAACCTCAGCTTTGTGGACATTGGCAGGCAAATAGACAGACATTATGTGGCACATGAACAACGGCCTGGAGCTCTACTGACCCTAATGCTTGAGAAAATAATGCAGCTTTTAACCTCTTAAAAAGGACACTGCAAGGTGCAAATGGCAGACTATCCCCAATGGTATGCTTGCCCCCTATCGCTATTAAATGAGGTGACTTTCCTCATACTTGCAAAATTGTTAGTGCCAGAGATCACTGTAAATGAATTTGTCCACTTATACTCAGTTCAGTGAGCCATCTGCAGATAGTCAGGCACCTGGTCTGTACTGGCAGTTGCCCTCGGCAATTTCAAGTTAATGAGGAAGGGGGAAGGTAAGTCAACTAAGATCCATACTTTTAGTTTCAATCCAGCAACTCTTACATTAGACATGTGAAATCAGTATTAAATGTGACACAGTTTGGATATCCTGGTCGTTAAACTGCCTGCTTAGCTTATGCATGGAGAACAGCAATTTTGCAAGATGCCAACTACCAGGGAACTATATTTCAGAAACAGTCAATGGCTTTGAGAGGACAGTCTTGGTGAAAAATGAAATCAGAATTGGTACAGCACAGCATGAAATCATTCAGCCCAATGAAAGCGCACCGGTTCACTGAGATTTATGACTTGTGCCACTCTCCTGTTTTCTTCATCCCTCTACAACCCTTAATTTTTTTTATTTATTGAATCAACTTGAGAAAATTGACTTGTGAAATACTTTATTTCCACACCCATACATTATCAGTCCTTTTATGAACAATTCCTCGCTAGCTATTTTGCCTAGACACTCATGATTTTCAAAACTTTTGTCAAGTCTCCTGCGTGCTTTCTCTTATCCACGGAAAACAGCCCTGTCTTCTCCTCATAATTCGTACTTTTTTCAGAGAGCAGAACAAGGCATAATGTTTTGCCTCATAACTTACTGAAGCTATGTGCTGCTGGCAGTGCAATATGAGAAACAGAGTATTTGGGACCTTTGTCAACAATGAAGCTTATCAGTGCATCACTTTAAAATCAATAGAGATGGAAAGATTAAAATTTTAAAAAAAGAATGGCAGGAAAGGAAATAATAAGAGCCAAATCAAGCTCTTCAAACAGAAGTTGAGAATTGTGTGTAAGATTGGATTAAGAAAAAGAAAGAGAAGACAGGAATACCAAAAAAAACTTTTCAAATTGTATCACTTAAGAACTTACAACATGCAGAAATCAGGTTGAATATAAATTTTCCTTTCTCGTCTGAAGAAATCCATTGACATTCCACCAACAATTAACACAAGTTGAAAGGATATGTACATTCTTCACGAGCTCCAATGAAGTGTCATCTAGACTCGAAATGTTAGCTTGCTCTGTCTCAGTAGATGCTGTCTAACCCACTGTGATCTCCAGCATTTGTTTTCAGTACAGATTCCAACATCAGCAGTAATTTACTTGCACCTTCTTTGCCACAAGTTCTAACTTTCTGTAGTGAGCTGATTGGGAAATTAATGAGCAATTCCAACATTTGGAAACAAAAGTATAAAGGGTACTGTTTGTTGAAGCGAATGACAGTGATATGCATGGAGACTTGTAACCTACGGGACACCTCTTAATCTCTTGAATTTGTTGGCTTTTAAAGTATTAATAGTGCCACTTATTGGTAATAAACCATTATTTGCCAAAAAGATTCACTACTTAAAAATATTTTCAACCCCCAGAACTTTCTTTTTGCATTTCTTTTAACTTAACAGTACATTGAATCCTTCAATAGTCTCTCAACTTTTAGCGTGCTAACTGATATAATGGTCCCACGTCATCAAAACAGGTTCAATTATACTTTAGATTAGGTAAGAATTTATATAATGTGGCTCGTTCAAATGTTTCTAAGTGTCCAGCTGATTCATTATGGCTCAGATAGCTGTGAAGACTTAAAATGCTCCACTCACAATGAAAGTACTGAGAAATAGTAGAGATATCAGGAATCACTTCTTTTAAGGAAATTGGTGGCAGGCCAAGAGGTTTGGCTATAGGCCTTCCCACTCAGTTCCTAATTCCAATGGAGATGGAAGGATGGGAGGGCTCAAGTGGGTAACCACCCCACCTCGTTAGGTGCCCTTCTCACAAGCTCACCAGCTCCAAGTGCAGAAGATTCTGCCATATGTTACCAATTTGACAGATTGTCCTCTTACCATCCAATTGATTAGAGGTAGGCATGGCAACTTCTTAGCACAGCCAAAGATAAAAGGCTTGCGAGACAACATACCCTAAATGATGATTCTTTAATAAACTCTGTGAAGAAATGGAACCAAAAGGAGCTATTCATTTCAGTGCGAGGAAGTAGAGACAAGATTTCAGGCACTATCCTAACCCTGGCTAGACAAAACTGAACATAGCTCCCTTACCTCACACTTTCCAGAAAGTGATAAAATACAAAAATAAGTGGGTCTGGAACTCCAGAGTGTTTTCAAATACTGGGATTTTCAATTAGACAGAAGAAATTTTAAAATCTAAAAGGTAACATTCCAATATGCCCATTAGGATGGTCTGAACAGATATGTTAAAATACACATTGAGTCAAATGAGAACAGCAACCCATTTTAACTTAAAACACTGTCAGAATCTGTAATAGAAATCATGATTAAACATCAAAAAGAAACCGAAGGCTGGACGTCAGAAACATCAGAAATCGCTAGAGAAACTCAGTGAGTCTGGTAGCATCTGTGGAGAGAAAGCAGAGTTAGCATTTTGGGTCGAGCGACCCTTCAGGACCAATTAAACATTAAATAGCTGGAGTATTGTGGGTGGCGGGGGGGTCAAGGTTGGGTCAGTTGGTTGAACAACTAGTGCGTGGATTTACAGCAACGGCACAGGTTCTTGCTGATGTCGAATCGAGACCCACCTTGCTGCCCTATCTACAGTGAAAAAAAAACATCATGGTACTTTGTTGTGGTTTGGCAAGTGATCTTGAAAGACCCAATATCAGTGGCTGAACTGAAGAGGAAGCTATGAATGTACACCAAGGACTGGTATTTTAAGCTGTATTGTTGCTTTTTGATGTTCCAAAAATATCAGAGTGTTTCAAAATGAACAGCGGCACTGAGAAAACAGATGGAATGAAACTGATTAGTAAATACTGCAAATCATCTTAATACTTAATAAAACCAAGGATATTGGTTCAGCTGTCCATTATCAAGACTGATCACTTTTTCCACTGACTAACATTATACACAGACCCCAAAAGACAAAATTATCCTCAAAGTGCTACCTGGCATCCCACAAAAGATAAAACAACAGGATATGGAAAGGCAAACACCAATTTGCTGAAAGTCTTCATCACAGCAAAACTCCAATAGCACCACAGCACATCTAGTGTCCAGTTTGATTCTACAGCTCTTACTAGCTAGCTCTCTAATTTCAGGCATGGTGTTGAGGAAGTCACAAAACAGTGGTTAGATCCTTCTTGCTAGTACAATTAGGTTGGCACTGATACAGGCAAAGAGGCTGGTTACTGTGAGACTGGGAGAAGTGGGGGACAAAAAGGTTGAAAATAAGGAAACCATCCTGCAAGAAGAAAATACTGTTATCAAATACAGCTACAAAATGTACATGAATAACATGCATAGTTCCAATAACTGCATTTTTGCACAGATAACTGTCAGTTGAAAGAGTCCCCATCTTATGTTGTATGCAAGCCAGTCCTAACATTTTGTTTGTGTAGCCAAGTTTTTAAGACGAAAGACACAACAAATTAAACGTTCTGTTCCCCGAATGCAGATGTAGCTACACAACAAGGTCATTGCTACTATTTAATACCATGTACACCATTGGAATCTTTTCCTATACTGAACTTCATCTTAAAAATGTTTTTCTTTCTCCTTCCAATTACTTTTCCCTCACAATGTACTGCTCTAAATAAATTAATCATGCTGACTGCAAAAAGAATGGCTGTATAGAAGTATAACCTCATTTTGACCCAGACAGTCTCTAAGATCACTTGTCGTTCAGATATATTTTGTAGACTTGAATTATGAAAGTAAATTAAACAAGCACCATGGTCTAAATAGTGACTATCATTATTTTAGGATCCAACAATGTCCAAACATTGGGAAATGTGCTGCCAGACACAGTTTCATTTCATCTGTTAAACTTGCCAAAGGAGAGAAATGAATTTAATTTGCTTTGAGATGTGGCAAACATCTTCAAAAGGACCCAGGCAATAATATTCCTTTGTTTACCTTACTGCCAACTTTTTAGCTGCACATTCTGGCAAAGCAGCAAAGTAAATTAAGCACTTGCTGCAGAACCTTGGCCAATCTATAAATTTTGCCTGGCAAATTTTAACATTTAATGACCTTTGGCATTCTGCACCATACAATGGAGAAAGAAAGAAGTTACAATTGCATTCTGCCTCTCACAACCTCAAGGCGTCCCAAAGCATTTCACAGTCAATTTTTGAAATGTACCCACTATTGCAATGTAAGAAACATGGAAGTCCAATTTTACATTGCAAGGCCCCACAAAGCCGATTTGACAATGTCTTAGATGGTGTGCTGTTTTACTGATATTCGTTGAGAGAGAGAGATCTCTATTGACTTAAATATATGTATGTTCTACCAGGGAGTATTTTATCCTCCTAAAAAGGTAGAAAGGACCTCAAATTAATGGCACTTTGGAGCCTCTCAGAGTGTTGTACTTCCTTCGTCTGCACTGGAGGGTCAACATATTTTTTGTGCTCAAGAATCTTGAATAAGATTCAAAGGGCTCCTCTTTAGATCTTCTTGACAGCTACATTTTTGATTGTTTTGGAGCTACTTATGTCATTCCCAATAACCCTTTTAAGCAATGTAGTCAGGTAGTAACATTACCTTCAAAGTTTTTGTTGATGTTTGGGGTATTTGGACTCATGTCAAAGTAGACTCAGAGGAATTCAACATTAACCTCAAAAATCATCAATGCTCAAGTAAACACAACACATCACACAAAGAAAGCATCATTTTCAAGCCAGCACATTATTTAAATTGGCAGATGACAACAGGCATAAGTTAGTAGCAAAATATTTTCTTAAAAAAGGTGTTTGGGACACACATGCAACATTAATACACAAGACCATTAGGCTTACTTGCTTTCCACAGACTAAGACAGTCACAGCTAAACAGTTACACATTTGACTATAACGCTGTTAATGCACTTCAAGCAAATCATGGTCTGAGAGATATTTTGAGGTATACTAACACCGAAATGTCAAGCTTTGATGAAACGGTTCAATACTGAACTGACTTGCTAGTGTTCATTCCAAAAATAATGCTTATGCATTACAACATTCGTGATTAGAAAGGCTCAAAACTGTTTTCTTTCCTGTAGAGTCATACTACCCTCTTTTCTCTACCCAATTTGCTATTTGCTCCCCCTCCCCAATACTGTTGCTGCACCTCCTCTTTACCGCCCTCTCCACATCTTTGCTCTCGACATCATCCCCTTGGCACTTCACCAAATTCCCCAGTGTCTTTTCCCAGACTCACCAACTTTGCTTGATGCTCATCCTCTGGCTCTGCTAACTCAGGCCTTGGAGGTCCAATTTCACCTAGCACCTTGTTTGCTCCAATCTCGCATTCCCCATTTCGGCAACCTTGCTGTTCACTCCCCCTCTCCACTTTCATTTCCACTCACTGGCTGCTTCTCCCCCATGTTTGCTGCTGATAGGCTTGTGGTGATTCAATCAGCAGCATGCATGAGAGAAAACAAGCCTTGATTGGATGAATAGTTCCTCGCAGATACTGACCATTCCAAATAAAGGTAGGAACAGGGGTTTTTTTCCATTGATTTCCTCCCAAAGTGAACTTTCGAGGGTGACTTCGGGGCTTTGCTCTCCATCCAATTTGTATTTGAAACATTAACTTGACCCATGACCTACTGGATCAGAGTACACAGTGCTACATCGAGCCAATTTGTGAATGTCGGCACGGAAAGACTGGATTGACAATTTGAGGCCAAGCTGTTTTTATGTCCACTCTGCTGGGAAAAATAAAAACAAATAATATTTTTTGAATAGTGCAAGTCTGGGAAGTGTGTGCAGTCAGCACAGTTTGAGTGCCTTTGTACATGCATCACAGAAAATGAACAGCATGTACAGTTGTAATTCATAGAGCAAATGGTATGTTAGGTTTTTGTTACAAAGTGTGTTCGTGAATAAGAATAAAGAAGCCTTTCTACAATTCTGGTGGTCATTGGCAAAGAAACACCTAGCCTATTATGCACAGTTTTTGTCTATTTAACTAAGGAAAAACATGTTTAAGACAGAGTGCAACTAGACTACTCATTAGGAAGAAGATTTTTTTTCCTTTGACAGATTGAGTGAACTAGATCTATATTACCTGGAGTTTCAAAGAATGAGAGATAATCTCAATGAAACATAGAACAATTCTTAAGGGATTTGACAGGTTAGATGCTGCAAAAATATGGTTTTATTTTCAAGGTGGGGACTCTAAACCAGGCGGTCACATTCTCCAAAAATGGATTGGCCATTAAGAACTGGTCTTTAAGAAGAATTTTGAATATTTGCAATTCTCCACCAAGACAGTTGTTGAATATATCCAGGATAGAGGTCATTTTGTGGGGCATACTCCTGAAATGAAGGAAAATGAGTATGCCATGAGAAGAGCAGAGTTGAGAGAGATAATAAATCATGAAGTTTTTGAAGGCAATTCTATCTCCTTTTCCTTATATCAGCCCAGATTTTCTAAAAGCCAGGCAGTGAATATTGCAGTGTAGACAGGAAGTGTGCATGGGTACTTTGTTGAACCCCATTGTGGCACACCATGAAGAAGGTGGCCAGGAAATTCAGGATTCTACTTGGCAATTCTTCTGTCCCCTGGGACCCTCTGAAAGTCTCCCATTAATTCAAATAAATCAGAGGGTTCCAATGAAATTAAGTAAATAGTTACTCAGGAAAGGTTAAACTATTAAACGCATAGTTTAACTCCAGAGTAACTATTTTACTGCCTCCTTAAGTACCACATACACCTCAACTGCACTTCCCCCAACCCACTAAGACCCTCAGGACGCAGGGCTCCCTTCACCTACCTTGCATGTGTCTCCTTCCCCTGCTCCACAGTTGATTCACACCACCCTTCCAACATTACCCCTTTTCCTACTCCACACCTGACCCCTCTTCTCCAGCCACTGGAAACACTCCCCCACTTCCACGGCTCCACAGCCAAACCCCATTCCCCCATGGGCCTGCTCCCTGCTATACTTGATTTCTCCAACGCATCCAAACCTACCCTAAACACGGCATCACTTAAATGGCCCCTTGCTACTTTGCACCGTGGCACCGTACTCATTTAAAAATAAGATATTCATTTTGTGGAATGCGAGTGTCACTAGCTGGGCCAGCATTTATTGCCTGTCCCTTGTTGCCCTTGAGAAGGTGGTGGTGAGCTGCCTTTTTGAACTGAAGTAGTCCACCTGTTGTGGGTTTAGCCACAATGAGACTAGGGAGGGAATTCCAGCAGTTAGACCCAGTGACAGTGAAGGAACGGTGACAGATTTCCAAGTCAGGATGGTGAGTGGCTTAGAAGGGAACTTGAAGGCGCTGGTATTCCCATGTATCGGCTGCCCTTGTCCTTCCAGATGGGCATGGTCAAAGGGTTTGAAGGTGCTGTCTTAGGATGTCTGGTGAATTTTTGCAGTGCATCTTGTACACAGTACAAACTGATGCTATTGAGCGTCACTGGTGGAGGGGGTGAATGCTCGTGGATGCAGTGCCGATCAAGTGGGCTGCTTTGTCCTGGATGATGTCAAGCTTCTTGAGTGTTGAATGTGCTGCACTCATCCAGGTGAGTGGGAAATATTACACAACATTCCTGACTTGTGCCTTGTGGACAGGCTTTCAGGAGTTAGAAGGGGAGCTATTCACTGCAGTATTCCCAGCTTCTGACCTGGTCTTGTAGCCACTGCGTCTATGTGGAGAGTCCAGTTGAGCTTCTGATCAATGATAACACGCAGGATATTGATAGTGAGGGATTCAGTGATGGTAACACCATTGAATAGCAAGGGTTGGTGTTAGATTGACTTTAATTGGTGAAGGTCAGAGCCTGCATTAGTGTGGCACAAATGTCACTAGTCACTTGTCAGCCCAAGCCTGGATATTGTCCAGATTTCATTGCATTTAGACATGGACTGCTTCAGTATCTGAGGAGTCATGAACGGTGCTGAACATTGCGCAACCATCAGCGAACATCCCCGCTTCCGATCTTATGAAGGAGGAAAGGTAACGCAGCTGAGGCTGGTCAGGTATTGACATTTAGCTGAGGAACTCCTATAGAAACGTTCTGGAACAGAATTGACTGACTTCCAACAACCACGACCATCTTCCAATGTGTCAGGTATGACTCCAACCACCAGAGCATTTGTCCCCTGATACCCATTGCTTCCAATTTTGCCAGGGCTCCTTGATGCCACAGTCAGTCAAATGAAGCCTTGAAATCAAGGGCTGTCACTTCACTGATGGGGCGGTAATTGGCTGGGTTTGACTTGTTTTGCTTTTTATGTACAGGGCATACATAGGCAATATTCCACATTGTCAGGTAGATGCCAGTGTTGTAGCTGTACTGGAACAGCTTGACTAGGGGAGCTGCTGGTTCTGGAACACAAGTCTTCAGTGCTATTGCCAGAATGTTGTCAGGGCCCATAGTCTTTGCAGTATCCAGTGCTTCCAACCATTTCTTGATATCATGTGGAGTGAATCAAATTGGCTGAAGTCTGGGATCTGTAATGCTGGGGACCACTGGAGGAGCCGGAGATGGATCATCCATTTGGCACTTCTGGCTAAAGTTTGCTGCCAAATCTTCAGCCTTATCTTTTGCACTGGTGTGCTGGGCTCTTCCATCATTCTGAATGGGGATATTTGTGGAGCATCCTCCTCCAGTGAGTTGTTTAATTGCCCACCCAGCTCACAACTGGATATGGCAGGACTGCAGATCTTAGATCTGATCCATTCATTGTAGGATTACAAAACACTTGCTGCTTATGCTGTTTGATGGCTTCACCAGGTTGGCATCTCATCTTCAAGAATGCCTGGTGCTGCTCCTGGCATGTCCTCTTGCATTCTCCATTGAGCCAGGGTTGATACTCTGGCTCAATGGTAATAGTTGAGATGGGCGATATGTCGGGCCGTGAGGTTACAGATTGCGCTGTAGTACAATTCTGTTGCTGTGATTAGCCCGCAGTGCCCCATGCCTGTCCAGCCTTGAGTTGCTGGATCTGTTCAAAGTCTGTCCCATTTAGCACAGTGATAGTGCCACATAACACGATGGAAGTTATTTTCAATGTGAAGGTGGGACTTTGTCTCTACAAGGACTGTGCGGGGAAGATGATGGCCCAGTGATATTATTGCCAGACTATAATCCAGGGAGCCAGTTAATGTTCTGGGGACCCAAGTTCGAATCTCAATACAGTAGATGGTAAAATTCAATAAATCAATTAAAAATAAATCTGGAATTAAGAATCTGCTGATGATCATAAAATCATTATCAATTTTTAGGAAAAACCTATCTGGTTCGCTAATGTTCTTCAGAGAAGGAAATCTGCCATCCTCACCTGGTCTAGTCTACATGTGACTCCAGACCCACAGCAATGTCGTTGACTCTCAACTGCCCTCTGAAATAGCCTAACAAGCCATTCAGTTGTATCAATCTCTACAAAGTTTCAAAGAAATGAAACCAGACAGATCATCTGGCATCAACCAAGGCAATGGAAACGACAATGGCAGAAACACCCCTGTCAAATCTGCAAACTCCTCTTCACTAGCGTCTGGGGCTAGTGCCAAAATTGGGAGAGCTGTCTCACAGACTAGTCAAGCAACAGTCTGACACAGTCATACTCTGAGAATCATACCTTACAGACAATGTCTGGACCCCATGAAATCTCATGGTCTCAGGTTAAACATGAACAAGGAAACCAGCTTCCTTAACTGATGAATCAGTACTCGTCCACGTTGAACAACGTTTGGAGGAAACACTGAGGATGGCAAGGGCACAAAATGTACTCTGGAGAGTGATTTCAATGTCCACCACCAAGAGTGGCTCGCCAGTAGTATTACTGATTGAGCTGGTTGGGTCCTAAAGAACATAGCTGCCAGACTGAGTATGTGGCAGATGGTGAGGGAACCAACAAGAGGGCAAAACATACTTGGCCTCATGCTTACCAATCTACCAGCTGCATGCACATCTGTCTATGACAGTATCAGTAAGTGTGACTTGGCACCATACTGCTTTCTAACTTGGCATCCTACTCATCTGACACCGTACCCTCTATCCATTTGGCATCATCATTCACTGGCACTGTACCACCTACCCAGAGAGCATCCTTCCAAGCTGGCACCAAGTGACCAGCCATCCCACCAATCTGGCGCCCACGCCTAAATATCCCCCATGCGTTTGGCATCCTACCCTTTCAATTCACCAACACTTGCCTTATGGACTTATCCATTTAACAGCAACTCTCAAAGTGGCTGTCAGGATCTTTAAATGTGAGAATATAGCAGCTGACTGCTGTGAAAAGGGGGCATGGTTTACCTTCCCCTGATAGTGCTGCTCTCTGAGAAAACTTCAAATGGAAGTATGGCTCCATAATAGTGAACAAGCTTTGATCAGAATCTCCTCTCAGAAATGTGGAGCTCCCTCCTTGAAAAAAAGGAGCAAAGTGGTGATTGAAGTGAGATTGCCACTCCTCAGAAAATCTAGCTCTATGTCTCAGAGAAATCCTACAAACCTTGTAAGAGTTGCACAATCCTCTAGACCCAAATCCTTGAGCTGTTTGCCAGTCTGGCAAAACCCTACATTTTGACTACTAGATCATAAAAGGTCATGCCCGTCCCCATTTCAAAAGCCAAAACAAGGCTCTAACATTTGCCCAAAGACCTTTTTCATGGCTTTGATGGTGAAATTATTTTGAAAGATCAGGATCAATAAGAATGCGCTCAGAAATTGGTAGTTGCTGTAAACAGTTTGTAAAATAAAATCCAAGAATAAGGGCCTTGAATAAACCTGTTTTAAATCAGCTTTATAGACTTTAAAAAAAGAGAATGAACTGATTTCTGCAGCAATCAAAACTTTCACAGAGCTCATGAGAATCAGATGATACAGGACATTTGTTTAAATACAGGTTTTTTTCTTTAATTAGAGAAAACAGAGCATAATAACAAAACTGGTTCAGCTACACTGATAAAGAAAATTTGCTCATCCTGATCGGCCCAAATTCCAGCACCTTCTGATTTAATTTCAGGTGAACAATTCTGATCTTTTACATTCTGAGATCTTCACATGGTTAGTCTGTAGCATTCAGTATCTTGTGATGTTGCCCCTCACAGTCACTCCATGACTCCAATATCTACCAATATAGTCTTTCACATTTGAGACTGGACTTTCCTTCTCCCACGACCAAGCACTGCTGAACATGTTGCCTTCCATTGACATCAGGGAGGTAGGCCATTTAACATACACCCTATGGGACCTGTTACCTACAAAAACACAGACAAGGTGCAAGAGTTGGCCTTTGGGCCAATTAAGCTTGCTCCACCATCTCTTCAGATCATGGCTGCTTTGATGGTAACCTCAGATTCACATTAACCTATCCTGATAAACTTACCTCACTCCACACTGTCTTGCTTACCTAGAAGATAGTTAATGAAGATAGCTCAGGTCATTTTAATTTTCTTTGTGCAGCAGAAAGGTGATGTGACAGGATAGTCAATTCATTTTACATCTGGCTCAGTTTTGTTTTTCATTGAAATGTTGGTGCATACTATTTTCCCTTCTTTATTACAACAACAATAAGCTTTTGAAACTGTCAGAAAAGTGAAAAAATTATCCCAACTATCAAGTCAGATTATGTACTGAACTTGGAAGAAAAAAAATCAGCCAGTTGCCCTACTTCATATACATGGATCAGTTTATCATTTCACACCCTGCTAGCATTCTTCAACCATTCCAACACCTCCCCCTTTCTACACTCCCTCTCGTGATGTTGCTGATACCCAAGTAGCTACCTCGCCCTGAAGCAGTAGGTTGAGAATTCAAGTCCCACTCCAGACAGCTGATCTTATAATTCATGAAGATATTTCAGTGCAATGCTGCATAAATGCTTCAGAAGAGAAGTCGTTAGACCTGTTTTCTATTTGTCTTCTTGTATAGATTTAAATGATCATATGTCACTACCTCAAATAAGGGCAGGGGACTTTTTGCCAACATTTATCCCTTGGCCAATGTTCCTAGTAAGCCGAATTATCTGCTCATTAACAGGTTATGTTTGTGGGACTTGCTATGAGCTCAAAATAGCTCAGATGTTTTCTATATTGTAACAATGACTGCAATTCAAAAGTAATTCAATGACTGTAAAGTGCTTTGGGCCATTACAAGGTTGTAAAAGTCATGTTTTTTTTTTGACAGTTGAGGTTAGTTTCATGTCACTACATGTTAATCACCAGTAGCAACTTTAGGAGATCTCCTCCTCCATAATTCAGGAATGTTGAGGTGAACTGTAATACCCTAAAAAACTGCTTCAACTTGATGAGTTACTTCAACTTTGACTTCTGGCGATGGCAGTGATGTCATGGTAATGTCACTTAACATGGAACTCGGGAGACCCCAGGCTCATGTTCTGGGTGCATTAGTTTGAAACCCTCCAGAGCAGATGGTGAAATTTTAATTCAACTTTGAAAAAGGTTTTGGAATACAAAGTTAGTCTAATGGTGACCATGTAAGATCTAATATACCTTTTGGGGAAGCAAATTGCCATCCTTATCTGGTCTGGTCAACATATGACTCATCACGTACAACAATGTGCTTTTCCTTTAGGAATGGATAATTAACATCAGTGTAGCCAATGACACCCATATCCCATGAACAAATAAAACAAACACTGAGGCCAGTTAACTCAACTTCAGTTGCGGATCAGAGATAATGGGAACTGCAGATGCTGGGGAATCCAAGATAACAAAGTGTGAAGCTGGATGAACACAGCAGGCCAAGCAGCATCTCAGGAGCACAAAAGCTGGCATTTCAAGCCTAGGCCCTTCATCAGAGAGGGGAATGGGGAGAGGGTTCTGAAATAAATAGGGAGAGAGGGAGATGCGGACCAAAGATGGATGGAGGAGAAGATAGGTGCAGAGGAGTGTATAGGTGGGGAGGTGGGGAGGGGATAGGTCAGTCCCGGGAGGATGGGCAGGTCAAGGAGGTGGGATGCGGTAGGAAATGGAGGTGCGGCTAGAGGTAGGAGGAGGGGATAGGTGAGAGGAAGAACAGGTTAGGGAGGCAGGGACAAGCTGGGCTGGTTTTGGGACGCAGCGGGGGAGGGGGAGATTTTGAAGCTTGTAAAGTCCACATTGATACAATTGGGCTGCAGGGTTCCCAAGTGGAATATGAGTTGCTGTTCCTGCAACCTTCGGGTGGCATCATTGTGGCACTGTAGGAGGCCCATGACGGACATGTCGTCTGAGGAATGGGAGGGGGAGTTAAAATGGTTCGCAACTGGGAGGTGCAGTTGTTTATTGCGGACCGATCGGAGGTGTTCTGTAAAGCGGTCCCCAAGCCTCCGCTTGGTTTCCCCAATGTAGAGGGAGCCACACCAGGTACAGTGGATACAGTATACTACAATGGCAGATGTGCAGGTGAACATCTGCTTGATATGGAACATCATCTTAGGGCCTGGGATGGGGGTGAAGGAGGAGGTGTGGGGGCGAGTGTAGCATTTCCTGCGGTTGCAAGGGAAGGTGCCAGGTGAGGTGGCATTGGAGGGGAGTGTGGAGCAGACAAGGGAGTCACGGAGAGAGAGGGATGGAAAAATGTCTTGGGTGGTGGGGGCGGATTGTAGATGGCGGAAGTGTTGGAAGATGATACGTTGTATCCGGAGGTTGGTGGGGTGGTATGTGAGGACGAGGGGGATTCTCTTAGGGCGGTTATTGCGGGGGCAGAGTGTGAGGGATGTGTTGTGGGAAATGTGGGAGACGCGGTCAAGGGAGTTCTCGACCACTGCGGGGGGTGGGGGACGGGAGTTGCGGTCCTTGAAGAACGCGACCATTTGGGATGTGCAGGAGTAGAAGTCCTCATCCTGGGAGCAGATTATCAAAATCTAGTGTCAAATGGGAAATATCTTAAGAAATGGAGAAAACCACAAAACATTAATAAATGCCAGCAAATGACCATAACCTCAGGATAAAACATAACTGCAGTGGCATTGCTTGCAAAAGAAGTGAAATCCCATTCCAAAATAAGCACAAACCCAAGGATTCCTCTGCGCAAAGAGTCCATGAAGATCTGAATATCCGAATGGGCAGAGATCGGCCAACATATACAAACTGCTGCTTCGGGATTAGAAAGTGAAAAGTGATTATTCTGGCCAAGTGCATTTCTAGTTATGAATAATCAGCAAAGATCAAATTTGATTTAAAAATCTCCAGACAGATATTAAATCCAACAAACTCCAAAGTCCTTTTGTCCAAACAATATACCAATGAAACCGAATTGTCTTCAAGTCAATGAAAGTGTGGTAACAGTCTGGAGCCAGAATTTTCTTTTGTTAATTGTCAGGAAAAGCAATGACCAAGGATGCCATTTTAATGACGCTAAACTGTTTAAAGACTTGAATATAGCATACAAAGTGTGGTCTTAATTTCCAACAGCCATAATTTAAAATCTAGAACTGCTCAAATTCAAACATCCAGCATTAGCACTCAGGTACTGTTTAGATATAACTGTTGTGGAACAGTGGGCTCCATTCAACAGTTCTACAGAAAATGTGGAGTGTAAGGCTGACACATCGCAGGATGGGTTATGGTTAGGGGTAGGGCTTGGATGCTTCATGAACTAAAGTTCATGTGTGCATCAAATCTCAGATGTGGTCCTGGAGGTCATCGTTTTCTGAAGGAGGGTCCAGACCCAAAATGTCAGCTTTCCTGCTCCTCTGTTGCTGCCTGGCCTGCTGTGTTCATCCAGCTCCACACCTTGTTATCTCAGAATCCAGCATCAGCAGTTCTTACTATCTCAGAGAAGCAGGGGTAGACTGTGTCTGTCCTTCTCCTACAGCAACTGATGCTGCTCTGCCTAGCTTCACATCATTCACCCCAATTCCCTGCCCAGACCATGAGGGATCCTAGCAAGATGTCCATAACCAAGAAAATAAAAGAAAAACATAACAGCTGCTGGAGATCTGAGAAGAAAAGCAAGAGGTACTGGAGAAACTCAACAGGTCTGGCAGCATTGGTGGAGAGAAAAACACAGTTAACCATTTCTTTGTCCATGACCAAGTGCCTGCGTTCTCTTCTCTGAGAAATCAAAACGAGGTTGAGTTTCAAAGTGAAGATTTGACAGGGTTTCCAAAATGAATGTTTCTTGAGCCTTGGTGAAGTGTTGACAAAGCCCCCTAAAGAGTCAGCTGATATGTTTCAGAGATCCTTCTTACAGCTCCAACAAGAAATGAACTTGGAAAGTTGAATATCCCTACCAATAGAGCTCAAGATGAATCCTGATGCAATGTTTACTCCCAAACAGCTGGTTGCTGTTGTGAGTGGTAGCGAGTTTTGAGAAGATTTGTAGCTCAGGTTGAGGTTCTGGATGTGAGTTTGCTCGCTGAGCTGGAAGGTTAGTTTTCAGACGTTTCGTCACCATTCTAGGTAACATCATCAGTGAGCCTCCGACAAAGCGTTGGTGTTATGTCCTGCTTTCTATTTATCTGTTTAGGTTTCCTTGGGTTGGTGATGTCATTTCCTGTGTTGGTGATGTCATTTCCTGTTCTTTTTCTCAGGGGATGGTAGATTGGCTCCAAATCAATGTGTTTGTTGATGGAGTTCTGGTTGGAATGGTTATGAGTGGGTGTTGGCTGATGTGGAAGTGTTATGCAGCCGCTTTAATGAGCACTGACTGGAATTTTAAATAGCAATCAGCTGCTAAATGATCCTCCAAGATGTTCTCACAACAAGCTGCAACTTTCTTGCTAAGATGTTGTCTTGTGCCAAATTGCTTAAGATCCCCTCTCTGGTTTTGCCTCTTAAAAAAAAAATTTTAAAAACTCTCACATTCTATCCTAATACAACAGGAATGATAGTGGTGATACCTATTTTGTTTTTCCACCATCTTGAAAAAGTTACCGAACGAAATATACCACAGAGCCAACCACATCCACAGCCTTAGGAACCCACGTAGTGAGTCACCAGCGCTTTAATCATCCCCATGGCAAATGTTTTAGCATTGCTTAAACTCTTTTACCAAACTGACATCTAGTGCAACAGATGGGCAAACCAAGCTTTCCAGCTCAAGATGTCATCTTGACCACCACAGAGTGCCTGAAGTATCTGGGGTAATTAGCTCCCTCTGCATTTGAACAGCTATTAAACTATAATGAGCCTTTCCAAAAGTTCTGATATTTATAATAAGTATCAGATTCATATGTGCCTACACAAGTTACATAGCTACATTCCTCAACTTTTTCAGCAGGCTCCCCATAGATTTTAATGAATACAGTGGACACATTAAAGGGAAAGCTGTAATGCTGAAAGCTCAAAATCAAGCCAGAATACTACTTTAAAAAAACTTACAATGTTGTATACATTACATGTAGGCACTATATTGATACAGGCATGCATTCCGCATTGTTAATGGTCCACAATCCAAGTAAAAAGTCTCCACATTCTAATTTTGAAAGCCAAAAGTCTGAAATTGTGGGTAGTTCTTGATATGGGGCCACTTTTAAATTGTAATAAAATTACATTATAATGAGAACAAGCCCTAGGCTAACTGGATCTGCCAACTCTACTTTTCATGAGAAAAGATGTGCATCACTGAAAACATTTCAATTCTGTTATTCTGTACAAAGAAAATAGCTTTAAACAATGAATTATGGTTTACAATGATACATGTCTGAAGTCATGGGACAGATATCATGGTCATTTTCATATAAGGCCATCATCCTTCTGACTCTTCTAATATGGCCTCAAGATTTGCGCTACAGAGACATAAAGGCCCTTGAGAAGTGCCATGGTGATAGGTGGATGCAGGTAGGGGCGGTGGGGATTGGTCAGTGGGAAGAGTGGGGCAGATAGGTGGGAGAGAAGATGGACAGGTTGTGTCAGATCAAGGAGGTGGGGATGAGGCGGAGGGTTGGACATGGGATGATGCCGGGGCTGGGGAGAGCTACCGCCAAGTCTCCTTTCTCAGTACCTGCCTACGAAGCCCGCTCATAGCCTAAGGACTCCAAACAACATTCAGATCATCCCTTGACCTAACATAACCTGTCCATCCTCTTCCCCACTTATCTCGCTTCCCACTGACCAACTAGTTGACCCAATTAACAGACATCATATAGCAGTCTATCAAAACAGCTACAGCAAATATACTTTGCACACTGCAACAACCAGTGTCAGAAAAACCACAGAAGGAATAACAAAGGCAGCAAACAGGAATTTCATCATCTTTTCATGCTCTGAAAAGTTTCCTATGGATAATATGAAAATGACATAGGAGTGGGTGCATTCAAAATCCAAGCGATCTCACTGAAAGAGCAAGTTTGCATAAGGTCCTGCCTGCTTTTGGAAATGTTTTGCACTACAAGTGGTATTCAGAGTGTCGATCTTTATAGACCCAGAAAATGACTGCCCCAAATTTAAACTACTGATAGGTAGCAGGGTTAAAATCACAGCCACCTGATTTTTACCATAGTCTGTGCCAGTCACTATTTCAATTTTTGTAGGCTTCTTTGGGGACCGATAAACAGTCTGGGCCAACACAGAACGTATAGCCTCCAGCTTCTCCCTTGATATTCTCTTTACCCACACATTGCTCCCCAAGCCCTTGAACGGCTCATTCCTCCTGGACATCACCTACTGAGGTCTCTAGGTCACTACCTGCTACACTTGTCCACCCTGCCTGCTGCTGACATAGCTGTTCAATCAGATGGGTATAGAGCCTAACATTTAAAGAAGGCCTGGGAGTTCATTTGCAGAGATCTCATGTAGATTGGCCACTGAAAGCCTTTCTCTTGTCCCCGAGATCTCACGTTCACCCCCCTTCAGTTCAACTTCTACCTCCTACTCTCCATAACCCTGAAGTCAACCAAAACCCAAATGCCCTTGTTTGAACTCACACCAGGCCCTATTCATCTGCCAGCCCTGTGCTCACTGGTCCATTAATTCCTGGGTAAACACCTCCATTTTAAACTTCACACCCAGGTTTTCAAATTCCTCCCTGGCCTGATCCCACTTCAAGGCCTACAATCCTTCGAGCTCTAAATACTGCCATCTTGAGCATTCAGATTGGTGGCTGTTTAGCTCAAGGCTAAAGTTTTGGAATGTTACAAATGAGAGCTGTTCCTGTGCTCCGAATGCATTTTGACTCCAAAGCTACTGGGGGTTTATGCAGTATTATTGATTCAGTTCTGGAAGTGAATCGCCCTCCAATTACAGCTCTCCTTTAACAGTTTGGATCAGCGCAGGATTTTGGATTTACATCATTCCTTGAAAAGGAACTGGATGCTTAATCCATACAGACATGTAGGTAGGCCAGGCAGCACTGTGTAAAGTCAATGTATTATGTAACACTATGGCAACAGTGTGTTGTACAATTCTTTCCCCAGACCTTTGTTTTCTTCTTCTTCTTCCTCTTCCTCTTCAGTTTGCTGCCTGAAGGCAGTTCCAACCCGCACACCACAAACTCTGTCATGTATAGGACAAGCGGCACAGCCTCTTTGGGGAGTGTAGCCTAAGCACTTCGTACAATCTGATCACACTTTCCTGAATCAGAAATGTGCACAGTAGTTAGGTCTATCAGGTACTGCTTCTCATCAACTAAACCACTGCAGAATAATCATATCTTAAATAAAACTAACACCAATTAGTGATTGCTGAATTAAAAACAAAATACTATAAACCTCGATATCTCCCTCACACACACGCACATACCACCTCACACACCTTCCTGATAAAATGCTTGACGGGCATCAAAACACATATGCTGACTTCACATCTCTCACACCCATACCATCACACACCCCTTCATATAAACACACACACACACACACACACACACACACACACACACACACACACACACCATCACACACCCCTTCATATAAACATACACACACACACACCATCACACACCCCTTCATATAAACACACACACACAATCACACATCCCTTCATATAAACACACTCACACACACACACAATCATACACCCCTTCATATATAAATACACACACACACCATCATACACCCCTTCATATAAAAACGCACACACACGCACACACACACACACACACACACACACACACACACACACACACACACACACACACAGACACCATCACACACCCCTTCATATAAAAACACACACACACCCCATCACACACCCCTTACTATAAAAACAGACACACACACACACACACACACAATCACACACCCCTTCATATATAAACACACACACACACACACACACACACCCCATCACACACCCCTTCATATATAAACACACACACACACAAACACACACACACCCCATCACACACCCCTTCATATAAACACACACACACAAACACACACCTCATCACACACCCCTTCATATAAAAACAGACACACACACACACAATCACACACCCCTTCATATATAAACACACACACACACCACATACGCATATCACACACACACACACACAAACACCATCATACACCCCTTCATATATAAACAGACAGACAGACACACACACACACATACCATCACACACCCCTTCATATATAAACACACACACACACCATACACATCCCTTCATACATAAACACACACACACACACACATACCATCACACACCCCTTCATATATAAACACACACACACATCACACACGCACACCACACAAAATCACACATCCCTTCATATAAACACACACACACACACACACACACACACACACACACACCCCATCACACATCCCTTCATATACAAACACACACACACCCACCCCGCTTCGTATACACATTTCTCTCCATATACACACATACTATCAGACCCCCTACATATACACACACACGTACCATCACACACACACACACACACACACACACACACACACACACACACACACACAAACATTCCACCATCACACACTCATTGCCACTCACACCACAACATACACCTCCCTCATGCAACCCCACACTTACACCATCGCATATATCTTCACACTGAAATGATCACAAACACTTTCCTTATATACATCTCCATGCTAACACCTTCGCATACACCTCCCTCATATACCCCATCACATTTATACGACTACATAATCATTCCTCACAAATCTTTCACATTCACAGCATATTCTCTCTCAAACATCACACTCACTCCAGCACATACGCCTCCCTCACAAAACCTTTCACACTCACTCTATCACATTTACTTTCCCTCAGTATTCCAAATGAAACCCGCTGCATTACATATTTTCTGTACAAGGAATGCATGAGAACACAAGTTGTTGTGTGGCATGAATTAACTACTTAATAACAAACTATGAGCAGATATTAATTCCTAGGTTCAAAGGTAATACTTTGCCTTCTTCCTAAAATATTCTGAATGGCAATATTTAAAAAAAAATTTTTTTGGTGTTTTGGAGAAATACAACATTGTGCAGTTGATGTGAAAACAGGCTGCCTTGTCTATAATCATTTCTGCAGGCTTCTTCTAAATGAGTCTGAGAACAAGGAACAAACAGTGTTTAAATCCACTTGAGCTGGCTGTGGAAAGGTCATAAGGAATGACTGGCATGCTCAATCCAATTTCAAAATTGCAAGTGAATGGGAGCTCCTCAGTTTGCATTCATGTCATTTTACTATGACAGAAATTGCAGCCTGGGGCAAAAGGCAGATGAAGGCTCTGTCACTCAGTTTTGTTCTTGCTGATAGGGATCTCTGGAGAAGTCCACAGAGAAAACACTTGGAGTTCTTCTGTTTTATTTTACTCTGATTTCTTCTTCTGAAGCCGTCCCTTGGGATCCAGGACAACATGTTTGCTCTCTGGTTCAATGAGTTCCGAACTGGCTGTTAAATCTGATGCGTGATCTGCAGACACTGGCACGTGTAATGCAGGTGGGACACAAAGGGCTGATTAGATGAGTCATTCAGCAGCTTCTGTGCTCTTTTTGACAATGCTACCTTGCCTCCACATCCCCAACGAGGTCATAGAGTCATACAGTGCGGAAACAGAAAATTCATGGTCCAACCAATCCATGCCAAACATAATACCCAACTAAACTAGTTCCACCTGCCTCAGCTTGGCCCATTTCCCTGCAAACCTTTCTTATACATGCACTTTTTAAAATGTCTTTTCAATGTTGTAACTATACCTGCATCCACCACTTCCTCTGGAACTTCATTCTACACATGAACAACTCTTCCTTAGACCTTTCTCCTCTCACCTTAAAAATACGCCCATTAGTCTTTAAATCACCTATTCTAGAGAAAAGAAGCCTATAATTCACCTTATCGATACTCCACATGATTTTAAAAACCTCTATAAGGTCACTCCTCAACCTCCTATGTTACAGTAAAAAAAAATTCCCAGCCTATCCAGCCTCACCCTACAACATAAACCTTCCATTCATGGCAACATCCTGCTAAATCTTTTCTGAACCCTCTCGAGCTTAATAACATTCCTTCTACAACAGGGTGACCGGAACTCCACACAGTACTCCAGAAGTGTCTTCACCAATGTCTTACACAACCTCAACATGACTTCGCAACTGAAGTCTCTTGATATTTGTGCTGCCTTCCCAGTCGAGCTTTCTCCATTTTGGTCAGTCAAAAGCCAGGGACATTATGAGCAGGAAGGTATGTTTAATCTCTTCAGGGATACTTTGAGAACACCCCTAAAGTGTTTCCACATTTGTGCTGAAGTGCGTGCTGTGATCAAATTCAGAGTGTAACAGGAGTCTAGTATCAGACATATAAAATGCATGCCTCACCCAGCAGAGTTGATTTTAAATGATCAGCACGTTGGTAATTGACAAGTGCCTTGGGAGAAAATGATGCCATTGTATATATTTTTAATCAGGCTGTTCAGAGATGTATGGAGTAGGTCGGAATAGAGCCTGTGCTTCCCAGTCCAGAGACAGTGACACAAGATGGTGCTGTCATGAGTTCCTTTGAGCCGTAGGTGTTCCAAGTTTCAAGCTTACTTGTTTAGTTTGGGATCATGGTCAGCATGGATTGATTCGACCGAAGGGTCTGTTTCTATGCTGTATGGCTCTAGAAAACTCTAGAAAACTTACGGGAGCATGGCCTGATATATACTGAATTTTTGCCTACAGAACAAATCTAACTTTTTTGTTTACACTATAATCAGTTACACTTCATAAGCAGCTTCCTAGTATCTATGGTATGCAGAGGGTGTATGGAATTAGCTGCCACAGGAAGTGGTGGAGGCTACTAAAATTACAATATTTAAAGGGCACCTGGATGGATATATGAATATGTAGGGTTTAAAGGGATATGGGAAAAGTGCAGGCAAACAGACTGGATTAATTTAGGATGTCTGGTCGGCATAGATGAGTTGGACCAAAGGGTCTATGACCGTGCTGTTTAGCTCTATGACTCTATAGCTGGCCATTAATTCACTACCATCAAAGACGTAACTTAAATTATTAGGAACATTTTGATATCTTAAAAAGGGAAGCATTGTTTTGAAGATGAGTAGGGGTGCTTTGCAATTCATAAAGAGATGTGGATGTTGAATAAAAGATTCAATAGCTGGGGTCTAGTCACTTGTGTTGAAATGCAGGGAGATGGCTAGCTGAGAAGTGGAAAATGCAGTTAGGAAATACTTCAGGAGTAAGTTGTCAAGATGGGAAGGGAACAAAGCTGAAAGATCAGAGGGAGGGCTAAACAAAGGCCATGATTTTGATCAGCATGCTGTGGTTGGGGATACACTGGAGATCAGCAAAGAACGGGAGAACAAGTGACAGTTAGAAACTTCAACAATTGACAAAGGAAACACTAAGGCCTCAGTTGAAAATCAGGCTTTTATGCTGACCCTAACTAATGTCATGTTTTAGAAATGTACCTTTTCCATCCTGTTATATCTCTGAAACATTTTCATTAGGTGCTAGATTCTGCTGGATTCCAATGCATAATAAAATGCACGCTCACTCTCCCACAAAAACAACAAGATAACACACCTTCCTTTCATTCATTTTGTTACAAGTGGTGAACCTCAATTCAGTGGCAGCGTTTAATCCACCCACATTTTCATGGAACTATCTGTTTCTTAAATGTTAGAGTTTTATATTATGGGTCGTGATAAAAGCATCACAGCCCTATACGTTGGCTGCAGTCCTGTAGTTTAAATACGTATTTTGTTTTGGAGCACCTTGTTCCACGCAGATGAACAGCAAGAGACTTGTTCGTTCCCATGGTGCATTTCAGAAGGAAATTCAAAAGCCAAGAAATGTTTTTCAAAGTCACAGTGGACATTGATTAATGAACAGTTGATTCAACTAAAGTTACCGAAGTTAAAAATTTAGTGTGCTTAGGTACAGCATGTTGAACGTGCCCTACTGAATCTAAAATTGCTTCAAACATGCGTCCCTACCGCTGAGCCAGGAGAGCTCGGCTCAAATCCCACCCGCTCCAGATGTATGCTGTGATATCACTGAATGAGCTGAGTGAAAAAAAAAGGCAATGTGCACTGGTACATTCATAAAGAAGAAGCAAAAGCTGCAACAACCTTCAAATATAACTGTTCAATGCAGAAAATTTCAGCAAACACAAAAATCCTCTTTACTCTTCACTCAACTTCTTCCAAAGGAGCATTTTTCTCTTTCTGGCCTTAATTTCTTCGCTCTTTAAACAAGCAAATCATTTTCTGGTCTATCTTCTGCTTTAAGCTACTGTTTCATGCACATTGATGTACCAGCCTCGAGTATCTCAGATCATGAGTACACATGTAATTCTAAAGCTACTTGCTCCACATCTCAAGTAAGGCTTTTCAACGTCTATACTTACCTCTGGACATGGTATGTTCTCAAACTAAGGCATCTAGTGCAGAGCTTAAGACCTCTGGTGAATTTTCTCTTAGGGATCAGTTGCATCAGCATGTTTTGCATGAATCTAATCATACCACATTTTCATACACCTTTTGAAGTTTCTCAGGCCTATCATTATCTCCTGAATGTGATAATAGTCAAGAAATTTTGCAATGTAGGTTTCAAACATATTGTAAATAAGTCTTGTGACATTGGCCTTTTGGTTATACTCCCGCTAAGTGCAAAATTTCATCCAGCCCTGTGTCTCACCTGTTCGCTCGCCAAGCTGGTTCATTAGTTCGCAGACAATTTTTCATTACCCTGCTGGGTAACATCATCAGTGCAGCCTCTGATGAAGCCCTGTTGTGTTTTTCTTTGCACAACAACACTTCGTCAGAGGCTGTGCTGATGATGTAACCCAGCAAGGTAATGAAAAAAAATTTGCAAACTAACGAACCAGCTCCATGAGCGAACCAACAACCTGAGCTACAGAACCACTCAGCAGCCTATTTGCCAATACATTAAACCACTATGTCTCAACCATCGACCACACCAAAATAGAAGAACAGCAATGCTCTTTGCTAGTATTAAATGATTTAAAAGTAACTGGCTAATGATGCATCTTGAACAAAAATACATTGACAACTGTGTCAGAACGGCTTCTAAAATGGAAAGCCAATGCTATTTCAACAGGGGAAATTTCAGACCTCAGAATCCTGCCAGTGTTGGGAGCAGTGCTTTACAAATATAGTTCATGTTGTGGAATGGCACATTTGATCTTTTGTACAATGAGTTCTTAGGTTTCAACAGGTACTATCCATGAGGGGTTGACGCTACATAGCCTTTGCCCATTCAGTCAAGATGTTGTAGGCAACATCATAGAATGGCAGCAATTCATGAATAGCATGATGCCCCCGCTCCGAGTGAACAAAAGGCATAAAACCGATTAAATCTCAATTGAAAAAGTCATTGAAACTGTTCTATGTGCTTTCTAGTTTGGATTGAGGGTCACTGTGGCCCTTTATTTTTCTGAAGTGTACGTTCCTGTGTTAGTATATTTGGACACTTTCATATCAAAACCTTATTAAATGACACATCAAATATTTATAATTTTTATAACTTTTATAGCTATATCAAGCTTTATTTTTCAATAAGAATCTTATGCATTATAGTGAACATGCATCTTATATTTTTACTCACCATTGCAATCAATAGCAAAGATAATTTTGGTCAATTAGTTTACATGATTTTTAATGTCTATGTCTTTGTGGAAAATAGATTTGGGAATTAATTCCCTCTATACAATCTCTGGTAGATCTTGACTTGATTTGGTTGTGTAAAACCTGTGATAGCAAGTTGGCAATCATTCCTAGTTGCCATTTTAATTGAACTCAGTCATTTTGCACTATGAGGAAATGTCAATATGTATTCTTTTTAACAAACTGGTCAATGCAGTAAAAACACACCCTCACAATTTTTGTTTCATTTTTCTCAGTTTTGTTTGGTGGAACTGTGAGTTGAGCTTGGGGTCAGTTGAAATTTGAACAGCTGCAGGCTTTTAAAAAAGAAAGAGAATGGGTGCAGATGGTTGTTGTTGGTAACTAGTCTGGAACATAATGTAACTTAATTATTGATATTAGGAGCACAATGGATGATTTGGCACCAAGTGTGTTGCCACGCCCAGGACTGGCAGCCAGCTGGATGTTGAATTGGTCAATTGAAGCAGGACCAATGCTTACTAACGAATCACAGAGAATATTGGTTAAAAAAGAAAAGGAGGAAGTAAGTCTCTTCTGAATAGTTTGGGCTGGTACAGAGAAATTTTGGAAAACTTCGGGACTGGCTGTTGTTTTTAACTGTGTAATTCTCTGTCCAGTTGAAGAACTGTTGAATGTTCTGAGAAATGAATCCTGGTCTGTAAGAAATAAGTAAATAATTCAGGACATCTACTGAACTGTTCACATTCACCAATGACTTTTAGATTAGATATGTTCTAAATTAGATATACAGTGATGTCTGTGAACAACTCACTATCCAAGGGCTAGAGAAGCTGCAAAAGATTGTTCTCCCAGTCAGTGCCACAAATCTACATACTGCATTCAAATTTGTGGATGGCAGTCAGGGCTGGCATTGTTCTTCAGAGTGTAGAGGTCAATTGTAGCATTCTTACTTCCATTCTGACCACAGTCAGTCAAATCAGCATAGATTTGGAAGTGGAAACTGGGATCAGTAATGCATTATTTACCACTAACCTAAACACATCGATATTAAATACCCAGATAAACAATTAAATTTTAAAACAATCTCAAAAGCTATGACAAGAAATGTAGCTACTTTATATTAGCCAGGAACTTCTCTGCAGTCAAATAGTTCCACAGCCAAAAAAATAGGCAAAACTATTAATATTTAGTATTGTACCATGTAGTATTTCAAAGTTGTTTCATAACTAAGTGTGAACATTAGTACCAGAGCACTTATCGCAATCGCTTCACTCTTTCAAGCTTAATTGAAAACCTTCGGAAAGGTTATGGAGAAAAAAAAAATTCACATACCAAGATGTACGTATGTAAAAAGATACCTTGCTCATCCAAAACACAGGGTCCCACAAAAATCCCTAAAATCTATGAGTGTTTTAACTACACTTGGAGCATGATTCACGAAAGGGAGTAACAGTGCCAAGAAAAACACAGCCATTAAAAAGTTTTGCCACCTCAGGGGAATAGAGATTTCCAAGCCATTCCAGCTAAGTATTAATTAAAATATATATATTAAAAATGTACATATAACCTCATAATGGCTGATAGAATACAAACAGGACACTGCAGCTGCAATGTAAACATGCAGTGGAAGACAGAGTTAATAGGAATCTCAATCTGTGAACTGTGGGAAGGAGTGTTACACAATTCTATATCCGAACTAGGGAGTTAATCAGAATTGAAAGATTTAACAACGCAAGGTTGAAGCAAATAGGCTGTAACTAAGTGGGAATTGGTAACCATTTGCTGAACTTTTCAAGTTCAAAATGCCCTGAGAACTACTTGTTCCATTAACTTCAAAAAAAAGTCCAGAAAGCAACAAATTAACATGACTGGTTTCTCCCAACTCCCCCAGATGTGCAATTTCTGTTATTTTCACAAACAGCTTCCAGAACCAGGTCATAGATTGCACAATGCCAGACACTGTTTAACTTGCACCAGACAGGAATTACATCACATTTCTCAGCAACAAGGGCGATTCTGTAAAGCTGCCTTTAAAAATCATGTTAATCACTTTGTCCTGCGATCAGTCTCTGGGTCCCAATGGGTGACTTTCTCATTAATGTTTTTGCTGTCATGTGATTTCAAGTCATACTTTCTCTCGTAGTTAAACAACAGGACATAGACAGGCCAGAAATTTCATTTAACTACATTATTCTGTGTCCTGAAATATCCAATAGTTCTTATTAATTGGTCCAAAAAACAACAATATTTCTCCTATTGGATTGCATCCATTTCCGTATTAAGTTTGTCTGTACATCAGCAAGCTAACTTTAGTGACCTTAATTAAAATAGTTCATATTTTAAAAAGAATTCAAAACAGCTATTAGTCGAGGTCAAGTTGAACCATTATTGGTCTACAGGGATAAACTTTAATTTCACATTGGAAAAGGAATAGATCAAACACTTTTGAACCTGTTTCACGATTTAGTTAGATCATGGTTTGCTCCACACCTGAAATACTTTCAGACAGTTTAAAGCCATGTCCCTAACACCCTTATCTAACACAAATCTATCAATGTCAGTTCTGAAAGTTTCAATGAACCTGCCCTCCACAGATTTTTGGCAAGAGTTCTAGACTCGTCCTAAATTTTGTGTGAAGAATGTTTCCAGTCAAGGACTAATTTCAATATTATGACTCTTGTTTTGGTCCCTCCCATCAATTAGTTCCTCTAACTCCGTTAGGAGATAGTGAAGGTTCAATCCCCTGACTGGCTGAAGTGGTTCTGACAGCTTGGTGCTTGTTTTGCCTCATTGTGATGCTGTTGCTAAGACATCCAGACATCATGGATTCTCCCTTATTTTGTTTGTATGGGATGTGGGCACCACTGCAAGATCAGCATTTGTTGCCCATCCCTGAATGTCCTTGAACGGATTAGTTCTCTAAGCTATTTCAGAATGCAAACTAGAACCTGGAATCACCTGTAATCCAGACCAAGTAAGGACAGAAGATTTCCTTCCCGAATATTAATGAACCAGATAGGTTTCAATGACAATCACAGAATTCCTACAGTGCGGACAGAGGCCATTCGGTCCATGAAGTTCACTTTGACCCCCTCAAGAAAATCCAATCCAAACCCAACTATCCCCCCACAGGTGAGTTCAGAACTATGAGGCAAAATTCCAAGTAAAAGGGGTGAGTGTTTGAAAGCAAGGTGAAAACCAATTCATTCACTCAGCGCCTGGCAGAACTTTGAAATTCTCTGTCCCAGAGGATTACAAATGTTAAGAACCAAAAGAACTGTGGATGCTGTAAATCAGGAACAAAAACAAAGTTGCTGGAAAAGCTCAGCAGGTCTGGCAGCATTGGTGGAGGAGAAAACAGAGTTAGCGTTTCGGGTCCGGTGACCCTTCCTCAGGGTCTCACAGATTATGAATGTTGTTCAGTACATTCAAGATTAAAATAGGTAAATTTTTGAATTTTCTGTGAATTCTACATTGCTGCTATTTCTTATGATTTTACAGTTCAATACAAATGTTTAACTGCACAGGTGGTCAAGTACTGTACAGGCATTATTGTTCTTCAGTTGTTCTAAAGGACATTTGGACCAAGCCCACGGGCAATGTCATGTTGAATAGTAGACTTAATACATAATGTATTTCTATGAATTCTCAAAATATCTCTGTTCTTAAATTCCACCCCATCACGTTAAAATATGTTTGGCTGAGGGCTTAAGCAAGGAACAAGGTTCAAGGTCACCTAATGTGGGTCTGTAATTAGGCTTTGACTGATGTTTCAGATGGCTCCAGGCATCACCTCCATTTGGAGAATGGCCAGGAAATAATACTTCTCTGATGTTCTTTAGATGAACTATTATCTATTGGTGCATACAGCAAGCGCCAATCTATCTCGTTTCCATCAAAACAACAATGTATTTTATTTTCATCAAAATATATTACCTCAAAATCACTGCTTAATTCTGTGGGCAGTCAACGAGTTTGGATTAGTGCCTGCTTGGTCAAAAATTTTCAACTTTATGTGTATGGGTTTCCGATAAGACTTTTCAAAATAAATCAAATTTAACTTCTAAAAATGTATGTGCTATTTCTTCCATTGAAGCTTGGATGAGATGACAGTTTTAATAGTTAATTGGAATTGACAGGAAAGAATGCATTTATGCCTCATGTATTTGGGCTTTCTATCGACATTTATTGTGTAATAAACCACTGCTCAGACCTTTGAATGTAGGATTTGTCATGTTGAGGGTGTACAGGATGTTGGGGAGACTTATTTTGGAGTACTGCATCCAGCTCTGGTTGTCTTGTTATAGGAAGAATGTAATGAAGCTGGGGAGAATTCTGAAGAGATTTACCAGGATGTTGTCAGAATGGAGGGTTTGAGTTATAGGTAGAGGCTGGATAGGCTGGGACTTTTTTCACTGGAGCGTAGGAGGTTAAGGGATTGGTTTATAAAATCATGAGGATATGGATAAGGTGAATGGCAGGTGTCTTATCCCTTGGGGGGTAGGGAGTTCAAGATTGGGAGGCATATTAAGTTGAGAGTAGAAAGATTTAAAAAGACATGAGAGGCAATTTTTTACACAGAGAGTGGTTCATATGTGGAATAAACTTTCAGAGGAAGACATGGATGTGGAGGCTCCATTGAAAATGTCACATAGCATGGTGACGAAACGTCTGAACAAAAACAAGCCAGCTCAATAAGCAAGTCAACAACCTCATCCACAACCCGAGCTACAGATCTTTGCCGAAACTTTAAACAATTACAACATATAAAAGACATTTGGAGAAGTAGATGAATAAGAAATGTTTAGAGGGATATGGGAAAAACGCAAGTAGGTGGAATTCATTTCGTTTCGTATTATGGTCAGCATCAACTGGTCGGGCAGAAGGCTTTGTTTCCATGCTGTATGGCTCTGATTCTTAAGTGTTTTGAAATTGTGTGAAGGAAGAAGAAAATGAACCAAACTCAAATTTAATGAAGAAACAGGTGACTGTTGAGAGGTGAACTCTCCAGCAGTGGTCCTCAGTTAAGAGTGTAAAGCAGGCATTTGACACAGACATTCTTCTTGATATTTTTAATTATCCTGCACAAACGCTTGACGGAAATGGGACTTGGACCCAGGCTTCTTGGCTCAGAAGTAGGAATACCTTCAGTGCACCATAAGGGACCGGCCTTCGTTAATATATTTTGAACCCCTGAAGTCTTTTATGGGTTAACCCAGCAACCTCTGAAAAATGTTCAATCCACTTTTCTGTTCAATAATTTTCCTATGTTGAAAAGGATTTCAAATTTAAGGAAGATGAATACTATTTTAATTCATTTTGCACAGAATTGAATGCGTCCTTGTTCCAAGTAGTTGCAGTGGAGTAATACCATGCCTGCTACAATGAAATTATGAAGTGATTTTGAAGGCATTAAATCTATATTCCATCCAAGATTGAGGTTGAATAGCCTCAGTGATATGCTCATGATAAATGGGATGCAGTACGAATATAAATCCGAATTTTGCAGCAGAAATAGTAGGAAGATATTTGTTACTTTTACGTCAGAGATCACCAGCTCTTCATAGCTAATTTCAATCTTTGGTATTTTTTGTTTTCTCATAAGGGATAGTGCCAGATGACTGGAGGATAGCAAATGTGGTTCCCCTGTTCAAGAAGGGGAGTAGAGACAACCCTGGTAATTATAGACCAGTGAGCCTTACCTCAGTTGTTGGTAAAGTGTTGGAAAAGGTTATAAGATATAGGATTTATAATCATCTAGAAAAGAATAAATTGATTAGGGATAATCAGCACGGTTTTGTGAAGGGAAGATCGTGCCTCACAAACCTTATTGAGTTCTTTGAGAAGGTGACCAAACAGGTAGATGAGAGTAAACCGGTTGATGTGGTGTATATGGATTTCAGCAAGGCGTTCGATAAGGTTCCCCACAATAGGCTATTGTACAAAATGCGGAGGAATGGAATTGTGGGAGATTTAGCAGTTTGGATCGGAAATTGGCTTGCTGAAAGAAGACAGAGGGTGGTAGTTGATGGGAAATGTTCATCCTGGAGACCAGTTACTAGTAGTATACTGCAAGGGTCGGTGTTGGGTCCACTGCTGTTTGTCATTTTTATAAATGACCTGGATGAGGGCGTAGAAGGATGGGTTAGTAAATTTACAGACGACACTAAGGTCGGTGGAGTTGTAGATAGTGACGAAGGGTGTTACAGGTTGCAGAGAGACATAGATAAGCTGCAGAGCTGGGCTGAGAGGTGGCAAATGGAGTTTAATGCAGACAAGTGTGAGGTGATGCACTTTGGTAGGAGTAACCGGAAGGCAAAGTACTGGGCTAACGGTAAGATTCTTGGTAGTGTAGATGAGCAGAGAGATCTCGGTGTCCATGTACACAGATCCTTGAAAGTTGCCACCCAGGTTGGTGACAGGGCTGTTAAGAAGGCATACAGTGTTTTAGCTTTTATTAATAGAGGGATCGAGTTCCGGAACCAAGAGGTTATGGTGAAGCTGTACAAAACTCTGGTGCGGCCGCACTTGGAGTATTGTGTACAGTTCTGGTCACTGCATTATAAGAAGGATGTGGAAGCTTTGGAAAGGGTGCAGAGGAGATTTACTAGGATGTTGCCTGGTATGGAGGGAAGGTCTTACGAGGAAAGTCTGAGGGACTTGAGGCTGTTTTCATTAGAGAGAAGAAGGTTGAGAAGTGACTTAATTGAAACATATAAAATAATCAGAGGGTTAGATAGGGTGGATAGGGAGAGCCTTTTTTCTAGGATGGTGACGGCGAGCACAAGGGGGCATAGCTTTAAATTGAGGGGTGAAAGATACAGGACGGATGTCAGAGGTAGTTTCTTTACTCAGAGAGTAGTAAGGGAATGGAAAGCTTTGCCTGCAACAGTAGTAGATTCGCCAACTTTAGGTACATTTAAGGCATCATTGGATAAGCATATGGATGTACATGGAATAGTGTAAGTTAGATGGGCTTGAGTTTGGTATGACAGGTCGGCACAACATCGAGGGCCGAAGGGCCTGTACTGTGCTGTAATGTTCTATGTTCTACTGTTAAATAAGTGATAAGGGAAATCCTGACAGTACTAAGATTTATTATATATGTTGTTAGAACAGCATGATTGATGTATGTTGACAGTGATGTCAATAAGGCCACTGTATCTCTGATTCAGACTACCTGTTAATAACAAATCAGATTGAAGAATGTATCTGCCTTTCAACGCAATGCTACGTTTATTCATAGAGATGAACTTATTCAAAGATGAACTAAGTGTGAAGAGAAGATTAAGATTTCAGTGGCACACTTTCTGGTTAATATGTAACCAAAATATTGATAGCTAGGTGGTTTCACTCTTGATTCTGAGTGAGAAGATGTAGGATTGAAGACCCATTTCAGAGCTTTCAGCGCAATTTCTAAGCTGACGTGCAGAGGGCTGGAACTGTCGGAGTGACAGGAGTTTCAACAGTTCTCTCACGCTGCCATGAAAGATCCAACACAACATGTAAAGGACAGCAAAGTAACTTTTGTGCGGTCCTGATCATATTTACAAATGAACATTCAAAAAGGTGGCTCAAGCAGTATCTTTGAAAATTTTTAAGGCAGAGGCAGATAGATTTTTGACAAGTGAGGGGTAGGCAAGAATACTAAATAACCAAATCAGCCACAATGTTACTGAATGTTGGAGCAGCTCCTTTATTCCTTCACGGGATAAAGGCATCACTGGCCAGGCAGCATTTATCGCCCATCCCTAATTGTCCAGTGGGCAGTTAAGTATCAACAATATTCCTGTGGGTTGGAGTCACATGTAGGCCAGACCAGGTAAGGATGGCAGTTTCCTTCCCTAAAGGGCATTGGCGAACTAGAATGAGTTTTTCCCGGCAATTGACAATGGATTCACGGCCATTATTAGACTTATAATTCCAAATATTTATTGAAATCAAATTCCACTATCTGCCTTGGCGGGATTCGAACCTAGGTATCCACCAAAGATTTACAAGGATGTTGCCAGGGTTGGAGGCTTTGAACTACAGGGAGAGGCTAAATAGACTGGGGCTATTTTTCCTGGAGCATCGGAGTCTGAGGGGTGACCTTATAATGGTTTATAAAATCATGAGGGCCTTGTGCAGGGTAAATTAACAAGATCTTTTGCCCAGGGTGGGGAATCAAAATGAGAGGTCACAGGTTTATGGTGAGAGGGAAAGATTTAAAAGGGGTTTAAGGAGCAATTTTTTTCACATAGAGGGTGGTGCGTGTATGGAATGAGCTGCCAGAGGAAGTGACCGAGGCAAATACATCTACACCATTTAAAAGGTAAATGGATGGGTATATGAATAGGAAGGGCTTAAAGGGATGTGGACCAAATGCTGGCAAATGGGACAGGATTTATTCAGGATATCCAGGCAACATGGATGCGGACAACTGAAAAATCTGTTTCCGTGCAGTATATATCTCTGTGAATAGGCCACATGGCACCTCAAACTGCTCCACCATTCAATAACTCCACGGCTGACTCCATTATTTCATATTCTTGCCTACATCTCGTTGGTCAAAAATCTATGTGCCTCTACTGTAAAATTACTGAAAGACACTGCTTGGGCCACCTTTTCAGAAAGAGAGTTCCAAAGTCTCACAACCGTCTGAGAGAAAACATTTCTCTACATCTCTGGCACCCTGTTTTTCAAATAGCGAACCCAGTTCCAAATTATCCCACAAAAACTTGTTCTTCAACCATCATCACCAAAACAGATTTACACGAGATCGCGTTCCTCCCAATGGGAGTTTGATGTGAGCAAGTTGTTGCTTTTCTACATGAAAGCAATGACTGCACTTGGCTGTACTGCACGTTGGGACATCCTACATAAATTGTAGAATCCCTACATCGTGGAAGCAGGCCATTCGGTCCAATGAATTCACACCAAACCTACAAAAAGTTGCTTTTCCCTTGGCTAACCTTGCATTTTCAATGGCTAAACCACCTATTCTACACAACCCTTGGCACTATGGGCAATTCAGCATGACCAATCCACCTAGCCTGCACACCTTTGGACTGTGGGAGAAAGCTGGAGCACCCGGAGGAAACCCACGCAGACAAGGGGAGAATGTACAAACTCCACACAGGCTGGTGTCGGAAGATGGAATCAAACCTGGGTCCCTGGTGCTGTGGGGCAGCAATGCTAGCCACTGAGCCATTGTGCAAACTAAATGTAAGTAATTTTGACCCTTTTAATATTTTAAATGAAACTGCGCTGTTCAGTTTCAAAGAACAGTGGTGTTTTAGGTAACCAAAATAAATCCAAAAAGGAAAAAAAGTAAAATTACGAATTGGGGTGGCGATAAAAGATAATCAGTTTCAGCCTGTTTAACACAGTGGATCATTTCAGTTCACAGAAGACTCTATCACTGATGTCAGATACAATATAAACCCAGATATCACTGTGTACATTGACAGATAAGTTCATGGGCATGACACTAATTTTGATTATTTTTAAAAACTACTATTTTGTAAAATTGAGTTTTACAAGGTACCTTGGTGGCTCTGAATTTGCTTTCTCTGCATTACAATCCAATAACTTACCCAATGTTCCATCAAACTCCTAAGTTCGCACTCATTATTCTTTGGTGCATAAAGTGCTTGTGTGGAATTACACATTGCTCATCTGTCTTCGCAACCTACGATTGAACTTCAAAATGCAATATGCACTGTGTTACATGGTTTATTTAACCATCTCAGTTTATTTATAGTCACACACTCCATCCTGCACCAGTGTCACCCAACCCAATTTTCAAGGCATCAAATAGTAGGTTAGCTTTAAGATCATAGTGGAAATCTGCCCCATACTCCCCCTGGGAAAAATATAGTGTTTTCTTTTCACTTGAGGCTTGCAAGATTTAAAGAAACGAAGATCACGACACACCACATCAGTAAAGTTAATCTGCCTCTGTGCTTAATGCTTGCCGAGCTTCTTAAATCTTGCAACAAGAAAAAACAGGCAGAAGAGAAATCTGTGCCTCTTTACAGAACCGTGAATTCAACAGACTCCTGAGATGGCTCTCCTGGTCCCTGTTAACTTTGGCCAAATTCAACCCACTGACTTCTGCCAAATATGTTCACTTTCCAGGTTATTTAATCTTTCGTTGGATAATGTGTTCCAACCAATGACCCACAAATTTCTCAACGAACTTGCAGAAATATCATCACAATTGTTAATAGTTGCCCAGAATCCAGAGGGACATCCAACACAATCTGCAAGCTTTGTTTCCCACACTATATCAACAATGCCATAACGCGGCAGTTTATCAACAGCACGAATCACACATGAGCAAATTCAAACATATTTGGGCTAATTCATTAAACAAGTGACTGAATGAGCATTCTTTTGCATATATTTGCTTATTCAATGATTTATTGCATCCTTATTCAACTTTCATTTAACTCTAGAATTTGTAATACTACTAATCTTGGGCTTTCATGCTTTATTGGCATAGTGTAAAGATTTATTCAGCAGTTAACCTGATCGTGAACATAATAATATCAGAAGTTCTCCGTAACATAATATCAGTTTTGCCATGGTCATTATAATCTTATGGGATCAGAATTTGCTTTCAAAAACAACACTGGGTGGTGGTATTATTTACCAATAAATAGTACAGCAACATTGAAAAATGACCAATGTTCAGCATAATGTGAACTTGCAAATGCTGTTGTCCACACTGCAGTGTAACACCATTAGCTTCCAAAAAAAGGCATTTCATAGCACACTAATGTGCTAAAATATATTGAATGTTTTTGAAGTTGCTGTATCCACAGAAGAGTTCGGAACAAAACCCACTGCATACACTTCAAACTCATGGTTAGTAGCATAAAAATCATTTTAACAACACGATCTGACCTTCCATATTCCTGACTCAATCACAGTGAGATACGAAGGCTCTCCCCCTTCTTCCCACCTGATTATACTCGTTGCCTCTCCCAGCATGCTCCTAGGCCACAGCAAAGGATAATTACATTTCACTTCACTGGGTGCAAACTAATTTTGTGTTTACTGTACATAAAATAAATTTGCATGGAATGGTACCAGGACAATTCAGAATAATAGAAGATGTAGTTAGATGCAGGGCTACAGCAATGCCAGTCCCAGGGCATATTTTCCTGCAGCATCTTGCTAATTTTCCTATGATCATTCCTGTATATAAGAAAGCTCAACTGCATGCCTGGTGAAAAAGATTATTGATTCAGCTCTTTGATCAGAGAATAGCATAAAGTAAAGGATTGGATCTGCTAAAATAAAAAAAATTAATATGCCAATCACTATGGACTATTAGCTGTAATGACAATTCAAATATATTTATAATGGCATTCTACAAAAGTTTCCACAGTGTTAAAATGAACTCAAGTTTGAAATAAAACTGGGAAACCTGTAGGTTTTCCAAAATAATCATTGTTACTAATGTTCAAAATTCTAGTGAAGTAGGATCATAGAATCCCTACAGTGTAAAAGCAGTCCATTTGGCCCATCTGGTGCACACTGACCCTCCAAACAGCATCCCACCCAGACCAAGCCCCCTACCCTATTCCTGTAACCCTGCATTTTCCATGGCTAATCCATGTAGCCTGATATCCCTGGACACTATTGGCAATTTAGCATGGCTAATCCATCTAAGCTGTACATCTTTGGACTGAGAGAGGAAACTGGATCGTCCGGAGAAAACCCACACAGACACAGGGAGAATGCGCAAACTCCACACGTACAGTTTCCTGAGGCTGGAATCAAACCCGGGTCACCGGTGCTGTGAGCTAACCACTGAGCCACCGTGCCGCCCCTCAAAAACAAATTCACCATGTTTTTTTTCTATATCGCTAATCTCTTTGGATAATTGTATTTGGGTCAGTCCAGAGAATGTTGATCAGAAAATAAATACGCACAAAGAATGGAATTCAATTTGCCTCATCTATTTCAAATGTAGGTCCTTAAATCAGGAACTGATTTGAGTACTTATTTCTTTAAACTGAGTCTGAAGAGCATGCCTCTGCTCTCGACTAAATCAAACAATATATTCTCTTTTTAACATTTCAACTGGTCAGCTGCATCAATATTTAGTGCACTAAGATGTCAAACTATTCCATATTCTGATTGCCAAACATAGAGATATTTTTGTTTAAGCCTAGCTTGTGATCTTTAGTTATATCTCCCTATTCATAACACTGGGTTTTCACAAAACACCTCAACACCCATCCCAATCATGCCCCATACTCCTAAAGATTTGCACAACATAGAGTCATAGCGATATACACCACGGAAACAGTCCAACTCGTCGATGCTGTTCAGATATCCTAAATAATTATAGGCCCATTTGCCAACAATAAGCCCATATCCCTCCAAACCCTGCTCATTCATATACCCATTCAGATGCCTTTGAAATGTTGTATTTGTACAAGCCTCCACCACTTCCTCTGGCTGCTCATACCACACACACACACCACCCTTTGTGTGAAAAAAATTTGCCCCTTAGGTACCTTTTAAATTTTTCCTCCTTTCCCTTAAAACTTAAACATATGCCCTCTATTTCTGGATATGCCACCCCAGTGAAGAAGCCTTGTTTAAATATCCTATCCATGCCCCTCATGATTTTATAAATCACTATGAGGTTACCCTTCGGCCTCCGACGCTCCAGGGAAAATAGCTGCAGCCTATTCAGCCGCTTCCTATAGCTCAAAGCCTCCAACCCTGGCAACATCCTTGTAAATCTCTTCTGAACCCTTTCAAGTTTCACAACACCCTTCCTGTAGCAAGTAGATCAGAATTACACACAGTATTCCATTGTGGTCTAACTAATGCCGTTTACAGGTACAATACTCCTATATTCAATTACTTTTACCAATAAAGACAAGCATATGAAACACCTTCTTCACTATCCTATCTAACTGTAACTCCACTTTCAAGGAACTAAGAACCTCCATACCAAGGTCTCTTTGTTCAGCAACAATCCTCAGGACCTCACCATTCAGCATATAAGTCCTGCTCTGATTTTCCTTTCCAAAATGCAGCACCTCACATTTATCTAAATTAAACTCCATCTGACATTCCCTGGCCCACTGGGCCATCTGATCATGATCCTGTTGTACTCTGAGGTAACCTTTCTCGCTGTTCACTACCCCTCCAATTTTAGAGTCATCTGCAAACTTACAACATCTCACATTTAATTAACTTTTTTCATACAGCAGCATGATGAATAGTGAAAAGTAATTTAATATTTTTCAATCATCAAAGGTTATCCATTACATAGAGATAATTACTTTTTGTAACAAATATCAAATGCTCAAAGATTGGAGCAGTTTATGGAAAGGCTCTTAATTAAAACTTGATTGATTTTAGAATAATGACCCACCTTTCAAAAATCCATAACTAAACCGGTACTAAAGAACAGTAGGTGTTAATTTATACCTGACATATCGTATTATAGTATCCCTTTTCCATGGTAATCTCTATTTCAGCATTTGTATGATGGACATAATTATTTTGCATTTAAAACAGCTACAAATGGATGACCAAACATTGACTGCTGAGGAAAAACAATAACTTAACTCTTAAGAGATAGTAGGAACTGCAGACGCTGGAGAATCTGAGATAACCAGGGGTAGAGCTGGATGAATACAGCAGGCCAAGCAATATCAGAGGAGCAGGAAAGCTGATGTTTCAGACCTAGACCCTTCTTCAGAAAAGGTTTCCAGATTTTCTGAAGAAGGGTCTAGGCCCGAAACGTCAGCTTTCCTGCTCCTCTGATGCTGCTTGGCCTGCTGTGTTCATCCAGCTCCACGTCTTGTTAACTTAACTCTTAAGGTTATTTGAGGTTCTTGTGTTTGTGTGTGGATGCTGCTGGTGGTAGTGCTAGTGGTCTTTCCAGTTGTTATCTTCGTGTAGTTCCCCTCTTCCTCCTCAGGGAAGCCATAGTCTATGCTTTGGGAGTAAGCGGGGCAGCCAGATTTGTGTTATCATCTATAAGGGATCTCCAACAGTGTTGCAAGAGTGTTCTGTTGCCTTACTCCACTTTGACACCTACACTATGCCTCTGTTATTTTAGGACCACACAACAACAACCGTTGGAAAATGCACACATGCTTGTAGCCAATTAAAACAGGATGGCAGGCAGAAAACATTTGTCAAAATTGCCTTGACAGGGCAATGGCAGTATGTTTCCAAGAATTAACAAGCAATGTCAACAATCTAGCCTTTCTTTGTGATGAGTGGTCAGGGACTTTTGAACAAGAAGAAATAAAAGAATCAGAAAATCCCCGAGAGCCACTCTGAGACGTTTATAGCAGAGAAATCGTGGCTATGATTGACTACACTGAGTGAGATTTAAGCGCAAAAATCGGTACAATTTTTAAAAATAAATCTTTTATAAAATAAGAGGCAGCATTTATCTCTTTTTTTCTCATGCTGGAATATAGTTCAAATGATTCTTCCCAAGGAATTTTAGGGAAGAAATCCCATAATATTTTGTTCTTGTAATGATGATGTTAAATCTTGTTGTAAGCATTACTCAGGATAACACTCACTGTTGCACTGCTCAAAAAATTCAAATATATTTTAAGGACTAAGTTCCAACTTATTTATTACATCTTGACAGAAGGTCACTTCAAGTCATAGCAGTTTTCTTTAATCATTTGCAATTCAATCTGAATCTCCAGAAGCCCTGAATCCAGGTCATATAGAAGACCTCTCACAGTGAGTGACTGGAATACAGATTGCCAGATCTTTGACAGCATCTTTCTAGGTGGTCAGTATTAATTTTAATTTCTGAACAGGGTTACTTTTGATATTGCAAACCTCTGACACTGACCTACTTATTTACATGTTCACTGCAATGATCAGTTGTACCGCTTCTTATGTAACAATCAAGAGTCAACTTGGGGGCAGAAACATAATTGTAGTCTGAACAAAATTCCATTCTCAAAAATTACAGCTGCAATTATATCCTTTGGTGATGGATCCCATGTCATGGATCCCAGCTTTGCATACTTGCTTAAACAAAACAAGTGACGACACATCATCCAGCTGTGAAACATTGAGATGACCCAAGGAAACAAAGACATGAGAGAAAAAGAGATAAATGCTCCCTCTTATTTCCACCACAGCACATTTATTTTTTAAAATGGCATCAATTTTTGCTTTTAAATCCCATCCACCATGGTCAATCATAACCCGTATTTATTTGTTCTCTGAAGTACCTGTCTGTGAGACACAGCAAAACTATTGTGATTTCAAATCAAACTTGAACTCAATTTTACATATAAATTCACACAATTACTTGCCAAGAACTATTGATTGATTGGTTTATTGTCATATGTACTTAAGTACAGCGAAAAGTTTTATTTACAAGCAGGACAGGCAGATCATAGTAAGCAAGAACATACAGATCATAGGTTGAAAAGATAAAGACTTCGATGCAGACATACATGTTAGATCACACAGGGCATGCACTAGGCAAGAACAACATTAGCAAGATCAGAATTATTTGAAGTGCAGTGTCCAGGTTATGGTTAACAGGGATAAAAGAGATGTTAAAGGCAAAGGGAAAGACAGCGCAAAGTCATCATGCTGATCTCTAGATACATATTTTTTTCTTTATTCATTCATGGAATGAGGGTATTGCTGGCCAGGCAGCATTTATTGCCTATCCCTGGTTGCCCAGAGGGCAGTTAAGAGTCAACCACATTGCTGTGGGTCTGGGGTCACATGTAGGCCAGACCAAGTAAGGTTGGCAGCTTCTTTCCCTGAAGGACATGAGTGAACCAGATGGGTTTTTCTGAAAATTGGCAATGGATTCATGGTCATCATTGGACTCTTAATTCCAGATATTTATTGAATTCAAATTCACCATCTGCCATAGCAAGATTTGAACCAGGTCTCCAGAATGTTATCAGGTCTCTGGATTTACAGTCCAGTGATAATACCACTAGACTACCCACCAACCCTCAGCCCCCACCCCCCTTATGTGAGTCTAAGGTTGATAAAAATTAGATCAATATGCAGTTCTCATTCAGAAAAGGAGCTGCAAGGAGCCTCAGAGGATCTTGTCAGGGTTTATAAGACAGTTAGCGGTATGGAATCATACTTTACATAAAGCTGTATGGGTAGGGCACAGTGATACACGAAAAGATTATCTCTTCCTTGGAAGCAACAAGGAAAGAGGCAAGAAGTGCAAATATCTTGGCAAGCTAGACCTCTAGAGGTAAGCTAATAAAGTGTGAGGCTGGATGAACACAGCAGGCCAAGCAGCATCTCAGGAGCACAAAAGCTGACGTTTCAGGCCTAGACCCTTCATCAGAGAGGGGGATGGGGTGAGGGTTCTGGAATAAATAGGGAGAGAGGGGGAGGCGGACCGAAGATGGAGAGAAAAGAAGATAGGTGGAGAGGAGAGTATAGGTGGGGAGGTAGGGAGGGGATAGGTCAGTCCAGGGAAGACAGACAGGTCAAGGAGGTGGATGAGGTTAGTAGGTAGGAAATGGAGGTGCGGCTTGGGGTGGGAGGAAGGGATGGGTGAGAGGAAGAACAGGTTATGGAGGCAGAGACAGGTTGGGCTGGTTTTGGGATGCAGTGGGGGGAGGGGAAGAGCTGGGCTGATTGTGTGGTGCAGTGCAGGGAGGGGACGAACTGGGGATGAACTCCCTACCTCCCCACCTATACTCTCCGCTCCACCTATCTTCTTTTCTCTCCATCTTCGGTCCGCCTCCCCCTCTCTCCCTATTTATTCCAGAACCCTCACCCTATCCCCCTCTCTGATGAAGGGTCTAGGCCCGAAACGTCAGCTTTTGTGCTCCTGAGATGCTGCTTGGCCTGCTGTGTTCATCCAGCTTCACACTTTATTATCTTGGATTCTCCAGCATCTGCAGTCCCCATTATCACTCTAGAGATAAGCTACCTGCTTCTCAATGCCTCAGCAATTAAGTGTTTGACAAGAAGGCCCAATGCCTTTTTGATTTGAAAGCAATGACAGCCTTTGGGGCAGCATGGTGGCTCAATGGTTAGCACTGCAGCCTCACAGCACCAGGGACCTGGGTTCGATTCCAGCCTCGAGCGACTGTTCTGGGTGGTCTGGTTTCCTCCCACAGTCCAGAGATGTGCAGGTTAGTTGGATCGGACATGCTAAATTGCCCGTAGTGTACAGGAGTGCGTGTGTTATAGGGGGATGGGTCTGGGTGAGATGCTCCAAAGGGCAGTGTGGACTTGTTGGGCCGAAGGGCCTGTTTCCACACTGTAGGGAATCTAATCTAATCTAAATGGTCAATGAACAGTCCTTTGAAGGCTCGTCGTTGACTTGATTATCTGACTTTCCCACACAGCCATGGGCTTAAGGGTCTGGTTCCGTGTTGTACTGTGAGAAAAGTCTGGTGTGCTGACTGGGAAACCAACGAGTCCTACTGGACTGTTTGCAGGTTTCAACACTGGACCCAAAACGTGAACTCTGTTTTTCTCTCCACAGATGCTGCCAGGCCCACTGAATTCCTTCAGCACACTCGGCTTTTGTTTGTAATTCCCTGTGAAATAAGTCAGCAGAGGCGGGCATCCTGTCACCAAGTCACCTTTTATTTACACATGAACTTTAGTACTGCCTCTTCAGAACCAGCTACCAGAGTGACAGTATCTCTGACACTCCCCTTTTTAATCTATCAGCCAGGGACCACATTAAAAGCCCCAGTCAAGGAATCATATTCTATGGTGTCCGGCTGGCTGGCCTTGCAACATTCACTACCTCCTGTTTTCTCTCTATCTTGCTTTTCAAAGAGTCGGGTTATATTAGCTACCTTCCAAACATTAGGAACTGTTCTAGAGTTTATAGATTATTGAAAGGTGACAACCAAAGCATCCATTACTTCTAGGGCCACTTCCTTAACAACTCTCAAAAGGAAAAACATTCAACTATTTGCTATTTAAGCCCCTAAAACCTGAACCTCCAGCGATGATCTCGAGCTTGCAGACGTAGCTGGCATTTACTTGGCCAGCAGCTTCTGGTTGGATGGCACTTCAGTATCAAGGCTCGTGATATGCCGAGAAGCTGGTGGGTCAGCTTGATCTATTGAACTTCCTCGCCAATGTGGGTGGGCAAACAGTCACCCCCAAAGATGACCACCCACAAGATCACTGCTCGGAATAGTCAACTGTGGCCACATGTTCACACAAGTGAAGTTGAGATGGAGTGATTATGGCAACAATTGTGGAATCATTGAAGATAAAATTAGGTCCAACAGTAGAATGACTACTTAGTTGTTGGATGGTTCCAATAATATGGGCAGAATTACCATCCTCATCTGTAATTACCCTTTTATCTCACAAAACTGGATAATGTGGCACATCTTAGATGCATTTCACCCCACTGTCAGGACTATATCCAAAGCAGCGTCATTACGACTTGGGGGCCTAAACCAAAGATTAACTGTGGGTTGCAACATCACATTCAGTCACCTGACATTAACAGGCTATTTGAAGCATAATCAGTAGCAAGAGAGTGCACTCATCATCCAATTAAGGATGGCAGGTTATCTCTCAAATCTGAAGGGAAAGAGGGATCAGTCTGGATCCTGCTCGGTTGTTTTGAGGCTGCCTCCGGCAAATTCCAGGCTATACTGCCATGGTGGGAAATTCATTGATCCATGGCCTTATTTGGAGTCTTAATGACCTCAGCTAACTACCTGACAGCATAATTGGGCAAATTTCTTTCTGCACAAGAGCAGGAGAACAATTTCTCCCCCCTGTGAATTCATTGGAGCAGAGCGAACTTAGTTGATCTGCTGAACCTATTGCCACAATATACAGTGCTGGAGGGCTTGCCATACTTGCAGATTGCAGTGTATTTACTGCTCTGTAGTGAGGTGGCTGATCTCCTGCCTCCTGACCTGGTCTTAGTTAGATTAGCTCTTGGGACAATATGACACCAGTTAACTGGCACATCTGTCAGCAGCATGATAGTAGGCAGCCACCTGCCTGCACTCCCACCCCCTCAATGACAGAAATGCTGCCCTTAATAATCCATTATCTGGGGTCAGTAAATTGAATTATTTCTAATATATGCACTTGTTAAAAACTCTTTTTCCAAAATTTTGGAACTCTGTTTCTTTTCTGTGTACAAAATACATCACTTGCAGATTGTAGTTTGCCGTTGAATCAATAAACAGCCAAATTGAACCTTGAAAATGCAATTTGACAATTTGATATCAGGTACTGTTTCCTCTTTCTGCTCTGAAGATATTAAGTTTGACTTGAAACCATAATACGGCTTCTGTCTCTCTGCACAGATGCTACCAGAGCTGTAAGACTTCCTCCTATGCTTGGTTTTATTTCAGATTGCAGGTATCCACAGTGTTTTGCTTTGTGGTACCATTTCATCTGTACGGTTTGACTTTACATATACATTTCAAGACATGCCCAGATTAGATTCCCTACAGTGTGGAAACAGGCCCTTCGGCCCACCAAGACCACACTGCCCCTTGAAGCATCCCACCCAGACCCATCCCCCTAAACACTATGGGCAATTTAGCATGGCTGATTCACCAAGCCTGCACATCTTTGGACTGTGGGAGGAAGCTGGAACACCCGGAGGAAATCCATGCAGACACGAGGAGAATGTGCAAACTCCACACAGACAGTCGCCCAAGGCTGGAATCGAACCTGGGTCCCTGGTGTCGTGAGGCTGCAGTGCTAACCACTGTACCTCCGTGCCGCCCAAAACTTAGTTGATCTATAATGACATTAATTTTTAAGGAGACTTAACTATATTGTTACCAGTTTTCACAAGGCTAGGCAATATGAAGGGTTCAAGAACCTTACAGGCAGGGTTAAAGTGAATCACAGCAGTAACCTACCTTGAGCTCAGCAGCAAGGTCAATCTTATGAGCCAGCAGGTTAACAGATGTTGTAGCCAGATTGGTAGTGGAGTAAATTAATCTAACTCTCCTCCTTTCTGCATCATTTGTATAGCTCAGTACTTTATAGTGAAACGTAATCAATAACCAATTTAATAAGTAAGATTTGCAAAAGGAATATCCCAATGAGGTCAAATATCTAGAAAAGGCCAATAGATCTAAACTACATTGAATATATGTCCAAGCAAGGGCTTGTTTGCTTTGTTCCAATTGCTCACATTTTGTTAAATGTTAAATAATATTTGCACAGTAGATCAGTTTTCATGTCTGATACAGCTGACTAAAGATAATGGCAGCAATTACAATATGTCTAATGAACTGAGTTCTGTACAGTTAAAAAAAATCGCTTGTCTCTATTTATTATATATTCTTTTGCAATTATTTGTAGTATTCTAACTTAGAATGTGATAATCAGAAATGAAACAAACAAATGCAGATGCTTTGCAGAGCAACACAAGTTATTTTGTTATGAGTGCATTTAATCAAGAAATATATGTGGCACTTCACACCCCACCCCCACTTTTCCAATGTCAAGTATTAATGATGCCATATTTCCTTTTATTTGCATTACTTCTCATGTTAGATCTTTGCTGAATACAAATCTACCTGCGCCCTAGAAATAAAATATTCATCATAGTTCAGAGGAAAAAAAGCTGAGATGCATTATCAGTGCCTGTCAAGATTAGATCACTTCATAAAGAATAGCTAGTTCCCTCTTAATGAACACAAAGCTATTTTCTCTGCAGTCTGCTCATATTTCCTCTCATTCATCGTATTTTCCTCTTCTTTTTGTAATTCTTCCCACTCCTATCTTATGTTATTCAATACTAAACACAAAAAAAATTCAAACAAAAATTTCTGGCTGGGCTTGTTTGAGACTATTGCCGCATTTTATCAATCTTTCCAAATATAAAGGTTATACACTGAAATGAAAATCCTCAATGGAATACTGAAATGCAATGTATCCATGACTTGTTTATATCTTAAGACTTAAAGATTTTAATTTGTATAAACTAAATTATTAGCATATAGTAAAAAACATTAAGTAGCTCTATAATTTGGCAGTGCAAGATATTACTGTCCAAAGCATGTTTTACCTTCTGTATTGATACTTACATAAGATATAAAATACATTAATTGCTCCATTATGAGTTGAGTGATGATATAATGATCTGCCAATCTCCAACTGATCTTTTAAATCCTTCCAAGATGCACTAACTTTGTAATGTTGATGTGCTATAAATACGTTCAAAATACATAAAATCAGTAGTTAAGGGTGACTAGCTATTAAAATAAATTAAAATGAGAAAGGAACCAGGTACTTAAAACCAGATTGCTAGAAGATGAAAAATACATGAAACTGAGCTGAGAAATTTGAGCTATGTTTTCATGCTATTATATTACGTCATTTGTGTCAATCAGTTCAAACACAAGTACGATCATGGGTCACATGGCTCAAAGACTGTATGAAGGCCACACAAAAATATAAAGGAGGCTGGTTATTGTGTTTTTTGTAATGCTCTTCTCCTTGCTTGTGCTTTCTCTTCTTCAGCACTGTTTCCCTCTCTCTTACATGAAAGCTGGTTGCTCAGAGATTACCGCAAGCCTTGATGAAATCAGCAGGTCCCATTCCTCAAAGTAACTAAAAGGTGACAGGTTGTGTAATTTATTCATATCTATTTAATGGACCATGACAGATTGTGTTTATGCCTCAGCAATCATAACTTCAACCCAGGTTTGCAGTATGATTTACTAATCTTGATATGCATTGGTGAGCACCAGAGATCAGTTGGAATAAAGTGGCAGAAGAATTTGGGGTTAATTTATTGGCACAAACAGCACTACAATGCACTTTTTCCTGGATTTTGATCTTGCACCACAGTGAAAGCATATCCTGATATGGTTTTCATCTACGAGAGGAGGTGACGATGTTCTGGTGTTGTTTGTGCAGCTTTATGTACTATACAAAATAAAAATCAACTTTCATTATTGTTAAAAATAATCAGCCATGAAAAGTGCCACTACACATTCAAACTGCTTCGTATTTGCTGCTTTTTCTGATTTTATTTCAGATTTCCAGTATTTTTTTTGGACCCTTGGATCTCTCCAGGGGTAGAAATGGCCTGCATAAGATGGACGGTTTCACCTGAATTGGAAGGGGAACAATGTGCTTGCGAGGCTTTAAACTAGTAAGAAGGGAAACAAAGCAATAATAAAGAAAAAGAAAGGCTGAGGCTAGTGCAGTAGATAAAAGGACCAAGTCAAACAGCCAAGGTAGACAAGAGCTTGGTAGAGAACAAGATGATAACTTATACTGCATTTACTTCAATGCAAGAGGCCTGATAGGTAAAGCAGATCAACTCAGGGCATGGTTGGGAACATACAACTGGGATATCATAGATATTAAAGAATCATGGCTCAGGGAATGTCAGGACTTGCAGCTTAATGTTCCAGGGTATACATTCTAAAGGACAGATAGAAAGGGTAGGAGGTACGGTGTTTTTGATTAGGGAACACATCTTGGCTGTATTTAAGGAGGATATTTCTGGGAGATTGTAGAGTGAAGTTATATGGGTGGAACTGAGAGATAAAAAAAAGATGATCATCTTGTTGCGATTGTATTATAGGTCACCAAATAGTCAGTGGGAAATTGAGAAGCAAATGCCTAAGTAGATTGCAAATATCAGTAAGACTAATAGGGTTGTCGTGGTAGGGGATTTTAACTTTCCAAACATAGTCTGGTACTGTCATAGTATTGAGAGCTTGGATTGGAACAAGTTTGTTAAGTGTGTACAAGAAAGCATATTCAGTATGTGGATGTACATACTAGAGAAGGAGCAATACAGAACGTTCTATTGGGAAATAAGGCAGGGCAAGTGACTGAGCTGTCAGTGGGCAGACACTTTGGAGCAAGTGACCATAATTCTATTTGTTTTAAAACAGTTATGGAAAAGGATTGAACTGATCAAAAAGTTAGAGTTTTAAATTGAAGTAAGGCCAATTTTGACAACAGGGACTTTCAGAAGTTGCTTGGGGGAAGCTACTTACAGATAGAAGGATGGTTGGGAAGTGGGAAGCCTTTTAAAGCAAGGTAACAAGAGTTGAGAGGGTATGCTCCTGTTAGTTTGATGGGTAAGGCTGGTAGGTGTTAGGAATGTTGAATGATTAGGAAAATGGTTCGACTCTGGTCAAGAAAAATGGAGGCATATTTCAGGTATAGACAGCTGGGATTGAGTGAATCCCTAGTGTAGTATCAGGGCAGTAGGAGTATACTTAAGATGGAAATCAAGAGTGCAAGAAAGGGACATGAGATAGCTTTGGTAAATAAATTTCGGGAGAATACAAAGAAATTCTATCAGTACATCAAGGACAAAAGAGTAACAAGGAGAAAACAGGGCCCCTTAAAGATCAACATGTCTGTCCCTGTGTGGAAACACAGGAGATGGGTGAGTTGCTAAATGAATATTTTGCATCAGTATTTTCTATAGAAAAGGACATGGAAGCTAGGAAACTTGGGGAAATAAACAGAGATGTCTTAAAAAGAATTCCTAGTGCAGAAGTGGAGGTTCTGGAGGTCTTTAAAAAACATAAAGGTAGATAAATCGCCAAAAGCTGATCATGTGTTTCCCAGAACTTTGTGGGAAGCTAGGAAAGGTTGCCGGGCCCTTGCTGAGATATTGATATCATCAAAAGCCACAAGGTGATGTGCCAGAAGACTGGAGGTTGACTAATATGGTGCCATTACTTAAGAAAGACTGCAAGGAAAAGCTAGGGAACTATGGACTTGTGAGCCTTGTGAAAGTGGTGGGTAAGTTGTTGGAAGAGATTCTGAGCAACAAGATTATTATGCATTTGGAAAGGTAAGAACTGATTAGGGATAGTCAACATGATGTCGTGCATGGGAATTTGTGTCTCACTAACTTGATTGAGTTTTTGAAAAGTAACAAAGAAGATTGATGAAGGCAGCGTGCCAGGCATTGTCTCATTGGACTTCAGCAAAGCTTTTGACAAAGTTCTGCAGCATACACTGGTTTCTCAAGACCGTACTGTAAAACTTAAAATCATATTGTCTTGAAGTAATGGCTCAATATTTCCCTGTTTAAACGCAAAAACATTGTTCTGAAAAGAGCTGGCTGCACATTTTCAGAGTGCATTAGTATATTAGTGTTGTGAAAAAAAACTTTCAAATACCAGCGAAATCAAGACAATAGTTGAACTCAATTGCTACACAGTTTAAAATTACAAACGAATGTTTACATTATAATGATATTCAGTAACATTCTCACTGTTGTCTGACTTGAATGCATATTTTGTTATATGTTCAACTTCACCCATATCTATGTAGGCAAATCTCTCACAGGTTACACATAGCACTTTGATGATATACTGATTGACTTCCTTGGTTCGGAAAATATCTCTGACTGTATATAGTAGCTTTAAGACCAAATGCAAGGCATAACTGATAACACAACAAACTTATTTTTAGTATTTGGCAAGGCAGTATAATAACATAACTTGTGATATGACTTTGTACATGAACAATATTAGCACTTCATACAATTTCCCATTCTTTTTTGAAAACGGTAACTTGAGCACAGACTGGATGAAAATTAACTTTAATGCAAATTGCTTATTAGTTGTCAAAGTACATTGGCAATCTTTACCAGATTGATGGATTCTTGCTATAAGAAACGAAATATTTTCTTTTAACTCTCTACATTTGTTTTAGAATACTGACCAAAGTTTTGCACAGGTTTAGTAAAACTAACCACAGAACATAAAAACTATCTTGATATACGGCAGAGTTTGTTCTCTCTAGCAGGATTCAAGAAGCCTTCTCCATATGTTAGAATCTCCTGCCAAAGTCTTGGCCTTCTTATAACCAGATCGCTATGTATTAACATCTTGCGACATGGAGTTTATCTATTCCTTCTGTTGTGTGTTTCAATTTTATTTCTTTGCTTTACACATACCCATGGTGGGAAGACAAAGGCTTTTTTTATTTCCCTTTTAGTGTACCAAACATCCCACCTTTTCTCTGGTTTTGCTTTATCTATATAAAGTCACCTTATTCATTGTACCAAGGCTGCTTAAACTTATCAGTACCAGGACCTGCTCCGAGGGTTCAGCATAAGTGGAATAAACTCAAACTTTAATGCTACCTCTGTTTTAATGCATTGCATGGTGCATTTGTCAAACCAGTGAACAAGAACAAATGTGGAAATCAGGAAATGAATACAACCAATAATGTAATCAAGAATTCCAAGGATCATAATGAGATGTTCAAAATTATCAACAACGTTGACAGGATAAAGAAGGATATTATGTTTCCACTAATTGGTACACCAGGAACTTAGGGATCATAATTTCAAGGTTGTCAGCAAGCGAGATAGACATAATGGGTTGAATGGCCTTCTTTTGTTGCTGTAAATTCTATGATTCTATGACATTACAAGCTAAAAGATGGACTTTTGCCACTCCTATCTATTATGTGAAAAGAATATTTTCACTTTACAAATAATACTCCCAAGTTAAGAAAATATTTCAATTATCAACTTCATTGAGTGGGTTAAAGGCTTTAACCTTCTTCTCTATGGCTGTCAGAGTGGTGCCAGTCAGTAAACTCTATGCGTAGGATGTTACAGCAAAGGGCTGACAACCATGATACAATTACTGCAAATTTAGCATGAGGAAGTAATTAACAGCTGACAGTAAGAAAATATTAGGTCAATGACAGGATTAATTATTTTTCAATGTGAGTTAAAAGAAAAAGTCAAAGGACTTGTACTTATGCAACTTGCTTTCAAATCCTTCCATACATTTTCAAATTAATACCAATTTTCTAAGGTTTTGGAGTAGATTTGTAGCTCGGGTTGTGGGTGTTGAGGTTGGTTGGCTCGCTGAGATGGTTTGTGTTCCACAGATGTTTCGTTACCATGCTTAGTAACATCCTCAGTGCAGCCTCTGAAGAAGCGTCAGTGTGTTTTCCAGCTTGGCTTTTAAACTCTGGGGTCCACTGCAATGGATTGCCTCACTTCTGGGTTTCCTCCATAGTGGAACATACATGGGGTCAAGCTCAATGTGTTTATCAAAGACATAACTATGCAGGACAAAGAGGCCGTGACATCATTTGATGTCACTGCCCTGCTCATGTGAAGAGACATACCATAGCAAGGGAAACAATGACAACACTACTTGAACAAGAACATGACCCCAGTGAAACCATCTCCAAGAACAACATGCTTAAACTGCTGGACCTATGCCTGACCACCCACTTCACCTTCAACGGCCAAACATACGAGCAAATCAACGGGATACCCATGGGATCGCCCATCTCTGGGCTCATAGCAGAAGCAGTGATGCAAAGACTGAAAACGACTGCCCTTCCACAAATCCAACCCAAACTATGGAGATGCTATGTAGACGACACCTTTGTCATCATTAAAATGGACCAAATTAGAAGAGACACAGAACTCATAAACTACACCCACACCAGAATAAAATTCACCAGAGAGGAGGAGAAGAGCAAACAACTCCCATTCCTGGATGTCATGGTAGACAACATGACAAATGGGGAACTGCAAACGAAAGTACACCGAAAGCCACATGTACAGACCAGGTATTGAACTTTAACAGTAACCATCCCAGCACACACAAACGAAGCTGCGTGCAAACACTATTTAAAAGGGCAACAACACACTGCAGCAACACGGAACTACACCAAGAGGAGGAGAAATACCTCTTCCAAGTGTTCAAGGATAATGGATATCCAAAGAACTGGGTCAGGAAATGCCTACAGGAACAGCATCAGAAAGATTTTATATGCCCCGATACACTCATCACATTACCCTACATCAGGAACACGTCAGAATTCACCACAAGACCTCTGGGCATCAGAGTGGCACACAAACCCACATCAACCCTATGACAAGTGCTCACCCGAACTAAAGACCCACTCCCCGCCATGGACAGGACCAATGTCATCTACAAGATCCCCTGCAGAGACTGTGAGAAACACTACATCAGACAAACAGGAAGGAAACTAACAACAAGAATACATGAACACCAACTGGCTACAAAAGACACGACCATTACTCGCTCATCTCACTCCTCATGGACAAGGAGAACCATGACTTTGACTGGGACAACACCGAGATCCTGGGACAGGCTAGGCAGAGACAAGCACGGGAATTCCTGGAAGCATGGCACTCCACAAAGCAGGCTATTAAAAAACACATTGAACTCAACCCCATATACAGCCTACGGAGGAAACCCAGAAGCGAGGCAATCCATCTCAACGGACCCCAGAGTTTAAAAGCCAGGTGGGAAAACATACCAATGCTTAATCAGAGGCTGAACTGAGGATGTTACCAGGTATGGTAACGAAACGTCTGCAGAACAACAAACCAGCTCGGCGAGGCAACTAGTCTCAACAATACCAATTTTGAACAGGTTAGATACTTGGAGGCAATGAAAAGACAAACAGCAGAGTGTAACAATGACAATGGCATCTATGTTTACGGTGCCTTTTGGCACACTGAAAAATACAAAGGTACTTCACAGGGCATGGCAAAACAACATATGCCACCAAGCCACATAAGGATATATTAGGTTGGATGGTTGAAAACTCTGTCAAACAGGTTCTAATGAGCATTGTAAAAGCAGAAAGTGAGGCATAAAGTTGATGATGTAGGCAAGATATTCCAGATCCTGGGGCATAGGTAACTGAAGACACAGCCACAAGTAATCGAGCAACTAATACCGGGATGCAGAAGAGGTTAGAATTTGAGCAGGGTAAATATCAACGCAGTTTGTAGGGCTCTCAGTTTCTACACATTATCACAAGGATGCTTGATGTTATGCAGGGATTTGAAAACGAGGGTGAGAACTTTATGATCAAGATGTTGCTTGACCAGATGCCCATGTATGTCACAAAGCTCAGCAGTAAGGAAGTTGGAGTTGTTGGCAGTTAAGGCACAAGCAGCAGAGGCTTGCATCATCTCAAGTTTATGGAGGGCATAACATAGGTGACCAACCAAGAATGAAATGGAATGGTTGAGTCCAGAAATAACAAAGACATTGTAAGCCTATAGAAGCAGATTAGCTGAGGTAAGGATAGAGTCAGGCTATGTTACAGAGGTGAGTAACGTGTATTTGGAAGTGTATATGACTGAAAGATATAGGGGAGAGGTTTATGTTTCAGGATTGGGACCACATCAGAGTGTTTCCAGATCCTAATCACACATCACCTCAGCACTTGAAGGAGGACACAATTTTGAATGGCTGGCCAATTGGTGATTAGCTTGCATGAATGTTATTCAATTAAGGCAGAGCTGGGCTTCAAAGAAGTAAGGTCATTAGGACCCTCTCCAGCCTGGGGAGATTGGCCAAGCACTGTCACAGGCCCTTATAAAAGCTTACTTTTCGATATGTTCCAATCAACCTGTCCTCAGACATTATTACACACTTCTGGAGCAGGAGGATTTGAATGTGGGTCTCTTGGCTCTGAGGTGGGGGCACTATAGCTGTGCCACAGGACCCCCAAGATTTAATAATGCAGGCAGAAATTATACTGTCCAAAGCTGCCAATTTGTTACTTGCCAGGGAGGGTCCCTCTACGTCCTACCCTGCAACTGCAGTCTTAGCTCTCCAACAGATGCAGTCACAAGTTGGGGAGAGATTTAAAAACATCATTTGGAGCAATGTCTCTTTCCCAGTTTGCCATCATGAAATTGCCCTCCATGCATTTGGCAGCTTCTCAGAGTCTACAAAAGGGAAATTCCAGTCAGCATCTCCCAAGTGCCTTTAAAAGACTCGTTAAGGGCCTTAATTGACTGCTTACCACTCGCTGCCAGTCTGCCATCAAGGGTTGACTTTACAACAGCCTGGAATATACCCACTCACTGGTATGCCACTCACCAAGGTCAACTTTCCTGGCTATTTAGCTCTGATACAAATCAGACATTTTGCCCAGGCAGATAGAAAAGGAGGGTTTATCTAAATTTCTACAACTGCAATATTCTTGAATAATGAATCCATTATTGAAGAACATCCCGTCAACATTTGCTGGTGCAATGACCATAAACGCAATCTACAGTCCACCTTCGGTATTCATTTTACCATCTTACAAGAAGCTGCAAAAGGGAAACAGAACATTTAAGATTCAGAATCAAATATCTCACATTAAGATCCATTAGCAGTTGAGGTAATGTGTACTTCGTACTCCTTGACCAAACGATATTGTTCCCGTCAACAAAAGATAGGAAACCACAAAGAAAGTTTGGAACATTCCCGTTAAGTAATGAGGATGTGAAAGTACTGTAACATTTTCCACAATCAAATCCATAGCATAATTTATTTTGTCAGCTCACCGGGGAAAATTTATCACTCTTCATTTTCATAGCAGTTTAAACAGGAGCTAAATTCATTTAAAATTATAAGATTTAAATGGTTTAATGAAATATCATTTAAATTTCAACTTGTATTTACACACTCCAATTTATCAACTTTGATTTTCAGCAGTGTTCGGACATTGAGTACCAATCATCAGGGGCAGGAATTGTGGCAACTTAAGTTCTGTATGCCTGACCCTAACGGTCAGGGGTGACACAGTGGCTCAGTGGGTAGCACTGCTGCCTCACAGCACCAGGAATGTGGGTTCAATCCCAAACTCGGGTGACTGTCTGCATGGAGTTTGCTTATTTTCCCTGTGTCTGTGTGGGTTTTCTACAGGTGCTCCAGAGTCCAAAGATGTACAGGCTGGGTGGATTGGCCATGCTAAATTTCCCAAAGTGTTCAGGGATGTGTAGATTAGATGGTTGGAATCCCAAAGGATCAATGTGGACTTGTTGGGCCAAAGGGCCTGTTTCCACACTGTAGGGATTCTATGATCTAACATACATGTTGGGGTTGTACATTTCAAATGTGCAGTGAACTTGTGATGAATTCTAATTGGCGCAGGGCACCTCAAGGTTTTCTTAACAGATATATTTGGAGCACAAAAACATGCAAGCCCACCCTCTAGAAACTGATCATGGTTCATGGCAAAATAGTCATGTGACAATGAGCCACAGTCTGGACAACATAGACTTTTAATATTTTACTATGAATTAGAAGCAGCTTTTAGATATATTCTTGATCTCAGGCTAACTGACAACTCTGACAAATGTTATAGGAACATGGACGTGGTTATTTAGCCCAAACTCTCCATGCTGCTTCTAAAATACTGCATTCCAGAACAAATTCCCCACTTCCCTGATTTCTGCTCAGAGCACCGTATCCATCCCCGACTCTAGCTATTTATTCTAGATTAGCCCTTAAAAATTGCAACAGTCTCTGTCTCAACTACTACCAATGACAAACTACTGCATAATCCAACTAATTCGAAACATACCCTAATCTCTGTCCTGATAACAATTTTAAATGGATAGCACCTCATTTGAGAAGAGAACTGGAGAATTATTTTGGTGATAGGGTGAATGCGGGCACTATATTGGTGCTATCCAAGTGTGACATGATTGTTTGAAAATCTGGTTTTATGCAATTTCTATATGCAAATCGCTATAAATGAAATTTGACTGGGTGGGTTAAAGCAGACACATCTGCAGGTTTGACCAGACACAATGTACATAGAGCAATATATGCAGGTACGGGGCAGGATTTTATGATGATAGGGAGGTGACATACATTTTGGCCCATCCCCTGGCCTGGCGATTGTGCAGCCATAGCATGTTGCTGTTGGGCTAAACATAGTTATCAGTGAAATTTCCACCCCTCAAATGAGCTCTGGGCTAATCAGAGCTGCTAGCCAATCTGAGGGAGGTGGTCCTGAGATGGTATGCTCTGACATTTTAGGGAGAGGAGGGATTCTAAAGTACCAAGAGGGGTGTGAGGTACCTTGTTCTGTTCAGCAGCCAGCACAGTAGGAAGTGGGTGCAGAATTTTGCTGCACTTGCCCTCAAATGAGAATACCCATCCAAATTAGATGTACTCGTTCTTCCCTGTATTTTCTCATGTTCTCATGGTATCCATATGATGATGTGGGCACTGTACCATTCAGGTCAATAAGCTTGTGAACAAAATAATTGACTTTTAAAAATGTGCTTAACAATGGAAGCAGGCAGCTGATTTTGGAGTCTGAATTCTCAGTGTCTGGCCTGCATAATTAATTTGTCCAAATATACAAACTGTTGTTCCTATCAGATGTTTTCTTACCTTCAGTCAAATTCAACTAACTGTCCAGTCTAAATGAATTGTTCAAAGAAACTAAGGAGTAAATATCAACACTAAAGTTGCATCAAGTTCAAACAGTCTGAGCCATCTCTTTTCCCTCCATATTGCTTCTGAGATAAGGAAATAGGCTGATGAGACAAGCAGAGAGATCCAAGTGCTTTAATTCCCTGAATATGCACAAGCAGTGAGGTAAAGCCATAGAACAACCATATTTTGGTTCTGTGAACAGGCCATATAGGGAGTACATGTAAACTAAAGCTGATTAAACCACACGTATCACTGTTTTGGACATCTCATTGTAGAGAAAATATGAAAACTATAAGAAGAATTCTGCATAAAAGGATAGTTAAGGTAATTGATGGGGAGGTAGGCAGGTTGTGGTTGGACAAGGTGGCAAGTGAGTTGAGGAATAATTGAGTTTAGTCGGGGAGGGGTCAGGTCAGGTCAGAAACGGTCAAGTCAGTTTGGTTGAGGTTTATCAATTATTGGGGAGCCAGATCAGGTTGGGTCGAGGCATCACATCAAGTGCTTATTGGGTAGTGGGGCCAGTCAAGCCTAGAGTTCACTTTGTTTCTAAAGCATCCAGGGAAAATCATCTCTTAGCAATATTCACTGCTTCAAAATAGTTAATAATCTAAAAGCCAAAAACAAACTTTTCTGTCCTAATAAAAATAATGTCCGTGTTTCGACTTTCTTCTTATAATCACTTTTTTTTCCCATTCCTGAGGGGATCCTTTTACAATTTTCATATTTTCTCTACAATGAGATGCCTAAAACTATGATATCTATACTTTCATCAGCATTTACTTTACCTTTACTCCATATATGGCCTGCTTACAGAACAAGGGAATGGCTGTTCTATGGCATTATCTCTGCTCCTGCATTTTCTCTTTCTTATTCGCAATACGGAATAAGGAAAATTGGAGGTTCAGACAGTTTGAACTGGATGCAAGTTTGGGTGTTGACATTTCTTTGAACGCTAGTTATAATATACAGAGTGAGTTCAATGTGAATGAAAGCAAGAAAGCATCTGATAGGAACAACTGAGTTTGTATATTTGGACAAATCAATTATCCACATTGGAAGTTGAGAATTCTGCAGTGAATGACTCATAGTTATAGAGTCATAGAGTATTACAGCACAGAAACAGACCCTTCAGTCCAACTCGTCCATGCTCAACAAGTATCCTAAATAAATCTAGCGCATTTGTTGGCATTTGGCCCGTATCCTTATCAACCCTTCCTGTTCATACAGCCATCCAGATGACTTTTGAATGTTGTAATTGTACCAGCCTCCATGACTTGCTTTGGCAGCTCATTCTGCATATGCACAACTCTCTATGCTCTTTAGGTGCCCTTTTAAATTTTTCCCCTTTCACCTTAAACCTGTGCCCTCTAGTTTTGGACTCCCCCACCCTGGAGAAAACACCTTGTCCATTTACCCTAACCATGCCCACATGATTTTAAAAACCTCTATAAATCTTCTGTCTCTGCAAAGCCTGTCCATCACCTACAAGGCACAAGTCAAGCTTGTGATGGAATACTCCTCACTTGCCTGGATGGATGCAGCTCCAGCAAAACTCAAGAATCTTGACTTTGTCTATGCCAAAGTAATCTCCTTGACTAGCATCATGTCTACCATTTTCAATTTTCACCAACTCTGCCACCAACACATGTGTTTGCTATCAGAGTCTGCTATTTACTAGATGCACTGTGCCAACTCACCACATCTCCTTCAAAAGCACCTTCCAAACCTGCCCCAAAGGAAAAGGCCATTAGGAATACAAAAACACCACAATCTATAAGCTTAACAGGTCTGGCATCATCCGTGGAGGAGAAAACGGAGTTAACGTTTCGGGTACAATGACCCTTCCTCAGAACAGGGTCACCAGACCTGAAATGTTAACTCTGTTTTCTCCTCCACAGATGCTGCCAGACCTGCTGAGTATTTCCAGCAACTTTGTTTTTGTTCCTGATTTACAGCATCCACAGTTCTTTTGGTTCTTACCACAATCTATAAGACCTTCTCCAAGCCATAAACTGGAACTGTATTGCTATTCCTTCACTGTTGCTAGGTGAAAATCCTGAAATTCATTCTAAGCAGCACTGGGTATACCTACCCCAGCATGGACTGAAATAGTTCAAGAAGACAGCTCATCATCACTTTCTCAAGGGCAGTTATGTTTGAGCAGTGAATACTAGCCCAGCACTCAAAACACACAGTTCATAAATAGATTAACAAAAATAAAATGACCATAATCCTCAGAACTATGGTCCCCACTGTAGCTGCATGAATTAAAAAAAAATCATCCTTTCTCCTTGTTAATGAAAACTATCAATCTAACAGCAATTGTCCTATGTTGTGCTATTATAATACTGGGACCTGCGATTACAATGTAAGTTGCAGGCACCAATATTAAGAGATATTCTTAGCACTGGTAAGTATGTTGTGGTTGTGTCTGCAGAGAGCAGAAAACTCTGTGTAAAGATTGTGGGAAATCAGCTCATAAATCTTACCTTTTTTCTAAATAAGTGAATATTTATCTAAATGCTGAAAATGAGAATTCTCACTGATTGGAAATAAAACAGCTTTTCCACACTGACTGCACACTGTATGGGCATCAAATAGTCACAGTCAGCTGTCATATGGCCAGATGAAAACTAAAGTTTCCTCTTTCCCAGCTGTTCATACTGGGGGAAATTACAGCAATACATTTACAAGCCGGAGGAGTTGCACAATTGCAAACTTGTTGAAATATATGAAGCAATATTCATTTCTAACAATTAAATGCATCAGAATGGGGTGTATTTTTAAACTCAAGTGACAATAGCAAACTATGTCACCCAGAAACTGGAGGAACAGCACTTCATATTCCACCTTGGAACCTTACAACCCAATGGTCTCAATGCGGACTTCACTAGCTTCAAAACTTCCCCACCCCCAACCTCATCCCATGAACAGCATACCCCCCTCATCCCCACCTTACTGACCTGTCCGTCTTCTCTCCTACCTATCCACCCCTCCCTCCTCACTGACCAACCCCCATCCCAAACTTCCTACCTACACTCACCTTTACTAGCTTCATCCCCGTCTCCTTCACCTGTCCGTCTTCTCTCCCAACTATCTGGTCCACTCTCCACCTTCTATCACTGCACCCCCCCCTCTCTATTTATTCCAGACTCCCTTTCTGAAGAAGGGTCCAGAACTGAAATGTCAGCTTTCCTGCTCCTCTGATGCTGCCTGGCCTGCTGTGTTCCTCCATCTCCATACCTTGTTATCTCAGACTCCAGCAACGGCAGTTCTTACTATCTCTGACAATAGCAAAACTGCTCTTATAGAACAGAATCCCAACAGTGTGGAAGCAGACCATTCAGCCCACACCAGCCACACCAGCCCTCCAAAGAGCATCCCACCTAGATCCAGCCCCTATGCTATGCCTGTGACCCAGCATTTCCCATAGCTAACTCACCTAGCCTACATATCCCTGGACACGACGGGCAATTTACTATGATGAATCCACCTAACCAGCACAACCTTGGACTGTGGGATGGAACTGGAGCACCTGGAGGAAACCTTCATTAACCCAGTAATGTAACTTTGTCCTCAAATTCTACTGCAGCTCATGCTTCCTGCTTTGTGGCTTCTTTGAAGAACGCTGCCAATTTAGTGATGAATGAAGGGGAGATTTCTAATGCAAGTTTGCATCCACTAAACACCAGACCAAGACAGCCCTGAGTTACTTTGGCAGAGTAGGTTTCTAGTTAAGGTCCGGGCTAATGTCCCACAGGGAAATGGACAATGTGTTAAGCGTCCAAACTAAAGCCAGTGAGATCAATCTTTTCTTCTCTTGCCATGTTAGTGGAGCAGTGGCATCTCATAAATGGACATGTTTCTGGAAGCAGAAAGATCTGGCATGGTAGCTCAGTGGTTAGCACTGCTGCCTCCAACACCAGGGACCTGGGTTTGATTCCAGCTTTGGGCTAGTGTCTGTGTGGAGTTTGCATGTTCTCCCTGTGTCTGCGTGGGTTTTTGTTGGGTGCTCTGGTTTTCTCCCACAGTCCAAAGACGAGCAAGTTAGTTGAGACAACAAGGTGTAGAGCTGGATGAACACAGCAGGCCAAGCAGAATTATAGGAGCAGGAAAGCTGACGTTTCGGGGCTAGACCCTTCTTCAAAAAAATCTTCATTTTATGAAGCGTCTAGGCCTGAAACGTCAGCTTTCCTGCTCCTATGATGCTGCTTGGCCTGTTGTGTTCATCCAGCCCTACACTTTGTTGTCTCAGAATCACCAGCATCTGCAGTTCCTACTATCTTTGAAGCAAGTTAGTTGATATGGCCATGATAAATTACCATGGTGTTCAGGGATGTGTAGGTTAGGTGTGTAAGCTATGGGAAATGCAGGGTTGCAAGGAGAGGACAGGGTCGGGGGGTAGGTCTCGGTGGAACGCTGATTGGAGGGTTGGTGTGGAATTGTTGGGTTGAGTGGTCTGTTTCCGTGCTGTGGGGATTCTGTATAATAAAAATATCCAAAAGCAATCACTTTTCTCTTGCAGGGATAGTAGGAACTGCCGAAGTTGGTGTCTGAGATGACAAGGCGTGGAGCTGGATGAACACAGCAGGCCAGACAGCATCAGAGAAGCAGGAAGGCTGACGTTTCGGGCCTAGACCCTTCTTCAGAAATGGCTGAAGAAGGGTCCAGAGGCCCGAAATGTTAGCTTTCCAGCTCCTCTGATGTTGTCTGGCCTGCTGTGTTCATCCAGCTCTACACCTTGTTGTCCCATGTTTCACTTGCTCTTTTCAATGGGCAAATTGAGATCCTGGCAGCTCAATTGCCATTTTGGGACATGACTGATTGCATCAGTTTCCATAGCCAAAGAAACCAAAGGAGTACTGACAAGGAACATTCAAGTCATTTCTCTGGACCCTCGAGAAGCCTGTGTAATTGTAACTCCCTCTCTCTTCCTAACCAAGTTGGTCTGATTATAGGAAGTAACAAATGCTTGCACTGTATTGGGATGCTGCTCAGTGTAATGCAAATTTGCTCACTTCCTCTTAGTTATATCAGTGGATCATAATCATGGCCCCCCCTTTTCCTTCTGGATACAATGCAGTCAACCAGCACACTCTGCCTTCAGTCACCTAAAGATTAAAATCAACTTCTCTGTCTCGCCCAATCCTCCAGTCCCAACAGAAATCTTCACCAAACTTTTCTTTGCAGTGGATTTTTGTAATCAGCAATCCCTACCGGGAAGGGTGATAGCCTTCAAAAGGAACTTGATAAATACTTGCAGGGACAAAGATTGCAGGGCTATAAGGAAAGAATAATGGATTGAGTCCTCCACTGAAGGGCCAGTGCAGATATGATGGGCCAAATGACCTTCTGTGCATTTCTACACTAAGACATCATGACTGTAATGACTTTGTACAATTGTTAACACAAAATTGTCTCCTTGTTTATGAAAAAAAATTATTGCAAGGAGGAAGGGGTGAAATTCTCAAATGTTTTTATTTTTAATGTTAGTCATCCAGAACAGAAGGAAGTGCTAACAAAGCAAAATTCTAAAGCTGAAGGATGTAAAAAATTTTGACTTCACTATCCTACAATTAGAAAGAATGAGATATGAAGGATTTTCATTTATTTTGTTTCCCTAGTCTTTTAAATATGACTTAGCAGAAGTGTTGTATTAAACAACACTTTGTATTTACACAGAGCCTTTGATGCAGTAAAACATTCCAAGATGTTTCACAAAATCAACATCAAACAAAATTTGGCGTTGAATCATAAGGAAATTAATCTAAGCTGGATCTAGTGGTAGGTCTTCTAGAAGAACTGAGGGACGACGACAGAAGTGGAAAGATTTTGGGAGGAAATTCCAGGTTTCTGACCCAGGCAGCACAAAGTATAGTTAGTTGCCCATTTAAAATCAGGAGGATGCGTAAAAAGCCATTAATTGGAACAACGTAGAGTTCTTGAATGGTTGCACTGATGGAAGAGATTGCAGAGACAGGAGGGCAGGGAGTTGAAGGGATTTGAAAACAAGGAGGAAAATTTTAAAACTGAAGTTCTGCCAATATAGGTCAGTGAGAACAGTCCTGATGAGTAAATGGGACTTAGTGTCAGTTGGGATATGGTGAGCAGTGTTTGGAATGCATTCAAGTTTCTTTGGGATGGAAGACATGAAGTCAGCCCAGGACAGTATAACTCAAGGTAGCTGCTGAGCTAAGGCAATTGGGCTGAGTCAGCCCATGCTTGGACAGTCAAAGCAGGCAAACAGGCTGATGCAGCAGATATTTAGTTGTAAGCATAGTTTAGCGTCTGATTAGAATCAATGCTGCATGTGGCCTGGTTTAGCCTCAAACATTTGCTAAGTAGAGGACAGAGTCATAGAAGCATAAAGCTGTACAGCATGGGAACAGATCCTTCCGTTCAGCTTGTTAGTGCTGACCTGATATCATAAACTAATCTAGTCCCATTTGCCAGCATTTGGCCCATATGCCATATGCCACTCTAAACCCTTCTTATTCATATACCCATCCAGATGCCTTTGAAATGTAATTGCACCAGCCTCCACACTTCCTTGCCAGCTCATTCCACACACACATCACCCTCTGCATGAAAAAGTTGCCTCTTAGGTTACTTTTAAATCTTTCCTCTTTCACCTTAAAACTATGCCCTCTAATTTTGGACTCCACTGCCCCAATGAAAAGGCCTTTGTTATTCAGCCTATCCATGCCCCTCATGATTTCATAAACTTCAATAAGGTCTGATGCTCCAGGCAAAATAGTCCCAGTCTATTCAGCCTCTCTCTATAGCTCAACCCTCCAACCCTGGCAACATCCTTGGAAATCTTTTCTGAACCCTTTGAAGTTTCACAACATCCTTCCTATAGCAGACCACAAGATATAGGATGAGGACTGGGCCATTCAGCCCATCAAATCTGTTTCACCATTCAATCATGGCTGATTTGTTCCTCAGCTCTATTTTCCAGCATTCTCCCTGTAACCCTTAATCCCTTTATTAATCTAGAACCAATCAATCTCTGTTTTATATGCATTCAGTTAGTTGGCCTCCACAGCCCTATACAACAATGAGCTATACAACAATTACCATCCTTTGGCTGAAGAAATTCTTTTTCATCTCAGTTTCACAGGGTCATCACTTCACTCTGAGGCTGTGCCCTTAAGTCATAGTCTGTCTGACTTGTGAAAACACCTTCTCCACCTCCAGTCTATCCAGGCCTTTCAGTATTCTGTAAGTTTCAATCAGATACCCCTCATCATTCTAAGCTCCATCTAGTGCAAATGCAGAGTCCTCAACTGCTCCTCAATATGACAAACCCTTCATTGTTATAAACCTCCACTAGACCCCCTTCAACATCAGCACATCCTTCCTTATTTAAGGGGGCCAAAATTGCTCACAAATGAATTGTTCCAAATTAAATCTGACCACAGCCTTATACAGCTTCAGCAGTACATCTCTGCTCTTGCATTCTTGCTGTCTTGAAATGAATGGTAATATTACATTTGCCTTCCTAACTGTCAACTAAACCTGCACATTAACCTTAAAGTGAATCCTGGACTAGGATTCCCAAGTCCCTTTATGTTTCAGATTTCTGAACCTTCCCTTATTTAGAAAATAGTTGACGCCTCTGTTCTTTCTACCAAAGTATTTGATCTCACCCTTTCCCACATTGCATTGCATCTGCCACTTCTTTGTCCATTCACCTAGCCTGTCCAAGATCTTCTGCAGACTCCCTGCTTTTTCAACACTGTCTGTCCCTTCACCTGTCTTTGTGTTATCTGCTAACATAGAAACAATGCCTTCAGTTCCTTCATCCAGATCATTAATGTATAACGTGATTAGTAATGACCCCAGCTCAAACTCACGTGGAACTCCAAATGCCTCTCTGAAAAAGACTCCTTCATCCCTTCTCTCTTTCATCTGCCAGTCAGGCAATTCTATATTCATGACTACCTTTGTCCCAAATCCGTGGGCTCTTATCTTATTTAGCAGCCTCCTGTGTGGAACCTTGTCAAAGACCTTCTATAAGTCTAAATAGGTTATATCCACTGGCTCTCCTTTGTTTAACTTGCTAGTTACGTCTTCAAAGAATTCTAACAATTGTCAGGCATGACCTCCCCTTGATGAAGCCACGCTGACTCAGCCTTATCTTACCATGCACTTCCAATTACTCTGCAGTCTCATTCTTAATACAATCAATGCTGCTATAACGCATGTTTTTTCACCACAAAGTGGCTTTGAAGCAATTGAAGAATTTAGACCGTTATTTGTAGAATGTGAACTTTCGCTACCTGTATTGGCTACAATGCGATTCTGGCCCAATTAATTTAAGTGGCACAGCTATTGTGCAATTTTCTTGTAATGTGAAATCACACGAGAATGGGACTATCACTTTATATCAGAGCCGACTGTAATGGACTCTAAAATTTATCAGTGACTGAAGTCAGGCTAATTGGCCTATAGCTTCTTGTCTTCTGTTTCCCTCCATTCTTAAACAGTCTCCTCAGCTATCTCCTTCAGAACCCTGGGGGCTAAGTCCTTGTGGTCTAAATGATGTATCCACTCTCAGGCCTTTCAGCTTCCCCAACAACTTCTGAGTGATGGCCATTATGCTCACCTTGGCCCCCGACTATCTTGAAGTTCTTGAGTGCTGCTGGTGCCTTCTAGTGTGAACACTGATGCAAAGTACCTATTCAGTTCCTAGTTCCTCCACCATTTCTTTGTTCCCCTTTATTACTTCTGCAGCCTCATTGTCCAGTGGTTTAATGTCCACTCTTGCCTTTCATTTTAACTTTAAGATGCTTAAAAACACTCTTGTAGTCTTCTTTCATATTAATAGCTAGTTTCCTCTCTTATTACATTTTCTGCCCCCCATATTGCTTTTTTAGTAATCCTCTGCTGGTTCTTAAAGGCTTCCCAATCCTCTGGTTCCTAGTAACCTTCACCACATTTTATGCATTTTCTTTTGCATTTTAATGCCATCCCTTGTCAGTCCTGGTTGTCTCATCTCTTAGTATGTTTCTTCATCCTTGGGTTGGATTCTTGCAGTGCCTTTTAAATTACCCCCAGAATCTCCTGCCATTGCTGCTCCACCACCTTCCCTGCTGGCCTCGCCTTGTAATCATCTCTGGCCACTTCCTCCCTCACACCTTTATAGTTACCTTTGCTTAATTGTAATACTTCGACATCTGATTTCAGCTTCTCCTTCTCAAACTGCAGGGTGAATTATATCATACAATGGTCACTGTCCCCGAGGGATTCCTTCACCTTAAGCTCCCTAATCAAGTCTGCCTCATTACACATCACCAAGTCCAGAGCTGCCTCTTCCCTTGTGGTCCCTGCCACAAGCTGCTCCAAAGTACTATTGTATAGAAATTCCATGAATTCCTTTTCTTGAGAGCCACAACCAATTTTGATTTTCCCATCTACCTGAACGTTGAAGCCTCCTACGCTTATTGTAATGATGTCTTTCTTACATGCCTTTTCTATCTCCTGATTTATTTTCTTCCCGATATCCTGACTACTACTAGGCCCTGAACACAACTCCTATCAGGGCCCTTTCTCCTTTGGTGTTCCTCAACTCTACCTCAAGATTCTATGCCTTCTGGCTCTATATCATATCTTGCTATTGATTTAATTTTGTGACAGTGGGTCAAAAATATGGAGATGGTGAAAGGGAGATAACTGATCACAGTTATAATTTGCAGCTGTGTTGTTTTTTTTAACAACAGTTGTACTTAAAAAGAACAACATCATTAATTCTATTCTGTTGAAATGTACTGTGGTCAACATGTTAAAAAAAACCTTGAACCACGAATGCTTGTGGACTAGTAATAGTGAAGGCACATATCGTATATTTCATTACCATTGCAGAAAGAGCAAAAAAACTGTTGCTTACATCAGCTAGTTAAAGATGAACTCATATTAGTTTTAAGGAAGTAGAGAAAAGGGTAACATTATGAATACATCTGTTCTCCATTACAATGCAACTGTGGAGGTGTCTAATTACACTGCTATTACTAGGACTGTTCTAAAGTCCCATGCAGCTCGTGACGTGACAGTTGATGAACCCACATTTACTGGAATTGCACATGTAGTTCTATTCTGAGAGAAGGGAGAGAACACAAACGAGAGGAGAAAAAAATGGTATTGTGAAAAGATTTGATGAATACCTGGCTCCCAAACTGAGCTCATATCTGCTCTTCCTCTTTCCTGAAGACCCTTTGCCTCTGCAATAGCCCACTCTTCCACCACCTTAGCTTTCAATTGTCCTTTCTTGCTAAATTTCCATAAAAATATGGGAGATTTAATACCTGCCCCAATCACCTCCTCTCATGATGCTATTCCTATGTTTCAGTCACATACTTGATGAATCAGGATATCCACTGTCCCTAATCAAGTGCATTGCACTAGCTGTTCACAGTGCAGTCCCCTCTGTATCAGATAGGCTAAAGATAGACTTGCTGGTTGCTACGCTAACCTCTTCGAATCTGTCCACTAATGCTTTTAACAGAGCCACAAGCAGTTAGCTTTCTTTCCAATCCCACACTGAACTCTGTACCACTGGCCTTCTGCAAGATTCTAACAAATTCAAGAACGAGTCTCATAATTGTCCCCTATAACTTCCTCCAACATGCATGTTATGCTGCAACACACTGATTTGAAGTTATTTCAGTTACAACTGGCTTTGGTTATATCATATTTTCAAACGTATCTTCTTCCATTCCTGACCCTCGCTTTTCTATCGTGGCAATTTTCTTGATTTTCCAAGCCTTTTAATTCTCTGATTATTAATAACAGCTGTTTTTTGTTTAGATTCTTAATGTATCTTCCTTGTTGGAGGTTACATCAATCAGCTTTGATCTCAGGCTTGTTTTGTCCATCTTGTCTTTGCGCATTCTTTCTTACTCTATTTTTTTTCATTTTTGAAGAACTTGTACTCTATTCCCTGTGTGTTTTCTGATGTAGTTTCTGTGGCTCTTATTGGTTCTGATTTCCAGAATCTGCAGAATGTTGTTGTTTTTGTTATGATACCGAAAGAAATCAAAACTGCTAAAAAGATAATTGAATTAACAGAAACTGATCAAAAAGGCGATATGACAATATTTTACGTTAGGACTTATCATGCAATAAGATGAAAGGCAGCACTCGTGAAAACTGAAGTAAAAAGATTAAATGCTGGAAAACCCAACAGAGCAGGCAGAGAAAAAGTAAGGAACAATTTCAGGTCAATTGCAAAAATTGTATGCTTTTTTATCACGTGCAAATAAACATTGAGCAATTCACACAGGAGATAGCAAAGCAGAACTGTCAATCAAACAATATTTTCTGTGAGGGTCTGCTGTTTCAGCACTCTGATGGATGTCTGGCCTCTCAGCCAAGTCTCAAACCCTGCAGCCCAATGGTATCAATGTGGATTTCACGAGCTTCAAAATCTCCCCTCCCCCCACTGCATCCCAAAATCAGCCCAGCTCATCCCCGCCCCCCACCTGTTCTTCCTCTCACCTATCCCCTCCTCCCACCTCAAGCCGCACCTCCATTTCCTACCTACTAACCTCATCCTGCCCCCTTGACCTGTCCGTCCTCCCCGGACTGACCTATCCCCTCCCTACCTCCCCACCCATACTTTCCTCTCCACCTATCTTCTCCTCTATCCATCTTCGGACCACCTCCCCCCTCTCCCTATTTATTTCAGAATCCTCTCCCCATCCCCCTTTTCTGATGAAGGGTCTAGGCCCGAAGCGTCAGCTTTTGTGCTCCTAAGATGCTGCTTGGCCTGCTGTGTTTATCCAGCCCCACACTTTTTTTTCTCTCATTGTGCAGTCTTTGCTAATGCCATGGTCCCTCCAAAGGATGTTACTGCCATTTTCTTCCCCAATTTATTCCTTAACAATTATAGAATTAGATTCTCTATTCTTCATTTTCATGATACAAGAAACATTTGGCAAAGAATGTTTAATCTTCCACCTCTGGCAGTTCTTACAAAAGACTTGGCACTACATAAAATATTTGTTAAGTTTACTTTTTAATCATCCATAGATAAGAAATTTATTATGCATTTTAGTGGCCAAGGATAGAGTAAGGCAGGATATTAATAGACATGAGGGATTGTATCTGAAAGCGTTGCTATCCTACAAAAAACACAGGAAAAAATTGCCACATTTGACACAAATTTCTTTTAAAGTTGCAGATCAAATGAAGGGAATATTGTTAAGATAATTCACCTTAACATTGCTAGGCCTTTTATTTGGCAAACAAGGATATATTTAACAAACAAATTGCTAGAAACTGTCAGCATGTCTGGCCGCATCTGTGGAGAGAAATCAGAGTTAATGTTTCGGGTCTAATGACCTTTCTTCCGAACCCTTGATTCGTCTCCACAGATGCTGCCAGACCTACTAACATTTTCCAGCGATTTCTGTTTTTGTTTCAGATTTCCAGCATCCACCGTTATTTCGGTTTTTTGTCAAGGGTAAATCTAAACTAGGTTATATCGACCCAAATTAATTTCAGACCCAAGCTTGATATTTTTATGCAAGTTTTACATCCAAGAGAAAAATATATTCTGTGCCATAGAAATTACAATGTGCCATGGGAAAACAGATGGATGTTGCACATAACTTGACATATCTGTACAAAACAAACACAACCATTTTATGGCAAGTAAACACAGAACCTGCACCTCAAATTAAACTGAATGTAATTTTCTGGAGTAATATATTTTAAAAAGATGAACATTTCCATACCAGTTCACAAATGCTTGTCATTTGAAAACTGCATGTCTCTTTGATGTTTTGATCTGAAGAAATTTAGTCATGATTGCATGCAGTTAGCATTTAATTCCCATCCAAATTCTGCCCTTTAGATACTTCTTCATATATCATGAAGAACTGAAATCACATAAAATCATCTCTTAAAACACTAATATATCTTCAAACGGTTTGATAGGCCACCCAACATTCATTGACGTACTTGACATACACAAGCTATGAAAATTAATAATTTCTGCAATAGAAGCAGAACACCTCTAGTCTCATACAGACTATGTGTAACCTTGAGGAAGCCGAGTATCAGGACTAATTCTAACAGTCAAAAACCAATGTTGGGTACAAATTCATTTGGGCGATGATGCAAAATCAGGACATTAGTTGTGTGTTAGAAACCCCACCTGAAATTCAATTTGATTGATTTAAATTTACTTAATTGTGGGGAAGTAATCTAGCAGGTCTAATACCATACACCCATTATGCATAGGTGTCGACGGTATATGTTGATTTCCTTTATTAGTATTTTCCAATAACATCATTTCGTTTTGATAGTCTCTTTCTGATTTTGGATTTGTGAAAGTCTCAAAAGCACGTTATTGCCAAATAAATACATTTGAAATGTAGTCACTGTTGCAATGTAGGAAATGCAACCAATCTACACACAGAAAGTTCCCACCAAATGCAACATGATAAAGAGCAACTCTTGCAATGTTGATCATGGGATAATTATTGACTGAGATGCAAGAAGAGGTGAGATATTAAAAAGGGCAAAAAAGATTGGTGATGGAAGAAATGTTCACCTATCAGAGTACAATTTTCTAAAGACCAAATAGATTTGTTATAAAGTTATTCACAGGAAAATAAGCATTTTTATTTATACAACATTTTGAGCTTAAGTAGCACCTTTATTGTAAGAAAACCACCCCTCACAGCCTTACAGGAGCTTTATCAAACAAAATTGACATTGAGCTAAATAGGAAATGAAAAGGAAGGTAATCGAATACAACGGCAAAGTGTAATGCAGAAATATTAAAAATAATAATGTGAATTTTTAAACTAAAGCAATGCATGACCAAGAGTCAGTGAAGGCTAGTAGTACCACGTTGTTAGCTGACTGGAGCTTAGTGCAATTTAGGATACGGCAGCAGAGTTTTGTATGGACTTAAAATTATAAGATGATGTATCGCTTCTTCAAAGGCTTCAGAAAGCCCTTTACCTACACTCAATGACTCTGAAGGGCACTCCATTCTTGTTAGAAGATAAATAGCTTATTTTGACTATTTTGCATCTGCTTACAAAGATTAATGATCATCGGAATGGTACATTGCTATACAAGACACGAGTATGGCCTGCTTTCAGACAAAAAGCAGACAAGCTTTGTGATGTCTTTAAAGTTAGCTTTCAGCAACATGATTTAGTGTTTCAGAATGGAGTGTGGGAAACAGGTATCAATATTTCCACTGGCCTTCCAAAATTCAGCTGGATGCAACAACAGTGAAAATGAAACTACAAGTCTTGAAGCTCCTTTACGAATGTGTATTCATCATCTTTCAGTTGGTTAAGGAAGTAAGAGCTCCTAAGACCATCTAGTGGTCAGTTCCAAAGGGCTCTGTAGGGTTCATGCACCCAAACTACCCAAACCACCCAATGAAGCAGGAAATCTTAACAGGAAGGGAGAGAGTTGGGGTCAGAAATGAAATATTTTCCTTTCAACCTTTAAGAAGTAAGATTACTGAATATAGAATAGTTTCCACTAGAAAATCTGATGAACGAAACCACAAAAGAGCAGTAAATTACTAGTAAACCAACCGGGATTATTAACTAATACCAGAAAACTTGACATGTCAACTCCGCAACCAATGTCCCCACTGGATGTTTTGAATTCTTTGCTTTACAGGATCAGTAAGGCTGAAGCAAAGTACAGTGATAAAACTGATTGACAGTGCATACGCATTGTAGGTCACTCCTTGTGCCTCAGGCTTGCACCTGGTTTCCACATTTCCCACATTTTTGTCATTTTTTTTAGATATGGCTGTCATCACTTGAATTAGAGGCTCATCAGAATGGTCTGAATATCTTTAAAGCACAAAATGAAATTTTCAAAATTAAAGGCCAATTGATTTTTGTTTTGATTCTGCATCTCATGAGGTTGAAGTTTACAAATATTTTCAAAGCAACAAAGGAGTAAAAGTAGGTCATTCAGCCCCTTGAGCCTGCTCTGCAATTCCCGAACATGTTTGATCATCTACCTCAATGCTGCATTCCTATCCCGTGCCCATAGCTCTTCTTGTCTTCAAAACTAGAAACCTATCAACCTCTGCCTTGATTTATTTAATGATTGAGCTTGCACAGCAGCCAGGGGAGAGAATTCCAAAGACTCTTCACCTTCGGAGTGTAGAAATTCCTCCTCATTTCACACCTAAATTTCATGGGTCTCATTCTGAGCCTGTGCCTGTGGTTCCAGATTGCACAGCCATCTCTTTAAGCATTTTCTTAAGTTTCTATCACCTCATTCTTCTAAATTCCAAAGAAAACAGACTCAGTTTCCTCAATCTCTCTTCAAAGGACAGTTCCACCATCCCAGGAATCATTTTGGCAAACATCTACTGCACTGGCAAGTATATTTTTCTTTAGGCATGGAGACCAAAGTTACATATAATACTCCAGGTACAGTCTCATCATTGCTGTATACAAGTTACACAACACTATTTAGCTTCAAGTGTTCACATAAAAATAACAACTGACATCAAATACTGATTTCACCTTGTCCTATCTCTTGAAATTTAGAACTAAACTTGGTGAAACCTAGTCTCTGAGATGTGTGCTCCTGAATCTACTGTATCCTTCTTAATCTGGATGTTCCAGTTCGTAAATCTCTGATCTTAGTAATGGGTGAATCAAAATAGCCTTCACTCTTGCAATTCTTTCCTTGCACTGATATTTATTTATTTACGTAAGCTTTTGGTTACCTGCCAAGTATTAAAAACAGAATGAATCAACAAAAGTGCTTGTCAAATAAGTACTGGAATTATAGACTTTTGGAAATGCAGACCTTGGATACTGAAGAAGGGTCAACTTCCCTGCTCCTCTGATGCTGCCTGGCCTGCTGTGTTCCTCCAGCTTCTCACGGTGTTATCTCTACATTTTATTGATGCCTTTCATTTTGCATTCATCAGGATAATTTATAAGATATACCAAATATAGGAAATATCGCACACCGATAGTGAGGAGAATACTTATTGATTGGTAAGTGGATTCTGATTGATGGAGGTTTTGCCATGGAAAAGCCACCAGTTAATGATGACTGACACTTAACTACCCAACTTTGTTTAAATTTTAAACCAGGCAGGTTGATTCAGATTGGTCAGCCTATTACCCTGAGAAATGATTTTGATTTCTACCTTGTTGCAATGAAACATGTGCAATACATGTAGATGTTCTTTCAAATTTACAAAAGCCAGATTGTCTTTCTTCTTTTCTAGTTGACGGCTGCAGAAGTTATTATAGGGTTGGAAAACCAAGCCAATTCCAAGATTCAAGTTAATAACTGTTCATCATAATCAAACAACAGTTACTATAATTTCCTGAGCATTGATTCGCTGTTGACCTTGTTTAGAATTAACCATCAATTATACATTTCAGTAAAACAAACTGGCAATGTTTCTTTAAACGATGTTGAGCTTCCCTGAAACCTTTCAGCCCACTGAAAAAAATCTTTCAAAATGAATCTCAAGCTAAACCGGGTATAAGATACTAACATAAGTTAGAAGGATGGCAACCAAATTCAAAGTAAGAAATTGGTCATTTTCATCATAATAGCACTCAATTAATGTTTTTGTTCTGATACAATGTTCTAGTCAGTATTTCAATTGAATAATGTTGTCCAAAAGCTTCTATTGGTTTCCAATTCACTAGTTGAAGGAGGGTCTGACAGCTAAATAAAACAAATTCTGAAGGAAAAAGAATGCAAAAGATAGAAAATTTGTCTCTTTATTTTAAAAAAAACCCATTATATAATAACATGTTCAAAAATAGCACATTTACAAAGAGATTCCAATGAAAAAAATCATAAAACAATTAATTGTGAGTGTTGTATGCTATAGTCATTAGGGAACTAGTTAGTTCAGTTGAGGAGATGGCACCAACAGCATGAGATCAATTCCTTTTCTAACTGAGATAGACTTAAGACCTGCTTTCTCCCCCGTCTGCTGAGAGTGGAAGCCAAAGACTCACTGATTGAAAAACTGCCAAGAAAACAGGTCAAGCTGAAGCAACTGCAGATAATTCGCCAAGGACATGCCTGCAGGCAGAGCATCCACACACAAATCATACCAGAATCATTACACACAATGTAAAAACCAATCTGCATTATAAAGTTTAACATCCCTTCCACAGAATGGAGAGTCAGTGTTTGTTTCCTGACAAAGGGCATAGCTCATCCTTGGCTATAAGGTGTTGTCATACTCCTGGGCAATGTATCTGCATCATCATTCAGTTATCAAAATGACAGAGTCGAGTTAGTTGGTTAAATACTCCCTAATTGCAAGAATCTCAGGAATGCCACTCAAAGTATTAACAACAAGTATGTGTGCAGCAATTGTGAAACCCACTGGATACTTGATAGAAGACAAGCACTTAGACATGCACTTGTGATGCCAAGGCATATAAAGTGATGGGCCAAGTGCTGGAAAATGGGATTAGAATGGTTGGGTGGTTGTTTTTGACTGGTACTGATGCGATGGACCAAAGGGCCTTGCTCTGTGCTGTATATCTCTCTGACTGTATAAGTAGATAGTGACTGATATCAGGTAACAAGATGGGGCTGGAATATCAAAGTCATAGGCAAAAATGTAGATTTAGAAGGGGTGTTTGTGAGGGGGGGGGGTTGCAGAAACAGCAGTGCAAAGGCTAAGTCCACAAAATGAAAAAGTTGGATTTGTGCAACAGGATAACAATGCATGAGCAAAATTTTGCTGCATATTTGAGTTGGTTACAAACAGAATGAGGGGGAATGTGTATTTATTACATTTGTCCATGAGTTTTAACAGATTGTACTCTTGGCTAACAGCATTCTTTATCTTTCAGCTATTTTACAAAATGTACTGGGAAAATTGTGACAGGAGTTTTCCAATGACAAAATCTGCCCTAAAGATTCAGCAGATCATGCAAACCAAGTTTATTAAAGTAAAAAGGTCTAAGGGAATGTGTGTGTATAGCACTCCTTCAGAGCAGGTCAGATACTTGCTCACGTTAAGAACACAAATGTGGAGTCTTTTAAGATGGAGAGAATAGTGTGCTGCAGCTACTACATAGTTCTGGCTGGACAGGGCATTCTCCCACTCTTACCATCCATCATAGGTGAGTCAGCAATGCTTACAGACTGATAAGCATCTGCTTAGCTGTATCATGGCCCACCTCCTTAGACCATTGAATCCTGAGCTCCTGGCCCAGAGGTAGTGATGCTACAACAACTGTACCATAAGACATCACTACACTGAAAGCACATTGAGGGAAGAGGAGGCCAAGGCAATGAAGCGAGGGAAAGAGAAACGGCAGCAAATTTTGATCCACAATTTGCAAATTGCTATTTTAAATATTTGTTGAATTTTGCATTGTTCAAATTGTTTTACTTTTCTGTGTACTGTTTCTAGTCAAAGTATTAAAATATATAGACATTTACTTTGCATCTTGGAAAGACTAATCAGGCTCCTTTCATAATGGTGAAAGACTAACTGTACATTTACACAAATAACTAAAATAAAACACATATAAAAATGCAATAATGAAATGGTGACATTTATCACAAGGGAAGTTATGCTTCAGCTGCACATAACCTGGGTCACATCCTACTGGAATTTCAAGTTAGGAAGTAAACTGTGGCATTGATAAATGGCCTTTAAAAGGATATAGCAGATTCACCAGATAATACTCAGTTTGTATTCCCTCGTATTCTTGCAGTTTGAATCCAATTAAAGGATTTAGATAATTAAAGGATTGAAGGAAGGATAATGCTAATCCTAATGGCCATTTGGGAAAATTGAGAAAGTAAGT